>NC_052318.1:34799607-35999607 GCF_016432855.1 Salvelinus namaycush | reverse complement strand
TGTTTTCATTTCAGCGCATCAAATTACAACTTTTTTAAATTCCACAAAAAATAAATACACATCAAAATAAGGTTCTCTTTCTTCTCTTTCTTGTAATTTAAGTGTCAAGATGTTGCGTTAAATCCCCGACAAAGCTTTAACATTCTCATAGATTCAACAGAAAGCCAATGTTTTCCATTGAGCCTATTTCAGACATTACCTGGGTGTGTTTGACAGGTTATTACAAACATTCCCACAGTCGTAACATTAACGGTAAAAAATGACAGGCACAAACAAGAGTATGAAAAGGTCACAAGAGTAAAATGAAAGCAATCAATCCAGCGAGATTTAAGTGACAAGTGGATTTTGCATCCCTCAAACACAGGAAATAGATGCTATTAATATATAGCTATTAATATAATCAATAATTTCTTGTGGCATTTTTATTAGTACAGCCTCTATGCTACCAACATTTATTTTTCTATCTTCTCAAAGATAACCAGTCTGATTGTCCTTTGGATCTGTGGAGGAGTTGTACAGTACCTTGGGAACAATTACTCATCTTGTTATCTGCTAATTACTGCATTCCCTGACAAACACATTCATTATATAAATGTGAGTGCCCATATGTGTATGTAAACATGCACGTGTGTGTCTCTGTATGCCTCAGGTATTTCATAGGCCTAGAAGCCTAACAGAGGGAAAAGTCCAGTATCACAAATCATGTCATTCCTGACCTGTTGCATTCCCATAAACTATGCTTCACTTGGCTATGTTAGGTGAGTGCATATCTAATTCATTATTAATGTATTTTAGCATGGCTGAACAGATTTCAGGATGGGTTGCCTGATTAAATAATTGATTTAGCTCTCAGCATATTCATTAGGAAGCCATTCTAAGTATGTTGTGCCAGCTGACAATTAGACTGTTTCCCATTGAAATGTAGGCCAATGGAATGCTGTTATTAATAGCGATGGGTTTAAACAATTTAAAATTGGTTTTAGTACATATTATGAATATGGAACATGCTGCATGTATCCACAGATACAACATTGTGAAAACAAACAATTCTTCAATTCAGAAATGAAAAACTGAATTCATCAGAAATTAGACAAATTAATGTCTAGATTTAGAAGTGGGGCATGGGCCTCTCATTGATGACATTCTTCATGTCTGTACTACCCCACAGGGATATGCACTGTAATACCGCCTTTCCCAAATGCACCTCTTTGAATACTTATTCTTGTGAATACATCCCAGATTCCCTGGTGTATTCTTCTGAATACATCCAGTGTGTTGAGTCGGATTCTGACGTGTCTGTCAGAGTCAGTGTCCATGCACCCTGTTGGTCCTGTTCTGCAACAGTACATGGGTGAATTGATCCATTGAGGCTTCATTCCTGGGTACATTGGGCTGAATGGGCTAAAGAGCTGTTGTCATTCGATGCCCTAGCCGCCGTGGAGGCGCCGCTGGCTCGCTGGCATGGCTCTGCTCTGTCAGCAGTCCTACCAGACCGTGAACACTGACTGAGAGACAGAGCGAACAAGAATGCTGCCACTGGCCAACCACCATCCCCCCTACAATGGAAACCCAATACAATGACATAAGCAGTTTTTAGGGTTCGCCCCTGGCTGCCTGAGCTCTATCCTTCTCCCAGCATTCTTTCACACTTAGTTGTGGAAGTATCTTTCCATGTATGCCATTATGATACAAAGAGTGCCCTACCGTACATATCCAATCCATGTCATGATTACATTTTGTCCAGCTATTTCATGCTCCTATGTTTGTCCAAAGTAAGCAACTGTACTGCTGTGAGGTATTATTAGAGGTGAGGGGAGGATATTGGACCAGTTCATTGTTCATCATTGTGCCAGTTATTAGAAAAGGAGAGATTAAAGGGATACTTTGGGATTTTGGCAATGAGGCCCTTTAGCTACTTCCCCAGAGTCAGATGTACTCGTGGATACCATTTTTATGTTTCTGCATGCAGTTTGAAGGAAGTTGCTAACTAGCGCTAGCGTAGTTGCTAACTGGCGTTAGCGCAATGGCTGGAAGTCATGCTAACTCTAGTTAGCATTGGATAGCGAATCTACCTCTAACTTCTTTCATACTTAACACAGAGACATACAAATGGTTTCCATGAGTTCATCTGAATCTGGGGAAGTAGATAAATGGCCTCATTGCCAAAGTCCCGAAGTATCCCTTTAAGGCTCAATTTAATCTAACCCTTATTGCATTATTTACTTTCTTTTTTATCTAATGTGATAATCTCATAAAAAGCTGGATGGATTTCCCATTCTCATTCATACAGCAAGCTCCATTTACTGTAATGAAATGCACAAGCATATCTTGTTCATCTCAAAAAGTGATGCAATCTCACAATTTATAATCCAGAGAAGTTCACAGAAAATGTATATTATACAAACCCCTATTAAAATAGTCTAGAATATGATGCACATGCTGTAGATTAAATAAATAGTCCTTCACTTTATTCACAGGCAAGAGCTTAGTTGTCAAATGAGTGAGAATTACTTCTAAGAAAAGGTGGTGTCTGGAAAATCTTAGTCTGCACCAGTGGGATTGCAAATGTACACTAATACCCTGGATTGATACAAATCGTGTCTCAGGTGTGAGGCCTTTCTCTTTCTGCTCCTTGCAGATTCCGAGTGGTCCTCAGTGGGATACTTAGCGGGCCTTGTTAGGGTACTCAGGTTCAGCACTTCCCCTGATCCCCACTCATTCTCCCTCTATGAATCCATTTACTCAGAGGTTAAAAGCCTCTGATGGCATCACTCCTATCTGCACCGCTCTACATCCGTCTTCCTCCCCTGAACTGACCCTCGGATGAAATAAATATATAAATAAGAGAGCACTGGACAGGCCAGACTTGATGAAATGTCAAATAATTGGCCCAGGGGAGAAAAAAATGACCTTTCCCATTTGTTTCATTTCATCCAATTTTTTTTTACCAATGACTTTAAAGAGCAAGTCAAAGATTTTTGCTCCAGACAAAGTCTGACCTTTTTTCTCTGACTGTGGATGATTTTGCCATGTTTGATAATGTTCAAAGTGAGATGTGTTGCAATTATGCAATGATGACTGATCTGTTTGTCCAGTCCTTTTTAAAAAACACCACATTTAGAAATGAACTTCAAAGACCTCTGCTTGTCCAGCATATGTGTTTATATATGATGTTAGAATATGTTTGCTTCTATTCTTTAATTTAAATCTAACTAGGGTTGTTCTATTATATCTGACCGTTGGTATCTAAAACGGCCTACAGGCCAGCCAATCAAATAATTGCAGTCTATTCTGGAAACAAATGACAGCCTTAATAGTGCTAATTATCCTACTTGTTGATGTAATGGAGAGGTACCTGCTATCATTAGGTAGAAATGTTGCAGTGTGCTATTTAAATTGTTACCTCAAGACGGGGGTGTTGACATCTGAACTGCCCAGACAGTGCTGCTGAATATCACTGGTCAGGTGCCCAATTAGCTCACAGACTAAACCATTTATGTCAAAGTCTTGACAGCATCTCAGAAGTGAAGGGGGATGGGTCTAATAAATTCTAATCAGATGGTATGAATAAATAAACATAAAAGATTTAAAGAGTAAGTAGATGTGAAGGTTTGAAGTGTTTGCATAATTTGTTTTGTTGAATTATTATGTCATTGTCTTCCTGGGGATGGGATATTATAATAACTTTGCAAATTGCATGAGCATGGGTTAAAGTTATGCACACACACTCATAAATGCCAGGCACAGGAGCCAAACTAATCAAAACAATACAACAAATACGATAAGGTGCCAGTGCACATTATTGCTAAAAAAGGTGAAATTCACCATCAACTGGTACTGCAAGTGGATACCATCTACTTTCACATCACATTGAGCAGGGACCCTACAGTCTGAGTCCGAGAACAAGGGATTTATCTTTTAACACACCACCTAGTCATTCATTTTGTCCAAGTCCAGTGAAGTATAGCAATAGCAGGGTCAGTGAGCTGTGACCAGTGCATAAAGCAACAAAATTGCTCCACTTGATACAGACATCCTGTGGGAGACTCCTGACTGCCTCATTTTTAGCTGCATTTTTAAGTGTTTCTTTGAAAGGCAAAAAGGTAACTTGAAGCAGGTATTGCTTTACCCTGACTCTTTAAAATGTCCATTGAGGGAGCAAGGGGGAGGGGGGCAGGTAGCTGACTATTGGTGGCCTGATTGTCTGGGGGTAGAAACTATTGGCCAGTCTGTTAGTTTTAGCCATGATGCTCTTGTACTGCCCGCGTCTGAGTGATGGAAGTGGGGAGAACAGGCAGTGGATCGGGTGGCTAGATCCCTTTTTGAATTTTTGAATTTTAATTTCACCTTTATTTAACCAGGTAGGCCAGTTGAGAACAAGTTCTCATTTACAACTGCGACCTGGCCAAGATAAAGCAAAGTGGTGCGACAAAAACAACAACACGGAGTTACACATGGGATAAACAAACGTACAGTCAATAACACAATAGAAAATCTGTATACAGTGTGTGCAAATTAAGTAAGGAGGTAAGGCAATACATAGGCCGTAGTGGCGAAGTAATTACAATTTAGCAATTAACACTAGAGTGATAGATAAGTAGAAATACTGATGTGCAAAAGAACAGAAAAAACAAAAAACAAATATGGGGATGAGGTAGGTAGTAGGTTGGATGGGCTATTTACATATGGGCTGTGTACAGCTGCAGCGATCGGTAAGCTGCTCTGACAGCTGATGCTTGAAGTTAGTGAGGAAGATATACGTTTGTTTTTTTCACCTTTATTTAACCAGGTAGGCTAGTTGAGAACAAGTTCTCATTTGCAACTGCGACCTGGCCAAGATAAAGCATAGCAATTCGACACAAACAACAACACAGAGTTACACATGGAATAAACAAAACATACAGTCAATAATACAGTAGAAAAATAAGTCTATATACAATGTGAAGTCTCCAACTTCAGTGATTTTTGCAATTCGTTCCAGTCATTGGCAGCAGAGAACTGGAAGGAATGGTGGCCAAAGGAGGTGTTGGCTTTGGGGATGACCAGTGAAATATACCTGCTGGAGCGCATGCTACGGGTGAGTGTTGCTATGGTGACCAGTCAGCTGAGATAAGGCAGGGTTTTACCTAGCAAAGAGTTATAGATGACCTGGAGGTTGCAATAGTGGGTAGTATATGGGGCTTTGGTGACAAAACGGATGGCACTGTGATAGACTACATCTAATTTGCTGAGAAGAGTGTTGGAGGCTATTTTGTAAATGATATCGCCGAAGTCAAGGATCGGTAGGATAGTCAGTTTTATGAGGGTATGTTTAGCAGCATGAGTGAAGGAGGCTTTGTTGCGAAATAGGATTGGAGATGCTTAAACTACTTATGGCTGCAATCTCGTTAACGGGATCGATATGACAACAGCCAGTGAAAGTGCAGGGCGCCAAATTCAAACAACAGAAATATCATAATTAAAATTCCTCAAGCATACAAGTATTTCACACCACTTTAAAGATACACTTCTTATTAATCCCACCACAGTGTCCAATTTCAAAAAGGCTTTAAAGCGAAATCACCACAAACGATTATGTTAGGCCACCGCAAAATCACAGAAAAACACAGCCATTTTTCCAGCCAAAGACAGGAGTCACAAAAAGCAGAAAGAGATAAAATTAGTCACTAACCTTTGATGATCTTCATCAGATGACACTCATAGGACTTCATGTTACACAATACATATATGTTTTGTTCGATAAAGTTCATATTTACAGTGGGGCAAAAAAGTATTTAGTCAGCCACCAATTGTGCAAGTTCTCCCACTTAAAAAGATGAAAGAGGCCTGTAATTTTCATCATAGGTACACTTCAACTATGACAGACAAAATGAGGGGAAAAAATTCAGAAAATCACATTGTAGGATTTTTAATGAATTTATTTGCAAATTATGGTGGAAAATAAGTATTTGGTCACCTACAAACAAGCAAGATTTCTGGCTCTCACAGACCTGTAACTTCTTCTTTAAGAGGCCCCTCTGTCCTCCACTCGTTACCTGTATTAATGGCACCTGTTTGAACTTGTTATCAGTATAAAAGACACCTGTCCACAACCTCAAACAGTCACACTCCAAACTCCACTATGGCCAAGACCAAAGAGCTGTCAAAGGACACCAGAAACAAAATTCTAGACCTGCACCAGGCTGGGAAGACTGAATCTGCAATAGGTAAGCAGCTTGGTTTGAAGAAATCAACTGTGGGAGCAATTATTAGGAAATGGAAGACATACAAGACCACTGATAATCTCCCTCGATCTGGGGCTCCACGCAAGATCTCACCCCGTGGGGTCAAAATGATCACAAGAACGGTGAGCAAAAATCCCAGAACCACACGGGGGGACCTAGTGAATGACCTGCAGAGAGCTGGGACCAAAGTAACAAAGCCTACCATCAGCAAGGGCATTGAAGATGAAACGTGGCTGGGTCTTTCAGCATGACAATGATCCCAAACACACCGCCCGGGCAATGAAGGAGTGGCTTCGTAAGAAGCATTTCAAGGTCCTGGAGTGGCCTAGCCAGTCTCCAGATCTCAACCCCATAGAAAATCGATGCTCGTTTGGAGGTTTGTTAACACAGTGTCCAAAGAAGGGCCAGATGTAGAGGTGGATCAAAGAATCACCCGCAGCAAGAGCGACATCATTGATATATACCGAGAAAAGAGTCGGCCCGAGAATTGAACCCTGTGGCACCCCCATAGAGACTGCCAGAGTTCCGGACAATAGGCCCTCCAATTTGACACACTGAACTCTATCTGAGAAGTAGTTGGTGAACCAGGCGAGGCAGTCATTAGAGAAACCAAGGCTGTTGAGTCTGCTTATAAGAATGTGGTGATTGACAGAGTCGAAAGCCTTGGCCAGGTCGATGAAGACGGCTGCACAGTACTGTTTTTTATCGATGGTGGTTATGATATCGTTTAGGACCTTGAGCGTGCCTGGGGTGCACCCGTGACCAGCTCGGAAACCGGATTTCATAGCGGAGAAGGTACGGTGGGATTCGAGATGGTCGGTGATCTGTTTGTTCACTTGGCTTTCGAGGACTTTAGAAAGGCATGGCAGGATGGATATAGGTCTGTAACAGTTTGGGTCTAGAGTGTCTCCCCCTTTGAAGAGGGGGATGACCACGGCCGCTTTCCAATCTTTAGGAATCTCAGACGATACGAAAGAGAGGTTGAACAGACTAGTAATAGGGGTTGCAACAATGACGGCGGATAATTTTAGGAAGAGAGGGTCCAGATTGTCAAGCCCAGCTGATTTGTAGGAATCCAGATTCTGCCGCTCTTTCAGGACATCAGCTGTCTGAATTTGGGTGAAGGAGAAGCTGGGGGGGTTTGGGCCAGTTGCTGCGGGGGGTGCAGAGCTGTTGGCCGGGGTTTGGGTAGCCAGGTGGAAAGCGTGGCCAGCCGTAGAGAAATGCTTATTGAAATGACCGATTATCGTGGATTTATTGGTGGTGACAGTGTTTCCTAGCTTCAGTGCAGTGGGTAGCTGAGAGGAGGTGCTTTTATTCTCCATGGACTTGAGTGTCCCAAAACCTTTTGGAATTGGTGCTGCAGGATGCAAATTTCTATTTGAAAAGCTAGCCTTTGCTTTCCTAACTGACTGTGTATATTGGTTCCTGACTTCCCTGAAAAGTTACATATCGCGGGGACTATTCGAAGCCAGTGCAATGCGCCACAGGAGGTTTTTGTGCTGGTCAAGGGCAGTCAAGTCTGGAATGAACCAAGGGTTATATCTGGTCGTAGTTCTGAATTTTTTTAAAGGGTATACTTATTTAAGATGGTGAGGAAGGCACTTTTGAAGAAAAACAGATATCCTATGCTGACGGGATGAGGTCAATATCCTTCCAAGTCGATTAGAAAGGCCTGCTCGCAGAAGTGTTTTAGGGAGCATTTGCAAGTGATGAGGGGTGGTTGTTTGACCGCGGACCCATAACGGACGCAGGCAATGAGGCAGTGATCACTGAGATCCTGGTTGAAAACAGCAGAGGTGTATTTAGAGGGCAAGTTGTCAGGATGATATCTATGAGGGTGCCCATGTTTATGGATTTGGGGTTGAACCTGGTAGGTTCCTTGATAATTTGTGTGAGATTGAGGGCATCTAGCTTTGATTGTAGGACGGCCGGGGTGTTAAGCATATCCCAGTTTATGTCACCTAACAGTACGAACTCTGAAGATAGATGTGGGGCAATCAATTCACATGTGGTGTCCAGGGCACAGCTGGAAGCTGAGGGAGGTCTGTAACAAGCGGCAACAGTGAGAGACTTGTTTCTGGAGAGATGGATTTTTAAAAGTAGTAGCTCGAACTGTTTGGGCATAGACCTGGATAGTAGGACAGAACTCTGCAGGCTATCTCTACAGTAGATTGCAACCCCGCCCCCTTTAGCAGTTCTATCTTGATGGAAAATGTTGTAAATAGGGATGGAAATTTCAGGGTTGGCGGAGTGTGCTAAATCAGTGAATAAAGCAAACTTAGGGAGGAGGCTTCTTATGTTAACATGCATGAACCCAAGGCTTTTCCGGTTACAGAAGTCAACAAATGAGAGAGCCTGGGGACACACAGGGCCTGGGTTTACCTCTACATCCCCAGAGGAATAGAGGAGGAGTAGCGTAAGGGTACGGCTAAAGGCTATAAGAACTGGTCGTCTAGTGCGTTCGGAACAGAGTGTAAAAGGAGCAGACTTCTGGGCGTGGTAGGATAGATTCAGGGTATAATGCACAGACAAGGGCATGGTAGGGTGCGAGTACAGTGGAGGTAAACCTAGGCATTGGGTGATGATGAGAGAGGCTGCATCTCTGGAAGCTAGGTGCGGTCTCCACATATGTGGGGGGTGTGGCAAGGTAGCTAACCGAGGCATGTAGATCGGGACTAGGGGCTCCGCAGTAAAACAAAACAATGAGAGCTACCCTAAACAACAGTATACAAGGCATATTGACATTAGAGGGATGCATAAAGCAATCACAGGTGTTTATTGGGAGGGCTAAGACAAAAACGGGTAAACAGCTAAGACAACAACAACAGGTAAATGGTGATGAATGGGCAGAAAGGGTCAGTTAGCTACACACAGGGCCTGAGTTCGAGGCTGCGGCTGACAGATAAACAAGATGAAGTACCGTGTTAATGAACAGTCCAGTAGGCATCAGCTGTGTATCCGAGTGATCATAGGGTCCAATAAGCAGCAATGGACGAAACAGGGAGCATCTCGGCAGTCGTCGCTACGCTAGGCGAGCGGGAGACACGGCGCTCAGAGAGCTAGCAGGCCGGGGATAGTAGCTGGGTTCTCACCGACATCAACGACGCAGAGGCTGGTTGAGAGCATATCGGCTGAAATACGTCAGCAGACCAGTCGTGAGGTGTTGTAGTTGGTGTACTTTCTTTGCTAGCCAGGGGAATGGGCATAGCTTGAGGCTAACTGGTGCTTGCTTCTGGACAAGGGCGATAGCCACTCGGTAGTAGCTAGCTAGCTGTGATGATCCGGTATAATGGTCCAGAGCTTGCGGCAGGAATCCGGTGATGTAGTGGGGGAAAAAAGCAATCTAATATACACCGGGCTGATATCACGCTGTGCAGACTGGCGGATATTATCCGGGCTAAAGCAGCTGGTGTCTGTGCTAAAGGTACAGACTGCTAGCAGTGGCTAACAATGATTAAATGGCTAGTAGGTAATTCGCCTGCTGGCTTCTGATGGAGGTTCCGGTTATAAGGTCTAAAAAAAATAGCTGATTCGTACCACGTTGGGTGAGGCGGGTTGCAGGAAGGTATATTTAATTTAAAAATAGAAAAAGAGATTGAAATGTATACAGAAAAAATGAAAAAAGCTGAATATTTACACGGGACAATAATGGGACAAAAACAAACACGTCTTGTTGCTACGCCATCTTGGATCGATACGCCATCTTGATAATCTTCTTGGCCTTCCTGTGACACTTTGTGTTGTAGGTGTCCTGGAGGGCAGGCAGTGTGCACCCAATGGTGAGTTAAGCTGAGCCGACCACCCTCTGTTGTGCTAGCGGCGGTGGAGATGCCGTACCAGACTGTGATGCGGCCCAACAGTATGCTCTCGATGGTGCTCCTCTAGAACACTGTGAGGGCCCTCGGGGACAGGCCAAATTTCTTCAGCCTCCAGAGGTTAAAGAGTCACTGTCATGCCTTCTTCACCACGGTGTCTGTGTGGTTTGACCATGTCAACTCCTCGGCGGCCCCGTTTATGAGGGCGGTCCCAGCTTAGTTCCTCCTGAAGTCCACAATCAGCTCCTTTGTTTTTCTGACGTTGAGGGAGAGGTTGTTTACCCGGCACCACACCATCAGAGTGCCTATCTCCTCCCTGTAGGCCTACTACTGTCGTGTCGTCAGCGAACAGTAGCTACAGTACGTACCCCCAATGGAGTCAATAATGTTAATCAGCTGATCACGACCCAGGGCTGCATACAATTTTAGTGAATGTCTCTTTTGTATTGTTTTGTGACAGACAGGCTTATGTGTCACGGATTCCCCCGGTACTGCTGCTCTCATTCCGTTCACCAGCTCCGGAGGTCTACGTTAACTATATTAGAGGTTACACCTCGCTCTTTTGTTTTGGGTCAAGAATTAAAAAACCCTATTATGTATTCCTGCGCCTGTCTCCCATCCTTATGCAACGTGACATTATGGATCAATAGTATTTTACCTAAATGTATATGGACATTTGGAAACACATTTGTCATATTTTCTGTAAGAAAATGTGGTTATTGATCTTGAGTAATGCTGGAGGAGAAATGGAAAATATATCCTACACCTTCAGACAGAGGAAATTAAGCCTCCATAAACACATGCCTCGCCACACACAACATGAATCCCAATAATATAAGAGTGACAATATGGATTTACACCAAATTAAGATTTAATTCAATCCACTGTCAACATCTCTCTGCCAACAGGTTATAAACCTTATTGATGGACACAAGCATTTAGAGTGTAGAGTAACACACGCACTGCTGAAATAGATGCCAGCTGATGATGTTTTACACAAGAGTGGAAAGACCACTGAAATATCCTACACAAGTAGAAGTACTTTAATGAAATGGTGTGACACATAATTTTTTCCATGCATTAAAAAGGAGAAGGAAGATAAGTAATGAATGTACAGTAGGAACTAAGTTCATTTATTTTATGAGTTGCATCAAGGCACATCTGTATGTTAAAAAAAAAGACAGATTTGTCAAAAATATACTATTAACATTGGAACATTAACAATTTTATTTGCATAAACAATAAAGTTGCCAGACTTCAATATACTTAAGACTCCAGAAATAAGCATGTCTAATTCTTCCACCCATTCAATCCCTCATTCACCCTTCTGTTACTTTTTACTTGTCCATGGGACAAGCTGACCAGCTCATTCACTCACCCATTCACACTCTTTCCCTCACTCACTCCCTCTTTCCCTCACTCCCTCACTCACTCTAACTCACCTCGAAAACTCCCTCTTTCACTCACTCACCAGTGCTGAAATATCCTACTCAACTAGAAGGACTGTTACTTTAATACAATTTTACTCAAGCTGAAGTAACATTACAAAAAAGTACTCCGAAAATGTACAAAATTACAATAATGAGAGTATTTGTAATGAGTTACTTTACCCCTCTGGTTTTACATGATTTTCTTTAGTATAATAACATGAGCTCAATGTTTCTGCTGCTGTCTTTTAGTGTGACACATTTGTGTGACAATAAAAGTGAGTTGAGTGTCATACAGGAACTGAGTGATTTATATGTTGAGTTAAAAGCTCTCAACAAATGTAGTGGACTCAGTAATGCTTAGGATTGTTGTAAAGACATATACATTATAAATAATCTGTTCATATTGCATGTATTGCATATCATCTATAATATATTGATTGAGATGAAGTAAGTACTGTAGCTAGCGTTTAGGGCTGTATGTCTTGGGTTGGTATGTTAAGTGCAGTCATCAACTGTGTATTGTTTTTCTTGAAGGAGCTTTAGGTAACATATAGCTTTACTTTGCATTAATTGGTATATTTAACATGTATCTTGCTTAATTTGCTATAGTAGACATTAGAAGTAGACATTAGAATTAGTTCCCTACACACATCTCAGGAGACACAAGAATCACAAGGATAAAAAATGGCAGAGATTGTTCAATACCTAATGCAAATGAGAGACTAAATTTAGTATGCACCAAAATGTGCCTTGTATCATCCAGCCAAAAGCAACAACAGGCAGGGACCAGTCAAGTGCAAGTGCAGCTTACACTTTGATATGCCCACCAGGATGCTCCACTGCATCTTTAATTACAAACACTACAGCACAGAGTTCAATGTCTGTTCCACTGGGAGAGAGGTGCAGGGTTAGACAGCACCATAGGTACTGCCAGATGCAATGAGAAAAGGAAATAACAAATGCTGTCCCAAATGGTTCCAACATCCTTTTTCAGATGACATTACCTGAATGCACCAATGAATGATCGGATCACTAAGGCTGCATTGTAGATGATGCATTCCATAAACTAAAAAGTATCCCTAAAATAATTACACTGCAAGACTCTCTAATTGAGGATGCCTAAAATACTTTGGGTCAAGCTCTCTTTGATCAAAGCGAGTTAAACGATTATTCTGCTGTGTGTTTTGTGTTATGATATAGTTCTATAAGTACTTAATTTACCATGGCACACAAACACAATCATAAACAGATTCCATATTTTGTAACTTTTAATTCATCATCAGTTGTCAGGATTAAACTAATGCACTGGTATGGTGGTCTTGATATGGCCCATTTAAAGATGCAGCTGGTTGCAGTTATGTTACATTTCAGGTAAATTGGTTTTGCTAGTCCTGTTACGTAAACACTGTGTCATTGTGGAAGTCACAACCCAAGGCCTCATTACTATTAGAAGTGGTGAAAGAGTATTGGGCCAAATCTGAAAGCAATTACAGGTCACACCTAATTTCTCTGTTATTTTCCTCAGACTAATTAGAGAAATTGTCAAGAAGACTGAATAAAACACATGGCGCAGGGGTTATTAACAAGGGAAGTTCTTGTATGTGGAGTGGACTGCTATGCCACAACACTCCTAATCTTCCACTCACAGGTGACCATTCCTCAGTCATGGTATCTGTCCTGAACTTGGATGCTGAGCTTAAAAAATGTAATAAAAAAGTGTTACCATTCCATGCATCATGACAGTATTGCTATGCCTACTTGTCATTAAATCACATTGCCTTGTTATGACAAGTGTCATGTTATCTTAATGATATTGACACGACAAGGTTATGCAAGTGTATTTTTCATTAGTGTAATAGGGTAAATAAATAAATACAGATTATATATATTTATAAATAGACACTAAATATAAACATGACTGATTTACTGATATATGTTACCTATTGCAAGTTGACTTGACTATTTTCTGAAAAGACAGAAGCTATAACAAAACATTGTGTGTTGATCAGAGTGAGCCCACTTTGAAAGAGGGAATTTCATTATGGCCAGTCACAGTGCCCTACATGTTTTACAAAACCTCAGGAAAAAAACACCTATTGATTTATGACTATCAACATCCCTCAGACGTATGGGCTTACAGGCTGACCTCTGTGTAGAAAATGGAATCCGGTAATGGATTCAATGATGGATGAATGTGAAAACATTGCAATCAACACTCGTCTCCAACCTGTTTCTATAAGATATTTTGTACTTACACAGCCCCTAGTTTGATTATTATTTTAAGAAATATTTTGCTAATCAGGTCTCCTGAGCCACCCACACTTTTAATATTACAGTATGTTAAATGCAACTTCATAGAAATGTTATGATGGGCATGGTTGTACATTTGAGTAATGTATATTTTTTTCATATCCATATACAGTCTGACACTAAAAGGAAAACATTGTGTTGCAATGTTATCCAGTCACGTAAATGCATATGTACAGCAACACGGTCACTGTGGATTAAAGTAAATAGGTGTGTGATGAACACTTGTGTATCTGAAGTCTACCTGGGAAGTCTGAGGCTTGTTCCAGATCTGTCTGAGTAAGAGACTTGTGTGATCCACTGCAACTTTAATTAAGATTAATGAGCTCAAGCAGGCTTCCCTCACAATCCCTCATCTGGCGCAATAACAATGAGGACGCTTCAGGGCCTGGAGACCAGAATATCACAGAGTCAGCTCTACTGGCGAAGGAAAGAAGGAATTCCTTCAGAGATCAGCTATTGCAAAAGTCATCTTTCAAACTCACCTGACAACTATGTTTAATTCTGTCATTCTGCAAGTCTATTTTTCACTGCCATTGTTAACATTTTGCTGGAAATGATAATTGACAAATCCTTTCCGACCCTGATTGGATAAAACATGACCTTTACAGTACTTCTGTGGGCCTAATCAGCTGCTTTTCTCAGGCCAGCCAATCAGAGGGACCAGTCTACACCTATTCAGCCCTCTGTAGGCCAGGTACAACACAAAATACTGTAAAACAAAAACATACAGAACAACATCCCAGATTAATCCCAAAATCACCAGCAATTGCAAAAATCATCAAAAGAGAAGCTGGGCAGCCACCACTCTTCCTGGGGTCCAAACAGGAACAAAACAACACATCACAAAAAAACACATCCCAACAAACCAACACATCACAACAAACCAACACATACCAACAAAACAAAACGACACATTACAACAAACCAACACATACCAACAAAACACATCACAACAAACCAACAAAACAACACATCACAACAAACCAACACATCACAACAAACCAATACCTCACAACAAACCAATACCTCACAACAAAACAACACATCACAACAAACAAACACATCACAACAAAACAAAACACCACCCCAGTAATTGTGCACTATATTAATTCACACTGCTCCACCGTTACAAATGTATAATACAAAATGTACAATATTACAACAGTATAATACTACAATATTACAATGTGTGGGTGTGTTTCAAGTTCAAGTTTTAATGTAATGTGCACAAGTATAGTGAAATTCTTTTTTTCCAAGCTCTGAACCCAACAATGCAGTACTTAATAACAACGTAATACAAAAAAAAACATAATAAATAAATAAGAACACGAGAAAGTAGGTAAGCATACTATATACAGGGCCAGGCTTTAAATTAAAAACAATGCGCTGTTTCCATTAAGTATCATTACCTACTCTCCCTGCTTGCATAACAATTGTGAACTGCTGTGGTGCAGTGGTCTAAGCAGTGAGCACTGACTGAGCCTGATGAGTTCAAGCCCAGTACTGCGCCATTATTTTTTGATGAGCACTGATGAAGGCATTTTGTGACGTCCTCAGAACCTTTTCACAGTTGTGTTGTGCACTGTGTTCATAACAGATTCTAGTTTGGGGAACAGAAAAATGTATTGAGATCAGATGTTTCATCGATGAGAAAATTAGCAGAATTAGAAAACTAGTTCCATCCTCTCCCACTACCCGCGACTGGACTTCCTCTCATTATCATATTTGGTTGTGAGAAAACATTCTAAACGGATGCTTCAGCTTTATAGCCTCTGTGATGTGTCTGGGTTACCCCGTGTGTGTGGCCGCATCACCGCTTGGTGTGGCAACTGCTTGGCTTCCGACCGTAAGTTGCTACATAGGGTAGTGCGTACGGCCATGTAGATAACTGGGGTCGAGCTCCCTGCCATCCAGGACCTCTATACCAGGCGGTGTCAGAGGGAGACCATACATATTTTTAAAGACCCAGGGTCATAGACTGTTCTCCCAGCTACCGCATGGCAAGCAGTGCCGGAGCACCAAGTTTGAGACCAAAAGGCTCTTGAACAGCTTCTACCCCAAAGACATGAGACTTCTGAACAGTTAATCCAAAGGCTACCCGGCCTTACACCACTGCACCACTCGGGAAGCCCCACACTCACTGGACTCTACCCACACACTCACACATACTACACTGACACTCCAACACACATACACATACAAACAAACAAACACACACATTACATATGCTCACATACACAAAACACACACACACATGCATATTGACGCCACACACACACACTTACACAGACATGTTTTCACACACTTCATGTATGCTGCTGCTACTCTGTTTATTATCTATCCTGATTGCCTAGACACTTTTACCCCTACCTATATGAACATATTACCTCAATTACCTTAACTACCTCATACCCCTGCACATTGACTCCTTGTATATAGCTTTGTTATTGTTATTTTATTGTTTTACTATTTCCTTTTTTTATTCATCACATTTTTCTTAACTCTACATTGTTGGGACAGGGCTCATCAGTAAGCAGTTCATGGTAAAGTCTACAACTGTTGTATTCAGCGCGTGACAAATACAATCTGATTTGATTTAATCAATATGTTTTGACCATGTTAGTTTACAATCTAGTGTTACACTAAGCAGTTTAGTCTCCTCAACTTGGTCAATTGCCACAAGATTTAGACGAGGTTTAGAGTTTATCAAGTGATTTGCCCCAAATACAATGCTTTTTGTTTTTTTTATATATTTAGGACTAGCTTATTGCTAGCCATCCATTCTGAAACTGACTGCAGCTTGGTTAAGGGTTGCAGTGATTTATACAGAACAAAAATAGAAATGCAACATGTAGAGTGTTGGTACCATGTTTCATGAGCTGAAATAAACGATTCCAGAAATGTTCCATATGCACAAAAAGCATATTTCTCTCAAATGTTGTGCACAAATTTGTTTGCATCCCTGTTATTGAGCATTTCTACTTTGTACAGCCATTGAAGAGGAGTGGACAACATTGCACAGGCCACAATCAACAGCCTGATCAACTCTATGCGAGGAGATGTGTCACACTGCTTGAGTCAAATGGTGGTCACATCAGGCGTCCTTCCTAACTCAATTACCGGAGATGAAGGAAACTGCTCAGGGATTTCACCATGAGACCAATGGTGACTTTAAAACAGTTACAGAGTTTAATGGCTGTGATTGGAGAAAACTGTAGGATGGATCAATAACATTGTAGTTACTCCTCAATATTAACCGAATTAACAGAGTGAAAATAAGGAAGCCTGTACAGAATAAAAATATTCCAAAACATGCATCCTGTTTGCAACAAGGCACTAAACTAATACTGCAAAGAAATGTGGCAAGCATTTCATTTTTTTGTCCGGAATACAAAGTGTTACTGTATGTTTGAGGCAAATTGAATACAATACATTACTGAGTATCACTCTCCATATTTTCAAGCATAGTGGTGTTTGCATCATGTTATGGGTATGCTTGTAATCGTTAAGGACTGGGGATAAAAAATTTACGGAATAGAGCCAAGCACAGGCAAAATCCTACAAGAAAACCTGGATCAGTCTGCTTTCCACCAGACACTGGGAGATTAATTCACCTTTCAGCAGGACAATAAACTAAAACACAAGGTCAAATCTACGATTGAGTTGCTTACCAAGAAGACAGTGAATGTTCCTGAGTGGCCGAGTTACAGTTTTGACTTAAATCTGCTTTAAAATCTATGGCAACACTTGAAAATGGTTGTCTAGCAATGATCAACAACCCATTTGACAGAGCTTGAAGAATAAAAAAATTGGCAAATATTGTGAAATCCAGGTGTGCAAAGCTCTTAAAGACGTACTCAGAAAGACTCACAGCTGTGATCGCTGCCAAAGGTGATTCTAACATGTATTGACTCAAGGATGTGAATACTTTTGTAAATGAGATATTACTGTATTTAATTTCAATAAATTAGCTAAAATTTCTAAAAATATGTTTTCACTCTGTCATTATGGGGTAGTGTGTGTAGATGGGTGAGATTTAAAAATAAAATAAAAATCCTTAAGAGTCTACCCGTGCGTTAATCTAAGTAACATCATAAAAAGATCTACATCACAATCCGTCAATTTAAGCTAGAAATATCATGGGCTGTATCTCAATCCACCACATCTGCCTATGTCGGCCTTCCGCATCTGCGGTGGAAGGTGGCCAAGCTCCTGAAAATTGGTCTTCTCACGGAAACGTCTGTAGTGTCCGAACAACTCGGCCTACAAACTATTATGGAAAGGAGAGACTCTCACGAACATGGTGTTTTCCGTTTTGATCTACGTCCCAGGACTCGTCTGAAAGTAACCCATACAAACAAATGGAAGTATGGAGGTAGTTTTGTGCCATCAAAAATAAGGGGTTAAATATGTCCAAAAAAAGAAAACTATTTCCTGAGCTTTTTTATATCTCCTAGATTTAGGACTTGACATTTAATAACCTTATTCCTTATTATTTCTTTTTTAACTGTCTTTTTTGCCATTTATGAACGTGTTATTCAATGTGTTTCTATGGGCTTTAGTAGTAAAGGCCAAATTCAATATTTTATCAAATCATTTTTCTAAAACAGTAATTGATACCTAAAGGGGTCCTAACATTCAAAAGCCAATAGCTTAATGATCCATGGTATGATTATCTTAAAACAATTCCCCGTTTTAGAGGTTAATATATTTTGAATTCAGGCTGTAACACAACAAAATGTGAAATAAGTCAAGGGGTATGAATACTTTCTGAAGACATTGTAGATAAGAGAAGGTTACATTTAGAATGTCTTTCTGAAAGTCATATCCCAAACTAAAGGTATAAAATCAAGTAATTGAGATTTTATTTTTTAGAAGTTGGTTATAAATTCAGATAGTGTAATACGATCAGTACAGTCAATGTTGTCAGATCTACAGACAGGGAAATCTCTCGAAGCCCTCTGTATCCCTAGTAATGACCTCCATTTTCAGTATAGAGGGCACTGACCTAGTTTTAGAGGGATGAATGACAGGGAAAGAAAAAAAGAATGGAACGCATCAGACAGAATTATTTTATTTTATCATGTCAGATTAAGTAAACAACCCATTACATTATCACAGTAAATGACACAAAACAAATCAATGTTTTCTTATTTTTAATAGAGGGTTGGTGGTTTGTTTTCAAGATATTAACTGAAGTTGAGTGTGGGGAGCTCTTAGTCTGTGTCCCTATTGGTTGGCAGAGCTGCCCTGCCCATAAGCCCAGCTTTGCACTCGGCTGCCCCCACAAGTGACTTCATTGGATGTACAAGTTGATCTGATGGAAGGGAATTAAATTGCAATCGCAAGCGGCTTTCATCTGGGCCTCTGCTTCTGCCTGATGGCCGATTAGAGCTCGCCTGTCTGATTACAGAAACAACCGAAGGTTGATTTTTGCTATTTTTTGCCTACTTTCTTTCAGAGAAATGTGTGTCATTTTGGAACAGGGAGTTCAGGCAGTAGCGAGGGGGGAAATTAGGTTATGTCCTCTGACTCAACATTGCCTCAATGCCCCTGGCCCTCTAGGTTGTCTCTCATACTGTACACATGTATACTCCACACACATTCTCAGTTATATAAACAGTAACCATTTTGAATTACTCAGATGTACCGAATTGTGAAATACATTATTGAATTGCATTAACCCTAAAAGCATCAACATATTTTGACCACTAAAAGCACCAACAGGGGTCATTTTTGACCCCAAATTGGAAATGACGGCAAAAAGTGATTTCTGTCAAATAGTAACACTTTTTCTTCTATTAATCTCTTGTAACACAAGTAAATGGTTTAAATGCCCCAAAATAAGGATAGATTTTTTAAAATGTTGACACATTTATAGTCATATTTTATGTTTCAAAACAGACGTTCATGTTTTGAACAGACATTTTTTAAATCAATTTCACCCATAGCCACGTCTTATGAACATTTGACAGTTATTAATTAATTCAAAGTATTGTGTTTCTGTGATACTCAGAGGCTGAGAAATTGATTATTGAGCTAATCTGACATACTGGTAAAACCTAAAATGGCCACCGATTTGGCTGATTTAGGCAATATAGGCACCGGTGCCATCAGACTTTTAGCTTTACCTTTGGAACACTATGGGCTATCAACTCAGTTCCAATTGCATCTGAAAGATGAGAATCTCAACTTGGTTAAAGACTGGAAGCTAAATATGTATTTAAATGTTTGAGTATCTTCTTTGGGAATGGGGGGCAGTATTGAGTAGCTTGGATGAATGAGGTGCCCCGAGTAAACTGCCTGTTACTCAGGCCCAGAAGCTAATATATGCATATTATTAGTAGATTTGGATAGAACACACTCTGAAGTTTCTAAAACTGTTTGAATGATGTCTGTGAGTATAACAGAACTCATATGGCAGGTGAAAACCTGAGAAAAATCCAACCAGGAAGTGGGAAATCTGAGGTTTGTAGTTTTTCAAGTCTTTGCCTATCCAATATCCAGTGTAAATGGGGTCAGATTGCACTTCCTAAGGCTTCCACTAGATGTCAACAGTCTTTAGAAAGTTGTTTCAGGCTTCTATTGTGAAAGGGGAGAGAATAAGACCACTCACAGTAAGTGGCTCAGCTGAAAGCCTTTAGTTGTTTATCGCGCATGGCCGTGAGTGCGAGTTCCGTTCCCTTTCCTTTCTAATGACAACGGAATTGTCCGGTTGGAATATTATTGAAGATTTATGATAAAAAACATCCTAAAGATTGATTATATACATCGTTTGAGATGTTTCTACGAACTGTAATGGAACTTTTTTGACTTTTCGTCTGGACTTTGGACATAAAGATTAACTTTATCGAACAAAACGAACATTTATTGTGGAACTGGGATTCCTGGGAGTGCATTCCGATGAAGATCATCAAAGGTAAGTGAATATTTATAACGCTATTTCTGACTTTTGTTGACTCCACAACTTGGCGGGTATCTGTATGGCTTGTTTTTGTGGCTGAGCGCTGTATTAAGATTTTTTTTTTTGAAATCTGACACAGCGGTTGCATTAAGGAGAAGTTTATCTTTAATCCAATGTGAAAAACTTGTATCTTTCATCAATGTTTATGATGAGTATTTCTGTCATTTGATGTGGCTCTCTGCATTTTCATCGAATGTTATTTGAGACAATGCATTACTGAACATAACGCGCCAATTTAAACTGAGGTTTTTGGACATAGAGAGACTTTATTGAACAAAATGAACATTTATTGTGTAACATGGAGTCCTGGGAGTGCCTCCAGATGAAGATCATCAAAGGTTAGTGATTAATTTAATTGCTATTTCTGACTTTTGTGAGCCCTCTCCTTGGCTGGAAAATGGCTGTATGTTTTTTTTGTGGCTAGGCACTGTCCTAACATAATCGCATGGTGTGCTTTCGCCGTAAAGCCTTTTTGAAATCGGACACGTTGGCTGGATTAACAACAAGTGTAGCTTTAATTTGGTGTATTGCATGTGTGATTTCATGAAAGTTTAATATTTATAGTAATTTTTTTAGAATTTGGAGCTCTGCCATTTCACCGGATGTTGTCAAATCGATTTGGGATTTAAGCCCAAAGAAGTTAAAGTGGCTGTCACGCCCCCCAGTGGCAAAATCTGGGGTGGGTCCATAGCTATATACACTGCTCAAAAAAATAAAGGGAACACTTAAACAACACAATGTAACTCCAAGTCAATCACACTTCTGTGAAATCAAACTGTCCACTTAGGAAGCAACACTGATTGACAATACATTTCACATGCTGTTGTGCAAATGGAATAGACAAAAGGTGGAAATTATAGGCAATTAGTAAGACACCCCCAAAAAAGGAATGGTTCTGCAGGTGGTGACCACAGACCACTTCTCAGTTCCTATGCTTCCTGGCTGATGTTTTGGTCACTTTTGAATGCTGGCGGTGCTCTCACTCTAGTGGTAGCATGAGACGGAGTCTACAACCCACACAAGTGGCTCAGGTAGTGCAGCTCATCCAGGATGGCACATCAATGCGAGCTGTGGCAAAAAGGTTTGCTGTGTCTGTCAGCGTAGTGTCCAGAGCATGGAGGCGCTACCAGGAGACAGGTCAGTACATCAGGAGACGTGGAGGAGGCCGTAGGAGGGCAACAACCCAGCAGCAGGACCGCTACCTCCGCCTTTGTGCAAGGAGGCGCACTGCCAGAGCCCTGCAAAATGACCTCCAGCAGGCCACAAATGTGCATGTGTCTGCTCAAACGGTCAGAAACAGACTCCATGAGGGTGGTATGAGGGCCCGACGTCCACAGGTGGGGGTTGTGCTTACAGCCCAACACCGTGCAGGACGTTGGCATTTGCCAGAGAACACCAATATTGGCAAATTCGCCACTGGCGCCCTGTGCTCTTCACAGATGAAAGCAGGTTCACACTGAGCACATGAGCACATGTGACAGACGTGACAGAGTCTGGAGACGCCGTGGAGAACGTTCTGCTGCCTGCAACATCCTCCAGCATGACCGGTTTGGCGGTGGGTCAGTCATGGTGTGGGGTGGCATTTCTTTGTGGGGCCGCACAGCCCTCCATGTGCTCGCCAGAGGTAGCCTGACTGCCATTCGGTACCGACATGAGATCCTCAGAGCCCTTGTGAGACCATATGCTGACACATGCACATTTGTGGCCTGCTGGAGGTCATTTTGCAGGGCTCTGGCAGTGCGCCTCCTTGCACAAAGGCGGAGGTAGCGGTCCTGCTGCTGGGTTGTTGCCCTCCTACGGCCTCCTCCACGTCTCCTGATGTACTGACCTGTCTCCTGGTAGCGCCTCCATGCTCTGGACACTACGCTGACAGACACAGCAAACCTTTTTGCCACAGCTCGCATTGATGTGCCATCCTGGATGAACTGCACTACCTGAGCCACTTGTGTGGGTTGTAGACTCCGTCTCATGCTACCACTAGAGTGAGAGCACCGCCAGCATTCAAAAGTGACCAAAACATCAGCCAGGAAGCATAGGAACTGAGAAGTGGTCTGTGGTCACCACCTGCAGAACCATTCCTTTTTTGGGGGTGTCTTACTAATTGCCTATAATTTCCACCTTTTGTCTATTCCATTTGCACAACAGCATGTGAAATTTATTGTCAATCAGTGTTGCTTCCTAAGTGGACAGTTTGATTTCACAGAAGTGTGATTGACTTGGAGTTACATTGTGTTGTTTAAGTGTTCCCTTTATTTTTTTGAGCAGTGTATTTTCATGGTACATGGTGCTTGTGTGCCAAATTTGGTACTTTTATCACAAAGTTCACTATTGATGACACATTTTCATACTAGCGTGCACCACTAGTACACAAAAGAGAAATTACATTTCATTCTTCCATATTAATACAGAAATCATGATTTAAAACATTTGGGTAACTAGTAGCTTGACAAAGTCCTAACATTTCAGAAGGTTATTATAATATTTTTTTATATCATTTACCCACTGGTGGTTTTACAGTTAAGTCAGCTTTGCTGGTGCAAGAGAAGAAATGCTGGTTTGTTTGATGATTTTTGCATGTTTGATTTCAGTGAAATTAATAACAGAAACCTACGGTCATTTCAAGTTCACAATAACTCTAGGCCTAGAGCAAAGGAAAGTAAAACTTTTACTCTTGTCTGGGATCTACGTGTGAAAGTGGCTTTTATTTCTTCTTCTGAATAAATCCAGCCACAGTTAAAGAAAGGATGCAGCCAACCTGCACACATAGTCCTCATCTTTATGTAGGCACCAATACACATGATGATTATGTCCTCAACTGACCCACAGGAATGGGTTTTCAATAAGATTCACCATGTGAAACGGTTCAAGCTTTATACAATTTGAGGCAATATCTCGAGACAACACCAAATAAATGACCCTATCTGGTAATAGCTGAATGTAGAGACCTTGCTTAATGATGGAGAAAATTACCCATCAAGAGAAGATGAATTGACTGAAGGTTATATTTCAGGTGAAATTTCAGAAGGCTCCACAGCATAAAGAACCCATAGGAGAGCAACATATTTGTCTATATATCTCTTTTAAATCCCCATCCAATCTCAGATGGACCAGACAAATCAAGACACATATTGTGACTGGTAATTTCATGTTTGGTGATATCTGACCATTATAATGAAGGATAGAGCTGAGTCTGTTTTGAGCATTTAAAGTCCCTCTAAAACATACAATTACAGCACTTTCTGTCATTTAAATTCGATTACTGTATTTATTACTTGCAAAATGGCGACTTTTATAACCTTGCAAGAAGCTGTAGCTGGAAGGTGGGTGTGTATTCAGCTGTAAAATTGATGCTTAATGTTGAACGATTGGAATTATATTGAGAAACAACATTCTGCCCCTTAGATTAGGTAATAATGTCTGTTGATGACAAGCATTGGGCAATAGTGTTTGTCTTGTATGTATGCTACCTCCTCAGCAAAGCTTTTATACATTCAATCAGAACTATGTTAATCTCAAACAGGGATTTTAAACAGAGGGTAGAATGTTCTGACTTTTCAAAGCTTAGCCACAGAAAGGAATACATATTTTCTCTTGCCCTAACATGCCTATAGTGGTTTTAATTAATTATAACCCATTGAGTAATACGACCAAATCACATTCAAATGTGATTCTACATACTTACAAAACTTGACTATGAACTTCACTGTAGCTTGGTGCAGTAACCCTTTTTGACCTTGACAAAGTGCTTTGCATGACTACATATTATATACTGTACGTTTTTATTCAGATCAATTTTGAAGCGATGATTACTTTTTGTATGTAAATGTTTTATGTTTTTTTTCCCCCACCACATTTCTTTGATATGAAAAGTAGGACAAAAAGTATTTCCAGACAGGCTTTTTCATAAAATAGTCATTTCCCGAAGCTTATTGAAACATTTAGAACAATATGATTCTACTTAAAAGGTTGTAAATTCTCTGGAGTCAAGTGGCAAAAAAATGACCTCAACTCTTGCCTGTTAAACACACTGTCAGATGTAATTGTTTTGAGGCAGGTAATTGGCCTTTTATTCAGGGAAGTCTGACAGTTTAATTATCTAAAATCACAACCAAAACAGCTATTAAAGAACTATTATCATTATGGCTATTTTCACACAAATGTATAGTCACTACGGTATGAGAAATACATTTTAGGTTTCCCATATAAACACCGTTATCCACGGTGCTTCAGTTGTTGACTCATTTTCAAAATGGACAGGGGCATTAAGCATTATGAAGTGGTTGCCATTACTGTGAGGAATGCTGAGTGATGACATCACAGTAGGGGTTACAGGAAATTGAGGAGGAAGCTAACATCTGGGCCTACATGTTTCAGCCGTGATAAACCCTTCAACCCTTCAGATGTGTTTGACTCAAGTGCTGTGCACTGTCTGTCAATAGTAGTTCAAATGCAACGACTTCTCTCCCTATTCTAACCTTTCCATTGATGAAAATTATAAATTATATTCCCCACTGACTGACACATGCTTATTCTAGAGTAAAGAGTGTCAAGAGCAGTACGGCATGACTCAACCATTACACACTTTACAGATTGTATTGACATTCTTTAGTTATCGTGTTGTTAACACTGACAAGTAACCCATAGTAAGACATCAATATGCCATTTCTTTATGAATGTGTAGGAAGCTCCTATGGACTGGATGCTTAATACAATCATAAATGCATATTGTCTTCTTTGTTGTGTGTTAATATTAAAATCATTTTTCATAGAGTGTTAAAGACAATAGCCTGCTACTGTAAGTACCTGATGCATTGGTGGCCTATATGATGAAGTCATATTTGTGTGTGGGCTGTTAACACATCCATTCGTCTTCATCTGTTTCCCACAATGTGAAGATAAAGACATTTTGTTGCATCAGTTAGTTTTTTAACATCTATTTTTCACACTATGGGGAGACACATTATGCCTGTATAGTACAGACGGCTTCCCTTAGAAACAAATAACCCAGTGATATCATTTTGACAGTGTGCTATTGTAGAAGAGTAACAATCCCATTGCCTGGGTGCACAGTCGAGGGGTCTTAGAGCATATCCCACATCAGGTCCTACTACACGCACACCAACCACTGCAGCCCCGCCAATCAGTCATTCTGAGAGATGATGTTAAGCTGGGTAAGGGAAAGGGAACATTAATTAATGGATGGTCATAATGTGTATACCTAGACATGCAGCATCTAATGAGAATAGGGTAACACTGTAATTGCTCTTGTAACATGTTGTTAACATGTTGTTAGGATGTGGATAAGGAACTATCTTTATTCTACTTCTATTTATGATATATACTGTATATATACACTACCATTCAAAAGTCTGGGGTCACTTAGAAATGTCCTTGTTTTTGAAAGAAAAGCACATTTGTTGTCCATTAAAATAACATCATATTGATCAGAAATACAGTGTAGACATTGTTAATGTTGTAAATGACTATTGTAGCTGGAAACGGCTGATTTTGTATGGAATATCTACATAGGTGTACAGAGGCCCATTATCAGCAACCATCACTCCTGTGTTCCAATGGCACGTTGTGTTAGCTAATCCAAGTTAATAATTATAAAAGGCTAATTGATCATTAGAAAACCCTTTTGCAATTATGTTAACACAGGTGAAAATTGTTGTTCTGATTAAAGAAGCAATAAAACTGGCCTTCTTTAGACTAGTTGAGTATCTGGAGCATCAGCATTTGTGGGTTCGATTACAGGCTCAAAATGGCCAGAAACAAAGACCTTTCTTCTGAATCTCGTCAGTCTATTCTTGTTCTGAGAAAGGAAGGCTATTTCATGTGAGAAATTGCCAAGAAACTGAAGATCTCGTACAACGCTGTATACTACTCCCTTCACAGAACAGTGCAAACTGTCTCTAACCAGAATAGAAAGAGAAGTGGGTGCACAGTGCGCATCTGAGGAAGAGGACAAGTACATTAGAGTGTCTAGTTTGAGAAACAGACGCCTCACAAGTACTCAACTGGAAGCTTCATTAAATACCAGTCTCAACATTGCAAAGTTGCAAAGAAAAAGCCATATGTAAATTAATTCGATTTCTTGCAATTGAATGTGAAATAATAATGATGACAAGCAATAGTCATTCCATTTGTAATATTTAGCTTAGACCTCCACAGCTATGATCCCACTCCCAACAGCATTGGAGGTCTGAGCAAACGACAACCAACCTCAAACACACTCACGCATAGACACTGTATTCATAGGTTGCACCTCAGTCACTCGGTCGTGTCATGCCATTGTTATGAACGTTCTCAAGTTGCCCACCATAGTGAAGCCCTAAAGTGGTGATAAGCCCAGTCATTCTGGATGGAGGCTACAGTTGAGTCTAAATTAAACTATAGTGCCTAGAAATACGATGACATTGCTAAAGTAGTCAAATATTTAGTATGAAACAACTTTGCCAGCATTACCATGTCGTTAAATTTACTTCACACAAAGTTCGTCAAAAAAAGCTAGCAATGCTAACATTAGCTAGCTAAAATCTGGTGGCATCCCCTCAATCTTAGCTAGCTTTCTAATGTTTTACTTAATCTAAAGTCAATTTGGTGACATCCAAATGATGACAAAAGATTGTGTCTCCTTTTGAATGTCATTGTATTTCCAAGCCACTGTAATGCACTTTTGATGACATCTTCATCAGCGCCCATTGACGATGCATTACGTAGAATGCTCAGCCGGGCATCAGTTGAAAACGAACGTTCAAAACAATATTGTGACGAAACATGCAACCCATGAATATGCGCATGCACACCACATGCACACACTATCTCCACTACATTCTTTTAGCTCATATGTTTTCTTCTGTACTAATCCTAACCCTGTCAATCCCTGCATCAAAGTGGTTCATCAATGTTCATGAAGAGGTCGGCCATAACAAAGCCAGATGGGAAGATGAATGCTTGGTTGGCACTGTGTGCACAAGACAGTATGCTCACACAAACCACAGATGGAGCTCAGCTCTCAGCATGGGATGGTGAAGACTTGATGACCATTGGTGAAGAGGTGTTCCTGTCAGGACACAGGCTTACTGCCAGTGCCTTACTGGATTGGCATGGTACTATTCCATCAAAAGTATGGCTATTAGATATATGCGAGGTGTGTGTAATGGAAAACACATACAGTACATACTCACACACATGATAAAATGTGAAAAGCTTGACAGGCCACATATTTATTTTAACAAATTTCCCCTATACTGTACCTCTATGACAGGGGCTCCACTGCCGTACCTCCAGGTCCCATGTCTGGTATCACTGGGCAGACTGGGGCTGTGAAAAGGAGTGCTCAGGCAGTGAAGTCACTAGTTTGTTTGAGCAGGAACTAGAGCAATGTCTTATCTGGACAGACCCCTTTACAGTGATTAATTATATCACATGTTCAACCAATGCCCTCACCTTACCCAATTATTCATATGCTACATTCCCTTCAACCTACTGTACCATGCTGGAACATCTACCCTGTCTCCTCTATCTCTAGCTGTTGCATGACTGCAGGTGTCTGGGAGTAGGCCTATTTGGAGAAGTTGGGGGATGGAAACATTTCAGATATTTTGCTTTATTAAGGTTATTTCAAACTTTACATCATAATTCTACAAAATGATGAATTATGATTATGAATTATTTTCTTTCATTTATTTGTCATTTATATTTGAATTTCATTCTGAAAAAAAAAAAAATAATAAATAAACAAACAACTGCAGCGTACTTCATTTTCACTATTGTGAAATATCTCTATTAAGGTTAAGGCAAAATACACTACATTACCAAGAGTAGGTGAACACCTGCTCGTTGAACATCTCATTCCAAAATCATAGGCATTAATATGGAGTTGGTCCCCTGTTTGCTGCCATAACAGCCTCCACTCTTCTGGGAAGGCTTTCCACTAGTTGTTGTAATATTGCTGCAGGGACTTGCTTCCATTCAGGCACAAGAGCATTAATGAGGTCGGGCACTGATGTTGGGCAATTAGGCCTGGCTTGCAGTCGCCATTCCAATTCATCCCAAAGGTGTTTGATGGGGTGGATGTCAGGGCTCTGTGCAGGCCAGTCAAGTTCTTCCACACCAATCTCAACAAACTATTTCTTTATGGACCTTAGTTTATGCAAGGGGGCATTGTCATCCTGAAACAGGAAAGGGCCTTCCCCAAACTGTTGCCACAAAGTTGGAAGCACAGAATCGTCTAGAATGTCATTGTATGCTCTGGCGTTAAGATTTCCCTTCACTGGAACTAAGGGGCTTAGCCCGAACCATTAAAAACAGCCCCAGACCATTACTTCTCCTCCACCAAACTTCACAGTTGGCACTATGCATTGGGGCAGGTAGCGTTCTCCTGGCATCCGCCAAACCCATTTTTGTCTGTTGGACTGCCAGATGGTGAAGCGTGATTCATCACTCCAGAGAACGCGTTTCCACTGCTCCAGAATCGAATGGCGACGAGCTTTACTCCACTCTAGCCGACGCTTGGCATTGCTCATGGTGATCTTAGCCTTGTGTGCGGCTGCTCGGCCACAGAAACCCATTTCATGAAGCTACCTACGAACAGTTCTTGTGCTGACGTTGCTTCAGAGGAAGTTTGGAGTGTTGTAACCGAGGACAGATGATTTTTATGCGTTACGTGCTTCAGCACTCGGCGGTCCCGTTCTGTGAGCTTGTGTGGCCTACCACTTCGCAGCTGAGCCGCTGTTGCTCTTAGACGTTTCCACTTACAGTTGACCGGGGCAGCTCTAGTAGGGAAGATTTTGATGAACTGACTTGTTGGGAAGGTGGCATCCTATGACGGTGCCACGTTGAAAGTCACTGAGCTCTTCAGCAAGGCCATTCTACTGCCAATGTTTGTTTATGGAGATTGCATGGCTGTTTGCTTGATTTTATACACCTGTCAGCAATGGTGTGGCTGAAATAGCCAAATCCACTATTTTGTAGGGATGTCCACATACCTATGTATATACGTAAACTGTAGTTAGTTGAAATGTTACTGATCGTCTTTAGAGCATCTTCAGATTAATTATCCAAATAAAGTGTTACCCCTATTATTTGGCAGGGAATACTATTTGTAGATCAGTGATTCTACATCTGAAATTGCTCAAGCTTTTCCTCTCCAACAGACTCAAGTTGTAGTTAAAAATAGGTCAATTAGGGGCAGTGTAAGAGTGACTGAATGCACCAATTCCACATGTTTCTCTGTTGCTCATTAAGAAAAACAAGATTTCAGTCTTGGGGGTGTGGTTCGATATAGCAGTTACTGATGTTTGTCCCCATGTAAGGGGTGCGAACTGGCGGCAGAGAAGTCAGACGCAGGAGAGAAATAACTGTGTTTCCAACGGCGCAGTTTATTTAACAAAACCCACCAGAAAACAGAATAATAAAATAAATGGGTACATAACCCACCGCACACCAGGACAGACGTGCACAAGCACTTACAATAAACAATCACCGACAAGGACATGAGGGGGAACAGAGGGTTAAATACACAACATGTAATTGATGGGATTGGAACCAGGTGTGATGGAAGACAAGACAAAACCAAAGGAAAATGAAAAGAGGATCAGCGATGGCAACAAGGTCGGTGACTTCGAACGCCGCCCAAACAAGGAGAGGGACCAACTTCGGCGGAAGTCGTGACACCCCATGAGACACCATTGAAACAAAATCAGTAATATTTCAGAAAAATTTAAGGAAATCTATAATTCATTTGGATGTTTTTGCCAAGGAGGTTTTAGCTGCGCAATTGTGTCATTTGCGGCTTGCATGATCATGAGCGAAGTCATTGTAACCTATAATTTTACTGGAGCTTCATATGATAATTTCTAACGATTTGTCAGGCTGTGCATGGAATCAGGCGCAGGAGAGCAGAGATGAGTGTACAAGGTAGTTTATTCCACAAACTGCACCAGTATAAAACAAATACCAAAGGTGCGTGAAAATACCGGTCACTCGTAAATAACGGGCATAAAAACGAACCCGGCGAACAATACCAGCCATAAAGATACAACCTGAACATAATAAACAAACACGCACACCAACATGAGGGAAACAGAGTGTTAAAATAATTAACATTGGGGAATAGAAACCAGGTGTGTAGAAAACAAAGACAAAACAAATGGAAAATGAAAAGTGGATCGGCGATGGCTAGAAAGCCGGTGACGTCGACCGCCGAACGCCGCCAAAACAAGGAGAGGGACCGACTTCGGCGGAAGTCGTGACACTATTTCTATGGCGAATTCGCAGCCACAATTTATGGACGATGCCAAAACTTTGGACATAACAATAGATGGCGAAGTGGTTTCCATCTGTAGCAAACTTTTCCCTAAATCTTAAGGTTCGGACCCTTTTTTAAAAATTTTTGCCTAAAATGACAGACCCAAATCTAACTGCCTGTAGCTCAGGACCTGAAGCAAGGATATGCATATTCTTGATACCATTTGAAAGGAAACACTTTGAAGTTTGTGGAAATGTGAAATGAATGTAGGAGAATATAACACATTAGATCTGGTAAAAGATAATACAAAGAAAAAACATGTATTTTTTTTTCTTTTTTCCCCCCTCATCTTTGAAATGCAAAAGAAAGGCCAAATGTAATATTCCAGGTTAGGCACAATTTAGATTTTGGCCACATTTTTTTATTTGCATTTCTGTTCAAAATGTTGTATCAAGACTGTCCAAATGTGCATATTTGGTTAATTATACATTTTCAAGTTCATAACTGTGCACTCTCCTCAAACAATAGCATGGTATTCTTTCACTGTAATAGCTACTGTAAATTGGATAGTGCAGTTAGATTAACAAGAATTTAAACTTTCTGCCCATATCAGATGTCTATGTCCTGGGAAATGGTCTTGTTACTTACAACCTCATGCTAATCATATTAGCCTACGTTCGCTCATGCGGAGAAGACACTGATCCTGTAGAGGTTAAGAGAAATCCATCTCCAGAACCAGCCATAGAGCAAGTTGGCTAAACTTCTGAAGACAGTATAGTTAAAAAACAGCAACAATAGATAACATAAGCAAACTAGATAAGGTTAGCAAGATTGATAGCTACATTGACAGCTGTCAGTGCCGTGTTTGTTGCCCTATTTATTGCCCATCTTTCAAAAACATCTGAAACCCTAGCTCTTCAAAGAGTTTCTTAAATAATCTCAAAGCCCCCCCCCAAAAAAAGCCTTATGAGAGCTAACACTTGCGCTTTACTTTTCCCCCCTATTAGCACTGACTTTGGTGATAGCTACTTTATTGGGGAAAAATGTACTTACTATGACTGAGATATGTGGTTGTCCCACCTAGCTATCTTAAGATGAATGCACTAACTATAAGTCGCTCTGGACAAGAGAGTCTGCTAAATGGCAAATGTAAAATGTAAAACATCTAATGTTTATTAACTCCACATGGAAATTCCCACACCTAATTTGTGAATATGTATAAGTAGCCTTCGTCATTCTTCAGAGGTGGAACCTAAACATGCATATCCTCTCTAGGAAAGGAAATTACGTCGAAATAGTGGTGGCAACTTCTTCTGGGGGGGTCCTTTTAAGATTCACAGACTTACTCTTCCCCTGGCTTAGGCAATCCCCCGCCAAACACACACGCACTGCCAGACATTGATTGATTGATTGATTGATTTGATATAGCTTGTGTCATTCACAGAACATTCCCTCGGATTTCCTACCTTCAGTAACACTAATAGACAATGCTGGAAATACCAGTAAAAGCACAGTGCCTCAAAAAGTGCCCCAAAACTCCTGGCCATACTGTATGTAATTGTATCTACCTCTCTTGATATAATCACTCCAGACAAAACTAGGGTTCACCTGTGTCTGTCTCATCACATTCCAGGACCATGTTTCAACATTGTACATTTTTCCGTTTGTTTGTAGGAATTCAAGTTCTCTAAGGGATTACAGTCAAACACAATGCTTCACCTAAGTGCACTTTCTTGGCAAACCCTGTATTATCTTAAAGCACAATGTTGATACAATTTATCAACAACTTATTTTGTTTTTGTTTGTAGTTTATATGTTGCCTTCAGGCAGTTTGACAACAGAGGAGAAAACATTGCAACAACTTGGGCTTTGTTTTGTTGTCCTTCGACCCATTTTTATATTATTAGGTCAACAGTAGCTAAGTCTGTATATATGCTGTATAAAATAATATACATTTGTGTCAACGTATAGTGTTCAGCGCTGTCCCCCTTGCAGCGCAAAGAATGTCTGGAATGGAATGTCACAATGCCTTACTTCCTGAAACCAAAGGACTCTGGAATATCATGGATATTTTTGTGTTGAACGCAACTGTCATTGTGCATTACATTCAGCCCACCTAATTCAATTTCAAGATTGCAATTTTCCTTTACCTGCCAATCCCAATATCCCCATCTTATCTTACCTTAGCTAAAGTAATGCGGAGACACCAATAGTGAACAAATGAGACCAGTCCTTCGTCTTTGATCCTCTGCTCAGTCAGAGATGGAGTAGAATACACTTGAAAAATAGAATACAGCAACACAACTTAGACACAAGCAGAGGTTCCTGAAGCTGTCACCCAGAAAAAAACCTGGACGGACCATATGGATCTCATTGAGGGATTGGAAAACAGTGTTGAGATGATCGCATAGTTGCACGTTGTAAATTAATTCTCAGCCCTCTCTCCAAAAACAACACACATCCACTTTGATTTCATTCACCAGATGACAGTCACTCAAGGCCCCACTACAGCAACACAACAGGGATAACCTTTGGATTGAATAGCACAACGTTGGAAAATGTACAATGATACTGTCACTATGTTTACTAAACAGACACATACACAGACTTAGACTACATAGACAATAAAGGAAAGGACTCTGAAATATGATAAATTATAAGTTGATACATTGATTTATATATTTACATATTACATATACAGTATATTTAAAAAAAACAAATGAGCAATGGATGTGTGCTGTTATGAATATACAGTGTTCAAACCAGAAAAAATATTGTTTGTTTACTGAAAAAGCCCACATCCCTCTGTTTGCAGTGGCCAATGAAAGTACTCTCTGGTTCATGAAGAAGTGAATTTGTGAAATAGCCTACAGTTTATCTCTTGGGTAATGTGTACCAGATTTGGTTTATTAGCAAGATGCACTAATTTCAAGTTCCGTCACAGTCTCGACCTCCCATTCATCTTGAGTTGATATTGTAGTGAGATATGGACAAATCCACTTTGGGCTGGAGTCCACTCCCTTGAGCATTTAAGATCGCCCTGATTACAGGTCCTCTCACATGTTTCAAACAAAAGAAACCAGGGCACAAATGCCGACCAAATCCCCACTACTTGGCAGCTATAATCCAACAGAAATGGCTTTCATACATCCTAATACATTCTTTCTCAAAGGATTACGGGTTGAGAATCACATATTTGATTGTTTTTGAAATATATATAAAAAAAATATTTAAAAAATCCCAATTTTGCTAGGACATAGAGTGTTTTTGATTGGAAGTTGTTTTGTTGGTCAAAAGGCTTGGTCACTATCTCTTAGGTCTTTGATTTGTGTTAAAAAGCTAAGGATGTAAAAGTTAATGGGGATAACTGTGAATGATGTTGAATATTAAAACTTGCACTGATACATCTGGAAATGTAATAAGTCAACTGAAGATAAATCAGACCAGCGGGAGGCATGATCTAAATTAAACACTCAAATACAATAGTCACTAACTACAGTAGGCTACATTTCAGCAGTATTTGAACAAAATTTGTTCTATCCGTATGCCTACGCATCTGGTAAAATCAGTTATATATATTTCCCCAACTCTCTTTGTGGTGAATCTTATAATTAGGAACATGTGTATCACTCCAATTTTGACATACAGTTCCCATTGATATCAATGTATGATTCACATGAAAGTCCAATGTACACACACTGTTTCTAAAGTTAGGCATCAGTCTCTATGTCTAGTTCACAGCATTGAAGGCTCCCCAACCCCCTGTCCCAAGGTGAGATATGAGGTTTCATTGGTGGCCAATAGAGATAGAGTTTCCTTCCTGCCATGTGGGTGGACCTTCTCAATAGATTACAAATTACCCCTAACTGTAAATTGCCTGCCAGGACCTTGTGTTAATTGCCTGCCAGGACTTTGTTCAGCCGTCTTTATACCATAATGAGGCCTCCTTGCCTTGCTCACCGTCTCAGGTGATGGATGATAGAACATTCTCTCAGGATCAAATTCCCATCACCAAACTGGAAAGAATTCAATACTTAACACTGAATGGCATTTGCATGTTATGATATATTCATACACTTTTCTTTACATGATAATCATGGCAACACTTTTTTGTCTTGCTCAAAATTGATAGAATATTTAATCATGCCTCAGGCCACAACTGCCACCCCTGCGGTGTCGATTTCAACCGTGACTCATACCTCACCCCGTGCACTTCAGCTACTTGAAGGGAAAAAAAATCCCAGAGGAAAAACGAACATTTTAGTTTGACCATTTTGGTGTTCATTTTTAATTTAGATTTGACACAGCCTATCAAAAAAGTTGCATTGAAATTGTAGCATTTTATATACAGCACCAGTCAAAAGTTTGGACACACCTACTCATTCAAGGGTTTTTCTTAATTTTTACAATTTTCTACACTGCAGAATAATAGTGAAGACATCAAAACTATGAAATAATACATAGGAACTCATGGAGTAAACAAAAAAGTGTTAAACAAATCCAAATATATTTTATATTCTTCAAAGTAGCCACCGTTTGCCTTGACGACAGATTTGCACACTCTTGGCAGTCTCTCAACCAGCTTGATGAGGTAGTCGCCTGGAATGCATTTCAATTAACAGGTGTGCCTTGTTAAAAGTTAATTTGTGGAATTTCTTTCCTTCAGTTGTGTTGTGACAAGGTAGGGGTGGTATACAGAAGATAGCCCTATTTGGTAAAAAGACCAAGTCCATATTATAGCAAGAACAGCTCAAGCGCTATGATGAAACTGGCTCTCATGAGGACAGCCACAGGAAAGGAAGACCCAGAGTTACCTCTGCTGGAGAGCATAAGTTCATTAGAGTTACCAGCCTCAGAAATTGCAGCCCAAATAAATGCATCACGGAGTTCAAGTAACAGACGCATCTCAACAGCAACTGTTCAGAGGAGACTGTGTGAATCAGGCCTTCATGGTCGAAATGCTGCAAATAAACCACTACTAAAGGACACCAATAATAAGAAGAGACTTGCCTGGGCCAAGAAACACAAGCAATGGACATTAGACCAGTGGTCTGGAGTCCAAATTGGAGATTTTTGGTTCTAAGTCTTTGTGAGACGCGGTGTGGATGAACGGATGATCTCTGCATTTATATTTCCCACCGTGAATCATAGAGGAGGAGGTGTTATGGTGTGGGGGTGCTTTGCTGGTGACACTGTCTGTGATGTATTTCAAATTCAAGGCACAGTTAACTAGCATGGCTACCACAGCATTCTGCATCGATACGCCATCCCATCTGGTTTGTGCTTAGAGGGACTATCATCAACAGGACAATGACCAAACTCAACCCCAGGCTGTGTAAGGGCTATTTGACCAAGACGGAGAGTGATGGAGTGCTGCATCAGATGACCTGGCCTCCACAACCACCCAACTTCAACCCAATTGAGATGGTTTGGGATGAGTTGGACTGCAGAGTGAAGGAAAAGCAGCCAACAAGTGCTCAACATATGTGAGAACTCCTTCAAGACTGTTGGAAAAGCATCCAGGTGAAGCTGGTTGAGAGAATGCCAAGAGTGTGTAAAGCTGTCATCAAGGGAAAGCATGGCTACTTTGAAGAATCTATAATGTATTTTCATTTGTTTAATACTTTTTTGGTTACTACATGATTCCATATGTGTTATTTCATAGTTTTGATGTCTTCACTACTATTTTTCAATGTAGAAAATAGTAAAAAATAAAGAAAAACGCTTGAATGAGTAGGTGTATCCAATCTTTTGACTGGTATTGTGAATTTTGTGGGCATAAGTAGAAGCAAGTTGTCACGTTCCTGACCTTATTTCCTTTGTTTAGTCTTTGTTTAGTTGGTCAGGACGTGAGCTGGGTGGGCATTCTATGTTTTGTGTTTCTATGTTGGGTTTGTTGTTTGGCCTAATATGGTTCTCAATCAGAGGCAGGTGTTTGTCATTGTCTCTGATTGGGAACCATATTAAGGTAGCCTGTTTTCACTGTTTGTGGGTGATTGTTCCTGTTCGTGTGTTCATCTGTTCTGTGTTCCCATGTTCAGGACTGTAGCGTTTTCGGTTCCTTCTGTCAGTTTGTTGTTTTTGTTCGTCGTTTAAATATCCTAATTAAAATATGGATTATCATCACGCTGCATCTTGGTCCTCCTCTCTTCCACAATACGACGATCGTTACACAAGTTTCCTTACAATACTTATTTACATACCTACCTGTGTTGGGTCGCCAAAATGACTCTGGCAGCTTTTGATTTATGATTCATTTACCTATTCCTGGTTATGTTTTTGTAAAGTAAACTGTAGTTTAAATCTCTCCTAAAGATACCTGGTAAAGACCTTAACATTAAGGTACAGTGGGGCAAAAAAGTATTTAGTCAGCCACCAATTGTGCAAGTTCTCCCACTTAAAAAGATGAGAGAGGCCTGTAATTTTCATCATAGGTACACTTCAACTATGACAGACAAAATGAGGAAAAAAAATCCAGAAAATCACATTGTAGGATTTTAATGAATTTATTTGCAAATTATGGCTAGGCCACTCCAGGACCTTGAAATGCTTCTTACGAAGCCACTCCTTCATTGCCCGGGCGGTGTGTTTGGGATCATTGTCATGCTGAAAGACCCAGCCACGTTTCATCTTCAATGCCCTTGCTGATGGAAGGAGGTTTTCACTCAAAATCTCACGATACATGGCCCCATTCATTCTTTCCTTTACACGGATCAATCGTCCTGGTCCCTTTGCAGAAAAACAGCCCCAAAGCATGATGTTTCCACCCCCATGCTTCACAGTAGGTATGGTGTTCTTTGGATGCAACTCAGCATTCTTTGTCCTCCAAACACGACGAGTTGAGTTTTTACCAAAAAGTTATATTTTGGTTTCATCTGACCATATGACATTCTCCCAATCTTCTTCTGGATCATCCAAATGCTCTCTAGCAAACTTCAGACGGGCCTGGGCATGTACTGGCTTAAGCAGGGGGACATGTCTGGCACTGCAGGATTTGAGTCCCTGGCGGCGTAGTGTGTTACTGATGGTAGGCTTTGTTACTTTGGTCCCAGCTCTCTGCAGGTCATTCACTAGGTCCCCCCGTGTGGTTCTGGGATTTTTGCTCACCGTTCTTGTGATCATTTTGACCCCACGGGGTGAGATCTTGCGTGGAGCCCCAGATCGAGGGAGATTATCAGTGGTCTTGTATGTCTTCCATTTCCTAATAATTGCTCCCACAGTTGATTTCTTCAAACCAAGCTGCTTACCTATTGCAGATTCAGTCTTCCCAGCCTGGTGCAGGTCTAGAATTTTGTTTCTGGTGTCCTTTGACAGCTCTTTGGTCTTGGCCATAGTGGAGTTTGGAGTGTGACTGTTTGAGGTTGTGGACAGGTGTCTTTTATACTGATAACAAGTTCAAACAGGTGCCATTAATACAGGTAACGAGTGGAGGACAGAGGAGCCTCTTAACCTGTCTGGCTCTGGCGTTCCGCCAGCGGAACTCCTCCCACATTCCACTGAAAAGGCAGAGCGCGAAATTCAAAAGATATTTTTTAGAAATATTTAACTTTCACACATTAACAAGTCCAATACAGCAAATGAAAGATACACATCTTGTGAATCCAGTCAACATGTCAGACTTTTAAAATGTTTTACAGCGAAAACACCACATATATTTATGTTAGCTCACCACCAAATACAAAAAAGGACAGACATTTTTCACAGCACAGGTAGCATGCACAAAGCCAACCTAACTAACCAAGAACCAACCAAACTAACCAACAAACAACTTCATCAGATGACAGTCTTATAACATGTTATTCAATAAATCTATGTTTTGTTCGAAAAATGTGCATATTTCAGGTATAAATCATAGTTTACATTGCAGCTACAATCAGAAATTGCACCGAAAGCAGCCAGAATAATTACAGACACCAACGTCAAATACCTAAATACTCATCATAAAACATTTCTGAAAAATCGATGGTGTACAGCAAATTAAAGACAAACATCTTGTGAATCCAGCCAATATTTCTGATTTTTTAAGTGTTTTACAGCGAAAACACAATATAGCATTATATTAGCTTACTACAATAGCCTACCACACTACCGCATTCATTCATCAGGGTACGTTAGCGATAGCAATAGGCACGTTAGCGATAGCGAATAAACCAGCAAGATATATAATTTTTGACTAACCTTGATAAGCCTCATCAGATGACAGTCCTATAACATCAGGTTATACATACACTTATGTTTTGTTCGAAAATGTGCATATTTAGAGCTGAAATCAGTGGTTATACATTGTGCTAACGTAGCTTCTTTTTCCCACAACGTCCGGATATTTTTCTGACACTTTTTCTGACACACATATTCTGACCAAATAACTATTCATAAACATAACAAAAAAATACATGTTGTATAGGAAATGATAGATACACTAGTTCTTAATGCAATCGCCGTGTTAGAATTCTAAAAATAACTTCATTACGACATCCAGCTTAGGTATAGCGAGAGAGTACCCAAAAGCTGGGCGCAAACGACTAGTACAACATGTTCGACAGATATATGAAATAGCATCATAAAATGGGTCCTACTTTTGCTGATCTTTCATCAGAATGTTGTACAAGGGGTCCTTTGTCGGGAACAATCGTTGTTTGGATTTAGAACGGCCTTTTTCCCTCTCGATTTAGCAAGCACACTTGCCAAGTGGCGCGAATCTCTCCATCGTCAACAAACTCAGAGAACGGAACACGGCAAAACTCCCGAAAAAATTTCAATAATCTGATTAAACTATATTGAAAAAACATACTTTACGATGATATTGTCACATGTATCAAATAAAATCAAAGCCGGAGATATTAGTCGTCCATAACGACAGCTTATCAGAAGGCAAATCCAGGTCCCTTCTCACGCTCTCCAGAAAACAGGAAACTGGTGACACGTCATGCCAAGAGCTATTATTCGAGCCCAGATCAAGTTACACACTCAATTTCTTCTCTCACTGCTTGTCGACATCTAGTGGAAGACGTATGAAGTGCATCTAAACTAATAAATATCAAGGACTTTAATAGGCAGCCCCTAGAAGAGTGCATCGATTTCAGATCTTCCACTTCCTGTCAGGAAGTTTGCTGCAAAAGGAGTTCTGTTTTACTCACAGATACAATTCAAACGGTTTTAGAAACTAGAGAGTGTTTTCTATCCAATAGTAATAATAATATGCATATTGTACGAGCAAGAATTGAGTACGAGGCCGTTTAAATTGGGCACGATTTTCCCCCAAAGTGAAAACAGCGCCCTCTGTCCTCAACAGGTTTTAAAGAAGAAGTTACAGGTCTGTGAGAGCCAGAAATCTTGCTTGTTTGTAGGTGACCAAATACTTATTTTCCACCATAATTTGCAAATAAATTCATAAAAAATCCTACAATGTGATTTTCTGAATTTTTTCCCCTCATTTTGTCTGTCATAGTTGAAGTGTACCTATGATGAAAATTACAGGCCTCTCTCATCTTTTTAAGTGGGAGAACTTGCACAATTGGTGGCTGACTAAATACTTTTTTGCCCCACTGTATCTGGTTGGGTGACAACATAATGGGATAGAAACATCCATCAGCTGTTCACCAAATATTTGCTTATTGGATTGGGGGGATAAAAAAATGGCACACACATTGGAAGGCTCTCTGCAAAATAGTCTACTATAATCTGATGGATGTTTAGTGTGACACTTGCCTGAAGCAGTGGTTAATGTGGAGGAGTGTATCAAAGAGCAGTGGCCTTGATAATTACAAAAGGACAAAGCCCCCATGGGCTTTTGCCACAGGTTCAAGATTCCTTGCCCTTGGTAATATTTCAAGTGGCATAATGACTATTATTATTATTTTTGCTGCGGACAGATTATTACTTCCACATGTGGATCAGAAACTCTAGGTGCATTGACATTGCATAGACTTTTTTCTGTCTAGGTTGAGTCATGTTTTCACTTTCTTAAGTGCCTAGTCACCGAAAACAACCCTTTCATTTTATCTTGGCGAAATGTTCACGATGAGCTAAGGCACCCTGTCATCATTTCAGTGGTGGTCCTCCCTTATGAAGTATTAAATAGTGTGTAACCTCCTTAGATCACCACCTTACATCACCACCTCTCCTCTGACTACATGTTTACCTTAGGGAGTTTAAAGTTGATAATGATAATTCTACACATACCATAACAGGAGATTAGAATGTTGTTCTGGGAAGGGCGTTCAGTAGCCAATCTTACAGAGCAAAATTAACCACTTTTTTTTGCCATCTCAAGGGTGATCATTGTTCAATAAACTGTGATAAGCAGGGCAATGGCTGTGAAATGTGCAAATGTAGCCTGATAATTAAGTTTCTTACTCACCGCAATGTGGGTAACACAATATTAAACTCTGAGTCGAGGACAGAATTCCTTTGTCATATAACCAGAGACCATATAATTACACAATCTCCTGGGAGAAAGAGATTCTTTCCTTTCTACTAGCTTACCTGCTGACTTTGTTACACACTTGATCACTGTTTAACAGTCAGCATGTCGGCAATTTGAGAATGGTGTTCAAGGCTTTACATCTACGTGGCAATCTATGAAAGGGTTCGCTGAGGTCAAGATGGGAGGAAAATAGAAATAGAAAACAGATTCATGCAGAATGATTATCTAATTCCACTGCACATCCTGCAGCAAATTACCTTCTGTCAAGTCATGTGATACAAATGGGTGCAGTGCACATGATACAACAGATATTTGATTATAGGAGATGGAGACTAAAGGGAGAGGTGGAGATCAGAGGCCCTCTTATTTCCGACATCAAGGCTTTAAATCATTGTTTCGCTGAAAGTGCGGTAAACAATCAGTTTCACTCTCTGAAAGCAAGCAATGGGATTTAACCATACAGATATGATTAATTTGAGCATTCACACCTATATTTGTCAGATACTGTATAATGCAAAGGCTACCTGGGACCACATCTTGCTGCTCAGTGCTAATACATTTATTATGAAAATAAGCTACTTGGTGGTAGATTCCCTGGTCCTGAATTGATCCCCTAGTTCTACTTACATTGCCACTGCATTCTTTGAATAATTGATAGTTTATTTGTGAACCTTGAATTTGGGTCAAAAGAAACCACAAGTATTTAGGTAATTTCCATGTAAAAGGACTCATGATTACCAACATGTGAAGTTTATGGGAGCATATCAAATTGGGTGTCAATTTAACAGATATATACATTTTCCAACCATTTTCCATCCTGAAAGTTTGGAATTATCAAAGGCCTTGATTTCTGGTCAAACAGATGGAAAAGGGGTCTTAGACAAAATCTACCAGAAAAAGTCTTAGAAGGTATTAGAAATACATCAAAACACAATAATGTTGAAGTAAAGACCCCTGACAACTAATATCAACACTCATATTTAGTTTAGGTGACATATTTCTGCCTTCTGTAAGTTTAAGAAACATTGCCTTGTACCTTGAAATGTTATTACCAAAAACTCACATATCTTTAAGATATATTCTATCCCTGATGAGGATGGAGGATAATGTAAGTTCACAGAAGTAAAAAGTAAATGTAGATCTATCAATTCATTATGTGTTTACTGATATCGAAATTCTGCAATTGAATTGGCAACAATGGGAAATCATAATAGTCACAAACCATAGTTGGGTTCACAAGTTTGTACAGTACAGCACAGTAGAGCACAGTAGAGTACATAAAATAAAATAGAGTATAGTTATGTACTGTACAATACAGTAGAGCAGAGCAGAGTATAGATCAGTACAGTACAATACAGTAGAGCAGAGTATAGTTCTGTACAGTACAATACAGTAGAGCAGAGCAGAGTATAGATCAGTACAGTACAATACAGTAGAGCAGAGTATAGTTATGTACAGTACAATACAGTAGAGCAGAGCATAGTATAGATCAGTACAATACAGTAGAGCAGAGTATAGTTCTGTACAGTACAATATAGTAGAGCAGAGCAGAGTATAGATCAGTACAATACAGTAGAGCAGAGCAGAGTATAGTTCTGTACAGTACAATACAGTAGAGCAGAGCAGAGTATAGATCAGTACAATACAGTAGAGCAGATCAGAGTAAGTTCAGTACAATACAGCAGAGCAGAGTATAGTTCTGTACAGTACAATACAGTAGAGCAGATCAGAGTAAGTTCAGTACAATACAGCAGAGCAGAGTATAGTTCTGTACAGTACAATACAGTAGAGCAGAGCAGTATACAGTGAGCTCCAGAATCATGGGACAGTGAATTATTTTAGTTTGTTTTGGCTCTGTACTCCAATGTTACAATGATTATGAGGTTAAAGTGCAGACTGTCCGTTTTATTTTGAGCATATTAAGGGTAATCCTGAATGAATCGTGAATAATGATGAGTGAGAAAGTTAGAGACATAAATACCACCCCCACACACAAAAAAAATATGTTAACCTCCTCTGTTATTTTACTGGTGAGAGGTTAGCATGTCTTGGGGGTATAATATTTGTGCGGCTGTGACTTTCTCACTTATCATTATTCAGGATTCATTCAGGATTCATATTCTTAATCATGGTAGCATCCACATAAATACAGAAGTGTTTAGAAACATATTTTATTCTTATTTACAATAAAAGTGACTCCAAAATGACACAATACATTATTTAACATTCATTTCTATTGGGCACAAAATAATCTAAAACACAAAACAAAACAAACAGCAAATGCATCCAACAAATTTGTAGAGTCACAAGCTAGTTGTAGTCATTGCATGCTATGAATATGGGACCATATACTAAACTTTTTCGTACTTTATTACACATAAGTGAATTTGTCCCAATGCTTTTGGTGCTCGAAAATGGGAGGACTATGTAAAAAAAAAAGTGGTGTAATTTGTAAACGGTTCACCCGATATCGATGAAAATACCCTCAAATTAAAGCTGACAGTCTGCACTTTAACTTCATAGTCATTGTATAATTTCAAATCCAGTGTTGGAGTACTGAGCTAAAACAACAAAACAATTGTCACTGTCCCAATACTTTTGGAGCTCACTGTAGTTCAGTACAGTACTGTACTGTACAGTACACTAGAGTTGAATACACTATAATTTACTGTACTGTACTCTACTGTACTGAACTATACTATACTTTACTCTCCTGTACTCTGCTGTACTGTACTGTACTGTACTCTACTCTACTGAGCTCTACTGTGCTGTACATTCATGTTCAAACTTTTGAAACATAGACGTCTATGATTGGTCCAGATTTGGTCCAGTCTGGACCAACCAAATTTGGTCTTGTTTGGGGGCAGAGCTCATTTGGGGAGGCAGGTTAGCCTAGTGGTTAGCGCATTAGGCCAGTAACCAAAAGGTTGCTAGATCAAACCCCCGAGCTGACAAGGTATACATCTGTTGTTCTGCCCTTGAACAAGGCAGTTAACCCACTGTTCCTAGGCTGTCATTGTAAATAAGAATTTGTTCTTAACTGACTTGCCTAGTTAAATAAATAAAAATATTTTTTAAATACCCAAATATGCAAAGGAGGATATTGCGTATTTATACCATCGTGTACCTATTTAGGATACATAACCATGAAGAGAAGGACATCCATATCCATAATTATGCATTTCTGTGTAGTACAGAACAGGGACCCATGATGAAATTCTGTTACCAAATTTCCGTCACCGGGTGTAAATCCACTTCACTTACTGTAGTTCCATAACCGAAAGAGATTTTTTTAAAGTCTATGTGTCATGACATAGCTGACAACCCATTCTTTCTGCAGACATCGTTGAATCCTCATTCGGAGCAGATGTTTTTGGAAATTCATTTACCAAACTTTGCATCTGCAAGGTTCTTCCAGTAAATGTGTTTTTGTAAAATTCAGAGTGTAGATTGTTAAAAGTAGTCATTGTGCATAGGGTTGTATGATTTGTTAAACTTTGAACTCAATGGTTTTGTTTGGCATACATTTTAACATTGGCAAAAGTTGCCATGCTGATAGAATAAAGTAAGGCCCCCACACTCCCGTCCTCCAACACATACTGTACCTTTATTGGTTGTTGACAACGTTTCTATCCAAATGGAAATGTGCCAGGTATACCTCATTTCTGAAGAACACAATCACAATGCCTTTACAAACGTCAACATATCTAATGCTGGAAACACTGTAACATACAATATAGACCTTATATACTGTACCAGACGTGACTATATGTTTCAAAGTGAGTAGAGAAAATAGTTATTAATTACAATAATTATAATAGCTTTCTTGGAAACTATTGACATTTCACTACCTTTCCATTAGATTGCCATTATAAAATAGGTTTTATGTAATGTATGTGTTTAATATTTCATGGCTTTTGTGTGCCGTTGTGCACACTAGCTACAGTAGGAACATCCATTCCTTACACATATTAAAGCCTTATACAGCACATCCCCCTGTAGGTCAGAGCCAACACTGAGAACCATGAAAGTATAATACAGCTCACCGCTGCTAGTAATAGAGTGTTCTAATCTCCTGGGGAAAACAGCCCTTGCCACACATGGTCAAAGAGAGAAACCTGAGATAACTATGTGTTATAAATGAGAGAGGGGAAGATAATTCTCATTATAAATGTAAAAATTCAAACAGAGGCATTTGCAAACTCATTAAGTAATTTATGACCCCAGCAATCTTCTAACATTAACACTTATAATTCACACTACAACTTCAGTGGCCAACGTGTATTTTCCTTGTTTGAAAAATGTCAGCTGCCCATGTGATCAATTCGAAACAACAAACATGGTCGTAACGCGATGTTCCCCTGGGGCTGTTAGAGAGTGTCTTGGCTTTGAATGGTCAGATTAAATACGTCCGTTTTTTTTGTCAAAGGACGTTGTGGTTAGTGTGTCTTTTGAGGAAAATGTACTTTGAAAATCAACAAAGGAAGGACAATAATGATGATGTTGATAATCTTAATGCCATTGTTTATCTCCAAACGAGACAATTTTTATTCTTCTGCAACATACAGTTTTGATATATCTGAATGATATTGCAGATCCGATTATATCAAATGCACCTGAGCAGTGAGCAGTTGATATTTCTCAGAGTTAAGGTTTCCTGTTACTTTGCTCTAGAGGAAAGGAAGAACTGCCTATCTGAACCCAGTCCCTTCTCTGTATTCTGCAGTCACAGCATTTTTTAAAACTTTTGTCAAGATCCTGACATAATGAGGTGTCAAGCTACAGTCTCCACGCAAAGGCAGTTAGGAAGCCAACTGCTGCTCTACTATAAAACCCTAAAACCAACTGGATCCGGGTATTCTAAGAGGACATTTACTAATGGGTAATTCCATGGTAACAGAATTGCGCAGATTTTTCACTTAATGTATAGTAGTGTTGAGAAAAGCATTTCTCTGTTGGCTGCCAGCAGAGTCTTGACACTTGAGTCTGATAGATTATTAAAATGTCACACATACCCCAACATCAACAGAATGCAAATACAGGGGTTTCCATATCCAGAGAAAACAGTCGAGCATCACTCACATTCTGGCATTTCAATGTAAATGGCCTAGTCTCTACCTGACCAGTGACATTAATCAGATTGAAACAGAATAACAACATTGCCCTTCGAAATACTTTGTCTTGTACAACAACAAAAAAGCAATGTAATGCAAAAACAGGATGCAATAACATCCGAATAGGGCCTACACACTGTATAGTTGATCATGTTTATAATAAGCATATGACCAATAATCTGATAAATAGATAGTTTGCAAAAACTACTCATTTTGAGGATGAATATATGCCTATTTTCCTTTCCAGTCACATGAGTCTGTGACAGGAGCCACTTGAAATCATTGGTGTTGCCTCTGATTGGAATATTTATTATTAGTGCATGTAACAAGAGGTTGGATTGGAACAACTGCAATCTTATTTTTCTTTCTCTTGGAATGACAGAAGTAATTTTTGTATTTGTCAAGTGATTGACCACACAAGAGGGGTAATGCATGCAAGGTAATAAATCATTTTTGTTTGAATCCAGTCAGACTAGCTAAGAGAGACAGAGAACCATAAGGACTATTGTCAGAAATCATTTTCACAGCCTCTCTTTGTTTCGAGACCCAATCACCCTGAGAAACATATTTTATGACAACACACTTTTCATTACCGGTAGTAGAGAGACTTACAAGTTGTGCATAGAGATGGGACCAATGTTCATTATCTCATTTTGGCTTAATGTCTTTGTCCTTAGTTGTAAAGCTTCAATGTGCCAATATGAGACTTATCAGACCTTTTAAATCACTGTTATGTGCTGCTCCTGAGACAGGTTGTCGAGTTATTAGTAATGCATTACCTTTGGCTGTAATTAGGTACAGAGCAGCCCAGGTAATGTCCCCATAAATCCCTGGATTCATTACATCAATATGTTTTTGGGCAACTTTAGGAAATAGCCCAAATGTATAGTTCCTTAGCCAAAATGGAAATGCTTGTTCAGTACAAAGCATTTACTGTAGTAAATCCAGAGAGATTTGGGGCAAATCTATCAAGGCACATAATCTGATACTTTTGTTTTATTTACTTTTACATTTTCATACCCTGATCTGAAAATAAATGTGCAATCAGACCAACTCCATCGTAAAAAAAATTATGTAATAACTATGTAAATATGTGTTTCAGCAAAAGTGGGACAGAAACACTGACAAAGTAGGCTGTGCAATCTGCCATAATCAAGGGTAGTCAGCTGCACTACACATGTCCAATTTCCATGTGTCTACATAAATAAACATTAGACTGCACCAACTATTATAAACCCAACACATGAACAGGTTTTAAATGGAATGAAGCAAATGTGTACGGCAGATAGGAAATCTTCCATAAGCCAGAAATTCCTCTCTGAAATTACTTTTTGAGTGGTTTTCATTTCCAGAGTGAATAATTTCCTGTTCGGGATGCCTCTGAACTCATTCATGGCTTAGCTTCCTGAAAAGCCCAAATTCAGATTCAGAGAACAGAATCTTACAAATCAAACTGCTCTTATCCAAATGATGGTGATATTGTAACTACTCATCTGGAAAGGGATTCTTCTTACAAAAGCTTTGTTTGTGTCCACAACAGACAAAAGAAAATTGTCTAGAATAAATGCAGTACTTTATATATAGATGCTGTATACAGTATGTGTGTCTCTGGTACTTTACATACTGTCACACATGATTGGTTATTGTATATTTCATTGGTGAATAAACATGAGGAGATTAAAAAATATTTTGTGTTTTCAAGGGTGTGGCCAGAGAGACAGAATTGGTTACTTCGCATGCAGTGTTATAAATTGAAGAAAGTTGTCCAAAGGGAGATGTTATGCTCAAATACTTAGTAAAATATTTCCATCAACAAATGTCTCGTCAGTGTGGACAGAAATTGATATATTGAAAGTTAAAATAAACAAAACTATTACAGTGATTCATTTCTAATAGAGATATGCTATGTATTGTACCCCAAGAGAGCACTAAATTGTTGGGTTCTTTCATTTATCATTATCTACAAAAATATGGAAAAAGAGAATATAATTATCTTCTTCGATTACAATCTTAACAATGACATTATTCATTCAAGACCAAGTCTAATTTTCACGCTGTGGTGCTGAGTAGTGTGTTTAACAAATAGATCTGTATGTTCCAACCTTCAAAATTACCCTGGAAATTAAAGTGATGCTCCAGAGCTGTTATAACATTTCAACCAGTAGTTTTGAAAGTAGTGCTCACGAGCCAAAACGGGTCACAAAAAATTGCGTACAATTTTTGCATCTTCAAAGTGGTAGGCATGTTGTGTAAATAAAATGATACAAACCCCCACAAAATCCATTTAACTTACAGGTTGTAATGCAACAAAATAGGAAAAACGCCAAGGGGGATGAGTACTTTTGCAAGGCACTGTACTGTATATATATATACAGTGGGGAGAACAAGTATTTGATACACTGCCGATTTATATATATATATACACACATTTTTTATTATATGTTTCCAATTCGTACAATATGTTACGAATTTGTAAGTGCTTAAGATCCCGGACTGCATCTTTAATAGGGTAGAACATAAATGTGTCGAGGAGGAGGCATACTCATCCAAAATAATGTTTAGCAGACATGCCAGGCACCAGCATCATGAGAAGACAGGGAGCTGAGCTGAACACAGTTGGCAAAAAGCGGGCCTAAAGGAATAATACATGCCAACATTTGCATACTCAGCCACAAGAATGAACTTAGTGAGGGAGCTGTAGAGACCAAGGCAAACCAAGAGCAATTCAGATTCCTGTTTTCAAGTTGCTGCTCTTAATTGGAACCAGAAGCTTCTTTCGCCTGTTCTTGTCAGTGGACAGCCCTGTTGAATTCTGAGGCACTGAGTCTTCTTGTCTGTGAAGGAATCACTCACTAAACACAGCCTGAAACCAATCCCACAGGAACCCATGGTGTTATTCATAGGAGATCTGTTGAACTCAGATGAAGTCCAACTCTTTGTTGGGATGGAAGCACTGTAGGAACCAAGATTTGTTTTTAGAGCCATATCATGTTCATAGATGGACCCCTCTCAATGTGGTCTTCATGTCTTCCATAACCCCATTTACAGTATACCTTGTTCTAACATGCATCCACTGTCTTGATCTTGTCCACATTCTGATTGTGCCCACATTTTAGGATAGGTGTAGACGAGTAAAAGCTGTATTGTGATCTGATTGTGATCAGATCTTCTTGACCACCTCCGGAGGTAATCAGGGACCCATTGTATCTGGATATCAATCAAATGTAAACAGATCTGGATGGTCAAACCATCTACATCATCATTATATCGGTCTCGAAAAATCATTGACAGGTAGCACCATTGACTTATGGCATCAATAATTGTCTTAAAATAAGTACATTCATATTATTTGACACCCCTGCTATAGGATTGTCGTGGCATAATCCCCTGATACATAAATAACACGAGAATATCTACTTCTGCTAAGCTTTCCAGTAAAACAATGAAAACAAGCAAGCATCCCAGAAAGTGGTCAAAATAGCCCACATTAACATATGTAGCTTATTAAGAAACAAGGTGCATGAAATTAATGACTTGCTAGTAACAGATGACATTCATATTCTGACTATCTCTGAAACTCATAACTTTGATGATAGTGGTAGTAATAAAAGGTTATAACATTTACAGAAAAGACAGAAATGCCAGTGGTGGAGGTGTTGCTGTTTATATTCAGAACCCCATTCCTGTAAAGATTAGAGAGAATCTCATGTTAAATATTGTTGAAGTAATATGGCTACAGGTTCATCTGCCTCAACTAAAGCCAATTCTTGTGGGAAGCTGCTATAGACCACCAAGTGCTAAACGTCAGTATCTGGATAATATTTGTGAAATGCTTGATAATGTATGTGATATCAACAAAGAGGTATATTTTTTAGGTGATTTAAATATTGACTGGCTTTCATCAAGCTGCCCACTCAAGAAAAAGCTTCTGTAACCAGTGACTGCAACCTGGTTCAGGTTATCAGTCAACCTACCAGAGTAGCTACAAACAGCACAGGAATGAAATCATCAACATGTATTGATCACATCTTTACTAATGCTGCAGAATTGTGCTTGAAAGCAGTATCCAGATCGATTGGATGTAGTGATCACAATATGGTAGCCATATCTAGGAAAACCAAAGTTCCAAGGGCCATGCCTAATATAGTGTATAAGAGGTCACACAATAAGTTTTGTAGCGATTTCTATGTTGTTGATGTAAAGAATATTTGTTGGTCCATGGTGTGTAATGAGGAGCAAACTGACGTTGTACTTGACACATTTATGAAATTGCTTATCCCAGTTACTAATAAGCATGCACCTATTAAGAAAATGACTGTAACAACGGTTAAATCCCTGTGGATTGATGAGGAATTAAAAAATTGTATGGTTGAGAGGGATGAGGCAAAAGGAATGGAAAATAAATCTGGCTGCACAACCGATTGGCAAACGTACTGAAAATGGAGAAATCATGTGACTTAACTGAATAAAAGGAAGAAGAAACTACACTATGAAACAGAGATAAATTGTCATGGTTCCTCCTGTCACCAGAGGGCGGCAGAGAGCGTCCTAGAGACATTAACCTGTCTAGGACTGGGGTTCTGCTCATGAAATTGCATGGCGCCAAATTCAATCAACAGAAATCTCATAATTCAAATGTTCTCAAACATACAAGTATTAGACACCATTTTAACGATAAAATTCTCGTTAATCCAACCACAGTGTCCGATTTCAAAAAAGCTTTTCAGCGAAAGCAGAACATATCATTATGTTAGGTCAGCAACTAGTCACAGAAAGCATACAGCGATTTCCAACCAAAGAGAGGAGTCACAAAAAGCTGAAATATTGATAAAATGAATCACTAACCTTTGATATTCTTCATCAGACGACACTCCCGGGACAACATGTTACACAATACATGTATGTTTTGTTCGATCAAGTTCATATTTATATCCAAAAACCTCAGTTTACATTTGGCTTTGCCTCCAAAACATCCCGTGAATTTGCACCGAGCCACATCAAATCACAGAAATACTCATAATAAACATTGATAAAAGATACAAGTGTTGTTTACAGATTTAAAGATATGCTTCTCCTTAATGCAACCACTGTGTCAGATTTCAAAAAAACTTTACGGAAAAAGCAAACCATGCAATAATCTGAGTACGGCGCTCAGAGACCAACACAACCCATGAAGATATCCGCCATGTTGGAGTCAACATAAGTCAGAAATGGCATTATAAATATTCACTTACCTTTGATGATCTTCGTCAGAATGCACTCCCAGGAATCCCAGTTCCACAATAAATGTTTGATTTGTTCCATAAAGTTCATCATTTATGTCCAAATACCTCCTTTTGTTAGCGCGTTTGGTAAACAAATCCAAACTCACGACGCGCGTGCAAGTCCAGCGGAAAGTACGGATGAAAAGTCCAAAAAGTTATATTACAGGTCGTAGAAACATGTCAAACGAAGTATAGAATCAATTTTTATGATGATTTTAACATAAATCTTCAATAATGTTCCAACCGGAGAATTCCTTTGTCTTCAGAAAAGCAAATGGAACAGCACTCGCTCTCACGTGAACGAGCGTCTCGAGCTCAAAGCATTCTGCCAGACCTCTGACTCATTCCCCTGTCATTCGGCCCCACTTCACAGTAGAAGAATCAGACAAGGTTCTAAAGACTGTTGACATCTAGTGGAAGCCTTAGGAAGTGCAACATGACCCATATCCTACTGTATCTTCAATAGGGAATGAGTTGAAAAACGACCAACCTCAGATTTCCCACTTCCTGTTTGGATTTCTGCCTGCCATATGAGTTCTCTTATACTCACAGACATCATTCAAACAGTTTTAGAAACTTCAGAGTGTTTTCTATCAAAATCCACTAATAATATGCATATATTAGCAACTGGGACTGAGTAGCAGGCCGTTTACTCTGGGCACGCTTTTCATCCAAACGTGAAAATGCTGCCCCCTATCCATAAGAAGTTAACGACACTCAGGTGTGTCCAATTTACTCATTATGATTTGCTGGTTAAAAGAGGTGTGTTTTCTGTTGTCCTTTGCAGAAGCTTGAATTGTTTACAGTGTGCGGTCGTTTCCTGAGTGATTTTTCGAGACCTAGTGTTTGTTGTTTTTTCAAGTGTACTGTGATCCTGTGGCTACCGTTTCTCAGTAAGTAGTACGTTTATCCTTAATTAACCACTGATTCCTCGTCTGGTCTCTTCGCTGCACCTGGGTACAACCTTATCATGTCACAGCAAGCTTCTGCCCAAACATGGACCCAGAAGAGATCACTCAGATCAAGTATTTTGTAACCCACCAAGGAGCACTGCTGGGGCGGCAGCAAGAACAACTCTCCCAAATATCAGAGACCCTCCAGGGACTTACCGACTCCCTCCAACCACAGTCCAACTTCAACCTAGGAGGAGCCAATGTCCAAGTCTCATCACCCAGTGCTACAGGCGTCGCCGCAGTTCCTCCAGGGAATCTGCACCGGGAACCCAAGATCCCAGCCACTGAGCGGTATGACGGCCACCCGGGAGGATGTAAGGGGTTCCCTACTCAGTATTCTCTGGTGTTCGAGCTACAGTCCTCCTTGTTCCACACCGATCGGGCCATGATCGCCTACGTCATCTCTCTACTGTCGGGCAAGGCCCTGGCGTAGGTAACGGTGGTGTGGGAACAGCAGCCACCATCCTGCAGCTCAATATTAGCCTCCATTGCGGAGCTGCGATGAGTCTTTGACCACCCAGTCGGCAGACGAGAAGCGGCCAGCCGACTGTTCAACATCCGCCAAGGGGCCAGACCAGTGGTTGGCTTCGCCATTGAGTTCCGCACCCTCGCCACTGAGGGTGGATGGAATATGGAAGCCCTGGTCACTGCTTTCCACCAGGGTTTGTCTAACTCCATCAAGGATGAACTGCCCTCTCGGGAACTGGGAGAGGACCTCGAATCCCTGATAACGCTGGAAATCATGATCGAGAACCGCCTCCGAGAACATGTGAGACAGAGCCATTTTGACACCACCCCAGTACCCGGGTTTCCTGAGCACCCCAAGCAATCAATCAATCAAGTTTATTTTATATAGCCCTTCGTACATCAGCTAATATCTCGAAGTGCTGTACAGAAACCCAGCCTAAAACCCCAAACAGCAAGCAATGCAGGTGTAGAAGCCCCCCGAACACAGCATTGAGGAGCCCATGCAGCTGGGACACACACGTCTGAGCCCACAGGTGTGTGACAGGCACATGCGAGAAGGCTGCTGCCTCTACTGCGGAGGTCTCGGCCATCTCCATGCTACATGCCCAGAGCTGACGGGAAACTCCAGGGCTCGCCAGGACAAGGGGAGACCCTGACAAGCTGTGCAGTTACCTCTCGGCTACCCAGTTAGCGTCTGTCACTACCCACAACCCTCCACTGGGACAACCATCAGCACCAGATTCAAGCTTTCGTGACTCTGGGGCCGCAGATATTTTAATTGATCAGGACAGAATTACAAATCCCCTGCGTCTCCATTGGCTCCGGTCAGTCTCTTAGTTTTCTTTTGATCACTGCTCCCGAGAACCCCCTTATCCTAGGGTACCCCTGGCTAGCGCTACATAACCCACTATTCTCCTGGTCCATGGGACACCTACTAGACTGGGGTAAGGACTGCCAGACTAAATGTCTAAGACCCCCACCAAGAGCCTTGGCATGTCCTGCTACATCCGTTGAAGATCAAAACTTCACTGCTCTCACTCCTGAATGCTTTGACCTCCGGGAGGCCTTCAGTGAGAGGCAGGCCGCCACCCTTCCCCCCATCATCCACATGTCAGGGTCTGTGTCATAGAACTCCTCCCCGGGCTGTATCCCCCTCGACCCCTGAAACAGCAGTCATGGACAATTACATTCAGGAGTTGCTGGAAGTAGGTTTCATTCGCCCCTCTATATCCCCAGCTGGTGCAGGCTTATTCTTCATGGGCAAGAAGAATGGAGGCCTGCGCCCTTGCATCGATTACAGAGGGCTGAACCGGATTACAATCAAGAATCGTTACCCCCCTACCCCTAATGTCAGCCACCTTGGAGTTGGCCCAAGGGACCCAATTCTTCACCAAACTGGACCTCCGCAACGCTGACAATCTGGAGAGAATCAGGAGGGAGATGAGTGGAATACTACCTTTAACACCCTTAGTGGTCATTATGAGTATATAGTCATGCCCTTCAGATTATCGAACTCACCGGCAGTCATTCAAGCATTGGTCAATGACACTCTTAGGGATATGTTGAATCGGTTCATCTTTCTTTACCTCAATGACAACCTGATCTTCTCCAAAACCCTTCCAGAACACATACTGGAGGACAAGAAACTGCACCCATGCACCTTTCTCTCCAAGCGGTTCTCGCAACTACGACGTAGGCAACCGGGAGCTCTTGGCAGTTAAGTGGACCCTTGAGGGGTGGAGACACTGGTTGGAGGGGGCACCTCATCCTTCGTGATCTGGACAGACCATAAGAACTTGGTCTCCATTCAAGAAGCCAAGAGGTTGAACGCTCGCCAGGCTAGGTGGGCTCTGTTTTTTAACAGGTTCGATTTCACACTAGCCTATCGCCGGGATCCAAGAATCAGAAAGCAGACGCCCTGTCCCGACAACACGATGTCTCTAACGAGGAGAGGGACTCCAAGCCCTTCATCCCCAGCTCAGGCTCGACTACACAGACTTCCCCAGGACATTGTCTCTGATCGTGGGCCCCAGTTCGCAGCACGGCTCCCTGTTTGGGGCGTCGGTGAGTGTCTCTTCGGGATTCCACCCACAGTTGAATGGGCAAACGGAGCGGGTCAACCAGGAGCTGGAGAGTTCCTCCCCTGTTTCATCTCCACCCAGGCCAGCAACTAGAGCAAGCTCCTCATCTGGGCGGAGTATGCTCACAACACACTGCCGAACTGATCCACTGGACTGTCGTCATTCGCCTGTCAGTTCGGGTTCGCCCCCCTGTTTCCTGAACAATAGGCCGAAGCGAGGGTGCCATCAGCCGAGGCGTTCATTCAACGATGTCACCGCACCTGGATCAGAGCGTGTTCCTCCTTGCTCCACTACTCTGCCCGACACCAACACAAGGCAAATTTGCACCGAAGTCCTCTTCAGCTCCTCCGACCAGGTCAAGGTGGACTCGCAGAAGCTCGCTCTATGCTACATAGGACCATTCAAGATCCTGAGACGCATCAACCCGGTCACCTATTGTCTCCAGCTTCCCAGGTCTATGAGGGTCTGTCCATCCTTCCATGTCCATGTCTCCTGTCTAAAGCTGGTAAGAACCAGTCACTTCTCTCCCCCTACACCTGCCCCTCCGCCCCCTCGACTTGATGATGGTCGCCCGGCCCACACTGTCCGGTCTGCTGTTGGAGGCTCGTCGGGTCCGAGGCACCCTACAGTACCTGGTGGACTGGGAGGGCTACGGCACTGAGGAGCGAGCGGGCGTGGGTGCCTGCCTGGGACATCCCGTATTCGGGTCTTATTCGGGCCTTCAACCAACTACGTGGTGGTCGCCCTGGCTCTGCGGCTGGAGCAGCTCCTAGAAGGGAGGGGGGGTACTGTCATGGTGAAAAAAAGAAGAGGTGAAAAAATTATTGTTGTCTATCAACAATGACAAGCCACTGGGGTCTGACAACTTGGATGGAAAATTACTGAGGATAATAGCGGATGACACTGCCACTCCTATTTGCCATATCTTTAATTTAAGCCTACTAGAAAGTGTGTGCCCTCGGGCCTGGAGGGAAGCTCAAGTCATTCCGCTACCTAAGAATAGTAAAGCCCCCTTTACCGGCTCAAATAGCTGACCATACAGCCTGTTACCAACCCTTAGTAAAGTTTTGGAAAAAATTGTGTTTTACCATATACAATGCTATTTTACAGTAAACAAATTCAGCATGCTTATAGGGAAGGACATTCAACAAGCACAGCACTTACACAAATTACTGATGATTGGCTGAGAGAAATTGTTGATAAAAAGATTAGGGCAGCAGGTGGTTAGAGTGTTGGGTCTGTAACTGAAAGGTTACTTGTTCAAATCCCCAAGCTGACAAGGTAAAAATCTGTTGTTCTGCCCCTAAACAAGGCAGTTAACCCACTGTTCCTACATTTTACATTTACATTTAAGTCATTTAGCAGACGCTCTTATCCAGAGCGACTTACAAGTACATACATTCATACTTTTTTTTTTTGTACTGGCCCCCCGTGGGAAGCGAACCCACAACCCTTCCTAGGCCATCATTGTAAATAAGAATTTGTTCTTAACTGATTTGCCTAGTTAAATAAAGGTTTCAAAAAAAATAATATTTGAAAGCACCGAGTTGTCTGTTTAAATGACTAGCACACAGCTCAGACACCCATGCAACCCCCCACACAACATGCTACCAAAGGTCTCTTCACAGTCCCCAAGTCCAGAACAGACTATGGGAGGCGCACAGTACTACATAAAGCCATGACTTCATGGAACTCTATTCCAAATCAGACAACTGATACAAGCAGCAGAATCAAATTTTAAAAACAGATAATACAACTTATGGAATAGCGGAGACTGTGAAGCAACACAAACATAGCCACAGACACATGCATACACACACATGATAACATACGCACTATACACACATGTACGCATTGGTTTTGTGTTGTAGATATGTGCTAGTGGATTATGGGCCTGAGTGCACACACTTAGTGTGATGTGAATTCTGTAATGAATGTATTGTAATGTTTTTAATATTGTATAACTGCCTTAATTTTGCCGGACTCCAGGAAGAGTAGCTGTTGCCAAGGCAGCAGCTAAATGGGATCCATTATAAGTACAAATACAGCACTACTATTCCTCCTAGTCCCAGCATATGGCTCTTTAAAATATAATTTTACTTCTCTATACTGAGATGGGTCTCTGTGGTAGCATTGTACCAATTTAGTCATAAAAGATGCTTAATTTCATTACTGAGGGAAAGCCTTGTTCATGTGCCAAAATTGTTCCAAGTTGGTAACTGGTTGTAGCATTCTCACTTGCACTCTCATTAGGGTTTAAAGGCGAGTACAGCTGTACACATTAGGGTTCAGTTACAAGTTGTTAGACACAGCTGTGTTGGCATCAGCCTCTACGGGCTGCTCTTTACTGGGACAGGGTGAATAGGTGGCCAAATTCCATTAGCATGCTTCAGATCACAGTTTACACTGGGGAATGTAAAGAAAACGGAAGACATGCAACACATGAAAGGGCAAGTTTTTTTCTTTTTTTTTCTCTAAGGACAAACTCTTTAGGAGGGGTAGATTAGCGATGACAAGTTGTAACTAATCAGCTTACTGTACGTACATACAGTGATGACATTTTGTTGTTTACGACTATCCTTTTGTTTATAAAACTTCCCATAGAAAATTCCTTTGTAAATATTTATCTGTTATGCTTGACAAATTTCTATCTAAATAAACACCCAACACTTTGGTTTGTGACAGTTGAGGAAGTGAACATAAGCAGGAAACTCATCTAAAAGGTGTGTGAATGAGAAAATTCAGCCCAGCCAGTTGTCCTTACAAGAAGACTGGATGTTTAAGAATCAGGAGGTTTAACACATGTTCTACTTCAGTCCTGCTCCTGGGCTACACTGTGAGGGATAGGTGTGGTACTTACGATTTTGTTAAATAGAGTTACAGTCCATTTGTTCCAACAGTGTTTCTGTCCAGAATGAAATTAGCCATGTTAGAATGATAAGGATGGCTCCCTCTCCCTTTCACTTTCATTCTTCTGTTGCGTGTATGTCCTAATCCAGACCTGCGGAGGCATCATACCTATACATCATACCTATACCTATACTATACCAGATTTCCTCCACTACAATATGCTGTAAAACTCATTTCAAGCCATTGTGAACCAATTGAAATGAAGGTGTACATTAATTCATAAAGCTCCTTTGACAAAGAAACAAGATCAGGTCATGGAAAAGTATTGCTCAAAAACCCTCTGGACTTCTCATTCTCGGCCAAAGTTGTTCTCTAATTGACCTAACCTCACTTGAGGGTAACTTGTTCTGACGATATTAACCCCAAATGAAACGTTCACTGGTGATCTGCCAGCCTTAAGGGAACGAGGGGGATACATCACCTTCTTGCCAAAGAATGAAGGAGAGAAAATATTGTCCCTACAGAAAGCCAGTGGGAAGTGAAGTCATCAGAAGAACAATTTGCTTGGCTGCAGCTCACACTTCCCCCATGAGGAAAACCACTGGAAATTCAGAGGCTCTCTGGAACGATTTAGATATACCATGAAGTTAGTTTGGAAAGCCTTCAACTCTGTAAGCTTGATGCCACGTTCACATTAGTCTTTTTGCAAAGAAAATTGGAATCAATTGTTGCGAGAGCTCTGTGATATCACGTCTGTCTCTTCACAGATCATTATAGGATGTTGTTTGCGAAAAGCTTTGTTCCCCTGTAGTCACAAGGTCAAAGGTTGGAATCCACTGTTAATACAGTATATATATGTATGTTTGCTTGGAGTCCTGAAATTCTAATAAATGAAATAAAATAAGTTCAAATCAGTTTAAACCCCTTTTGACAGGCTAGAGAATGCTTTTTTTAAACTCTATCCTTATTAGCTAATTAAAATACATCCTCTACCTTTCTCTTTAGCGGACCATGGTGTCTCTTGGCTGTGTGAAGTTAACTGGAAAGGTACACACTGTATGAAGCTAGGAAACAGAACCTTTCAGCATGAACATTTATTTAGTGTCACAACTGCAGTCTAAGGTTCAACTGAGTTGTGTGTGTAGTAGTGTGATAAGAGGCACTTTTACCCAGGCACTTTGGGAAGGTGTTATTAAAGTCCTGCCCACAGAGCATGACAAACTCTAGCTGCAGAGTAGGCAGAAACAGCAGAGAGGGAAGGGAACATCATGAAGGGTAGAGAGAAAAACTTTCTGACAAACCTTTGGCCCATTTCACAAGTTATTTAGGAGACTTATTTAGCCACAGAATCTCACCCATATGTAACCATTTGATTTGCATAAAAGTTAACCCTATAATATCAGTAGGCTTTAATGTGAAAATAACCAAACCAGAACAATTACATACTGGGGATGAAAGGCATTTCGACAGAACATTAAAGGATGTGTAAAACCTTGTGATCTAAAGTTCAATATTTACCCCTTATTGAACATTGATTATTCAGCTGTGTCTCATAAGAGTCCTTGCTGAGGACAATTCCCATAAACAGGAACTGCAGTTGGGTCACTTTAGTTTCACAGATTTCAAGTAAAAAAATTGTTTTATTTACACTGGAATCTGAAGTACAGGACCTCACACACAAGCCAACCATTAAGTTAATTTATTGTCACTTGCAATGCTGAGCAACAGCCCTGAGCAGCCTCTACTGTTCTATGGAGGTGTCAAATGAGGGTTTGGCACAACAGATGCAATCACGCATCAAATGTCAAAATCTGACATTTGCCCTTTGTCACCAATATAGAAATAAATGTTGTGTAGTAAATGCTAGGATTGGTCACAAGTACAGTTCGGTTATGATGCACTGTTATAAAAGCCCTGGTTACGATATATTCTGAACACCTTTGTAATTTGTAGTAACTCTGACCTGAAACATTGGCTTGAGGCAAGCAGAATTCATTCTAGCATAGCCCAGTTGTGTTCATTTCTGTATTCCCGACAAACATGTCAGTATTACGTGGGATGTCAAAGGCCTTGTCTTTGGGTGAGGCTGGTTTACTGAACGTTGTTGGGGGTTAGAACTACATAAATGCTACAGGGATGCTTTTATATTGGAACATCAGCAAATTTTCACTGAACACAGTGTCAGCACAAGAGAGTTATCTGGGTCAAGGGAAGCAATGTATTATGCAATGTAGGTTGAACAAAAGTATACCTGCTGTTCAATCCCCTAAACGGATAAGCCTATGTTCACTGAAGCATTGTTGAATACCAATGTCCATAACAGACGTACGCTGAGTGTACAAAACATTTTAAGGACACCTGCTCTTCCATGACAGACTGACCAGGTGAATCCAGGTGAAAGCTATGATCCCTTATTGATGTCACTTGTTAAATCCACTTCAATCAGTGTAAATAATCATTGTACCATCTAAACCGCTGTGAAATATCTTTCAATAACCCAAAATATGGTATTTTTAGATGTTTGAAGCTGGTGTACAAAACTGAAAGTAAAATACGCAAAAATTACACTTGAGTACGGGAACCAAAGAGATAGCGCGCATAAAACAGATCTACTGCTTCTTAGACTTGCTTTCAATGACAATGACAGATCTATAACTTACATATCTATGTGAATTTGATCAGGTCGCCAAAAAAGTTACATATTGCAGATTTGATGTTTTGTACACTCAATGTTTTTTTGCATATAGAAGAGAAGGCGTCACAGCTGTATGATACACAAGACAAGTTTTATGGGTTACTTACTTCCTCAATATGTATGATACACAAGACAAGTTTTATGGGTTACTTACTTCCTCAATATGAAAGTGAGGTCAGTGTCCCCAGTGTCCCCCTAGTCTAGAATACTGGTGCACTATTGTTCCTGTATCAATGATCTTAGGCTATGGGATATTTCCCCTTTACCGTGTGCTGCAGGTCAAGTAACTCTACAAGCCTGCAGATGTGGTCTTGAGACTCCTGATTGCTGTAAAATACCCTGCTGAATAGATAATGTAGAGTCAGTCTGACATCAGATTGTTTCAAGCTCTGCGCATTCTCTATGAGCTGTCTGTACAGTATGTCTTTGAGATTTATTTAAAAATAATTTACTCCACATTCTCTGTTGAACTGAGGCACCTTTACAGACATTTGTTGTAAATGGTGCTTAGCATCCTAATTTCAGTAGTATGACCCTTGCAAAGGCTCTCAGAAATGCTGGAGAATATCTACCAGTGCAGATTTTCATAGCTTGAGTAAACCAAAAGAACCCAGCTAGACGCTCCTTACTTCTCTCTCTAGCCGGAATGGTGCTATGCCAGAATGTAGACACCGGGAACAGGCATGATATATGGCTCGAAAAACGTACCTCAATCCAGGGATTGGAGATGGCGCTGACCTCCTAATTATCCCAAAATGATGAATGGAGAAGATTGAAATACTAATAGTTTATAATAAAACTGTCCTTTTTTTGTCAGTATGCTAGGCTAGCGAATGAAGTAGCAGCCAATTGGATTCCATGAAAATGGAATGACTATCGTTGGGGTGAGTAGCTACCGAAAGTGTTGTCGAATCCAATTGGTACCTTTAGCATTACCTAGCCTAGCATGCTAACAAAATTAAAAACTAGCAGTATTTCAATTTTCTCTATTCATAACAGTCCTACAGGAATGATGTTTGTGCAGTAGGCCTAATACATTATCACAGCATATTGGATATATGTCTGGCCTGACAATATTGTTATTCTCAGACCATATTATATTTCAAAACTTGAGCTTTGAAACAAAATACATTAACATTCAAAAGTTTGGGGTCACTTAGAAATGTCCTTGTTTCTGAAAGAAAAGCACATTTTTTGTCCATTAAAATAACATAAAATTAATCAGAAATAGTGTAGAAATTGTTAATGTTGTAAATGACTATTGTAGCTGGAATCGGCTGTTTTTTTTAATGGAATATCTACATAAGCGTACAGAGGCCCATTATCAGCAACCATCACTCCTGTGTTTCAACGGCACGTTGTGTTAGCTAATCCAAGTTTATCATTTTAAAAGGCTAATTGATCATTAGAAAACCCTTTTGCAATTATGCTAGCACAGCTGAAAACTGTTGCCCTGATTAAAGAAGCAATACAACTGCCCTTCTTTAGACCAGTTGGGTATCTGGAGCATCAGCATTTGTGGGTTCGATTACAGGCTCAAAATGGCAATCCAATGCTACCAAATACTAATTGAGTGTATGTAAACTTCTGACCCACTGGGAACGTGATGAAAGAAATAAAAGCTTAAATAAATCATTCTCTCAACTATTACTCTGACATTTCACATTCTTAAAATAAAGTGGTGATCCTAACTGACCTAAGACAGGGAATCTTTATAAGGATTAAATGTCAGGAATTGTGAAAAACTGAGTTTAAATGTATTTTGCTAAGGTGTATGTAAACATCCGACTTCAACTGTATATGGACGAGCAATGTTAGAGCAGCATAGACTAAGATACAGTAAAATATAATATAATATAATACAGTATATACATATGAGATGAGTAATGCAAAATATGTCAACATTATTAAAGTGACTAGTGTTCCATTTATTAAAGTGGCCAGTTATTTCAAGTGTATGTATATAGGCAGCTGCCACTAATGTGCTAGTGATGGCTATTTAACAGTCTGATGGCCTTGTGATAGAAGCTATTTTTCAATTTCCCGGCTCCAGCTTTGATGCACCTATTCTGACCTCGATTTCTGGATGATAGCGGGGTGAACAGGCAGTGGCTCGGGTGGTTGTTATCCTTGATGATCTTTTTGGCCTTCCTGTGACATTGGATGCTGTAGGTGTCCTGGAGGGCAGGTATTTTGCCCCTGGTGATGCGTTAGGCAGACCACACCACCCTCTGGAGAGCCCTGCAGTTGTGGGTGGTGCAGTTGCCGTGCCAGTTGGTGATACAACCCAACAGGATGCTCTCAATTGTGCATCTGTAAAAGTTTGTGAGGGTTTTAGGTGCCAAGCCAAATTTCTTGAGCCTCCTGAGGTTCAAAAGATGCTGTTGCGCCTTCTTCACCACACTGTCTGTGTGGGTGGACTATTTCAGTTTGTCAGTGATGTGTACGCCAAGGAACTTTTAGCTATCCAACTTCTCCACTGCGGTCCCGTCGTTGTGGATAGGGGGGTGCTCCCTCTGCTGTTTCCTGAAGTTCACAATCCTCTCCTTTGTTTTGTAGATGTTGAGTGAGAGGTTATTTCCTGGCACCACACTCCCAGAGCCCTCACCTCCTCCCTGAAGGGTGTCTCATCATTGTTGGTAATCAAGCCTACTACTGTTGTGTCGTCTGCAAACTTTATGATTGAGTTGGAGGCATGCGTACCACCTCAGTCATGGGGAAACAGGGAGTACAGGAGGGGGCTGATTAACGCATCCAGGTATTACCCTTAAACTGAATCAGATCCCAGTCAATTAACATTATGTACTAATTGCAAACAAACAATGACCGTTTTCACATTGACAACAGAAAATGGACATTTTCTAGAGGTTCTCGAGAGGTATCGATTCTCAAGAGACAATGCTGTTGTGTAAACTTGCGAGATTCTGCAAAGGCGTCGATTTCCTCGTTAACTCGATTTAATGGTGAGAAGGCGGAAAACAACTAGAGAGATCTGCATACTTTCTATATTGAACACAATTTTCCACCACCGTGCAATGGTGAAAAGCTGCTGTGTTGTTCAATGTACATCTAACCAAGTAAAAAATCCTGACCTACAGTATGGTTCGCAATGCCCCCACATAGGGAAATAGAGCCTGCGAGAAGAGCCCTGTGGCTTCAGGCTATTGGATGTGGGAGATGTAGGAACCCGGTGTCCAAGTAGGCTACACATAACTATGTGCGTGGAAAACATTTAATCACAGGTAAGACATTTAACTTGTTTAATGTTGTCAGTTTAAAACTCCACTCACTACTTGTAGCTGTATAGTCAGTTTGTTTGTGGGTGGGTTTATATCCTGCCTGGTTGGCCACAGTGTCGCCTGACCCCTGCCGTCTCAGCCTCCAGTAATTATGCTGCAATAGTTTGTGTCGGGGGTCAGTCTGTTATATCTGGAGTATTTCTCCTGTCTTATCCGGTGTCCTGTGTGAATGTACGTATGCTCCCTCTAATTCTCTTTCTCTCTTTCTCTCCTCTCAGAGGACCTGAGCCCTAGGACCATGCCTCAGGACTACCTGGCCTGATGACCCCTTGCTGTCCCCAGTCCACCTGGTAGTGCTTCTGCTCCTGTTCCAACTGTTCTGCCTGCGGCTATGGAACCCTGACCTGTTCACCGGACGTGCTACCTTGTCCCGGACCTGCTGTTTTCGACTCTCTCTCTCTACTGCACCTGCTGTCTCTAACTCTGAATGATCGGCTATGAAAAACCAACTGACATTTACTCCTGAGGTGCTGACCTATTGCACACTCTACAACCACTATGATTATTATTATTTGACCCTGCTGGTCATCTATGAACGCTTGAACATCTTGGCCATGTACTGTTATAATCTCCACCCGGCATAGCCAGATGAGGACTGGCCACCCCTCAGAGCCTGTTTCCTCTCTAGGTCTCTTCCTAGGTTCCTGCCTTTCTAGGGAGTTTTTCCTAGCCACCGTGCTTCTACGTGCTTCACCGTGCATTGCTTGCTGTTTGGGGTTTTAGGCTGGGTTTCTGTATAGCACTTTGTGACATCAGCTGATGTAAAAAGGGCTTTATAAATGAATTTCATTGATTGGTTTTGGCTAGCTTAATGTTCCAGTCGGTAGCTAACACTTACACACTCATGTGGCTGCTAGCATTGTCATGAAAAAGGGCATGAGGGAAGCCCTACAATATTACGTTTTTCTAAGTAGTGAAAACACTCAGGAGCAGGCAATGCTGAAAAGCAATCTTTAGACATGTTGTACTTAAATGTAGTTTTGTAATTGACTAAAACAAGCAGACAACAAGAAAATTGCATTTGAAAAAGGTCAGGTTTTTGCTTTGAGCCAATGGGGTAACCTAGGTAACCACAGGTTGTTTTCCTCACAGGTGGGAGGGGGCCGCAACTTTCTATCAAAAACAGCTTTCAACATTCTAAAGTCAGTTGCACAATACGGGTTATTCTTAAACAATAGTTGTAGATGGCATTTTCAAAGTTGGTTATATTATAAATCATTTGAAAGGTAACCTCATAAACCACTTGTCAAGCTAAGTTTAAAATGTATCAGGTTCCATTTTTTAAAGCAATTTATACAGGTAATTCTTATATGTACCCTAGAGGTCAAAGTTATGTGTCTGATGGATAGCTGTGAATCTAAGCTTTCCAATGATATATGGTTAAAGGGTATACGTGATCAATAATTTGTTGTACTGTATATTGACATTGTTTGTCATAGAGTAAAATCTCTATGGGAATAATGAATGGGATAGAGGGATGAAAGAGAGTGATAACAGAGAAATCTCCCATTGCTGCACTGCTACAGTATCACACATTTTCCAACTGTAGGGACATAGACCTTCAAGAAAATCAATATGAGAAATGTGGGGGTCTGGCCCATGGACTAATGTGGCTAGCCGAGGCTTGAGATATTGGTGCTGAGCCTCGCCAACCTTACTTTTGAGGTGTTAGTCTACATAATAATCCAAAGGAAAGTGATGCCCAGAAGAAAACCCCAAGATATGTAAGCTAGGCCTTAGTTCGACAGGGGATAAGGCAATAGTCCACATGGGAAATGTCTCTAATATGAATATAAAAATTCAACTACACATGTGGATACAATACATTTAAAATCATCAAGGATAACACAAAAAGTTTACAAACTTATTTCCATTGTGGTCCTTTTGTTATCAAAATACATCATTCATCAATGAACAACAAATTAAAGATGGAAAATAAATGGAGTTGATGCAGTTTGGAAAAGTCAGTATTGCTTGAGCGGGAGGCGCATCGGTGGTACAGTACATCCAGGGGGAAAGTCAGTCTGTCAGACAAGCCAGGAGCTCTTCATCAGGGTCCATCGCTTTGTCCGATGTTCCCAGTTCCTCCATAGTAAAGGAAAAGGGGGATATCTAGTCAGTTGTACAACTGAATGCTTTCAACTGAAATGTGTCTTCCACATTTAACCCAACCCCTCTGAATCAGAGAGGTGCGGGGGGGCTGTCTTAATCGACAGCAATGTCTTTGGCCGGGGACCACTGGGTTAACTGCCTTGCTCAGGGGCAGAAAGACAGATTTTTACCTTGTCAGCTCAGGGATTCGATTACTGGCCCAATGCTCTAACCACTAGTAGCCTCTCCTCCATAGGTAGATGATCTTCCATTGCCGACATTGTAGTACCCACCTTGGTGATGCTTAGGCTGCAGTAAAGCGCAAGAAAATCAACCACACATGAGCAGTGGTCGGAAACAGTCCCTCTGCCTCTCTGATATCTCAGACACCGCAGTCTCCACCTTCCAACCGGCAGGTGAAACAAAAAAGTTGGAGCTGCTGCTGCATTATTTAAATGAAAACATTAGCCATCCAGCTAGCTAGCTAGCCATAGCAAACAAAATCGAATATTGAAAATATACTTTGGAGAGCTGTTAAACAATGACATATTGTTTCATTATCTTGCCACTTCATGCAGAGATATAAAATGATTCAGGAATTACATTAAACAAAAAGCAAAAATTGTTTCAAATAATTGTGTACTGTGTCCATTTTGAGATGGTGAATTAAATAGTAACTGTCTGACTAGTCCATATGTTAAGTGTTTCTTATGAACCTGAAAACCCTGAACAGATTCATAATATTTACAAACGGTATATAACTAACTAATTCATCTCGCTTCATGAAACCCCCTCATGCTGCTGGGACTGTTTATCACACATGGGCTGCCAGCGAGGTCATTTCCTTATTTTAGCTTCTACAGGCATCACGGGCTCAGGACCAAGCTCAGCTGGAGACTAGTCTCAGTGGTTCTACTGTACTTACTCATGGTTGAACTGCACTCTGACCTATTGTCATGCAAGCAAGCATTTTATGTTGGTTGATATCATTTAATGGAACTGTCCTGTTGAACTTTCCATTATGCTTCTATAATATAACTGTTACGGCTGTCCTCGCTGACAGAAGGTGTGGACCAAAACGCAGAGTGGTTAGTGTTCATTCTTTTAATGAAAGTCAACAACCCAATACAAAATACAAAAACAACCAACGTGACAAAACCGAAACCGTCCTGTGTGGCAACAAAACCTCCACAGGAACAAACACCCACAAAACACAAGTGAAACCCAGGCTGCCTTAGTATGATTCTCAATCAGGGACAACGATAGACACCTGTCTCTGATTGAGAATCATACCAGGCCGAACACCAAAATCCCAACATAGAAATAGAAAACATAGACTGCCCACCCAAAACTCACGCCCTGACCAATAAACACATACAAAACAGGTCAGGAACGTGACATAACCCCCCCCTTAAGGTGCGAACTCCGGGCGCACCAGCACAAAGTCTAGGGGAGGGTCTGGGTGGGCATCTGACCACGGTGGTGGCTCAGGCTCTGGGCGAGGTCCCCACCCCCCCATAGTCACTCCCCGCTTCCGTATCCCCCTCCCAATGACCACCCTCCAACTAAACCCACCTAAATGAAGGGGCAGCATCGGGATAAGGGGCGGCAGCTCCGGGCTGAGGGACTCTGGCAGGTCCTGGCTGAGGGACTCTGGCAGGTCCTGGCTGAGGGACTCTGGCAGGTCCTGGCTGAGGGACTCTGGCAGGTCCTGGCTGAGGGACTCTGGCAGGTCCTGGCTGAGGGACTCTGGCAGGTCCTGGCTGGACGGCTCTGGCAGATCCTGGCTGGACGGCTCTGGCTGATCCTGGCTGGACGGCTCTGGCTGGTCCTGGCTGGACGGCTCTGGCTGGTCCTGGCTGGACGGCTCTGGCTGGTCCTGGCTGGACGGCTCTGGCTGGTCCTGGCTGGACGGCTCTGGCAGGTCCTGGCTGGACGGCTCTGGCTGGTCCTGGCTGGACGGCTCTGGCTGGTCCTGGCTGGACGGCTCTGGCTGGTCCTGGCTGGGCGGCACTGGCTGGTCCTGGCTGGACGGCTCTGAAGGCTCGGGACAGACGGGCAGCGCTGGGCAGGCAGACAGTTCAGACCACGCTGGGCAGGCAGGCAGTTCAGACAGCGCTGGGAAGGCAGACAGTTCGGGCAGCGCTGAGCAGGTAAGCAGCGCAGGCGGCGTTGGGCAGACGGCCGACTCTGACCTGCTGAGGCGCACAGTAGGCCTGGTGCGTGGTGCCGGAACTGGAGGCACTGGGCTGGAGACATGCACCACAGGGAGAGTGCGTGGAGGAGGAACAGGGCTCTGGAAACGCACTGGAAGCCTGGTGCGTGGTGTCGGCACTGATGGTACTGGGCTGGGGTGGGAAGGTGGCGCCGGATCTACCGGACCGTGAAGGAGGACACGCGCTCTTGAGCACCGAGCCTCCCCAACCTTACCAGGTTGAATGGTCCCCGTAGCCCTGCCAGTGCGGCGAGGTGGAATAGCCCGCACTGGGCTATGCAGGCGAACCGGGGACACCACCTGTAAGGCTGGTGCCATGTACGCCGGCCCGAGGAGACGTACTGGAGGCCAGATATGTTGGGCCGGCTTCATGGCACCCGGCTCGATGCCCAACCTAGCCCTACCAGTGCGGCAAGGTGGAATAGCCCGCACTGGGCTAAGCACGCGTACTGGGGACACCGTGCGCTCCACCGCATAACACGGTGTCTGACCAGTACGACGCCCTCTCACTCCACGGTAAGCCCGGGGAGTTGGCTCAGGTATCCAACCCGGCTTCGCCACACTCCCCTTTAGCCCCCCCCCAAGAAATTTTTGGGTGAGCCTCTCGGGCCTCCGTGCTAGCCGCGTACCCTCATACCTTCGGTTCCTCTCTCCGGTTGCCTCTGCTCTCCTCGCTGCCTCCAGCTGTTCCCATGGGAGGCGATCCTTTCCAGCCAGGATCTCCTCCCATGTGTAGCAACCCTTGCCGTTCAAGACGTCTTCCCATGTCCATTCCTCTGTCTGTCTCTGCTGCTGTCGCTGCCCTTCTCCACTCCGCTTGGTCCTCTTGTGGTGGGTGTTTCTGTTACGGCTGTCCTCGCTGACAGAAGGTGTGGACCAAAACGCAGAGTGGTTAGTGTTCATTCTTTTAATGAAAGTCAACAACCCAATACAAAATACAAAAACAACCAACGTGACAAAACCGAAACCGTCCTGTGTGGCAACAAAACCTCCACAGGAACAAACACCCACAAAACACAAGTGAAACCCAGGCTGCCTTAGTATGATTCTCAATCAGGGACAACGATAGACACCTGTCTCTGATTGAGAATCATACCAGGCCGAACACCAAAATCCCAACATAGAAATAGAAAACATAGACTGCCCACCCAAAACTCACGCCCTGACCAATAAACACATACAAAACAAGAGAAAACAGGTCAGGAACGTGACAATAACAGAAAATGTCCATCATTGTATTCTGTTGTATTCTATTGCTCACCAATGTAAGCATCTAAATTAGGCCTTTCAGTTATAGATTCTGCCTGATCCTGAGTATCCCTCTAATTAAAATGTGTACCTCATTTCTGAGGACATATTTTCCACCCATACAGTACAATACTTTTTTGTAAAGAGAAAATATACCTGTCACAAATTCAGCAGAGAGAAAACACAGCATTCAGTGGATAAACATATAGATAGATGTTTTATCTTATTTACCTTTGGATTTCTTTATTGAGCAGCTTATCCAAAGAGACTTGCAAGGCCTTGAGTGCAAGAAAAAAGGAAAGATAAACAAGAGCCTTAACAAAAACAATAACACTTTACGACTTCAACACTAGACTGTCAAGCCGTGCTAAAAATACAAGTGAGAGTAACTAAAGTACTTCCATACATCACTCTGGCAAGCGTTTAGAATTCATAGTGTTCGGGAGTTGGCATTTCAGAGCCAAGGTAATGTCATAAGTGATCCCTTTGCCATTTGCGTCACAGGATGGGCAGTGTTCTCTTACCTATAATCTTCTCACGGCAAATGGTGACAAATTAAGCCTGCGTGAAGGCTAATGATACATATTTTACATATTTCAGCCAGTTGAATTGCCACACCACACCACACCAACCAAGGTCAGCATGTTGTGGGTGTGTATCCTTGTTCTCCACAGGGAGAGTAGAGGATAAGTAAGTATTGTGTTAACATCCTCTTTGGTTGTGTGATATATAGGACAGATCATGTAGTCATTAGCCTCCTGGTCTGATAGCTCAGTAACTTGTGGGAGTTGCAGGAGATTAATTCATGCAGCTTATGGTGGAGAGGCTGTAACATGCAACACTGCAATCAGCAACAGAGGAGAGACAGGAAAGACAGAAACGAAAGACAGTCCCTCTTAGATGTGCCCTTCATGCACTTGGAAGATTTCAGATGTTTCCTGCCACTGTACAGATGAGGGATTACTTCCTGTGGTTGATATTACACATAATTCTGGAAGTAGACCTTACTGCACCTCAGTAAGATAAAATACATGTATTTTAAAATACTAATGGTTGAATCCATAATGCAAACATCATGTCACTTATATAGGCTAGTTCATCTGAAGTACATTGAGCAATGGAAGCAACAACACCTATAGATATATCATGGTATCTGTTACTGATGTCAAAGATATTCAGATATAATGATTGCCCCTGAAGCTCTGTGTACTCTGGGCTGGGCTTTGTCCCTGTCACTAGATCAATCCTCCTGGAATGGTGCCCTGGATCAAGGTCAGGATTAAAGCAGAGGTATTGATCAAATGTTAAGCCTCACCTCATTAGAGGTGTCTGTGTCTGATACACCAAAGTCCATCAGATAAATAACCTATCAGGCTATGTATATGTCTCAATGCATTCAAAGCCTACAGTTGATCTGATCCAAATTAAATTGATATAATATCATAGGTTTTCAGAAGTGTAGTCAAGTTGGTATCATATCACATTCAACGATCAACTCACAAGCAAGTGAATCTATTGAACTGTACAGTACACAGGTACCACTACTATGCCCATTGATACCCTACAGTCCTTGTGAAAGTTAGGTGTTAGGGATAATGACTAGAGCTGAAATAATGACCCATGGAAACCTTTAGAAATCAATATGCTGTTTGCCGGAGCTGTGACCTATTGGCCCCTCCCTCCCTCTAACTCTGCCCAGTTATGTCACTGCCACATCACACAGATTATTATTCTGCACGTGTGGTTTAAAACTATGAAATTAGCGCCTCAAACAATTCCACAGCTTGTAAATACAACACTGACACTTGCCCAAATCTAGGCCTATTCCGAGAAAGTTACACTGATTAGCCTTATACAAATCACTGCTTCACAGATTATTGTCTTCAATTATAACATACTGGGACCATGCTACAAGGTTACCAACCATACAGTGCATTTGGAAAGTATTCAGACCATTTTACTTGATCCACATTTTGTTACGTTACAGCCTTATTCTCAAATGGATAAAAAAAAAATATCCCAATCAATCTACACACAATACGCCATGATGACAAAGCACAAACAGGTTTTTAGACATTTTTGCAAATATATTTAAAAAACTGAAACTTACATAAGTATTCAAACCCTTTACTCAGTACTTTGTTGAAGCACATTTGGCAGCAATTACAGCCTCAACTCTTCTTGGGTATTTTTATTCTACCTTTATTTAACTAGGCAAGTCAGTTAAGAACAAATTCTTATTTTCAATGATGGCCTAGGAACAGTGGGTTAAATGCCTTGTTCAGGGGCAGAACAACAGATTTTCACCTTGTCAGCTCAGGGATTCAATCTTGCATAGCTATTTTCAGGACTCTCCAGAGATGTTCGATCGGGTTCAAGTCCGGGCTCTGGCTGGGCCACTCAAGGACATTCAGAGACTTGTCCCGAAGCTGCTCTTGGCTGTGTACTTAGGGTTGTTGTTCTGTTGGAAGGTGAACCTTCGCCCCAGTCAGAGGTCCTGAGTGCTCTGGAGCAGGTTTTCATCAAGGATCTCTCTGTACTTTGCTCATCTTTCCCTCGATCCTGACTAGTCTCCCAGTCCCTGCCGCTGAAAAGATCCCCACAGCATGATGCTGCCACCATCATGCTTCACCATAGGGATGGTGCCAGGTTTCCTCTAGACGTGACACTTGGCATTCAGACCAAAGAGTTAAATCTTGGTTTCATCAGATCAGAGAATCTTGTTTCTCATGGTCTGAAAGTCCTTAAGGTGCCTTTTGGCAAACTCCAAGTGGGCTGTCATGGGCCTTTTACTGAGGAGTGGCTTCCGTCTGGCCACTCTACCATAAAGGCCTGATTGTTGGAGTGCTGCAGAGATGGTCGTCCTTCTGGAAGGTTCTCCCATCTTCACAGAGGAACTCTGGAGCTCTGTCAGAGTGACCATTGGGTTTTTGGTCACCTCCCTGACCAAGGTCCTTCTCCCTCGTTTGCTCAGTTTGGCCGGGCGGCCAGTTCTAGGAAGATGGTTCCAAAATGATTCCATTTAAGAATGATGGAGGCCACTGTGTTCTTGGGGATCTTCAGTGCTGAAAAAACTATTGGCTACACTTCCCCAGATCTGTGCCTCGACACAATCCTGTCTCGCAGGTCTATGGAGAATTCCTTCGACCTCGTGGCTTGGTTTTGCTCTGACATGCACTGTTAACTGTAGGACCTTATATAGACAGGTGTATGCCGTTCCATATCATGTCCAATCAACTGAATTTACCATAGGTGGACTCCAATCAAGTTGTAGAAACATCTCAAGGATGATCAGTGGAAACAGGATGCACCTGAGCTCAATTTTGAGTCTCATAGCAAAGGGTATAAATAAAGTATTTATTTTTTGGTTTTTGCATTTTGCAAAAATGTCTAAAAACCTGTTTTTTCTTTGTCATTGTGGGGTATTGTGTGTAGATTGATGAGGGAAACATGTCATTTAATCAATTTTAGAATAAGGCTGTAATGTAACAAAGTGTGGAAAAGTAAAATGAAAACTTTCCAAATGCACTGTATGGAATATGGAAAATCATGGAACTGTAAGATAATTCATTTGAAAAATAGACCAACACTATCTTCATGCTTTCTGTAAAGTCTGCCTGAACGGCTGTTAATTGTGTACAGATAATGGGGTTATTGTCAAAGGGAGTAACCATTTTCATGAACCCCACTGTTGTTCTGCTGCTCTCAGGCTCTGAATAAAATACATACAACCTTCCAGCCACTCCAGTCTATTGGGACAGTTCCCCTAGATAATATAGATGTCTCTGTGGCATTACATTAGCTATTGTTCTTAAGGGTTCTTTTGTCCCTGATACACTGGCAGGAAGTGAAGCAGCTGTGTGCTCTTTAGCATCCTGTGTGAAACACAGGATGACCTCAAGTGCTGAATTAACTTTCTAGAACCTGGGTGGAATTGTACAGGGTCAATGATCTTCGTATGAAAAGGAAAGCAGGAAATGGAGAGTACACAGTGATGAAACATACACACACTCCCAAAAAAAGTATTCGCTCAAAACAGAAGCGATATCTGGAGAACTGAAAGACAGAGGGACAGGCTGTCTATTTGTGAAAGGGCATGGTTGGAGAATCACATTGAGGCTCCATTAGGGATGTTAAATCTGCCCTGCAGCTACGGCATACTTCTCTTGTGTCCCCTCCCACCATGACCCTAAACTATTCATAATAAGCAAAGCAAACAAGATAACCCAAAAAACGACTCATTGCTGCAGGGGTTTATGAAAGCCTGCAAACTGTAGCTCCTAATGGCCTCTGTGTGCTCCAGTTTAGGAATGACGGGAGCGAGGCAAGAAAAATCCATTTAATCTGACAAGGCATTGTTTGACTGGAGAAGGGTACTTCATTGGCTCAACACATTGGCTAGCAAAAGATCATTAGAAAATACTGGATGATAACTTGGTAAATTGGATAACTGAAACTCTTACAAACACACACAAATGCAGGGTTTGAACTTGAGTATAGAAACTTCAGTTGAACTTCATAAATTCTGGTTGGAAGCCTGGATGAAGTCTGTGCAGGGTCAACAACCATTGCAATTAGGATGATTCATTTCATTAACATGACAGAGCAATGTTTGCAAAAGACTGGACTGGACTATTACTTCAGTCGGTTATCATTACACACAATAAACTAAAAGGTGTACATGCATCTAACCTGCCAACTCAAACAAAAGCTGTAGTCTTCTTTAAAAAGTCTGTTGAAAGTGTGATTTAAATTATTATACTTTTGGATGACATTGAAGCAGGGGATCTAATAAGTTCTAACTCGTTTATATTGACTCTCTCTAAATATCAGACACTGCCCAAGTCATAAACAGATGGGAGTGTATTTAATGTTCCTGCTTGAAAAATTTGGTAACAATTTGTGTGTGTAAGACATTTGCTTGGGGTTTTAAGACCCCAAAATGTATGTTTATTGTGTTTTGGAATGCTTTCAACACTTCCTGAGGACATACTGACTTCTTTAACCTCGAAGGACATGAAACATGACTATCAACAGTTACAGTACTGTCCATAGTTGTCCTACCAAAAGTCAACGTAATTTGTTTCATAGTATCTACTTATGGCATGTTAAATTACATTCACATTTTAATGTTATGCTGGTACATACTAACGTTACAGTAGGGTTGTGTAAATGGAGAATGGGGCGTTTTTTCAACACATATTTTCACTCATGGATTGCTTCCACAGACCAATTTGTCATTCTGACATTGGTAAAACATACAGTGCTTATAACAATCAATCTATTTACATTTCATACAAAACAAAAAGGAAAATAGTACAACCTGTTGCTCATTTATGAAAGCTAAATTGGCCATAACTCTATTGACCCATGGTATCAGGATAAGGTAAGACCCAGATGGAGACCGTGTCTGCATCAGGGGCAAAGATACAGGACGGCAGGCAGGCTCAGGGTCAGGACAGGCAAGGGTAAAAACCAGGAGGACGAGAAAAAAGAGACTGAGGAAAAGCAGGAGCTGAATACAAAAAACATTGGTTGACTTGACAAACAAGATGAGGGTGAGTGGGCACGTTTCCTTCCTTGGGCAGAGTACGCCCAGAACTCTTTACATCACTCTTCCACTGGGTCGAGCCCCTTCCAGTGTGTTTTGGGTTTTGAGCCGGCCCTGTCCCCGTGGTTGAAAGCTTAAATTCTTGTTAATCTAACTGCACTGTCTAATTTACAGTAGGCTTTACAGCGAAAAGCATGCCATGCGATTGTTTGAGGACGGCACCCCACATCAACATATTTTTCCACCGGCACAGGTTTCATAAATTCACAAATAGCGATTAAATATTGACTTACTTTTTGAAAATCTTCCTCTGATGTGTCATCCAAAGTGTCCCAGCTATAACATGTAGTGACGTTTTGTTAGATAAAATCCTTCTTGATATTTCAAAAAGTCTGTTTAGTTGGCGCCATCGACTTGAGTAATCCACTCGTTCAACATGCCAAGATAGGAATCTGAAAATCTACCCCTAAACTTTGTTTCAACAAGTTAAAATACGTTTCTATGTAATCCTCAGATAACCTAAAATGTAATTAAACTATAATATTTCATACGGAAAGAAGTTACGTTCAATAGGAAAACAATATCAGCAGGTGCGTTAGCAACCTCTCCCTGACCGAGTCTGTAATACCTACATGTTTCAAGCAGACCGCCATAGTCCCTGTGCCCAAGAAAGCGAAGGTAACCTTCCTAAATGATTACCGCCCCGTGGCACTCACGTCGGTAGCCATGAAGTGCTTTGAAAGGCTGGTCATGGCTCACATCAACAGCATCCTCCTGGACACCCTAGACCCACTTCAATTTGCATACCGCCCCAACAGATCCACAGAAAACGCAATCTCAATCGCACTCCACACTGCCATTTCCCACCTGGACAAAAGGAACACCTATGTGAGAATGCTGTTCATTGACTACAGCTCAGCGTTCAACACCATAGTGCCCACAAAGCTCATCACTAGGCTAAGAACTCTGGAACTAAACACCTCCCTCTGCAACTGGATCCTGAACTTCCTGACGGGCCGCCCCCAGGTAGTAAGAGTAGGCAACAACACATCTGCCACACTGATCCTTAACACTGGGGCCCCACAGGGGTATGTACTTAGTCCCCTCTTGTATTCCCTGTTCACCCACGACTGCGTGGCCAAACACGACTCCAACACCATCATTAAGTTTGCTGACGACACAACTGTGGTAGGCCTGATCACCGACAATGATGAGACAGCATGTAGGGAGGAGGTCAGAGAACTGGCAGTGTGGTGCCAGGACAACAACCTCTCCCTCAATGTGAGCAAGACAAAGGAGCTGATCGTGGACTACAGGAAAAGGCGGGCCGAACAGGCCCCCATTAACATCGACGGGGCTGAAGTGGAGCGGGTCGAGAGTTTCAAGTTCCTTGGTGTCCACATCACCAACAAACTATCATGGTCCAAACATACCAAGACAGTCGTGAAGAGGGCACGACAAAACATTTTCCCTCTCAGTAGACTGAAAAGATTTGGCATGGGTCCCCAGATCCTCAAAAGGTTCTACAGCTGCACCATTGAGAGCATCCTGACCGGTTGCATCACCACCTGGTATGGCAACTGTTCGGCATCTGACCATAAGGCGCTACAGAGGGTAGTGCGAACGGCCCAGTACATCACTGGGGCCAAGCTTCCTGCCATCCAGGACCTATATAGTAGGCGTGGTCAGAGGAAAGCACATAAAATTGTCAGAGACTCCAGTCACCCAAGTTATAGACTGTTTTTTCTGCTACAGCACGGCAAGAGGTACCCGGAGTGCCAAGTCTAGGACCAAAAGGCTCCTCAACAGCTTTTACCCCCAAGCCATTAGACTGCTGAACAATTCATAAAAATCGCCACCGGACAATTTACATTGACCCCCCCCCCCCCCCCCCCGTAGACTGCTGCTACTCGCTGTTTGTTTGTTACCTATGCATAAATGGTTTGTTCACATCGGCTACCGTTATCCCACAGTCATCCAGAACAGCTGGTGCTCTCGTGCATGCTTCAGTGTTACTTGCCTTGAAGCAAGCACAAAAGGCATTTAGCTCGTCTGGTAGGCTCACGTCACTGGGCAGCTCGCGTCTGGGTTTCCCTTTGTAGTCCATAATAGTTTTCAAGCCCTGTCACATCCGAAGAGCGTCGGAGCCGGTGTAGTAGGATTCAATCTTAATCCTGTATTGACGCTTTGCTTGTTTGATGGTTCGTCTGAGGGCACAGCGGGATTTCTTATAAGTGTCCGGATTAGTCTCCCGCTCATTGAAAGCGGCAGCTCTGGCCTTTAGCTCGGTGCGGATGTTGCCTGTAATCCATGGCTTCTGTTTGGGATATGTACATACAGTCACTGTGTCGACGACGTCATCAATGCACTTATTGATGAAGCCAATGACTGAGGTGGTTTATTCCTCAATGCCATTGGATGAATCTAGTCTATGCTAGCAAAACAGTCCAGTAGTGTAGTATCCGAGTCATCTGACCACTTACGTATTGAGCGAGTCACTGGTACTTCCTGCTTTAGTTTTAGCTTGTAAGCAGGAATCAGGAGGATAGAATTATGGTCAGATTTGCCAAATGGAGGACGAGGGAGAGCTTTGTATGCATCTCTGTGTGTGGAGTAAAGGTGGTCTAGGATTTTATTTCCCCCTGTTTGCATATGCTGGTAAAAATGTGGTAAAATTGATTTAAGTTTGCCTGCCACTAGGAGCGCCGCTTCTGGGTGAGCATTTTCTTCCTTGCTTATGGCCTTATAGAGTTGATTGAGAGCGGTCTTAGTGCCAGATTCACTTTGTGGTGGTAAATAGATGGCTACGAATAATACACATGAGTGTGGTCGACAGCTTCTCATAAGGTACTCTACCTCTGGCGAGCAATACCTCAAGACTTCTTTAATATTAGACATCGCGCACCATTTGTTATTGACAAAAAGACACACACCCCCACCCTTCGTCTTACCAGAGGTAGCGTCTCTGTTCTGCCGGTGCATGGAAAATCCCGCCAGCTCTATATTGTCCGTTTCTTCGTTCAGCCACGTCTCGGTGAAACATAAGATGTTACAGTTTTTAATGTCCCGTTGGTAGGGCAATCTTAATAGTAGGTCATCAATTTTATTTTCCAACGATTGCACGTTAGAAAGGAGAATGGAAGACACTGGGAGTCTGCTCGCTCGCCTCCGGATTCTCAGAAGGATCCCTGATCTGTGTCCCCTTTTCCGGCGTCTTTTCTTCACGCAAAAGGCGTGGATCTGGGCCTGTTCCAGTGAAAGCAGGATATCCTTCTTGTCGGACTCGTTAAAGAAGTTCCAGAAGTTATTTTCGGTCATAAGAGACGGTAGCAGCAACATTATGTACACAATAAGTTCAAAAGTAAGTTGCACAAAACGCAAAAATATAACTAAATTGCACAATTGGTTGGGAGAATGTAAAACATCAGCCATGTTCTTCGGCGCCATCTTTTAACAAGGATGTTGTAGTAGCGTGGTAGGATGTTAAAGTAGCAGTGGTAGGATGTTGTAGTAGAAGTGGTAGGATGTTGTAATAGTCATAGTAGTATGGATGAGAGAATAATTATTGAAATTGGAATTTCTCTACTCACTATTGTCCTGTGAGCAGAGAAAAATATGATTAAAAAGGTATCCATTATTTTCCTGAAGATATGAACGTATATTTATCTAATAGTCAGTCATGTAACACATCATCATACAATATGCTACCCACCTGACAAGTATAAAGCTTCCTCTGATTTTTAACGTCTCATCTGCATAGGAGGCTAAACACAGCAGCCTATTGATCTGGAGAGCTCTTGTAATCTCTGTTCCCCATCAAAGCAGCAAACAGGCCAGTGGTAATTGGCCCAGAGGGATGGCTCCATTAGTGTCCTACAAAACGCTCAACGACCACAGAGGAAGAACGATACTATACATGATACAATTACTGTAACGCTAAATGCTTTTTTTATTGTTGTTGTTAAGACGAGTAATGAGTAAAACATTTAGTGTCATCCTATTCTATTGGTTGTAAGAAATTATTTTATTTCGCTCGAATGAAAAATATTTCCTTACATTTCACTGACATCTGAGTCTAAATTAAGTTACCTGCAGCTGTCGTGTCTCAATTTGAAAGTCACACAGTAAGTGAGAGGGTCGTCCATTAAACCTGAGAAAATCCTACCATTTGGAAATATGAATGAAGTGTACAGGCACTGCTTTTTCAGGGAGAATGAATGACACCATCAACATTTCTGCACTAGGTAAATGACACACTGCTTTTAATTTAAAGAATACATTCTGGCAATAAACTTGTTGGTAGACCTGACAGTCTCAATTGGCTCGTTGAAAACATACCACACTGTGCTTTTAATTTTATCAATCATGAATTGTGTGCCAGATGGATACAATTTCAAAAATGGTAAAAGATGCATATAAAAGTGTTAGCAGCCTGTTAAACTGTTAATGAAATGTGCAGTCAAGGTTACTGTTTAAAAGCTACATCAAAGACAGCCCATGACTGAGTCAGAGTTCAAGAATGGCCTGATCAATGTTTTCAGAACAAAACTGCATTTGACGTCAGCACTTTGAAGCTTAAATCAACTCATAATAACTTTGGATATCATAATAATGATGATTTCCAATGAATAATTACAGATAAATTCCTAGACTGCACAACATTGTACTTTCATCCAATTCCTATAATTATTTACATGTGGTTTCTTACATCTGATGACAGGGATATAGCACAGACAGATTTTGGCACAGACTCTAATTAATTCAATGTAGACTGAGTTGGAAATGCTATGAAATTAAATGCTATGTTTTAGTTTCCATTTAAAGCAAGACTTTGACAAAATATAACCATGTTTTTCTAAAGCACATGTTGAATGTGACATTGGTACGGTGGGTATAGAAAGTTACCACCCCCTTTCAAAATGTTCACCTTTTGTTGCCTTACAGCCTGAAATGAAAACACATAAAATCAGACTTTTTCCAGCTTTATTTACACACACAATATCCAAGTGAAAAAAATATCTAAAAAACTCTGAAAAGGAATTACAATTAAAACAGTAAATTACTCTATTTGGATATGTGAACACCCCCCTGAGTTAATACTTGGTGGAACCACCTTTTGCTTGAATTACAGCCATGAGTCTGTTTGAATATGTCTCTTACTAACTTTGCACACCTAGACTGTGCAATATTTGCCCATTCTTCCTTGCAGAATTGTTCAAGCTCGGTCAAATTGCATGGTGACCGCTCATGGACTGCACTCTTCAAGTCATTCCACAGATTCTCAATGTGATTTAGGTCAGGGCTCTGACTAGGCCACTGAAGGACATTCACCTTCTTGTCCTTCAGCCACTGTATGGTTGCTCTGAAGGTGTGCTTTGGGTCATTATCATGTTGAAACGTGAACCATCTTCCCATTTTCAAATTCCTGGCAGAGGGCTGCAGGTTCTCCTCAAGAATCTGTCGCTATTTTTCACCGTCCAGTTTCCCTTCTATCCTGACAAGTGCTCCAGTCCCTGCTGAAGAGAAACACCCCCACTGTAGGATGCTGCCACCGCCTGTCACGCCCTGACCGTAGATTGCTTTGTATGTTTCTATTTTTTGTTTGGTCAGGGTGTGATGTGGGTGGGCATTCTATGTTTTGTTCTATGTTTTGTATTTCTAGGTGTTTGGCCTGGTGTGGTTCTCAATCAGAGGCAGCTGTCTATCGTTGTCTCTGATTGAGAACCATATTTAGGTAGCCTGTTTTCCCACTGTTAGTTGTGGGTGGTTATTTTCTGTTTAGTGTTTTCACCTTGCAGGACTGTTTTCGGTTATTCCTATTGTTATTTTGTATTTAGTGTTCAGTAGATTAAAGATGAACACGTACCCCGCTGCATTTTCGTCTGACGATTCCTCTTCTTCTTCCGATGAATGCCGTGACACCGCCGTGCTTTACTGTAGGCATATGGTGTTCTTTGGGTGGAAAGATGTATTGGGTTTTCGCCAGACATATCGTTTTGCGTTCAGGCCAAAAAGGTCTCATCTGACCACAGCACCTTTTGCCACTTGGCCTTGGAATCTACAATGTGCTTTTGGCAAAGCTCAAACGAGACTTGATGTGGCTTTTTTTGAGGAGTGTTTTTTTTCCTACCACCCTCCCATAGAGGCCAGATTTGTAGAGTGCTTGTGATTTTGTGGTCACATGCACACATTGACCCGTCTTTGCCATAAAGTCCTGAAGCTCCTTCAAAGTCGCCAATGGCTTCTTAGTAGCCTCTCTGATCAGTCTCCTCCTTGCCCGGTCATCCAGTTTGGAGGGACGGCCTGAGCTATACAGGGTCTGGGTGGTGCCATACGCTTCCACTTCTTAATAATGGTCTTAACTGTGCTTCGAGGGATAGACAAAGCCTTTGAAATCTTTTTATATCCATTCCCTGACTTGTGCCTTTCCGCAACTTTATCTCGTAGATCTTTTGAAAGTACCTTTCCGCCCATAGTGGATTCTTTGCTTTGAATTGCACTACTAAGCAGTGGAGTCCTCTATGAACAACTGTTTTTATTCTGAATTAATCAAAGTCACTACAATTGATCACTGATGGAAGCCAATTAGCTTGATTTGTGATCTGGAAGGTGGTTAGTTATACCTCAGCAAGTTTGCAATTGCAATTCTAAGGGGGGTATTTTACTGTTTTACTTTTAATTATTTGTAGTTTTTTGTTATTTTTTTATTCCACTTGGATATTGTGGGTTACTGTGTGTAAATAAAGCCTGGAAAAGTGTAATGTGTTTTCATTTCAGGCTGTAAGGCAACAAAAGGTGAACATTTTGAAAGGGGGTGGTGACTTTTTATACCCACTGTATTTGCTGCAAATTGTGACTTGTCAATGGAAATGACATACTATACAGTGTGTCCCACATCTGATGCATGTCTACTGTCAACTCAATATGGTTAAATTACGGATGTTCTAAAGCAACCTAGGCCTACAATGGCCTTGCATGCCATGGTAACAGCCACACATTTTTATGTTGGATCTAGGAAGCCATGGTTAGCATATTTGATGATGTGATATTTTGGGTGAGCGTGCGAGCACTGCAGTGTATCACAGACCAGCTCTGACACATGCCTCCAGGTGCTCACACATTGGTACTGTACCACAGGGACATCTTAACACATACTGTAATGACTGATACTGACACAATGCCAAAAATCCTAAGACAAAAACTAGCACATCTGGGGCATTTGTGAGCCCACTGGCATAGTCTCCTCTAATGTACAAACACTGCTTGAAACCGATACGATGAGAAGAGAGGGAAACATGCGCAACTCTCAATGGGCTCTGACACATTCTGAAACTATGTCTCCCTTCATTTAAAAGTACTACATTTTCCACAGTAAATGGATGAAAAAAAAAGTAATTCCAATGATTTTTACTTGGAGGAGAATTTGAGGAAATGTGGGAGTCTCTGAGGATCCATGGATGCTCTGTGGCACTTTCTAATGGCTTTGAAGGTTAGACCCACTGTACAGTGTGATTAAAAAGATATAAGTGTTCACATCACCCTTGTCTCAACGTCCTGGAAATTGACGTTTTGAACGCGCAGTCATGATTCTGGCAGAGTGGCTTTTCCTTCCTTTGGGACTATGGCACTTTAAAACTAATAATGAAATGCATCGTCAGTGATGCTCCTCAATTTTCATCTGCTGCTGTTAAACTTAATGGAAGGTCACCACAGATCAATGAAATGTTATGATGACTTTATTGAGAGCACCTGTAGTGGGAACCATTAAGGCTGTATTGCAGCTAAATTCCTGAGAAGAAAAAAAATACATTATATGGCAATTTAACTGTTCAGGGATTACTGAAACATATACTGTTTGTGTGAATAGTTGAAAGGACATATTTTCAGAGACAACAGTAGAAGCCCAATGCTCACGTCATAGGTATTCCCTAATGGTCTTAACTCCCAAGCTAATCCTGTTATCATAGAGACAGGTTGAAATGGAGAAAAAACATTTAGTAAATTAAATCCCTTCTAATGAGAAAGTGCATGCTTTCATAAGCTTTTATCAATTAGCTGGCACAGTAACAAATATGTAAATGAGTATGCAGTGGTCTTTTTGCATCCTCCTAAATGTAAAACCTTTGATGACAGTATTATTAGCCTATTCATATCCAGAACCAAGAAATGCCCGTTGTCCAGGTCCTGCACGTTTGTCACCTCATGTTAAATGTGCCATTTGTATCTTTGTTTAAAATAAATATAAACAGGCATGTTTTGATTACAATTCCAGTACTGTGAAGGAAGCAAAGGCTTGAGTTTGTCAAGTCCTTAAATCAGGGGTGTCAAACTAACTTTACCCCGGGGGCTGCATTCGGTTTTCAACGAGGTCCGTAGGGCCGCACTGAAAATGTACAGTATTATATCGCCTTGCCGTCAAAAAGTGCATCGTTTTGGGGATTTTTGATGCTCCCTGACTGTCTAGCTTTAATTTCTGTGATTATTAGCGAGCTGGACTATCACGTCCTGATCTGTTTCTCCTGTTCCTGTTATCGTCTCCACCCCCTCCAGGTGTCGCTTATTTTCCCCAGTGTATTTATCTCTGTGTTTCCTGTCACTCTGTGCCAGTTCGTCTTGTATGTTTCCAAGTCAACCAGCTGTTTTCCCAGTCTCCTGCTTTTCTGCTCCTTTTTCTAGTCCTCCTGGTTTGACCCTTGCCTGTTTCTGGACTTTGTACCTATCTGCCTGACCATCCTGCCTACCTAGACCACGAGCCTGTCTGCCACTTTGTACCTCCTGGACTCTGATCTGGTTTTGACCTTTTTGCCTGTCCACGACCATTCTCTTGCCTACCACTTTGGATTAATAAACATTGTAAGACTCCAACCATCTGCCTCCTGTGTCTGCGTTTGGGTCTCGCCTTGTGCCTTGATATGGACACAGTCAAGAAACTGTATGAATGTAGGTCCATTATCATTTCTACACAGTTTCGATTTGGTTTCAGTGATTTTAAAGTATATTGAGTATTATTATACTTTTACTTTTACTCAAACCACCCACGGGCCATATTGGACCTCCTCGCAGGGGTACTATCTACAGAAATTCTACAGAAACTTTGATACTTTCTACAGAAATGTCCTCCTTTGGGAAACTTCTGTTTGGCGAAGCATGTACATCACATTGACACATCATTCTATTCCATCTCATTCCCTTAAAAATAAACCCATCTTTTCCCCAAATATCTAAAGTGAAGTATGATAAATAGCAAATCCTTGTCTGGTGTCAGCTTTAGCATTCGTTATTTACAATATAGACGTGTGGCTGAATTCTTTGACAGGTCACAGGTTACTTGGTCCAATAAATAGCAGTGGAGAACCCAACACCTCTGTAAACTGACAACTTGAAATGGTACTCAGGAAGATGTGACAAGAGCTTTGCATAAAACACCTTTGTAAAAAGCCATCACACCACGTCCCCGTTAAATTTGGAGTATGAGTCTGAGTTATTCTCATAGCACTAGGCTCTTTCCTGTAATATTTATGTCTACAGTATAGAGGAAGCATGCAAATGGTAAATCATAATGTTTCATCATTGTATGTGTGTGGCATTAGGAGAGGGCAGACATAGATAATGTATGTGGCCAAAGCATTTGTATTTAAATGAGCCTGTTCATATGATCTAAAACTTTTCACTTCATACATTATACCTAGAAAGGAGCGGTAGCGTAACTGCAGTAACTTTGCCCTGCAGGCTGCACTATAGGGGTAATCTATGTACACTATATGGGTCGATGATTGAAGTCCAACTGCTGCTAAAGGGATTATTTTAACATAAGACTATAGATACTGTAATATGTTCTTTAAGTCTGAGAAGAACCCCTGCAGCTTCACTCTCAAATGTGGTTCTCTGTAGCTCAGTTGGTAGCGCATAGTGCTGGCAATGGCAGAATTGTGGGTTTGATTCCCAGCACCACCCATATGTGAAATGTAGACATGTGTGACTGTAAGTCACTTTGGATAAAAGTGTCTGCTGAATGGCCTGTTATAAATATGATGAACACTTCAAAAAGACTGAAGGCAAGGTCACTATGAGATGGCTTCACTAGCTGACAGATGGACAACCTATTGTACAGAGGTAGCACCCTGTCTGCTCCTATTCTTTACTCTGTCAATACTGAGTACAAAAAGAAAATGGCGACACTCATTAATGAGCCCATTTTATTAACATACTAATATCCATGAAAGCTGATAAGGATTCCCCATTCCCACTTGATGGCTCTTTGTGTTAATATCATTCTTTCACATGCAAATGCTGTCAGTCTGGTTGGCTCACCTGTGGTGTAATCACAGGGCCAAGTATTCAGACATTATTTCCCACTTATAGGCTCATAAAGGATGAGATTTATATAAAAAGAGATAGAAATCCTGTCTGGGTGTGATGCAGTTTATAGGGGCATATACACCATAACAATGAGAGGTACATTCAGCACAGTGATCTACAAATCCTGCATATTACACTTTGAATAAGTATTTTGTTGCAACCTAAAATGCTTGGTGAAAGACAGTTATTGACAGAGGGGACTAATGCTAGAGGAGGCTTGCTAGCTCAATGACATGACCACATCTACCCCTTGTGGCAGGAACCATGTACAACAGTTAGGGAAAGAACCAACAGTAACTGTGTGAAAGAAAATCACACAAATTACTGGCAAATTATAATTGTTTGAGAAATTATTTGCCGTTGTATTACTGCATTAGAGGTGTGTTCTCATTTAGTAGAGCAAATCAGGAGAACAAAATGAAGCCCGTAAATGAATTATATTGTCTAAAAAGGACTCGTATTGCTCTGTCACCCTCCCTTACCCCTGTTGCTTAGCTCAAACAGTCAAAGGTCCCTCCCTTCTACAATGGTGGATTGTTGTTTTAGAGTGGATGAGTAGGAGTATAAAATCATTTGGGAATTTGGTTTCTCTGGATTGCGCTCATAACTTATTATCTTTCTGTTGACACAATTCGCTTGGACAACAGCAGCTTGGCCTCAAAAATGTCTCCTCAGTGATTTCAAGTGGAAAAGTTCTTGGACAAGCTTCAGCATATTTGAGCATAGTGAAAAGGGTGGGATTCTGCAGCCATACATGTCCTGTGATAGGGATACAACCATTCCCTAAAATAAAGTGTTAGCTAACTCTAACGGCATGCTATGTTATTCAAACAAAAGAGCACCACATCACATGAAAACATAATTTTCATCACCAGAATACAGTATATTCTGAGGGGGTATAGCTCATAAAATCCAGAGAGCTTTAGTGGGAGGGATGGGACAGCTAAAACAAACCACTAAATATGCTCTGAACCCCTGGGCAGAGAACGCCACATTCGCTGTGGTCATCACATGCATGCCAAGACTAACAGTTGACCTCACAATCCTGAGACGACTGCCACGCCTTGATGTGCTCCACAGCCTGATAGGGTCAGCTGTGTCAATGAGATCTAAAGAGACATTTTTACACTGCGTATGCAAATTCAAGGCTATATGGTATTGTGTTTTTACAGTTTTCCATCCAACCTCTCTGTGCCCCTATGAGAGGTTAGAATAAATCTGCCGAGGGTGATGCGAAGCCTTTGAGAAAACTGTGCAGCATGGTCTGAGACCATGAACCCTGAGATGCAGTAAAATCTGGAAGTAATTTCCATTGCATTTTGGGATTTAGGATGCCATGCCCGCTTAATTTCCTTTGAGGAAATACAACCCGCGGGTATAATTATAGCGTTATTGTATATACAATCCCATATTGTTTATTCAATACAAATTAAAACACAGCTCTCAAACGTATATTGCCAAGCAGATAAAGAAAGGCCAGGTGGAATTCATTAGGTTGTGACGCGTCCTCTCAAAAATGCTTTCCCTTTAGATGGCAGAAATGAGGAAAATATTATTTAGAGAAGAGACAGGGAAAAGGAAAAAAATATATATCATGTTCCGATATCCTTGAAAATCAAAAGAAACCGAAAATAAGAAAAGGAAAAACAAACCAATTTAATGGAGTGATGTGTCTTACAATCACACAAAAAAAATGTAAATAAAACTTTTGCTTTAACATGTTTATATTTGTTTTGCATTTATTGGTCTGCAAACTATGTTGAGATTTAAAAAAACAATTCAAAAGGGCAATTTAATGAATATTTTTGATGATGATTATGTCTGAACACAGGAGATAAATAAAATGAGATGCACATGAAAAGTTCTCCATAAGGATTTTTTGGGGATGTGTGAAAATGATCACAACGTGAAACAAAAAACCTGGACAAAAAAAACCTTGGTAAAATGTAATAATAACTGTCATGAATAAGCATGAATAAATTATTTCTATATAATGTACAATGCAATAATTACATATTGTGTGTTTCAGTATTTATGAACATCTATAAACATTTATACATTTTATAAGAATTACAATTAATCTATAACATAATTATTTATAAAATATTTATTCACATTTGTTCACATTATAGAAATGTGTAACAAATCTTTTGCTGGTGTTTAGGGTCATGGTGCAGCCACAGCAGTGACCTGGACCTCTGTTCTGTTGAAAGACCTGACACAGTGAGAGAAAGACATAAAAGGCCTTCGGGTCGGAGCAGTGAGAGGTGAACTTCTGAGCATGCTCTATCAGGTGTAAAGTGCACTGAGCAGATATGGTTCCTGCGCTGAGGTCATTCAGGCTACATGTCTGCCCAGGGGAAAAAATGAATTTGAAAAGAAAAAGGTACAAGGAGAAATTATGGCACCCATTTATCACAAAGTTCAATATAGCCCTGAGGGCGAGAGACCAAAAACAAGGTTCCTTTTGAAGGTTTGAGCGAGGCAAGTGGTAAGACGACACAAGGCACGTCTAGTCATTATGAGGGTTATCGTATAACATTTGAGGATATCATTGAATAAAACAACAGCTAAGACTGAGAAACTAACTTTCTCTCAGGAGTTAAATTGATGGAGGCTTTTGAGATTGTTACTTGGTGCATCAAAAATACAGTTAATCTAACTGTATTGGTCCCAACAATTTCCCTTCCTAATGTGTCAAATAGCGTGAGTAATTGTCAATCCAACACTAACTGCTATCTTCCAAGCCCCAGAGTAGCTTAATATCTCGATAAAGGAAGTAATTTCATTGTGGCTAAATATGTTCATTTTAATCATAGCTGTAATTTGTCAATTTTTGTAAATTGATGTTTATACAGTCTAATGTGTTAAATCAGGTTGTTTCTTTAATGTGCAGTTGAAGGGATAAAGCCCTCCCACAGTGAGTTACTTCTTTTTCCCCTATTCCACATATACCATTGTAAAAATAGATTTTCTGTCTAATATTGCTGTATCATTCAATGATCATGTCTGCTTGTAGAGACTCACTTTATGTCTCTGTGGTACCTATGTAAGGAGGAGCCCCCTGCGATCAGTGTGGGTTTGATTACTTTTCCTCTTAAGTCTGTGTTCCTGTGGAAGATTAATTTCCTCCTATGTGCTCACACAGTAGATATTGAGGCAGATCATGTTTTCACATCCATTAGGAGAACCATCTCATCCAATCATTCCCTCATCCTGATCAGCAGCACTCAGCTAGGCTCCACTGGCAGCTGCCTGGTTCCCTTCTCTATTAACCTGTCATTGTCAGGGAACATACAGTATAATATGCCAGTACTGTGTTTGGTCACATCTAATGGCAATGGCATACATGTGTACAATTATCTGTTTAAGTACAAACCAAGCCTATTTTCTTTTTTAAATGTACCCCCTTTTTCTCCCAATTTCAATTACGGTCTTGTCTCATCGCTGCAAATCCCCAACGGGCTTGGGAGAGGCGAAGGTGGAGTCATGCATCTTCCGAAACATGACCCGCCAAACCGCGCTCCTTAACACCTGCCTGCTTAACCCGGAAATCAGCTGCGCCAATGAGTCAGAGGAAACACCATTCAACTGACGACCGGACAATGCTGGGCCAATTGTGCTCCGCCCTATGGGACTTGCGGTCACGGCTGGTTGTGACACAGCCGGGGATCAAACCCCGGGTTTGTAGTGATGTCTCAAGCACAGCGATGCAGTGCCTGCGCCACTCAGGAGGCCCACAAACCAGGCTTTTAGCAAAACAGCACATAAGCTGTAAAAGCAACATTTGAAAAATACTGAAAAGATCACATTAGAATTCATCAGTAATGCAAACCCATTCAGGTAATATTCAAAGTCCAATATTTATCCAAAACGTTGATAAATGTATAAATCTATTTTTTTTACTATTATATTTGATTGCCATGACTTCATGGTCATTGCTGTCTTTATGGAAATTCTAGTACCAAACTAGACATGTATACAGATACTACTTTGGTAGTTCTCCCTGTGCCAGGAATGCAAGATGCTCATTATGCGTTAGCATTTCATAATTGCAATGGTTGAACACATCACGTTTTAGTTAAGACCTAGATGCAGACAACTATGAAGTAACAACAATTTATTAATCCAACAGAGACAGGCAAAAGACAAGTCAAGGGCATGCATGGGTCAGTAAGCCAGACAGGTGGGGCAAACGTACAGGACGGCAGGCAGGCTCAGGGTCAGGGCAGGCAGAAAAGGTCAAAACCCGGAAAACAGGAACAATTGCGAGACAGGAACAGAGGGGAAAACCCTGGTAGGCTTGACAAAACAAAATGAACTGGCAAATAGAACACAGGTATGTGTCACGTTCCTGACCTATTGTTCCTTTTTCTTTTATTTATTTAGTTGGTCAGGGCGTGAGTTGGGGTGGGTTGTCTATGTGTGTTTTTCTATGTTGGGGTTTTGTGTTCGGCCTGGTATGATTCTCAATCAGAGGCAGCTGTAGATCGTTTGTCCCTGATTGAGAATCATACTAAGGCAGCCGGGTTTTCACTTGTGTTTTGTGGGTGGTTGTATCGCGTGTCTGTGTTAGCACCACACGGGACTGTTTGCGGTTTGTCACGTTTGTTGGTTTTGTATGTTAAGTGTTCAGTCTGTTTTCATTAAAATATCATGGACACTAACCACTCTGCATATTGGTCTGATCCTTCTCGCCTCTCCTCCTCGTCCGAGGAGGAGGATTACGACGATCGTTACAGTATGGATAATGGGGAAGATGGGCGACACCTGGATGGGGGGGTGGAGACAATCACAAAGACAGGTGAAACAGATCAGTGTGTGAGAGAACAGCTTTCTTAATAAAATGGGGCCTTGTTTCCACTTTAGACTATAGACTTGGTGGGGCTGGGGACACTTTCCTTTTGTTTTTAAGTTACTGTAGTTAACACATATCCTCTTTTTTGTGATCCAACATAGTGTGCCACAGGGACAGTCTGGGGCAGGGGACAGAATGCTGTTATTAGCTGAAACTTCAAGAAGAAGGAAAAGCAGGTAATGTCATGTAACAGCGTAGGCGAGGGATATTGCTGCAGGTCAATACAGCCAGATCGATGAATGTCAGGCACAATCTGAGATTTCAATAACACGTTGTCAGAAAGAATGAAATAATTGTGGCCTTCAATATGAAACCCTGCAGACAGCACTGTCCCTTATTAAGTTTTCCCACAAAGGGTAGAACAGCCTAATTGCCAACCATCAGAGTTTCCCAGCAGGGCACTGAGGAACAAGCTGTGTTGTCGCTCTTCTACAGTGATTTTTACGACGCATTATACTGCATAAATATGGTGATTCATAGCTTCGTATACATGCACTGTATGGTTAGGTGTATACATGTACAGTAAGGTTAGGTGTATACATGTACTGTAAGGTTAGGTGTATACATGTACTGTAAGGTTAGGTGTATACATGTACTGTAAGGTTAGGTGTATACATGTACTGTAAGGTTAGGTGTATACATGTACTGTAAGGTTAGGTATATACATGTACTGTAAGGTTATGTGTATACATGTACTGTATGGTTAGGTGTATACGTGTACTATATGGTTAGGTGTATACATGTACTGTAAGGTTAGGTGTATACATGTACTGTGTGGTACATCTGATGTTTTGTCTTACTATGTATAGTACCTGTCAAAGGTTTGAACACACCTACTCATTCAAGGGTTTTTCTTTATTTTTACTATTTCGTACATTGTAGAATAATAGTGAAGACATCAAAACTATGAAATAACACAGATGGAACTATATATTCTTCAAAGTAACCACCCTTTGCCTTGATGACAGCTTTCCACACTCTTGGCATTCTCTCAACCAGCTTCATGAGGGAGTCACCTGGAATGCATTTCAATTAACAGGTGTGCCTTGTTAAAAGTTCATTTGTGGAATTTCTTTCCATCTAAATGCATTTGAGCCAATCAGTTGTTGTCACGCCCTGGCCTTAGGTATCTTTGTTTTCTTTATTATTTTGGTTAGGTCAGGGTGTGACATGGGGGATTTATGTGTTTTGTCTAGTCTAGGGGTTTTGTATGTTTATGGGGTGTTTTCTAGTCTAGGTGTTTGTATGTCTATATGTAAGTTGCCTGTGTCTGCACTTGTTTAATATATAGCTTTACGTTCGTTTGTTGTTTTGCATAGTTTGTTTAAGTGTTCTTCGTTTCGTTAAATAAATAGAAGAATGTATTCTTATCACGCTGCGCCTTGGTCCTCCTCTCTTCATCCAAACGATGAACGTGACAGAATAACCCACCACAACCGGACCAAGCAGCGTGAAAGGAAGGAACAGCGCTTTGTGGAGCAATGGACTTGGGAGGAAATATTAGATGGCAAGGGACCATGGGAACAGCCGGGTGAATATCGCCGCCCCAAGGCAGAGCTGGAGGCAGCGAAAGCCGAGAGGCGGCATTATGAGCTAGCTAGCTCGGCAGCGCGGCTGGAAGCCTGAGAGGCAGCCCCAAAATTTCTTGGGGGGGCACACGGGGAGTGTGGCGAGTTCAGGTAGGAGACCTGCGCCAACTTCCCGTGCTTACCGTGAGGAGCCGAAGATGGAACCAGAGCCAGTCGGGGTGGAATTGGAGGTGAGCAAGGGGAGTGAAGCAGAGACTGTGAAGGAATTAATGGGGAAATTGGAGGAGAGTGAAATGAGGGAGTTGATGTGTTGGTGCATGAGGCACGACATCCGCCCGACGGAGCATGTCCGGGATTTGATGTTACCTGAGTCAGCTCTCCATACTCGTCCTGAGGTGCGTGCTAACCGTCTGGTAAGGAAAGTGCCAGTCCCACGCACCAGGCCTCCTGTGCGCCTCCCTAGTCCTGCACCTCCTGTGGCAGCCCCACGTACTAGCTCTCCTGTGGCAGCCCCACGCACCAGCTCTCCTGTGGCAGCCCCTCGCACCAGTCCTCCGGAGCCGGCGCCACGAACCAGGCCTCCAGTTCCAGCACCCCGCACTCGCCTTGAGGTGCGTGTCCCCAGCCCAGTACCACCAGTGCCAACACAACGCACCAGGCTTCCTGTGCGTCTCCAGAGCCCTGTACGCCCTGTTTCTCCTCCCCACACTCGCCCGGAGGTGCGTGTCCTCAGCCCGGTACCACGCACCAGGCATCCAGTGCATCTCCAGGGTCCAGTACTCCCTGTCCCTGCTCCTCGCACTCGCCTTGAGGTGCGTGTCCCCAGCCCGGTACCACCAGTTCCGGCACCACGCACCAGGAAAACTGTGCGCATCCAGGGTCCAGTATGCCCTGTTCCTGCTCCCCGCACTAGCCTTGAGGTGCGTGTTCCCAGCCCGGTACCACCAGTTCCGGCACCACGCACCAGGCCTACTGTGCGCCTCCAGGGTCCAGTATGCCCTGTTCCTGCTCCCGTCTGTCCAGCGCCGCCTGAGCTGCCCGTCTGTCCAGCGCCGCCTGAGCTGCCCGTCTGTCCAGCACCGCCTGAGCTGCCCGTCTGTCCAGCGCCGCCAGAGCTGCCCGTCTGTCCAGCGCCGCCAGAGCCGTCCGTCTGTCCTGAGCCGTCAGAGCCGTCCGTCAGTCAGGAGCCGCTAGAGCAGTCCGTCAGTCAGGAGCCACCAGAGCCGTCCGTCAGTCAGGAACCGCCAGAGCCGCCCGCCAGTCAGGAGCTGCCAGAGCCGCCCGCCAGTCCGGAGCTGCCTTTCAGTCCGGAGCTGCCCGTCAGTCCGGAGCTGCCCGTCAGTCCTGAGCTACCCCTCAGTCCTGAGTTACCCCTCAGTCCTGAGCTGCCCTTCAGTACGGAGCTGCCTTTCAGTCCTGAGTTACCCCTCAGTCCGGAGCTACCCCTCAGTCCGGAGCTACCCCTCAGTCCGGAGCTGCCTTTCAGTCCGGAGCTGCCTTTCAGTCCGGAGCTGCCTTTCAGTCCGGAGCTACCCCTCAGTCCGGAGCTACCCCTCAGTCCGGAGCTGCCCCTCAGTCCGGAGCTGCCCCTCAGTCCGGAGCTGCCCCTCAGTCCTGAGATGCCCTTCAGTCCAGAGCTGCCCCTCAGTCCGAAGCTGCTCCTCAGTCCAGAGGCGCCCCTCCGTCCAGTGGCGCTCTCTATGATGGTCTTCAGTCCGGGACCCGCTGCGAGGGTCCCCGCTCCAGAGGCGCCACCAAAGCGGGTAATGACTATGGTGGAGTGGGGTCCACGTCCCGCACCCGAGCCGCCGCCGTAAGAAGGCCCACCCGAACCCTCCCCTTCTGTGTCAGGTTTTGCGGCCGGAGTCCGCACCTTTGGGGGGGTACTGTCACGCCCTGGCCTTAGGTATCTTTGTTTTCTTTATTATTTTGGTTAGGTCAGGGTGTGACATGGGGGATTTATGTGTTTTGTCTAGTCTAGGGGTTTTGTATGTTTATGGGTTGTTTTCTAGTCTAGGTGTTTGTATGTCTATATCTAAGTGGCCTTGTAAGTTGCCTTGTTCTTCGTTTCGTTAAATAAATAGAAGAATGTATTCTTATCACGCTGTGCCTTGGTCCTCCTCTCTTCATCCAAACGATGAACGTGACAGTTGTGTTGTGACAAGGTAAGAGTGGTATACTGAAAATAGCCCTATTTGGTAAAAGACCAAGTCCATATTTTGACAAGAACAGCTCAAATAAGCAAAGAGAACCGACAGTCCATCACTACTTTAAGTCATGAAGGTCAGTCAATCTGGAAAACTTCAAGAACTTTGAACATTTCTTCAAGTGCAGTCGCAAAAACCATCAAGTGCAATGATGAAACTGGCTCTCATGAGGATCGTCACAGGAAAGAAAGACCAAGAATTACCTCTGCAGCCTCAGAACTGCACCTCAGATTGCAGCCTAAATAAATGCTTCACAGAGTTCAAGTAACAGACACATCTCAGACTGCGTGAATCAGGCCTTCATGGTCAAGTTACTGCAAAGACAACACTACTAAAGGACACCAATAAGAAGAAGAGACTTGCTTGGTCCAAGAAACACGGGCAATGGACATTAGACCGGTGGAAATCTGTCCTTTTGGTCTGAGTCCAAATGTGAGATTTTTGGTTCCAACCGCCGTGTCTATATGAGACACAGAGTAGGTGAACGGATGATCTCCGCATTTGCGGTTCCCACCATGAAGCATGGAGGAGGAGGTGTGATGGTGTGGGGGTGCTTTGCTGGTGTCACTGTCACTGATATATTTAGAATTCAAGACACACTTAACCAGCATGGCTACCACAGCATTCTGCAGCGATACGCCATCCCATCTGGTTTGCTCTTAGTGGGACTATCACTAATGAACAAACACACCTCCAGGCTGTGTAAGGGCTATTTCATCCAAGAAGGAGAGTGATGGAGTGCTGCATCAGTTGACCTGGCCTCCACAATCACCCGACGTCAGCCCAATTGAGCGTGTTTGGGATGAGCTGGGCTGCAGAGTGAAGGAAAAGCAGCCACAAGTGCTCAGCATATGTGGGGAACTCCTTCAAGACTGTTGGAAAAGTATTCCAGGTGAAGCTGGTTAAGAGAATGCCAAGAGTGTGCAAAGCTGTCAATAAGGCAAAGGGTGGCTACTTTGAAGAATCTCAAATATGAACACTTTTTTGTTTACTTCATGATTCCATATGTGTTATTTCACAGTTTTGATGTCTTCACTAGTATTCTACAATGTAGTAAAAATAAAGAAAACCCTGCAATGAGTAGGTGTGTCCAAACTTTTGAATGGTACTAGACTTGTTCTATAGCAGGGCTATTCAACTTTATTCTTACAGGAGCCAGATGTATAAAAGTTTAATTGCAGGGGAGCCGGATATTTTCCACACATGATTATTCTTCTGAATAACTGTATAAAAAAGCAACATACACACACCAATAAAGCACTTTTCTTTAAATGAAATGTTGCTAAAAGTAACTAGGAAAGAAGTGGAGGGCGCTCAACCAATGTGAGTCGAGGTTCAACCTCACTCACATTTTTTTATTTTATTTAAACAACTATTAAATGCTTATTCAAAGTAATTCGTTAGTTTTAAAATCATCTGAAAACTAAATAATGCAACGATATTTGTAAAATCAGGTCATTTCAAATTCCAGTCTGAAGGAAGCATGCTTTGAATTAATTTCCCTCAGTCATTGGGTGCTTTAAAAAAAATCACACACCCTTCTAAGGAGTCCTTGTGAGCATCAGAAAGGAACACGGAAGGCACTGTCATTTCTTTGTTGGCCTAGTATGGTTCCCAATCAGAGGCAGCTGTTTATGGTTGTCTCTGATTGGGGATCATACTTAGGCAGCCCTTTTTCCCACCTTCAGTTGTGGGATCTTGTTTGTGTGTAGTTGCTTTCTGCACTGCATATTAGCTTTACGTTCGTTTTTGTATTTTGATGTTTTTCGGTGTCATTTTTAATAAAGAAAAATGTACGCCTACCACCTGCACCTTGGTCTCATTCCAACAACGGACGTAACAGAAGATCCCCCCACCAAAGGACCAAGCAGCATGGCCAGGAGGAGCAGGGATCCTGGGCCCGGCAGAAAAGTGAGTGGAGGACATCATGGACCTGGGAGGAGGTTAAGACAGGGGACAAGACCCTGCCATGGAAGCAGGCGGAGGCAGCAAGAGAGGAACGGCGACGAAACCAGGAATCAAGGAAACGACGGAAGCCCGAGAGGCAGCCTCAAAACATTTTTTGGGGGGGTCACACGGGATGGCGAGCGGAGCAAAGGTGGGAACAAGAACCAACTCCCTGTAATTACGATGAGGAGTTGGTCACGGTTCAGATACCATATTTTCCGGTTCTGCGCACCCTTAGCCCGGTGCATTCTGTGCCTGCTTTCCGAACTTGTCGGGCTAAAGTGAGCATCCAGCCAGAATGGGTTGTCCTGGCTCAGCGCTCCTGGTCTCTAGTACGCCTCCTCGGTCCAGGATATCCTGCGCCAGCTCTACGCACTGTGTCGCCAGTGCGCCTTCACAGCCCAGTGTGTCCTGTGCCAGCGCCCCGCACTTGCCGGGCTAAAGGGAGCATCCAGCCAGGACGGGTTGTGCCAGCTCTACGCTCCAGACCTCCAGTGCGCCTCCACGGCCCAGTATATCCTGCGCCAGCTCTACGCAGGGTATCCCCAGTGCGCCTGCACAGCCCAGTGTGTCCTGTGTCAGCGCCCCGCACTTGCCGGGCTAAAGTGAGCATCCAGCCAGGACGGGTTGTGCCAGCTCTACACTCCAGACCTCCAGTGCACCTCCACGGTCCAGTATATCCTGTGCCAGCTCCATGCACCCGGCCTCCAGTGCGTGTCTCCAGCCTAGTACGTCCTGTGCCTGCTCCACGCACGAAGCCTCCAGTGGTGATCCATGGCCCGAAGCCTCCAGTGGTGATCCATGGCACGAAGCCTCCAGTGATGATCCATGGCACGAAGCCTCCAGTGATGATCCATGGCCCGGAGCCTCCAGTGAAGTGCCATGGCCCGGAGCCTCCGGTGGTGATCCATGGCCCGAAGCCTCCAGTGATGATCCATGGCACGAAGCCTCCAGTGATGATCCATGGCACGAAGCCTCCAGCGATGATCCGCAGTGCGGAGTCTCCAGCAACGGTCTGCAGTCCAGAGTCTACAGCGACGGTCTGCAGTCTAGAGCCTCCAGCGGGGGTTCCCAGTCCGGAGCCGCCTGCGAGGGTTCCCAGTCTGGAGCCGCCTGCGAGGGTTCCCAGTCTGGAGCCTCCAGCTCCGGTCCCCAGTCAGGAGCCTGCGGCGACGGTCCCTGTCAGGAGCCTCCGGCGACGGTCCCCAGGCGGGAGCCTCCGGCGACGGTTCCCAGGCGGGAGCCTCCGGCGACGGTTCCCAGGCGGGAGCCTTCGGCGACGATTGGTGGTTCAGTTCCTCCAGCAGTGATCTATGGTCCGGAGTCCGCGACAACGATCTATGGTCCGGAGTCCCCGGCGACGATCCCCGAAACCAGAGGCGCCTCCGAAGTGGGGGGAGCCTCAAGCGGAGCGGGGTCTGCGTCCCGCACCGGAGCCTCCACCGAGATGAGATGCCCACCCGGACCCTCCCCTATAGGTTCAGGTTTGCGGCCGGAGTCCGCACCTTTGGGGGGGGGGGGGGGGGTGGATACTGTCACGCCCTGACCTTAGAGAGCCTTTTTTATTCTCTATTTGGTTAGGTCAGGGTGTGACTTGGGTGGGCAAATCCATGTTTCTATTTCTTTGTTGGCCTAGTATGGTTCCCAATCAGAGGCAGCTGTTTATCGTTGTCTCTGACTGGGGATCATACTTAGGCAGCCCTTTTCCCACCTTCAGTTGTAGGATCTTGTTTGTGTGTAGTTGCTTTCTGCACTGCTTTACGTTCGTTTTTGTATTTTGTTGTTTTTCGGTGTCATTTTTAATAAAGAAAAATGTACGCCTACCACACTGCACCTTGGTCTCATTCCAACAACAGACGTAACAGGCACGCACGTGTTCCTAAGACTCGTAGCTTGCAGGAATGTGGTCATAATATTTTGCAGCTTAAACCGTTCAAAATCATGAAGAAAACAGAATCAACATGCCACATAGGCTCAAGAAACCACTAAAAACTGCTAGAAACCACACTATAGACAATCACAATGGCGCTTGTCATTTTGGCACTGAACATCGGATTTTGGCGCGAATTTGTTTGCAGATCTTTTATTAACGTCCAGAATTGATCAAAGGTCCAGTCTAAATTAATAAAAGGGCTGGATCTGGCCTGCAGGCTACCAGTTGAAAAGCCCTGTTCTATAGTTCTTGAACATTGATGCTGTACTGCCCTACCTAGCCTTAGCGTTTTGCATGTTGTTCACTTAAGTTTAAGCCATTTCACTATTGCTACTTATAGCACCCTTTTGAGTAACATTATATGGGACATGTGTATTGATGAATTGTGGTAACTATAGCTTATTGTGGATTTATGTTGATAACTGTCACTTGTTGTCACGTTCCTGACCTGTTTTCTGTTATTTTTGTATGTGTTTAGTTGGTCAGGGCGTGAGTTGGGGTGGGCATTCTATGTTTTGTGTTTCTATGTTTAGGTCATTTGTAATTAGCCTTATATGGTTCTCAATCAGGGACAGGTGTTTGATGTTTCCTCTGATTGAGAACCATATAAAGGTAGGCTGTTCACACTGTTTGTTTGTGGGTGGTTGTCTTCTGTGTCTGTGTATGTTGCACCACACGGGACTGTTTCGGTTTGTTCGTTCGTTTGATGTAGTCTGTTCCTGTTCGTGAGTTCTTCGTGTATTTATGTAAGTTCCATGTTCAGGTCTGTCTACGTCGTTTTGTTATTTTGTAGTTTGTTGAAGTGTTTTCGGTTTTCGTTTTTACTTTAATAAACTTCATTATGTCAAATTATCACGCTGCGCTTTGGTCCAATCCATACTCCTCCTCTTCGTCTGAAGAGGAGGAGGACAGCCGTTACAGAACCACCCACCAACCATGGATCAAGCAGCGTGAGAGAAACCAGCAGCAGCGGCCAAAGAACCAGGACTCGTGGACTTGGGAGGAAATATTGGACGGAAAAGGACCCTGGGCTCAGACAGGGGAATATTGCCGCTCTGTTGAAGAGAGGGAGGCAGCTAAAGCCCAGGAGCGGTGGTATGAGGGTACGCGACTAGCAAGGAAGCCTGTGAGTAAACCCCAAAAATTTATTGGGGGGGGGCTAAAAGGGAGAGTGGCGAAGTCAGGTAGGAGACCTGCGCCTACTCCCTGTACTTACTGTGGAGAGCGAGAGTACGGGCAGACACCGTGTTACGCAGTAGAGCGCATGGTGTCTCCTGTACGTGTGCACAGCCCGGTGCGGTACATACCAGCTCCTCGTATCGGCCGGGTCAGATTGAGCATTGAGCCAAGTGCCATGAAGCCGGCTCTACACATCTGGCCACCAGTGCGTCTCCTCGGGCCGGCTTACATGGCACCAGCCTTACGCATGGTGTCCCCGGTTCGCCTACATAGCCCGGTGCGGGTTATTCCACCTCCCCGCACTGGTCGGGCGACGGGGAGCATACAACCAGGTAAGGTTGGGCAGGCTCAGTGCTCAAGGGAGCCAGTACGCCTGCACGGTCCGGTATTTCCGGCGCCACCTCCCCGCTCCAGCCCAGTACCACCAGTGCCTACACCGCGCACCAGGCTTCCAGTGCGTATCCAGAGCCCTGTTCCTCCTCCACGCACTCTCCCTGTGGTGCGTGTCTCCAGCCCAGTGCCTCCAGTTCCGGCACCACGCATCAAGCCTCCTGTGCGTCTCCAGAGCCCTGTACGCACTGTTCCTTCTCCCCGTACTCGCCCTGATGTGCGTGCCCTCAGCCCGGTACCACCAGTGCCGGTACCACGCACCAGGCCTATAGTACGCCTTGAGAGTCCAGTGTGCCCTGTTGTTGTTCCACGCACTAGCCTGAAGGTGCGTGTCCTTAGCCCGGTACCTCCAGTTCCGGCACCACGCACCAAGCCTACAGTGCGTCTCAGCCGGCCAGAGTCTGCCGTCTGCCCAGCGGCGCCTGAACTGCCCGTCTGCCCAGCGGCGCCTGAACTGCCCGTCTGCCCAACGCCGTCTGAACTGTCCGTCTGCCAAGCGTCGCATGAACTGCCCGTCGGTACTGAGCCTTCAAAGCCGCCCGTCTGCCATGAGCCTGCAAAGCCGCCCGTCTGCCATGAGCCTACAGAGCCGTCCGCCAGACAGGAGCCGCTAGAGCCTTCCGCCAGACAGGAGCCGCTAGAGCCTTCCGCCAGACAGGAGCAGCCAAAGCCTTCTGCCAGACAGGATCAGCCAGAGCCTTCCGCCAGACAGGATCAGCCAGAGCCTTCCGCCAGCCATGACCAGCCAGAGCCGTCATCCAGCCATGACCAGCCAGAGCCGTCATCCAGCCATGACCAGCTAGAGCCGTCATCCAGCCATGACCAGCCAGAGCCGTCATCCAGCCATGACCAGCCAGAGCCGTCATCCAGCCATGACCAGCCAGAGCCGTCATCCAGCCAGGATCCGCCAGAGCCGTCATCCAGCCAGGATCCGCCAGAGCCAGCCAGCCAGGATCCGCCATCCAGTCCGGTGCTGCCGTCCCTCAGTCCGGAGCTGCCGTCCCTCAGTCCGGTGCTGCCGTCCCTCAGTCCGGTGCTGCCGTCCCTCAGTCCGGAGCTGCCGTCCCTCAGTCCGGAGCTGCCGTCCCTCAGTCCGGAGCTGCCGTCCCTCAGTCCGGAGCTGCCCCTTATCCCGGTGCTGCTCCTTATCCCAGTGATGCCCCTTAATTTAGGTGGGGTTATTTGGAGGGTGGTCATTGAGAGGGGGATAAAAAAGCGGGGATTTATTATGGTGGGATGGGGACCACGCCCAGAGCCTGAGCCGCCACCGTGGACAGATGCCCAACCAGACCCCGTCTCTAGACTTTTGGTGGTGCGTCCGGAGTTCGCACCTTGAGGGGGGGGTTCTGTCACGTTCCTGACCTGTTTTCTGTTATTTTTGTATGTGTTTAGTTGGTCAGGGCGTGAGTTGGGGTGGGCATTCTATGTTTTGTGTTTCTATGTTTAGGTCATTTGTAATTAGCCTTATATGGTTCTCAATCAGGGACAGGTGTTTGATGTTTCCTCTGATTGAGAACCATATAAAGGTAGGCTGTTCACACTGTTTGTTTGTGGGTGGTTGTCTTCTGTGTCTGTATGTTGCACCACACGGGACTGTTTCAGTTTGTTCGTTCGTTTGATGTAGTCTGTTCCTGTTCGTGAGTTCTTCGTGTATTTATGTAAGTTCCATGTTCAGGTCTGTCTACGTTGTTTTGTTATTTTGTAGTTTGTTGAAGTGTTTTCGGTTTTCGTTTTTACTTTAATAAACTTCATTATGTCAAATTATCACGCTGCGCTTTGGTCCAATCCCTACTCCTCCTCTTCGTCTGAACATGCAAACAACAAATGAACAAATGCACATTTGTGGCCTGCTGGAGGTCATTTTGCAGGGCTCTGGCAGTGCACCTCCTTGCACAAAGGCGGAGGTAGCGGTCCTGCTGCTGGGTTGTTGCCCTCCTACGGCCTCCTCCACGTCTCCTGATGTACTGGCCTGTCTCCTGGTAGCGCCTCCATGCTCTGGACACTACGCTGACAGACACAGCAAACCTTTTTGCCACAGCTCGCATTGACGTGCCATCCTGGATGAGCTGCACTACCTGAGCCACTTGTGTGGGTTGTAGACTCCGTCTCATGCTACCACTAGAGTGAGAGCACCGCCAGCATTCAAAAGTGACCAAAACATCAGCTAGGAAGCATAGGAACTGAGAAGTGGTCTGTGGTCACCACCTGCAGAACCATTCCTTTATTGGGGGTGTCTTGCTAATTGCCTATAATTTCCACCTTTTGTCTATTCCATTTGCACAACAGCATGTGAAATTTATTGTCAATCAGTGTTGCTTCCTAAGTGGACAGTTTGATTTCACAGAAGTGTGATTGACTTGGAGTTACATTGTGTTGTTTAAGTGTTCCCTTTATTTTTTTGAGCAGTGTATTTGGATTGTGAAGAGCAGGTCTCTCCAACTCTGTTCTTGGAGATCTACATGTTGCAAGTGCACCATCAACTACTTAGTTAGCTAGCTATTTACCCGAATAACTACCAATTTCTTTTATAGCTGTCGTTGTTGCTGTAGCCTGCTCATCTTCCTTTTTTCACAGCTGTCACAAATCCTGTTGTGCCCCTGCAACTTTGATTTTGTTGTGAAATGATATTTGCTTCCGTTATGTTTTATCATCTTTGGTATTATATTGTGTCCTTTTTTTATACGTGGTCTAATTTGTACAACTCAGAGCAGTTTGTCTTGTACTTTTTTTTTATCCTTTGAATGGTCAGTTGTTATGATACTCTCAACTCGTCCTGTGGTATAAGCACATTCATAACTGTTTTATAACACCTCAAATGAATGCACTGTAAGGTGTCTGCGCACACTCTATAATGGCATATGACATGGTTATGATGTCCATTATTCCATTCAATATAATAATGTTATACAGAAGTTGGTAAATTACATAACACCCTGTAATATAATTTGGTATGTCGATTCTTATGTAGCATGTAATAACATATGACATAAGTTGTCATGCAGACTGTGTAATAGCAATTGTTATTAAACACAGTTTACATTAGAGTATAGGACAACAGGATGAACATCTATAAAACCCATTATAACTCGTTTTTATAACATCTTATGTCGTTATTCATAATTATTTAAAATGACTTATGACAGCTTATGTCAGATGGTATGCTTTATATAGCTGTTATAAAGGCTTTATGAATTAATAATAAGGGCACCTTATTAGCGTAAGGTCTCTTAAATGTTTTTCCTAAACAAAATGTGCCTTTGTCTCTTTAAGAGCCCAACTAGGTTGCTAGCAGAGCTTGCATTCCCACTGTCTCAGAGGAGCTGATATGATTGGTGCTGATGAGGTCCATTTCACATAACTTAGTTCATGTGGGCCCAATGTCAGGAAGTATCACTTCCACACAAATGCTCCTCAATGGAAAGCACAAAAGGCCTGCCGCTTCAACTTGTAATCCAAAACTTGCATGTCTATTTACTTCTAAATAAACAGTTTGCTTACGCAAGGGATCCGAGCAAGGTTCCTCTCTGATGTTTTTTGTTTCATTGGCATTTTCACTCAGATACATAGACGCAACTTAGCTCAGAAATCTGACCAAATGTTTAAAGGTTGGTAGATTAAAAACTACTAGCAAATGATCATTTGAATCAGTTGTTGTTTTTATACAGTTGAAGGCCTAGTAAGCTATTGTTTACTCAGTGTTTTGTAGTTGGCCTGTGCTCACTTTTAAAGATAATTATTTATTTGATTAATTTATCTGTTCTGCAGAGTGAACACAATCAGGAGGCAGGGATGCAGCAGACAGGCATTCAAATTTAATTTCAGAGTTATTTTATGGCGTAGAGAATCCACTGCAGGCTAATTAATTACATGGGCAGATAATTGATGGTGTTGTGGGCATCCAGTCCACCATCCAAACCTCCCATGAGCTGTAGCTCAGTCAGTGTCCTGGGGTGCTGGAAGGCAGGTTTCATAGGACTATGGGGATCTCAGCAGCGAGCCAAATATCATAAGACATGGCAAACAAGCTATTCGATGCCTTAATTTAGTTGTGAGTAGAGAAAATTTCTTATTTGTAATATCAGGGAAACCTCCCATCACGTTGGACTATTCATGAGGGCTGAGGGGTTAACTTAGTGCCAGAAACATACTCAATATAAGCAATTACATGATACTCATCTTCTTATAACAGAAAGCCCTTTTGAACTTAGGGTGTAAATCAATGAAGAGTAAATGGTCCGTTGGGACTTGTAGAGACATCTGCCATGTCTGACAGTCATATGTCGTTGGATCTGTCGAGTCTCTGTTTTTTTCTCAAAGGCTTTCTTATCTTTTGATATGACATATTCATGGCAGTTTAGAAAGGGAAGCGCATAATGTTTTGATTTCCAATTTTTTTATTTTTTTATATACCTACACACGTCATAAAAATATTAATTATACTTGACAAGAGACATGATAAATGTGCTTGCATTAAGAGCAAAATATATAGAGACAGACAAAATAACTGTCAAAAGACAGTGCACATACAGCATGCAATAACAGCAGTTGTCTTTGACTGCAATTCTTCCCTTTATTTTCATATAGCCATACTAATACATTTTCGTATTCAGACAAAGTAGCCTACTGTAGGCCTGCCTATTCTATACATTCTATGTAGGCCTATTCTAACAATAATCAACATTAATTAATGACATTTTACTGCAACTGCATTATATATAGTAATTTGTACCATGTAACCGACCGAGTGTATATGTCTGTTTCCTAAGACTCACTGTTCTGATAGAAAGTGTGTAATAGTGTTAACCAGGAACTCACCCTCCCATTGAAACAAAAGGAGCATGTGATCCCTTCCCCCAATTACTGCTCTCTAATCAGATCATAATGTGTGGCCCCTCGGTGGGGCAGGCCTGATCACACAAGTAATGAGAGGATTAATTGTGTATCACAACAAGGTGCCCTTCTCGCATGATTGGGATGCGCTCAGACCCGGACGGCTCCACCATCTGAAATGGCCATTTGTCACTGAGGCAGCAGACTGGTGCCCGTCTGTATTAACCACATCAGTGAGCCATTATTTCCACAGGGCATCATGAGAGAGAACCCCACTGTTCCTGTCCTCTCAATCATCTGCCAACGCGAAGGACATCTCTACTGAAAATTGTTACGTTCACTTATTGTGTTTTACTATATGGGTGGTACAAGATAATTGTAGTATACACTGAACGGAAATATAAATGCAACATATAAAGTGGTTGTCCCATGTTTCATGAGCTGAAATAAAAGATCCCAGAAATGTTCCATATCCACAAAAAGCTTATTTTTTCAAATTGTGTGCACATATTTGTTTACATCCCTGTTAGTGAGCATTTCTCCTTTGCCAAGATAATCCATCCACTTATCCACTTGACAGGTGTGGCATATCAAGAAGCTGATTAAACAGCATGATCATTACACAAGTGCACCTTGTGCTGGGGACAATAAAAGGCCACTCTAAAATGTGCAGTTTTGTCACACAACACAATGCTAGAGATGTCTCAAGTTTTGAGGAAGAGTGCAATTGGCATGCTGACTGCAAGAATGTCCACCAGAGTTGTTGCCAGAGAATTGAATATTCATTTCTGTATGCCTCGAACATTTTTTTGAAAATTTGGCAGTACGTCAAACTGGCCTCACAAGTACAGACCACGTGTAACCACACCAGCCCAGGACCTCCACTTCCGGCTTCTTCACCTACAAACTGTAAGAAACTGTCTCAGGGAAGCTCATCTGAGTGCTCATTGTCCTAGGGTTGTGGCGGTCATGAAATTCTGTCAGCCGGTTATTGTCATGCAAAAGTCTTCCAGTCTCACGGTACTTGACCGTTAATTAACCTAAACATGTTTCGCATCTCCAGGCCTCCAGGCATACAAGCCGCATACAAGCATCTGATGCACGCCTTTGGAACGTCTACATTTGAAAAAGTCTAATAAATCAGTTGAATATACACCATCACAATGAATCCATAATTTATTTTAGGCAGGTCTAAAGAAATACTGTATGAAGAAAATGTATTTCAGAAGAACAGAATATGAGTTGGCCTACTCTAGCATTTCACAAATTCTGATTCAAATGATCAAAGCTTGATGATTAGTTTATTTGAATCAGCTGTGTAGTGCTAGGGCAAAAACCAAAACATGCACAATTTGGGGTCCCAAGGACCGAGTTTGGGAAACCCTGGCCTACTCCATGTTATCTGGCTATACACCATGCCATGGACTGTAGACTTGTTCATTTAGCAGACAAGAAATTCTTATATGTCCCGTTCCATTATTTTATATTATTTTATAGTAAGAAGAATATAATTGAACTTAGCTGAATAAAATAGAAAGGATATTTTTCACATTCCAGAGGGCATATGAAGTGGCTATGTTGAGTGTAAAAGTGATCATTTGAAACAGGTCCTATACACTAGATTTAGAATTATTTGGCAACTTTAGTTGTGATTGGTACAAACCATAGAATGCCTTTGAAATCAAAATATTTATGGGGTGCATGATGCGAATATAGGCTATTGATTATAGGCTCTGTTCCTTGCCTCAGGCTGTTCTCTCATCAAGTGATCATATTTTCACCCATCAGACTATTCTCAATTGAATCTTGTCTTTACTAATATGCTAAATTAGTTTTTATTTAGAATGGCCTACTATCAAATGGGCACCGTGGTGTATTTAAAAAAATAATAATAATTAACCTTTATTTAACCAGGTAGGCTAGTTGAGAACAAGTTCTCATTTACAACTGCGACCTGGCCAAGAAAAAGCAAAGCAGTTCGACACATACAACAACACAGAGTTACACATGGAATAAACAAACATACAGTCAATAATACAGTAGAAAAAAAAGTCTATATACAATGTGTGCAAATGAGGTAAGATAAGGGAGGTAAGGCAATAAATAGGCCATGGTGGCGAAGTAATTACAATATAGCAATTAAACACTGGAATGGTAGATGCGCAGAAGATGAATGTGCAAGTAGAGTTACTGGGTTGCAAAGGAGCAAGATAAATAAATAAATACAGTATGTGGATGAGGTAGTTGGATGGGCTATTTACAGATGGGCTATGTACAGGTGCAGTGATCTATGAGCTGCTCTGACAGCTGGTGCTTAAAGTGAGGGAGATATGTGTCTCCAGCTTCAGTGATTTTTGCAGTTCGTTCCAGTCATTGGCAGCAGAGAACTGAAAGGAAAGGCGGCCAAAGGAGGAATTGGCTTTGGGGGTGACCAGTGAGATACACCTGCTGGAGCGCGTGCTACGGGTGGGTGCTGCTATGGTGACCAGTGAGCTGAGATAAGGCGGGGCTTTACGTAGCAAAGACTTGTAGATGACCTGCAGCCAGCGGGTTTGGCGACGAGTATGAAGCGAGGGCCAGCCAACGAGAGCGTACAGGTCGCAGTGGTGGGTAGTATATGGGGCTTTGGTGACAAAACGGATGGCACTGTGATAGAATGCATCCAATTTGTTGAGTATAGTGTTGGAGGCTATTTTGCAAATGACATCGCCGAAGTCGAGGATCGGTAGGATGGTCAGTTTTACGAGGGAATGTTTGGGAGCATGAGTGAAGGATGCTTTGTTGCGAAATAGGAAGCTGATTCTAGATTTAATTTTGGATTGGAGATGCTTAATGTGAGTCTGGAAGGAGAGTTTACAATCTAGCCAGACACCTAGGTATTTGTAGTGGTCCACATATTCTAAGTCAGAACCATCCAGAGTAGTGATGCTGGACGGGCGGGCAGGTACGGGCAGCGTTCGGTTGAAGAGCATGCATTTCGTTTTACTTGCATTTAAGAGCAGTTGGAGGCCACGGAAGGAGAGTTGTATGGCATTGAAGCTTGTCTGCAGGTTAGTTAACACAGTGTCGAAAGAAGGGCCAGAAATATACAGAATGGTGTCGTCTGCGTAGAGGTGGATCAGAGAATCACCAGCAGCAAGAGTGACATCATTGATATATACAGAGAAAAGAGCCGAGAATGGAACCCTGTGGAACTCCCATAGAGACTGCCAGAGGTCCGGACAACAGGCCCTCCTATTTGACACACTGAACTCTATCTGAGAAGTAGTTGGTGAATCAGGCGAGGCAGTCGTTTGAGAAACCAAGGCTGTTGAGTCTGCCGATAAGAATGTGGTGATTGACAGAGTCGAAAGCCTTGGTCAGGTCGATGAATACGGCTGCACAGTATTGTCTTTTGTCGATGGCGGTTATGATATCATTTAGGACCTTGAGTGGTGGTGCCTGGAGAAGAGGGCATACTCTTATTTTGCCAAAGATTTCCCAAACGGCCCGCCCGGCGAAGTAAAGGTGCCCTCTGTAAAAAATACTATGAGAAAAAGAGACATACACTGTGAATGACCTTAAACTATAAATCCCATCTTGGTCTTTCACAGGCAGGCCAACCCAAGCTGCACTGTGCAAGTAGGCTAATAGTAGGCCTAATATTGAAAAGATAAATGAGGCTGTCGACTGAGTTATAAAGGTCTTTGCTCTCAAAGTCACACTTGTTTTAATAGAAAACAACTCAATTGGATGTTCTTAGTCCATAACAATCACATTAGGAAATAGTTTGAGTGTAGTTACCCTTTAATTCAAGTGCACAGGCACCTAGCACTGTTTGGTTAGTGGTTTTATGTAGCATATGAGATGAAGCTTACAAAACAAATTGCCGTTGGATTGATGCAAACAATCAGGATATCATTCTGCTAGGTAGGCATAGGCTACTTTGTAGCTAGTTAACATTAAATTGAGAACGTTATGGGGAAGCTTTTCCATCTACCAAAAGACGGTTAGGCCTATCATTAGCATCTCAATATTTTCCTGTTCCTTATTTTTTTTTTTAAACCTTTACTTCATATTGTGAGGCTACCTTGGTTCAAAGACATAGCCAAAATATCACCATAGAAACGTGGAGGCAATTATTTTATAAAGACTTCCTCAGGTGGTTGAGATGACTAAACTGAATAAAAAGAAAAAGAAACTTCACTATGAAACAAAGATAAATGACATAAAGAATAACAGTAAAAAGCTTTGGAGCACCTTCAATGAAATTTTGGGGAAAAAGGCAAACTCAGCTCCATCATTCATTGAATCAGATGGCTTATTCATTACAAAACCGACTGATATTGCCAACTACTTTAATTATTTTTTTATTGGCAAGATTAGTAAACTTATGCATGACATGCCAGCTACAAACGCTGACACTACACATCCAAGTATATCTGACCAATTTATGAAAGACGAGCATTGTAATTTTGAATTCCGTAAAGTGAGTGTGGAAGAGGTGAAAAAATAATTATTGTCTATCAACAATGACAAGCCACTGGGGTCTGACAACTTAGATGGAAAATTACTGAGGATAATAGCTGACAATATTGCCATTCCTATTTGCCATATTTTCAATTTAAGCCTACTAGAAAGTGTGTGCCCTCAGGCCTGGAGGGTAGCAAAAGTAATTCCTCTACCTAAGAATAGTAAAGCACACTTTACTCGCTCAAATAGCCGACCAATCAGCCTGTTACCAAACCTTAGTTAAGTTTTTTTTAATTGTGTTTGACCAGATACAATGCTATTTTACAGTAAACAAATTGACAACAGACTTTCAGAGCACTTACAGGGAAGGACATTCAACAAGCACAGCACTTACACAAATGACTGATGATTGGCTGAGTGAAATTGATGATATAAAGATTGTGGGGGCTGTTTCGTTAGACTTCGGTGCGGCTTTTGATATTCTCGATTATAGTCTGCAGCTGGTAAAACATATGTGTTATGGCTTTACACCCCCTGCTATATTGTGGGAAAGAGTTACCTGTCTAACAGAACACAGGGGGAGTTCTTTAATGGAAGGTTTTCCAAAATAATCCAAGTAGAATCAGGAATTCCCCAGGGCAACTGTCAAGGCCCCTTACTTTTTTCAATCTTTACTAACGACATGCCACTGGCTTTGAGTAAAGCCTAAACCTCAACTAACTCTTGTAATAAATAATGTGGAAATTGAGCTTTGAGGTAACTAAACTGTTTGGAGTAACCCTGGATTGTAAACTGTCATTGTCAAAACATATTGATACAACAGCAGCTAAGATGGGGAGAAGTCTGTCCATAATAAAGCACTGCTCTGCCAATCTCTTAAGGATGGGACCCTTTTTTTCAATTTTCTCATAAAATGACATACCGAAATCTAACTCGCGAGTAGTCGCGAGTGGAGCGAGTAGTCGCACTTCGCTTCGCTCCACAGGTAATATTACATTTCATTACAGTACAACGGTTTGATTTGTTTGATCTGAGCAATTTTTCTTAGCTAGCTACATAGCCGTCTTTGTATCAAAGATAATTGTGTAGTTTAGAGTAATTATCGAGGTTAGCTAGCCAGCTATTTTCGTCCTTCTAACGTAGTCAACACTGCTAGCTAGCCAGCTAGCCAACTTCTACCGAATAGCAGCACTGTAGAAACTATTACATTACAACGGAACGACTTGATTAGTGTAGTGTTAGCTAGCTACATAGTTCTCTTTGCATCTAAGATAGTTGTGTAGTTTAGAGTAATTATCGAGGTTAGCTAGCCAGCTATTTTCGTCCGCCGCGCCGCGCCACCGTTCTCCTACCTAGTCAACAACTGCTAGCTAGCTAGTCAACTTCTACCGACTAGCAGCACTGTAGAAACTAATACATTACAACGGAACGATTTGATTAGTGTAGTGTTAGCTAGCTACATAGTTGTCTTTGCTGTCTTTGTATCTAAGATAATTGTGTAGTTTAGAGTAATTATCGAGGTTAGCTAGCCAGCTATTTTCGTCCGCCGCGCCGCGCCACCGTTCTCCTACTAAGTCAACAACTGCTAGCTAGCTAGTCAACTTCTACCGACTAGCAGCACTGTAGAAACTAATAAATACATTACAACGGAACGATTTGATTAGTGTAGTGTTAGCTAGCTACATAGTTGTCTTTGCTGTCTTTGTATCTAAGATAATTGTGTAGTTTAGAGTAATTATCGAGGTTAGCTAGCCAGCTATTTTCGTCGCCGCGCCACCGTTCTCCTACCTAGTCAACAACTGCTAGCTAGCTAGTCAACTTCTACCGACTAGCAGCACTGTAGAAACTAATAATACCTTACAACGGAACGATTTGATTAGTGTAGTGTTAGCTAGATACATAGTTGTCTTTGCTGTCTTTGTATCTAAGATAATTGTGTAGTTTAGAGTAATTATCGAGGTTATCGAGGTTACCTAGCCAGTTATCGAGGTTACCTAGCCAGCTACACTTTCAAACAAAGTCAACAACGCAGCCACTGCTAGCTAGCCTACTTCACCAGCCAGCAGTACTGTATCATTTTAATCATTTTAGTCAATAAGATTTTTGCAACGTAAGCTTAACTTTCTGAACATTCGAGACGTGTAGTCCACTTGTCATTCCAATCTCCTTTGCATTAGCGTAGCCTCTTCTGTAGCCTGTCAACTATGTGTCTGTCTATCCCTGTTCTCTCCTCTCTGCACAGACCATACAAACGCTTCACACCGCGTGGCCGCTGCCACTCTAACCTGGTGGTCCCAGCGCGCACGACCCACGTGGAGTTCCAGGTCTCCGGCAGCCTCTGGAACTGCCGATCTGCGGCCAACAAGGCAGAGTTCATCTCAGCCTATGCTTCCCTCCAGTCCCTCGACTTCTTGGCACTGACGGAAACATGGATTACCACAGATAACACTGCTACTCCTACTGCTCTCTCCTCGTCGGCCCACGTGTTCTCGCACACCCCGAGAGCTTCTGGTCAGCGGGGTGGTGGCACTGGGATCCTCATCTCTCCCAAGTGGACATTCTCTCTTTCTCCCCTGACCCATCTGTCTATCGCCTCCTTTGAATTCCATGCTGTCACAGTTACCAGCCCTTTCAAGCTTAACATCCTTATCATTTATCGCCCTCCAGGTTCCCTTGGAGAGTTCATCAATGAGCTTGACGCCTTGATAAGTTCCTTTCCTGAGGATGGCTCACCTCTCACAGTTCTGGGTGACTTTAACCTCCCCACGTCTACCTTTGACTCATTCCTCTCTGCCTCCTTCTTTCCACTCCTCTCCTCTTTTGACCTCACCCTCTCACCTTCCCCCCCTACTCACAAGGCAGGCAATACGCTTGACCTCATCTTTACTAGATGCTGTTCTTCCACTAATCTCATTGCAACTCCCCTCCAAGTCTCCGACCACTACCTTGTATCCTTTTCCCTCTCGCTCTCATCCAACACTTCCCACTCTGCCCCTACTCGGATGGTATCGCGCCGTCCCAACCTTCGCTCTCTCTCCCCCGCTACTCTCTCCTCTTCCATCCTATCATCTCTTCCCTCTGCTCAAACCTTCTCCAACCTATCTCCTGATTCTGCCTCCTCAACCCTCCTCTCCTCCCTTTCTGCATCCTTTGACTCTCTATGTCCCCTATCCTCCAGGCCGGCTCGGTCCTCCCCTCCTGCTCCGTGGCTCGACGACTCATTGCGAGCTCACAGAACAGGGCTCCGGGCAGCCGAGCGGAAATGGAGGAAAACTCGCCTCCCTGCGGACCTGGCATCCTTTCACTCCCTCCTCTCTACATTTTCCTCTTCTGTCTCTGCTGCTAAAGCCACTTTCTACCACTCTAAATTCCAAGCATCTGCCTCTAACCCTAGGAAGCTCTTTGCCACCTTCTCCTCCCTCCTGAATCCTCCTCCCCCTCCCCCCCCCTCCTCCCCCCCCCTCCTCCCTCTCTGCGGATGACTTCGTCAACCATTTTGAAAAGAAGGTCGACGACATCCGATCCTCGTTTGCTAAGTCAAACGACACCGCTGGTTCTGCTCACACTGCCCTACCCTGTGCTTTGACCTCTTTCTCCCCTCTCTCTCCAGATGAAATCTCGCGTCTTGTGACGGCCGGCCGCCCAACAACCTGCCCGCTTGACCCTATCCCCTCCTCTCTTCTCCAGACCATTTCCGGAGACCTTCTCCCTTACCTCACCTCGCTCATCAACTCATCCTTGACCGCTGGCTACGTCCCTTCCGTCTTCAAGAGAGCGAGAGTTGCACACCTTCTGAAAAAACCTACACTCGATCCCTCCGATGTCAACAACTACAGACCAGTATCCCTTCTTTCTTTTCTCCAAAACTCTTGAACGTGCCGTCCTTGGCCAGCTCTCCTGCTATCTCTCTCAGAATGACCTTCTTGATCCAAATCAGTCAGGTTTCAAGACTAGTCATTCAACTGAGACTGCTCTTCTCTGTGTCACGGAGGTGCTCCGCACTGCTAAAGCTAACTCTCTCTCCTCTACTCTCATCCTTCTAGACCTATCGGCTGCCTTTGATACTGTGAACCATCAGATCCTCCTCTCCACCCTCTCCGAGTTGGGCATCTCCGGCGCGGCCCACGCTTGGATTGCGTCCTACCTGACAGGTCGCTCCTACCAGGTGGCGTGGCGAGAATCTGTCTCCGCACCACGTGCTCTCACCACTGGTGTCCCCCAGGGCTCTGTTCTAGGCCCTCTCCTATTCTCGCTATACACCAAGTCACTTGGCTCTGTCATATCCTCACATGGTCTCTCCTATCATTGCTATGCAGACGACACACAATTAATCTTCTCCTTTCCCCCTTCTGATAACCAGGTGGCGAATCGCATCTCTGCATGTCTGGCAGACATATCAGTGTGGATGACGGATCACCACCTCAAGCTGAACCTCGGCAAGACGGAGCTGCTCTTCCTCCCGGGGAAGGACTGCCCGTTCCATGATCTCGCCATCACGGTTGACAACTCCATTGTGTCCTCCTCCCAGAGTGCTAAGAACCTTGGCGTGATCCTGGACAACACCCTGTCGTTCTCAACTAACATCAAGGCGGTGACCCGTTCCTGTAGGTTCATGCTCTACAACATTCGCAGAGTACGACCCTGCCTCACACAGGAAGCGGCGCAGGTCCTAATCCAGGCACTTGTCATCTCCCGTCTGGATTACTGCAACTCGCTGTTGGCTGGGCTCCCTGCCTGTGCCATTAAACCCCTACAACTCATCCAGAACGCCGCAGCCCGTCTGGTGTTCAACCTTCCCAAGTTCTCTCACGTGACCCCGCTCCTCCGCTCTCTCCACTGGCTTCCAGTTGAAGCTCGCATCCGCTACAAGACCATGGTGCTTGCCTACGGAGCTGTGAGGGGAACGGCACCTCCGTACCTTCAGGCTCTGATCAGGCCCTACACCCAAACAAGGGCACTGCGTTCATCCACCTCTGGCCTGCTCGCCTCCCTACCTCTGAGGAAGTACAGTTCCCGCTCAGCCCAGTCAAAACTGTTCGCTGCTCTGGCACCCCAATGGTGGAACAAACTCCCTCACGACGCCAGGTCAGCGGAGTCAATCACCACCTTCCGGAGACACCTGAAACCCCACCTCTTAAAGGAATACCTAGGATAGGATAAAGTAATCCTTCTAACCCCCCCCCCTTAAAATATTTAGATGCACTATTGTAAAGTGGTTGTTCCACTGGATATCATAAGGTGAATGCACCAATTTGTAAGTCGCTCTGGATAAGAGCGTCTGCTAAATGACTTAAATGTAAATGTAAATGTAACTGCCTGTAGCTCAGGACCTGAAGCAAGGATATGCATATTCTTGATACCATGTGAAAGGAAACACTTTGAAGTTTGTGGAAATGTGAAATTATTGTAGGAGAATATAACACATTAGATCTGGTAAAAGATAATACAAAGAAAAAACTTTTTTTTTTTTGTACCATCATCTCTGAAATGCTGAAAGGCCATAATGTTTTATTCCAGCCCAGGCGCAATTTAGATTTTGGCCACTAGATGGCAGCAGTGCATGTGCAAAGATTTGGACTGATCCAGTGAACCATTGTATATCTGTTCAAAGTGTTGTATCTCGACTGCCCAAATGTGCCTAATTGGTTTATTAATACATTTTCAAGCTCATAATTGTGCACTCTCCTCAAACAATAGCATGGTATTCTTTGATGTTGTTGATACCTTGTGCTTGGGGTCATTGTCCATTTGGAAGACCCATTTGCGACCAAGATTTAACTTCCTGACTGATGTCTTGAGATGTTGCTTCAATATATCCACATAATTTTCCATCCTCATGATGCCATCTATTTTGTGAAGTGCACCAGTCCCTCCTGCAGCAAAGCACCACCCACAACATGATGCTGCCACCCCCGTGCTTCACGGTTGGGATGGTGTTCTTCAGCTTGCAAGCATCCCCCATTTTCCTCCAAACATAACGATGGCCACACAGTTCAATTTTTGTTAAATCAGACCAGAGAACATTTCTCCAAAAAGTACAATCTTTGTCCCCGTGTGCAATTGCAAACCGTAGTCTGGCTTTTTTATGGCGGGTTTTGGAGCAGTGGCTTCTTCCTTGCTTTCATGTCTTTCAGGTTATGTCGATGTAGCACTCGTTTTACTGTGGATATAGATATTTTTGTACCTGTTTCCTCCAGCATCTTCACAAGGTCCTTTGCTGTTGTTCTGGGATTGATTTGCAATTTTCGCACCAAAGTATGTTCAACTCTAGGAGACAGAAGGCGGTTCCTTCCTGAGCGGTATGACAGCTGTGTGGTCTCATGGTGTTTATACTTGCATACTATTGTTTGTACAGATGCACGTGGTATCTTCAGGCTTTTGGAAATTTCTCCCAAGGATGAACCAGACTTGTGGAGGTCTACAACATCTTTTCTGAGGTCTCAGCTGATTTATTTTGATGTTCCCATGATGTCAAGCAAAGAGGCACTGAGTTTGAAGGTAGGCCTTGAAATACATCCACAGGTACACTTCCAATTGACTCAAATGATGTCAATTAGCCTATCAGAAGCTTCTAAAGCCATGACATCATTTTCTGGAATTTTCCAAGCTGTTTAAATGCACAGTCAACTTAGTGTATGTAAACTTCTGACCCACTGGAATTGTAGAACTATTATTTATAAGTGAAATAATCTGTCTGTAAACAATTGATGGAAAAATGACTTGTGTCATGCACAAAGTCCTAACCGACTTGCCAAAACTATAGTTTGTTAGCAAGAAATTTGTGGTTGAAGTTTTAAGTTTTAATGACTTCAACCTAAGTGTATGTAAACTTCCAACTTCAACTGTAAATACACCTGTTCTGAAAGGCCCCAGAGTCTGCAACACCACTAAGAAAGGGGCACCACCAAGCAAGCGGCACCATGAAGACCAAGAAGCTCTCCAAACAGGTCAGGGACAAAGTTGTGGAGAAGTACAGGTCAGGGTCGGGTTATAAAAAAATATCAAAAACTTTGAACATCCCATGGAGCACCATTAAATCCTTTATTAAAACTTGGGAAAGAATATGGCACCACAACAAACCTGCGAGAGCAGTCCACCAAATCTAACGGAGACCAGGCAAGGAGGGCATTAATCAGAGAGGCAACAAAGAGACCAAAGATAACCCTGAAGGAGCTGCAAAGCTCCACAGCAGAGATTGGAGTATCTGTCCATAGGACTACTTTAAGCCGTAAACTCCACAGAGCTGGGCTTTACGAAAGAGTGGACAGAAAAAAGCCATTGCTTAAAGAAAAAAATAAGCAAACACGTTTGTGTTCGCCAAAAGGCATGTGGGAGACTCCCCAAACATATGGAAGAAAGTACTCTGGTCAGATGAGACTAAAATTGAGCTTTTTGGCCATCAAGGAAAACGCTATGTCTGGCCTAAACCCAACACCTCTCATCACCCCGAGAAAACCATCCCCACAGTGAAGCATGGTGATGGCAGCATCATCAGCAGGGACTGGGAAACTGGTCAGAATTGAAGGAATGATTGATAGTGCTAAATACAGGGGGGAAATTCTTGGGGGAAACCTGTTTCAGTCTTCCAGAGATTTGAGACTGGGACGGAGGTTCACCTTCCAGCAGGACAATGACCCTAAGCAAGAATGGGGGAGAATCCCAGTGGCTAGATGTGCCAAGCTTACAGAGACATACTCCAAGAGACTTGCAGCTGTAATTGCTGCAAAAGGTGGCTCTACAAAGTATTGACTTTGGGAGGGTGAATAGTTATGCACGCTCAAGTTTTCTGTTTTTTTGTCTTATTTTGTAACGCTCGTCGTTGTAAGAATGGTCGGATCAAGGTGCAGCGTGGTAGGCATACATCTTACTTTATTCAATGAACACTGAAAAACAACAAATACAAACAAAACGTAAAGGTTAGTAGGGCTAAACAGCACAGTACCAAAACAAGATCCCTCAAACTACAGGTGGGAAAAAGCTGCCTAAGTATGATCCCCAATCAGAGACAATGATAGACAGCTGCCTCTGATTGGGAACCATACCCGGCCAACAAAGAAATAGAAAACATAGATTGCCCACCCTAGTCACACCCTGACCTAACCAAATAGAGAATAAAAGGATCTCTAAGGTCAGGGCGTGACATATTTCTTGTTTGTTTCACAATTAAAATATTTTGCATCTTCAAAGTGCAAGGCATGTTGTGTAAATCAAATGATACAAACCCCTCAAAAATCTATTTTAATTCCAGGTTGTAAGGCAACAAAATAGGAAAAATGCCAAGGGAGTGAATACTTTCGCAAGCCACTGTATGTTATTACATGCTTCTTAATACATTCGTATACATTCCAGATCATATTACAGGGTTTTATGTCATTTACCAACCTCTGTCACATTATTACATTGAATGGAATGATGAACCATGTTACACTGAAACATGGGACCAACACTTTACATGTTGTGTTTATATTTTTGTTCAGTATAAAATGTTATTGATCCATCCTTAGTTTTCTACTATCACAGCCACTAAACTCTGTGACTGTTTTAAAGTCACCATTGGCCTCATGGTGAAATCCCTGAGCGGTTTCCTTCCTCTCCGGCAACTGAGTTAGGAAGGATGCCTGTATCTTTTGTAATGACTGGGTGTATTCATACACCATCCAAAGCGTAATTAATAACTTCACCATGCTCAAAGGGATATTCAATGCCTGCTTTTAAAAACAATTTTATCTACCAATAGGTGCCCTTGTTTGCGAAGCATTGGAAAACCTCCCTGGTGTTTGTGGTTGAATCTGTGTGAAATTCACTGCTCGACTGAGGGACCTTACAGACAATTAATGTGTGGTGTACAGGGATGAGGTAGTCATTCAAAGTTATGCTTAACACTATTATTGCACATGCAACTTATTGTGTGACTTGTAAAGCACATTTTTACTCCTGGACTTACTTAGGCTTGCCATTAAAGGAGTTAAATACTTATTCACTCAAGACATTTCAGCTTTTCATTTGTAATTTGTCAAAATGTCTAAAAACATAATTCCACTTTGACATTATGGGGTATTGTGCGTAGGCCAGTGACAAAAAAAAGTTAAAGGGTGTGAATACTGTCTGAAGGCACTGTAACTTTTCACTGAATCTCCAAACTGGTCATGAAATTTCAGCTGTATAATTTGCTGAAACAAATGGACAGTTTGCAGATCCAATGAAAAGTTATTCAGAACTTGTGTCAGCAAATCATATCACTGGAATTGGAAGAAAAAGGGTGGGACACCAACAACAAGATATTTTTAATTTTATTTATTTAACTAGGCAAGTAGGTTAAGAACAAATTATTATTTACCGTGACGGCCTACCCCTGCCAAACCCTAACCCAGACGATGCTGGGCCAATTGTGAGCCACCCTATGGGACTCCCAATCACAGCCACTTGTGAAATAGCCTGGAATTGAACCAGGGTCTGTAGTGATGTCTCTAGCACTGAGATGCAGTGCCTTAGACCGCTGCGCCAATCTGTCTGTAAACAATTGTTGGAAAAATTACTTGTGTCATGCACAAAGTAGATGTCCTAACCGACTTGCCAAAACTATAGTTTGTTAACGAGAAATTTGTGGAGTGGTTGAAAAACAAGTTTTAATGACTCCAACATAAGTGTTTGTAAACTTCTGACTTCAACTGTATATATTCATACTGATAATGTAAATTGGTACATCCACTGTATATCAACCGTATACCCACTGTATATTTGTATATCTGCTCATTCTCTTGTAGCTTTATGCTCACTCTACCTAGTTGAATATATTGTATGTGAACTTTGTTTAAACTTTGCTGTCTGTTTTCTGTCTCTAAATGTTGTCTATCACTAGAAGCACCATATCACCAAGCCAAATTCTGGGTATGTGTAAATATACCTGGTGAATAAAGGTGATTCTGATTGACACTCCAAATATACTGTATCTCAATTTAACTGTTTTCTACAATCGTAATCATTTGAACACAACGTGGAAAACTGCAGGACTCACATACACCTGGACTGGATAAATTTGGAGGCAGTCACACATCAATGTACATCACTTTAACACTATGGCATGATTTCAGTATTTTCTTCACAGTTTAACAGCCATTATATAAATTGCCTAACCCACTTCACAAGTCCCTGTTGAATTGATCTGATATTCAACCTGTAGGTCATGCAGTGTAGCCTAGATGTAATCTCGTCTATATGTCCTGGTGCTGATATGTAATGCATGCCAGTAATGGCAAAATGACGTCGTGTCAGATTTCTCTGAAGTATCATCCCCACAACTAATACACTGCAGCATCGCTCCACATAGATGATATGACTATTTCCTGTAATGCAGGATAGATAGAATAAGAGCTGATCTTCCCCAGGGATGAGGAGAATAATGTAGGGAGAGAAAGTAAATAACAAACGCATGAAAGTCAGCAGAGCAGAGAATTACTGACTGAAACGGTCATAGAGGGATAGGTGTTGTAGTAGTGCTAGTGGCCATTAGACAGAACTATCACCAAAACCACACTATAACACTATATACTGTAAAAAGCAACCTAGAGTGTATGAAACCTTGTGATTTTCATATCATCAGATTGTGTAGAATTATGAATCAACTCCAAGTATACATTGTCTAATGAAGCAGTTGTTTAGAATCGATGCAAAATACATTTGCTTAAATTGAATACGCAGATCCAAAAATGATGTTACCCCTTTACTTGTTTATACAGAGAATTGGGAAAGTTACTTATGAAGGCCCGGGTGCTTTTACCCAAGCAAACAAGAATAAGGTTTTCGAGTTGTTTTTTTTTTGAACTCCGAGGTTTTCCAGAAATCCTGGTTGGAGGTTGTGGATTTCCTTCTTTTCCCTCCTGATTCCGGGAATCAGCCATGAATTTTGGGAAAGTTCTCATATTCTTGCAACTCTAATCATGACAAATTAGTGCACATTCAAGCTTAAATGTAGTTTAAAACTTACTTGTGTTTGGAATTTGCAGGCATGCCAATTATCGGTACGTAATTAGGAAATCCTGCTGAGTACCGAATGCTGCAAAACATTTTTTCCTGCCATTTAGGATTGACAACACTGTTGGTTAGCCCTGATGTTCTTTCATAATGTGTAGAGTTTTCTATTCCAACATAATTATATTTTGTTTTACTTCATTGCAAAGACTCTTTTTTCAATGTACATTATAGTTATTTGGTTGGATAACACTTTGAACACTAAACGCAAACTAAACTGGGTGAGAATTTCAGCTCAACCTTGAACAGGCTCATCAATATCCAGAACACAACTTTGACTTAATGCTGCCACCAAGGGGAATTGTGAGATAAAAATCTTACATTTAATTACATGCTGCTGAGCAGTTGTAAAGAAAAGTAGGATCATCATAGTATCAAAGTATCATCAACTGCCACAGGTAACAACACAGTAGGATAGTAAAACCCCACAAAAACAATAAATAAATTAAACAATAAATTAAACAATTACAGAACATAAAAGCATAACGGTAAAACAAGTCTCCAAAATGTAGAATGTAATTCAATCGTAATGACCTAATTTGGATGTCCAGCTTGGTCACTACAGCTGGGGTGGCTATAAGGTGACAATAATGCATTCTCCTCCCCTCGGCAAGCCCATGTTCTATAAAAACAGATCAATTTAACATACCCCATTAAGTTAGGAATGACAGCTTGTCAGTATTGAACACCACAGTTCTTATTTCAACATACCCCTGTTCCTCCTTATACAGCTGACAGTTCATGGACTCACATATTTGCTGGGAAATGTATCTATTCTAGGCAGAACTGAGTTATTTCACATATTTGTACAAAATAAAATAATTATAATAAAATGTAAACTAATAAAAGTTAAACAAAACATACAACGCTAAGGTTGGTAACAGAATGACAGCACAAACAGCACAAACCTTCATCCTCTTACCAAACTGAGCATCTGCACTGTTCTTCAAGTAATTGTGTTTTTGTAAAATTTTCAGTGGAAATTGTTGAAAGTAGTTCTTGTGCATATAAACTCAGCAAAAAAAAGAAGCGTCCTCTCACTGTCAACTGCGTTTATTTTCAGCAAACTTAACATGTGTAAATATTTGTATAAACATAACAAGATTCAACAACTGAGACATAAATTGAACAAGTTTCACAGACAGGTGACTAACAGAAATTGAATAATGTGTCCCTGAAAAAAGGGGGGTCAAAATCAAAAGTAACAGTCCGTATCTGGTGTGGCCACCAGCTGCATTAAGTACTGCACTGCATCTCCTCCTCGTGGACTGCACCAGATTTGCCAGTTCTTGCTGTGAGATGTTACCCCACTCTTCCTCCAAGGCACCTGCATTTCCCGGACATTTCTGGGGGGAATGGCCCTAGCCCTCACCCTCCGATCCAACAGGTCCCAGACGTGCTCAATGGGATTGAGATCTGGGCTCTTCGCTGGCCATGGCAGAACACTGACATTCCTATCTTGCAGGAAATCATACACAGAATGAGCAGTATGGCTGGTGGCATTGTCATGCTGGAGGGTCATGTCAGGATGAGCCTGCAGGAAGGGTACCACATGAGGGAGGAGGATGTCTTCCCTGTAACGCACAGAGTTGAGATTGCCTGCAATGACAACAAGCTCAGTCTGATGATGCTGTGACACACCGGCCCAGACCATGATGGACCCTCCACCTCCAAATCGATCCCGCTCCAGAGTACAGGCCTCGGTGTAACGCTCACTCCTTCGACGATAAACGCGAATTCGACCATCACCCCTGGTGAGACAAAACCGCAACTCGTCAGTGAAGAGCACATTTTGACAGTTCTGTCTGGTCCAGCGACGGTGGGTTTGTGCCCATAGGTAATGTTGATGCCGGTGATGTCTGGTGAGGACCTGCCTTACAACAGGCCTACAAGCCCTCAGTCCAGCCTCTCTCAGCCTATTGCGGACAGTCTGAGCACTGATGGAGGGATTGTGCGTTCCTGGTGTAACTCGGGCAGTTGTTGTTGCCATCCTGTACCTGTCACGCAGGTGTTAAGTTCAGATGTACCGATCCTGTGCAGGTGTTGTTACACGTGGTCTGCCACTGCGAGGACGATCAACTGTTCGTCCTGTCTCCCTGTAGCGCTGTCTTAGGCGTCTCACAGTACGGACATTGCAATTTATTGCCCTGTCCACATCTGCAGTCCTCATGCCTCCTTGCAGCATGCCTAAGGCACGTTCACGCAGATGAGCAGGGACCCTGGGCATCTTTCTTTAGGTGTTTTTCAGAGTCAGTAGAAAGGTCTCTTTAGTGTCCTCAGTTTTCATAACTGTGACCTTAATTGCCTACCGTCTGTAAGCTGTTAGTGTCTTAACGACCGTTCCACAGTTGCATGTTCATTAACTGTTTATGGTTCATTGAACAAGCATGGGAAACAGTGTTTAAACGCGTTAGAATGAAGATCTGTGAAGTTATTTGGATTTTTACTAATTATCTTTGAAAGACAGGGTCCTGAAAAAGGGACATTTCTTTTTTTTGCTGAGTTTAGTTGTATGCTTTAAATTTGCAATGATTGTTTTTTGTTTGACATACATTTTAAAGTGAAAAACTGGAGTCTCAGTGTCACTCTGTCAACATGGAATTGCCCAGACTGCTTTCGTTCTATGATTAATGTTTCATAATTTGGGATATGCTTAGGAGATGTCTGCTGCTGGTAGATATATGGAGACAAGAAGGGTATAGGCCTACAGTACAAATATGCTGCTAAATGTACTTAACATTTTGGCTGAGGATAAAACAATCTTACTGTAGTTTGGTTCCATGTTAAATACTGATCTACACATTGCTCATATTGGGATAGCAGGTAGCCTAGTGGTTAGAGTGTTAGAGCGTTGGACTAGTAACCGAAAAGTTGCAAGATTGAATCCCTGAGCTGACAAGGTAAAAATCTTTCGTTCTGCCCCTGAACAAGGCAGTTAACCCACTGTTCCTAGGCCATCATTGAAAATAAGAATTTGTTCTTAACTGACTTGCCTAGTTAAATAAAGGTTAAACATATATATATATATATTACAGGGATGGATGTACTTCTTTACACCACCAGGTGGCAATCCAGCTCTGTAAATTCTTCATCTGTTTCTGCCACGTCAAGTCTTACCATGTGTCGAAACTCATATTTCAAACAGGCTGCTACCTGAACACTCCAATCACATAAATTACTCAACAAAAAAATCTAAATGCACATGTTTGCAAAATAAAGTTTATAAATCTGTCAATATATGTTTTATTATTTAGTCAATCATAATCACATGTATTGTAACATTATAGGTTTTTATACTTTGGGGATACTTTTTATAAGCCAATTGTAAGTTTATGCATGTACTGTAACTATGTCCTGTAAATTGGCACATTATACAGTCTATGACTAAACCTGTGGCTGTTCTGTAAATAGTGGATACGGTCTGTTTTCAAAAGCAATATTCTCTTAAACAATCATCTTTCCACATTAATTGGGTGAGGTGACTTGTGAATTTCCTTTATCCATACAAACTCTGGATAACCCTGAAGCAATTATTTTTCTATGAGTCCTATCCTACTACATTAGTTTACACAGCCAGACAATCTGAAGTGGTTTCAGGGATTAATCAAAAACATAAGATTATTAATACACAATTTCTGGTGTAGAGTAGTAATTTAGACTTGATCCCTCCGAGTTTCAGACTTACAATGAGAAGCCGCCCTCCTCAGCTCTCATTACCTGTGCATGACTGGCTTCCTGAGCATCACATCCTCATTGCTTTTTAAAAGAGTCCCAGTCCAACCCAGCTGGAGTAGGGATAACCTTTTCCATTAACAATAGGCTGCTCAACAAGGGTTGTTTCCTCTCATGCAGAGAGAGGGTACTTAAAATTCATGCAGTCCTCTTGGTATAATCCTGTCTGGGGATTATGGTTGGTTGTATTTGCCTTATGCTCATTAATAGACATGTTTGGAAACCACTTGCAGGCTGATCTCAGTTGTCTTATTGTACAGCATCAGTAAGATACATCATGAAAACCTTTTATAGCATTCTGAATGAATCTGTCAGTGTGGTAAAGTTCAGTGGTGCCTGTCAGTGTCACAAATGTCTTGTATGTCCACCTGACGCATCATCTCCCAAATCACCAATTTCTCTTGCATAGTTTAAATTAATATTAAAATACTTTTGATCATATCAAACCAAATGAAATCCAACTGTTAACAGTTTGATGCGAGATATGACGCCGTTAACTGCCACTGCTGCTGAGGGATGAAACAGAGAACATCAGAAATTCATCCAACGTTTGTCTCTGGAAATTGCTGTAAGTGAAAAGCTTGATAACTGGTGTCTACTGCACAGCATACATTATCATGCACCACCTGGAGTCTTTGTGCAGTGAACTTTATATTCTTCAATGCTGCTTTCATACAAGACCAGAGCCACAGGGTCCTTAACAACATGCAACATTTGGATGGAGAAGCATCTAGTGAGCTTAAATAACCTCACAGGATTAACAGACATTTGCAGGAGAATCAATGTCTATCTCAGGAGGGATGCTCCAGGTGCTATTGCTCACCGTAGAGACAGACAGAAGTTTGGGTCAGTCAAAAGCAAGCTACTCTGCTACTCTACCTGGCAAGAGGCCATCAAATGTTTCAAACAGAGCAGCACCTTCACCAGAAATTGACATTTGGCACTAGTTGCAGGTTGAAACGTTACATGTATAACCTTGACGTGTATGACCAACACAGAATACAGTTTTCTGTTGGTGTGTACACTGAGCAACTGTGTCTGAAATCCTCAATCACTTGCCAGAAGTGGGATTGGAATCCTCACCAGCTCTTGTAGTCTCTTCTTGCTCATCCTCTTTCTTTCCAACTGCTTCTCAATCACTTTAGCAATCTGGGCACATGAGTCAGCAATTTCTCTCTGAAGAAAATTAAACAGACAATGTATAATCATCTACATTGTTTCTGAGCACCTGTTCATCCAGCAAGCAACATAATCACTTCAGGGTTGGGTAAATGACTTGCATAGACATTAAGGCTGGAGATTAAATTAAACAACTCAAAGTTAAATCTCTAAAACGCACACACACAGACACAAAGAGTGAAACTGTTTTTTGAGTATGATTCTGTGTTTTCACATGCAAAAGTGATTGCTTTTGATAAAATCGCTTTATCTGCCTTCGCAACGAAAACTTGTTTGAAAATTAAAACATTTATTTTATGAACGATACACCATGCTGCCTTGATAACAACATGCCAAGCAGTGCAGATTACTGGTCGATTTGAGAAGGGCACTCCTCCCTCTTCGCTTTCGCCCGATGACATGACGGGCCCAATGATGTATATATACACTAGATGACAGACAGGGGGCGCTGTGTTGAAGCCACCGCACCTCCATCATGGCACTCCCCAAAAATTGAAAAAATATATTTTGGAAGCTATAGAAATGCATTTATTAATGTATACATTTGTTTTTGTCACATTTATTCCAACAGACACTTTAATGCATACTTTTAAATTATGTGAACTAAACATAAAAACAATAAAAATATAAAAACATTTTCCTTAAAGTATAATTTTTTGAAAGTTACTGTCCACACTACAATACAAAATACTTGAATACATGTAATTTTGTCCTTGAAACTTTAAATGAAATACTGTAGAATTCCATTCATTCCTATGGAAGAGTTCATTCCTGAGTATTACCATTATGGCTAACTGTTGGCTTCAAAGCCTCTCCATGGCCAAAACATAGCATCAGCAATCCAGGGTTTATATACTGTACGTCATAGGAAGGGCCATAGCCCGGTGTACCCCGGGCCAGATTAATCAAATCTGTCCATTGTTTAACCAACTTTTCAGAGAGACGGTAGGTATATGGTTCTGTTCGGCACTGAGGTAAAGCTAGTTTTGTATTGGATATGGATTTATCTCATCAATAGCTATTGAGCCAAGCATACCATGGCAATGGATTTGTTATATTTTGAATCAGGGGAGAATGGATAACAATCCACACTTTAAAACAATTATTTTAGGGTTTTTTTAAGATCGAAATCTGAATAATAAAAAATACTATAAAAACATGCATAAAAAAGGTGTGGATTGTTTTCCATCCTCCCCTGATTCAGAATACTTATTGTTATTTTCAGAGGTAGACTGACTCTGACAGCCTAATACTCAATCTAAACGTGAATCGATTCTCAATTGCGATGTGGTTCTAGAAACATAAAGCCCTTTACTTTGATATCACATCAAAATAATTTCATAAATGCAAAATATACACTTACTGTAGTGTACTGTACACTGTTTTAACCGGCTTTATCACAGTTGGACCCAACAGTATTTGTCAGTATAGCCGCGGGAAGTAGGGGGGCTGCAGTACCCCCTGAGAAATCAGAATAAAAAATATATATTTATATTAAAATATTATATATTTTTTACATAAGTAGTGTACTGGTTCCTTTACTAGTATTAGCGGACAGATATGGACATCTCTAGTGCGGCCAAAAACATATTTTATGCATCTCAGCTTTGGTAAAAAAGATTTTGTCTTCCTAATGTTTTGTACACTCAAAGCCAATTTATGCTTGCTCTGGAAATGCGAGCTGGAGGCACCGTGTGGAGGCTTTGATGCAATTGTGGAGCCTCCAGAGGCGTGCAGAGGCCAAATTGAGCTCTGTACCGCATCACTGTTGCGCCTCCCAAATGTTTTAGCAATGAGGGCTCTTTATAGCTCTGCGTTACATGATTGGTTGATGGTAGTTGGGGGCGGGAGGTCCTGTTGACAACTTCCATCACAACAGCTCTGCTCCGTGAAGCGCAAGAAGTATGAATGCCCTGACCACTGCAGAGGCCAGTATCACAGTAAATGCTGTACGAGTCTTTCCGTACATTTCATGTGTAGCCTAATGTGCATAAAAGGCTCTGCATGGTGCGAACTCAGCAGAAATCAGAGCATTCATACTTCTTGCGTTTCGGGGAGCTGTCATAAGCAGCCAATAAATTGGTCTGCACCGCACCACTCCTACAGTAGTGATTCAGGGCTAATCTCTATAGCTATCCAGCTAGTTACAAGCAACTGGCTGACTGAAAAGACCTTAACTCTTCTGAGATGTTAGAGCCTGTTTCCCAGTTCTTGACATAGGAGCTCAGTCAAGATAGCAAGAAGTAAAAAGACTGCACCTTTTTCCCACCTGCATCTCCATCCCAAATCTCCCCAGCAAAATTTGCCTACATTTAGGCTACTGTTTATATATGTATTTCCCACTATGTTGAGGTAAAAATCAGAGTATAATACTTGTATGGATGTCAACCCCAATACATATTCATGTCACTGTCGTAAATAAACTGCATTACAGTTAAAAACCACTTTGACTACCACAACCTACTATGCTAACTATGCTACCAGCTTTAACGAATCAGAGTTATCTTTTAGCAGTCAACTTCTAAATGTTATGCAGCAAAAACAAGCAAATATATCCAAATCGGATTTTAGTAACCACATTGTGGGCGAGTTACAATACATAAATCATGACGGATTTGACAAATACCAACTTTTTTAGATCAGATTTGTGAATGTGTGTCACGATCGTCTTTGGGTGAGAGATTGGATCAAGGCGCAGCGCGTGAAAAATACATCTTCTCTTTATTTTAAGAAGAAAAATGAAACAAAACAACAAACAGACGACCGTGAAGCTAGAAATACAGATAGTGCTGACACAAACACTACACATAGACAATTACCCACAAAACAGCTAAAGCCTATGGTTGCCTTAAATATGGCTCCCAATCAGAGAGAACAATAACCAGCTGTCTCTAATTGAGACCCAATTCAGGCAACCATAGACTTTCCTAGACACCTACACTGAACACTAAAACATCTACTCTACTAAACCCCCTAAACCATACAACACCCTAGACAATACAAAAACACACAAACTTCCCCATGTCACACCCTGACCTAACTAAAATAATAATGAAAACAAAGATAACTAAGGCCAGGGTGTGACAATGTGTGCCAATCCAGCATCCTATCCCCCACGGTCTGCATTCCATTGACCTCTTAACCGCATCTATCCCCATAACCTCCCCGATCTCTTTCCAGGAGTTCAAACAAATGTTTGTCTTTGAAATTCCTGATAAGGTACTATAAATACGTTTTTTATTTGTGTACTTGTTCTGATAGCCTTTCGTCAAAGTTCTCCATGTTTGTTGTCAAGGAAGTGAGCTTGTTTATACAGGATGTACCGCCCCCATCTACTGTCAACCAATCACGTCAATGTGAAGTTATACGGAGCGCTCCGCATTGTTACAAAATTTGAGAGGCGCACGACAATGAGGTACGGAGCTCGATTTGGACTCCGCAAGCCTCTGCAATTGTGTCAACCCCTCCATACGGAGCATCCAGCTCACATTGTTGGAGTAAGCATGAATTGGCTTGTATGGAGCTCGATTTGATCTCTACAAGCCTCCGGAAGGTCTGCAATTGGGTCACACCCTCTGTACGGAGCCTCTGGATCACCCTACCAGATCAAGCATAAATTGGCTTTAATGATCTTGATTTAATGAATTCTTATAGGATAAGCATTAGAATAAGCTCCTCAATATTTGAAACCATAGGTAATAATGTCTTTGTAGGAGCTGATCCATCGACAGTATTGTGGAATAATTCTAATGTTAAGGTAAGATTTGAATGGAGAAAGCTGATCCGAGAGAAGTGTTACCTTTCTTTCGAAAAAAAATAAAACATCAGTATCGACACATGCCTCAAAGAAATGCAAACATTTTCTATGCATGGTGTTTTGGGAAATGTATGTTATATCTTCAGCCGTTGTAGGAAAAATGCATTGTTAAACCACTCATAATCTTAAATTACATTGCTATTGGGAAACCGGGCCCAGGACGTTAGTGTGTTTAAAGCTAGCTAGATAGCTCTGCCAATTTATTCTTGATTACAGAAAAAATACTGAAATTTCTACGCATAATGCTACTACACACATTGATTAAACGTTGTTTATGAATGCTTGAATATGAGCGTTAGCTAGCTAGGCAACTTGGCTAGCTAGTTGAATAGCTGCTAAATAGTTAGCTAGCTACTCACAGAGAACCACACAAACAATAATAACGAAGAGGCTTTTCTCCATCATCATATTCCTCTCGATCTCGGGTGTCTGAACAAACAGCACTTTGTGAGACGATCTTCGGCATTGTTCCTAAAGTAAGCTAGATAAATCAAATGGGGTAAATGAAAACTCAAATATTTACTCAAAATACAAGGGAACGTTTTGGTTTACTTCTTTAGCATGCTGCTAGTTAGCTTGTTGATGAATGATTACGTCGACATAACCGATGTCATATCTGAAGGCATGTAAAAATGTTCCCTGCCCAGCACTCCTGATAGGTGGTGGTGTTTAAGTAAAAGAACTACAGTAAAAAATCATTGTAAACCCAATTGTAATGTCAGATTTTGTAATAAAGTAGCTAAAAAAATACAGAAATACAAAGCACTCTGTAGGTTCCGTTTGAAAAACTGTACAGTATATTTGTGTTGAATCTGAAACGGAATTTCAGCTGATGCAATAGGCATGGTTTCTCATTCTTGCATCTGGTGAATAATATGATTCCATCAAAAATATAGATTTAGATTAGTTAAAATATATATATATATATTATTGATATTATCAATTGTTTCTCAGTTGAGAGAGAATTGTAAGGTTTCATTGCACTCCTGTCTTTTCTATGATGACACACCGTGATCACCTCACTTAGTTTTGGAATCAGATATTGGATTTCATCCAGACAATAAATGAAACAATTTTCTGTATGAGCTGCACCTGAAATCTCAGCACCAATCCAAGGTATAAACAGTGATTGATCAGACAGATGCAATGTACAGTACCCAGGCAGGACGTAGTCAAGAGATGATCAATAACCAATAATGGCTATTGTTGTATTGTTCTCTTTTTTCCACATTGGCAGAGTAATTGTATAAGCGAATGTTCAGCCGTGTGTGTGTGTGTGTGTGTGTGTGTGTGTGTGTGTGTGTGTGTGTGTGTGTGTGTGTGTGTGTGTGTGTGTGTGTGTGTGTGTGTGTGTGTGTGTGTGTGTGTGTGTGTGTGTGTGTGTGTATGTATGTGAGAGACAGAGAACAAGTAAGTGAGTGAATAAGTGAGAGAGAGTAAAATGAGAGATAGAGAGTGTGTGTATGCAGCACACACTTAAATGCAAGAGGCTATGTGTTTGAGAGATCTGACACCAAAAGCTGGTGGAGTCAGTGCAGTGAAGCCTCATTCTCACTTGCGATCACTTGGATCAGGATTACGAAAAGAGAGATGCATCTCGTTACTGCTCCTATAATGCACCCTCTATGCATCTTCGGTTATCTTTCTCTGACAGCTGTCATAGGTAAGTCTTTTAATTTTGGTATCAATAATAGGATAATAACTGTATAGACTGGGATTCAGACATTGACAAAATCAATGATTATCCTGCTTCTATGAATCATGTCATTCTCATTAGTGAAAATGAGGAAAGGGAATCAAAGTGCTATTGGATGGCACTGAAAGTACACCTTATTTGTGATAACATACACAGGTTTGAATTGCCTGTTAATGTCTACTAAATAATATATGAATATCCCTCCTGAGTAGAATGGGGGCATTGACCCATAACATTACATTATATTTGTTTTGCATTAGTCCAATAAGTGAGTTAGTTAACACATTAGTTAAGAAATTTGATGAATTAGTTAAGAAATTAAGAGTTCTAGTATAACATCCATTATATAATCCAGGGTTTATATATGTCATTGGCTGTAACTCTGCCACCTTCCACCGTAGATGCGGAAATCTGACATATGCAGATGTGGTGGATTTGAGATGCAGCCCATGCAAATTCTTTTATATATTTAGCTTAAACTGACATATTTTGATGGGGAATGTTTTATTCTGTTATTTAGATTGACGCACGGGTACGTCAATGGACTCTTAAGGATTAAGACATTTGTTAAGAAATTTGTTGAGTTAAGAAATTAAGAATTAAAATGGCCTTCTTTTATAGGAATTGGCCATGCTTTTCATTAAATAGCAGTAAACTTATTGATTATAGACTGGTTATAGCGATATTGTTCAAATATATAAATGCAGCTGCCACTGTATTGAAGCCATTGTACGCAGTTTATCATAGCACACTACGCTTTATTACGGACGATAGGTTCAGTACAGCATTGTATTCTGTATCAGAAAGTAGGCTGGCCCTCTCTGAAGTGTCGTAGATCGATGCATTGCACTCTTTTTGTTTCTAAAGCCCTATAGCATGAACTTCCACCGTACCTTACGTCATTGTTATAGACGTACGAGATACCAGACCCAGTCTCCACTGAGTTCGGTAAATCAGCTTTTAGGTTTTTTGCACCTTGCTTGTGGAATGGTCTCCAAGGCTCTCTAAAGTTGGATGAATTGGTGTCTCTAGGGAAATTCAAAAAGCTCATTGAACACATTATTACTGAAAAATGTGTTTGTTTTCTATGAATGTGTTTTGCTTTTTGTGTATTGATGTGAATAGTGATGTGTGTACTTTATATTGATGTGTATTGATCTATATTAATGTGTATGCAGTGCTTATCTGTGAAAGAGATGACTCTCTGTTGAAATAAAGGTTATACACAGTTCCAGTCAAAAGTTGGGACACACCTACTCATTCCAGGGTTTCTCTTTATTTTTTCTATTTTCTACATTCTAGAATAATAGTGAAGACATCAAAACTATGAAATAACACATATGGAATCATGTAGTAACCAAAAAAGTGTTAAACAAATCAAAAATATATATTTTATATTTGAGATTCTTCAAGCCTTTGCCTTGATTACAGCTTTGCACACTCTTGGCATTCTCTCAACCAGCTTCATGAGGTAGTCACCTGGAATGCATTTCAATTAACAGGTGTGCCTTGTTAAGTTCATTTGTGGAATTTCTGTCCTTCTTAATGCGTTTGAGACAGTCTGTCAGGTAGGGGTGATATACAGAAGATAGCACTATTTGGTAAAAGACCAAGTCCATATTATGGCAAGAACAGCTCAAATAAGGAAAGAGAAATGACAGTCCATCATTACCTTAAGACATGAAGGTCAGTCAATGTGGAACATTTCAAGAACTTTGAAAGTTTCTTTAAGTGCAGTTGCAAAAACCATCAAGTGCTATGATGAAACTGGCTCTCATGAGGACCACCACAGGACAGGAAGACCCAGAGTTACCTTAGCTGCAGAGGATAAGTTCATTAGAGTTACCAGCCTCAGAAATCGGCAATTAACTGCACCTCAGATTGCACCTCACAGAGTTCAAGTCACAGACACATCTCAACATCAACTGTTCAGAGGAGACTGTGTGAATCAGGCCTTGATGGTCAATTTGCTGCAAAGAAACCACTACTAAGGGACACCAATAAGAAGAAGAGACTTGCTTGGGCCAAGAAACACGAGCAATGGCTATTAGACCGGTGGAAATATGTCCTTTGGTTGGATGAGTCCGAATTTTAGATTTTTGGTTCCAAACGCCGTGTCTTTGTGAGACACAGAGTAGGTGAACGGATGATCACCGCATTTGTGGTTCCCATCGTGAAGCATGGAGGAGGAGGTGGGATGGTGTGGGGGTGCTTTGCTGGTGACTGTCTGTGATTTATTTAGAAGTCAAGGCACACTTAACCAGCATGGCTACCACAGGATTCTGCAGCGATACGCCATCCCATCTGGTGTGCGCTTAGTGGGACTATCATTTGGTTTTCTATTTGACCAAGAAGAAGAGTGATGGTGATGCATCAGATGACCTGGCCTCCACAATCACCCAACGTCAACCCAATTGAGATGGTTTGGGACGAGTTGGATCGCAGAGTGAAGGAAAAGCAGCCAACAAGTGCTCAGCATATGTGGGAACTCCTTCAAGACTGTTGGAAAAGCATTCCTCTTGAAGCTGGATGAGAGAATGCCACGTGTGCAAAGCTGTCATCAAGGCCAAGGGTGGCTACTTTCAAGAATCTAAAATCAATTTTGATTTGTTTAACACTTTTTTGGTTATTACATGATTCCATATGTGTTATTTGATAGTTTTGATGTCTTCACTATTATTCTACAATGTAGAAAATAGCACAAATCAATAAAAACCCTTCAATGAGTAGGTGTGTCCAAACTTTTGACTGGTAATGTATATATTTATTATTGTATTTTTTTTAAATTATTATTATTTATTTAAGTATGACAAAATGCCACATAGCATTCCTGAACACAATAGGGTCTCTCTAGAGTAGACGTACACTAATTTAGATACAGATTCAAATATCATACACATATTCATTGGTGGTGGTTCACGCAAGCAGCATGTGGGTGGAGATTTTCACAGTGTGATTACAAGCAAGCAGCCACTTGTTGCAATGTTTGATTTTTGTAGCAATTTATTTGCTATATCTGTTTGGTTTAGATTAACCTTGTTGCACATTTTGCTGTGTTTGTTTGCAGATTGTGAAATAGTGTTAAACATGGAATGACTTGCTGTTGTTTTATGACAAGCACTTATGTAAGACCCACATTTAGGAACTGCACTGAACAGAAGCAATGTATGATAGAATGAACCACAATCTTTGAACACTGAGACAGATCACAAATTCTCCACATACAATTACAGTCTACAAGACTATTCAAATGAGCTGAAACCGGTTGTCTTGAATTTCAAAGATACAGAATTAAAATGCAAGATTTATTATCGGCACATTTTAATGCTAAGTGTATATTTCAATATTCAAGTCAGCATTTGAACTAACCCTTTGAGCATGAGGGAAATTAAACAGTTGAAAGAGTTACCCCATGGAGTGGTGTTTTGCTTGTGATTATGCAGAGCATCACATGTAGGATGTACATTGTGTAAAATTAAACATACAGTAGTAAAAGTGTGAAACTGTCTAATGGCTTCATTCCCTTGGGTAACTCATTCAAATGTACAAATACAAACCAATGAACTGTAAAGTTGACTTTTATAATGTCTTGTTTTTTTAGATACAGATGAAATGTGGAAAAATTGTGTAATAATTAAGGAAAAAAACTTCATCCAACCCCGGAGCTGTTCCACTGCCACCATAGGGAATGTGGGGGAACACAGGGGAACCTGCGTGATGTCTTGAGGATGTGAGGTCACACGAGTGGTGGCAGATCAGTCAGAGTTCTAAGCACAGCTTCCATCAGTCATGTGACCTGACAGCATCATGAACTCAGACATCTTGGAAAGGAGGCAAAACTATCATCATAGATGTCATGTATAATCTATTAATTCAACGTCTTTAACGTAGGACTGTGTATTTGTTATATTTCAAAAAGCCTATTCATTTGTTTTTATTTAATCACTGTACTTAACCATAGGTACTCAGCTAATAAATATCTTGCATAATTTAGAATAAACCTATGGTCTCTACATGAAATATGACAGTGACAAATAAGTGCACTTAGCTGTACTTGTTTACCTCCAAGCAGGCCATTTACAAAGCCATTGTGCTCATACAATGTTTCAATGTATCATACATTTTTCATTTCATATGTCTTCATTTCTCTATTTTCTATTTGACTTCATTATCTTGTTTTTGATTACTTCTATCCATTGATACTAGAAATACGTCCATGCTACTCGAAAAGGCTTTTAAGATATTTTTGGATTGAATCAGAGATGTTTTAGTGTCTCCTTTAAAATCCTCCACAGACAGCAGCCTCTACCCTGTCTGTCCACTGGGCCAGTTCCCCTGTGGCAACCTGTCTGTGTGCCTGCCCCAGCTTTACCACTGCAATGGGGTCCAAGACTGTGCTAACGGAGCTGATGAGGAGAACTGCGGTGAGCCTTGAACAACAGCAGCTACAAGAGTGTAGACAGATGGCTATTGTTGTCGTGTCTTTGCTATCATTAAATTGAAGACTTATAGTTTTTATCAAAGATTCCTGTAATTAGGGATTACGCGATCACTTGAGTAATAACGTAACTAATTAACTATGAATTCGAGGGCACCAGGGAAAGTTATTAGATTACAAAGTTATAATTTCCCAATATAACCTTTCAGATATTTTCATATCTGATCAATAGTCTTCTGATTAATGATTAATTTATTTTTACCTCACGTTAGTCTCATTCCAAATGTCGTAAATTGTTGATTATCTGCACGAACCCAGTCTTCACTATGAGTCATCCATACATCAATTGTCTTAAATCATTTATTTATTACTAACTAATTAATTCACAGAAATGCATAAACAAACAAACAAACTTAAAAATAGTTACATGAAATGATGGGAGAAATATGCCCTAGTGGGCTGAACCGGCATAGCGGCTTGTTAGACAAAGGGAAAGTTGCGTTCGACTAAGAATTCACTACAGAGTTCACAATTATAACAATTGACATGCTAATCCTTTACACATGAACGCTCACTCATTCGGGAACAATTGCAATCAATATATATATAGTTACGCTCGGTGTGTGTCGTCTTGATCGTTGGAGAGAAGTTCGTTTTGGTTGGAGTTCCTTCTGTCTCGGTTATTGTGGATAGTTCAGAGTGACATTCGTTATAGAATGGATGTTTCGGCGGTTGTCTTTCTTCGCGTTCAATGATACCGAATTCCTAGCTGCAGACTAGTAGTCAATATCAAGGACTTGTTCTTATTCATCTAAGAGTTTAACCACGTGGTATGGTTAAAGATTCAGCAATGGTACTTAACCTTCGTTCTCCCCATGGAGAGAAACATGGTCTCAATGGTAATTTCTCAGAGTTGAGCTTTTATTCGGATAGCAGAGAGGGGCTGTCCTTGGATGTCTGACACAACTGGCTCAGGGGCGGGTCCTCGGGTTTAGTTCAAATCAAACGGGATTTGTATTTTTCTTCATTAAACAGTCCAAAATCATATTACACAATTATACAAACAGTATCATACTCACTCATTCATTTTATACAACAAACAGATGTAAACCTCATATCTGAGGTTATTATATAAACAGCGGTATGGTAATGTAGTCCCACAGTCTCTCATGAGTTTCCCACATGGGGACAAACGGGCATGTTAATAGCTGGACTCCCCACCGATCTTTTATACTTTTGCAGGAATATGAAATATGTTCGTACCTCAAGTTCTGTGAGGTGGAAGAGAATTCCTTTGTCCTGAAAGTTTACCCTCTCTCTTAATACTGTTTGGCCATGAGGAGATTCTCAGGAATTTACGACGTCTCTCTGTGATCACAGCATGGGTTGAAGGAGGAAAGGGAGAGGCAGGGAGATGGGGATGGGGTTTGCAATACCCAAGCAGGCAATGTCATGACATTGTGCAGTATGTTTTTGTCACACACCAGATAGGTGCAGTGAAATGTGTTGTTTTACAGGGTCAGCCATAGTAGTACAGCGTCCCTGGAGCAAATTAGGATTAAGTTCCTTGCACAAGAGCACATCAACAAATGTCTCACCTTGTCGGCTCGGGTATTCGAACCAGCAACCTCTCAGTTACTGGCCCTAACCACTAGGGTACCTGCCTCCCTAGTTGAAGTGGGAGGGAGGGCAGGGGTGGTGGAAATAAGATAGCATTTAGAAGACAATTATTTCTGCTGCAATGCATCTGCTCTGAGATAGTCATCAAGCATCTAGTCCAGGGGTATTCAACTCTTACACTACAAGGTCCAGAGCCTGCAGGTTTTCTGTTCTACCTGATAATCAATTGCACCCACCTGGTGTCCCAGGTCTAAATTAGTCCTTGATTAGAGGGGAACAATGAAAAAGCAGGAGAACTGGCTTCGAGGTCCAGAGTTGAGTTTGAGGGATCTAGTCACACCAAACATGAACAAACATATAGTTAACTGACAAATTTTAGGAAACACTTGGGTAAATAAGGATCCAAAGTATATTGAAAGCAGGTGCTTCCACACAGGTGTGGCTCCTGAGTTAATTAAGTAATGAATTAATCAACAAAACACTAAATTATGGTATTTAGCATTTTATTAGGATCCCCAATTAGCTAATGCTAATGCAGCAGATACTCTTCTTGGGGTCCACATAAAACATAAAACATGACATAATACATATCATTAATAGACAAGTACATCACAAGGCCAGAGCTACATAAATAAAAAATAAGAATACACGCTTTCATATATTTAGGCCTTCATAATCATGTGATTCATAGACACTACTGAATGCAAGTACAACACACAAAAACTAAAATGGAAACGCAATAACAATAGGGTGACACTTTTCACTAAATACTGCTGACATGAATATAGCAATCTTGTTTCGCTAAATTCCCCTGACGTGAATAAAGCTACCTTGTTTCTATAGTTACCACCCATAATGGGTATCCTGGGGTAAAGTATAGACTTTTTTCAATTTCTCGTGGAAGAATGGTGTCGCATCCCTCCAATAGAGTTCCAAACACTTGAAAGAATCTATGCCAAGGCGCATTGAAACTGTTCTGGTGGCTCGTGGTGGCCCAACGTTATATGCTAGTGTTTCTTTTGGCAGTTACCTGTATGTCTATAACTTCACACATTTAAATTGCACACAAAAACACACACATAATGTATGCACAAAAATAAAAACATTCACTGTAATGTGTCCCTGTACAGTGGATAACAGCGGGTGGCCACATCTTTTTGATGCCTTTATGAAGAAAAATGTTGAAGATTCCAAGGAATGCAGTGAGTTGATGAGTAAAATTTTTCTGATGCAAATGCAACTATTTACATAGCCTAACTAATGTTGCACTGCTTTGAATTGATAATACTTTAACTAAACCTGAACTAAAGCAAAAAATGTGTCAACCCATTTTAAATATGAAATCATGCTTTGAGGTCATCCATTCACATCCTTCTGTTACTGTAAATAACATAAATAATTTAAGCAATTCTAAGAAACTTTTAGGAATTATATCAAACAGTAATTTCAGGAAATGGTATGTGGGACAACTGCGTGTCTGTGCATGTCTTCTGTGCTTCTGTCCTGCAGTACTGGACGTGTTCCCAGAGGTATGTTTCTGTGAGGGCAGGAGAATAAACTGTAACAAAAAGGGTCTACTCAGCGTCCCAGCTGTGTCTTCCAATATAACAGCTCTGTGAGTATATTGGATTCCTGCCCTTGGAAAGTCTAACCCTAGAGCACAGCGATTGGTATTGGGACGGCTATAGTATATTGTATACACATATACAGCATCAGTCAAAAGTTTGGACACACCTACTCATTCAAGGGTTTTTCTTTATTTTTACTGTTTTCTACATTGTAGAATAATCAGGACAAAATGTCAGGACAAAATGTGTACATCTATAGCTAGTTTTCCATCCAATTGGCGACAGATTTTCATGAGAATATTCAAAAGTCTGCATAAAGAAAATATGTGCATTTTCCCACTAGTGGTGTGATTCCACCAAACTGACTTGTTGCAGATAAAAATCTGTTTGTAATGACATAGTGCACATAAAATGTACTTTTTCGCTTAAGTATTCATGTACCGAATAGTTCAATGTGTTTCCATCGCATTTTCAACTCTCCCAATAGTTTTGTCACAAAAGCTGTTGCGTTAAATGTGCCTAATCTGGTTTTGGCACGTGTGCTCTAGCCAACAGCTCACAGATACAGTGCGGGTAGGCTGTGTGGGTAGGCTAGTCTACATGATGAGATTATAATGGATAAGAGTGAGAATATTTTTATTTATCAAAGGGTAGTCAACCATGGATCATCATGTCACCAGAATAAGACCGTCAATATTTATTGGAAAAGAGCACCAAGCTCATCACGTGCAATTTCACCACATTGTGAAGTTCAATCAATTACAGGCTAACAGTGCATTCGGAAAGTATTCAGACCCCTTGACTTTTTCCACATGTTGTTATAGCCTTATTCTAAAATTGATTGATTTGTTTTTTCCCCTCTGATCAATCTACACAATACCCCATAATGAAAAAGCAAAAACGGGTTTTTAGAAATGTTTGCAAATGTATTACAAATACAAAACTGAAATATGACATTTACATAAGTATGCAGACCCTTAACTCAGGACTATGTTGAAGCACCTTTGGCAGCGATTACAGCCTTCTACAGTCTTCTTGGGTATGACGCTACAAGCTTGGCACAACTATATTTGGGGAGTTTCTCCCATTCTTCTCTGCAGATCCTCTCAAGCTCTGTCAGGTTGGATGGGGAGTGTTTCTGCACAGCTATTTTCAGGTCTCTCCAGAGATGTTCGATCGGGTTCAAGTCCAGATTCTGGGAGGCCACTCAAGGACATTCAAAGACTTGTCACAAAGCCAGTCTTGCATTGTCTTGGCTGTGTGCTGTCGTGACGTTGGATTGATTAATGTGAAGACTGCTGTTCATCAAATGATTAACTGTTTATAATTACGTGATTAAATGAATCAGGTAAATATTAACTCAGTAACCTGTGACAACATGGAAAAGTTTGGCTTTATTGGGTTTCTATTTCCCAAATGAACTCTAAGAATATCAGAATATCGATTGTACAACAGTCGCTAATTAATACATTTCCTCTACAGTCTCATTCTGAACATCGCATAATCCGGGATTCTGCACAAACCCGAGTCCCACTAAATAAGTGCGTACCACACCAATTGAGGTGATTATTTATTTACTAACAAGCTAAAATTATAATATAAGATACACATACACACAGTCTGGGCTATTGATTAGAATTTAGTACAATGAAACAGGTCCCTAACACAATATTACACGTGTTACACAAAATGGGGATTTCAATAGAGAGAGAAAGAGAGAGTGGACTATGCTTAGTAAACTATGCTTAGTTTAACCCTAACCTTGCCCCGAACTGCCGGCTCTTATGGGTCAGAATATAATGATGTAATTACGTGTCGAAGGTCTCCGATGGGGTCTCTCTTCATGGACCGAGTTCCGACTTCTCCTCTGATGGCGACACTTGTGTTGTTACTGGGTGTAACTCTCTGATTGTCCACACGACATCAGTGCCCTTTCTCTTAGTGGTCTGTTTCCTCGCGCTTGTTCCAAAAGAGGGGTCTTCTGAGGACGACTAATCGGCCATATAGGTGGTTCCAGCGTGGGAATGAAAGCAGTGTAGACACACGATTCCTTGGAGAGAATAACCTGGTGGTGATGCTTGAATTCCCCCTCTTAGCCATAACTACTTATCCGTAGCATAGATTATTAAAAGGTTCCTTTGTCTTCTTCAACCTCGTGTTGCGTTTTGGGGTTACAACTAATCGGACCTTGGCTGCAGCTCGTGGTCATAATGTTAATTCTTAACTCACATGTTTTATACCCTCGGGTCAGAAATGGGCGTTTCCATCTTGAGGGCAAGTTCTCTGGGCATAACTAGTTACGAGGCAAAGTCTGGATTTTACTCAGATCCAATTTAGACAACTAACTTCACATTTCATCTTTACAAAAACACTCTCTTTGATCTGGACATTTTCTACACAAAGTACATTATGCAAACATCAGGTGCATATTGTGAAAACTCTTCACGTTACAATGTTTTCGTTATAACGTCATCATTTAACTTTTAATAACATAACGAAAACAACATTCGTTTTCATATTCCATCTATCGTCATTACCACCATTTTGTCTGACGAAGCATATTGTCCCAAAGTCCATTTATTGCATGTTACTGTTCTGAGGTAGGTTCTCCATAGGCCCATCATACATTCCATTCCTCCATACTGAGAGGACAAATGGATTTAGTCTGCTGCCTTAAGATATACAATGGGCAGGAGGTGTCATAAAACCCCCCACCTCCATACCTCTCGATCTCTCCCCCCCTGGAAGATGTGTGACAAATGTCTCTTGTAGGAGTGTGGTCCATGGTAACCTGACCCAAACAGGCCAGTCATGACAGTGCTTAGGGTCATTGTCCTGTTGGAAGATGAACCTTCGCCCCAGTCTGAGGTCCTGAGTGCTCTGGAGCAGGTTTTCATCAAGGATCTCTCTGTACTTTTCTCCGTTGATCTTTCCCTCGATGCTGACTAGTCTCCCAGTCCCTGCCGCTGAAAAACATTCCCACAGCATGATGCTGCCACAACCATGCTTCACCATAGGGATGGAGCCAGGTTTCCTCCAGACGTGACGCTTGGCATTCAGGCCAAAGAGTTGAATCTTGGTTTCATCAGACCAGAGAATCTTGTTTCTCATGGTCTGAGAGTCTAAAGGTGACTTTGAGCAAACTCCAAGTGGGCTGTCATGTGCCTTTTACTGATGAGTGGCTTCAGTCTGGCCACTCTAACATAAAGGCCTGATTTGAGGACTGCTGCAGAGATGGTTGTCCTTCTGGAAGGTTATCCCATCTCTACTGTACAGAGAAACTCTGGTGCTCTGCCAGAGTGAACATCGGGTTCTTGGTCACCTCCCTGACCAAGGCCCTTCTCCTCCGATTACTCAGTTTGGCCGGGCGGCCAGCTCTTGAAAGAGTCTTGGTGGTTCCACACTTCTTCCATTTAAGAATGATTGAGGCCACTGTGTTCTTGGTGACCATCAATGCTGCAGACATTTTTTGGTACCCCTGTGCCTCGACACAATCCTGTCTCAGATCTCTGCGGACAATTCCTTCGAACCAATGGCTTGGTTTTTGCTCTGACATACACTGTCAACTGTGGGACCTTATGTAGACAGGTGTGTGCCTTTCAAATTATGTCCAATCAATTGAATTTACCACAGGTAGACTCCAATCAAATTGTAAAAACATCACAAGGATGATCAATGGAAACAGGATGCACCTGAGCTCAATTTTGAGTCTCATAGCAAGGGTCTGAATACTTATGTAAATAAGTTATTTCTGTTTTCTATTTGTAACACATTTGCAAAAAAATAAAAAAATAAAAACTGTTTTTGCTTTGTCATTATGGTGTACTGTGTGTAGATTGATGAGGATTTTTTATTTAATACATTTTAGAATAAGGCTGTAACGTAATAAAATGTGGAAAAAGTAAAGGGGTCTGAATACTTTCCGAATGCACTGTAACCGAATGACAACATGCAATATAGAATTTGATTGAATAGTTTGGGGTAGGCCTCATCTCCGAATGCTCCACAGAGCCAGATGCTAATGACAGGTTGCCCTATGATGGAATCTTCCTGTTTCCATCACAGCTGTCATGATTAGTTTTTTAATACGGTATGACTTTACTCGCATAAAAACTGTGGATGGAAACGTGGTTTATGCACAGTCAAACTAGCAGCTATCTATACCTTCAGTGAGCTGAACAGCAACCAGATAACAGCTCTCCAACCAGACCAGTTCATCCGCTACAAACACCTTGAGAGACTGTAAGTGTGACCCCCTCTTTTTGACCTTTCCTTCTTTTTCTGCACTTAACTCTAAATTGTAAAGTGACAAGTATTTATTTATTTGTTAAGTTTGTGTTCAATCTGTTTAAAGGACCTGAATAGTCAAAACCATGTTTTTCTTCAAATTGGATGATATTTGGAAGAAACCAGATCAAAGTAAAGTAGGATGACCAAAGCATGAAAAATGACTATTGCTTGTACATTGATAAAGTTTGGTTCATCAAAAACTTGAATTCAGGAAGCCATATTATTGGGGATGTATGCAACATCACATTTAGCCATTCATTTTAATACACAAATGGTAACGTCTTCTTCTCTTAAAGAAGAACCACCTTGTAATAATCATTGCAGAAGGCCTGTTTGCAGAGGGGTGTGGTTAAAGGGGAATGGAAACACTAGGCTTTCGAACACCAGCTAACTGTAACTCTAAATCACCATATTGGCATTGTTGCATCACTGGCAGGAAAGTTATGTAATTCCTGAATGGACTGAGTCCATGACCTATGCGTGCATTAACAGTACATAACATCATTGACAGTTACATTCAAGTCAAAAAGCTTGGCTGAGAGGCTAGCTAGTTATCATCATAAGGGTTAGGCTTCATGCTTAGTCAACATTACTTACTACAATCAACAGCCAGCAGGCTTAGCTACTATTTCTAGGAATCATGACATATCACAGAAACAGATACCTAATGAAAATTTCTAGCCATGTAGTTAGCTATCTAGCTAGCTAGCTAATAATTATAGCTATGGGGAGCATATCTAGCTATCTAGCTAGCTATATTTTACTGGTAAAATAGCAATCCTAATAGCAAAGTCAGATAAATAAAAGTACATTTTTGCTGAAATCTATGGACTGATAGGGTTAATGTTGTTGTCCTGATCTCAATGACAGAGCACTGTCAAAGTTGTAAGAAACCTTCAGGTCCAGTGGAGGTGAGGCGCCTCCTGGTGGCAGCATTGACTTTCAAAAGAGAGGATGAGGCAAAGCGAGAGGGATAACTGGGCCCAAAATCTGTTTTCTGAAAATCTGTTTTCTTTGTTTTTGTCTCTCAGCAAGCGAGGAGTTTTTGTATGGCGTTCAATGAGTGTCCAATTTGGTTAACAAAAAATGGAAAGGCTTATTTTCTACATGTGGCTTGTTTGATCGAATAGAAGTTTCGTAAGGATTAGGTTGTTATGAGTGTACTGATACAAATAGGACACGTGACATTCTGGCAACTTGGAGAAAAAACACTTTACATCGGAGTTGTGTCATGGCTGAACAAGGAAATGGATAATATGCATCTAGCTGTTTTTTCTATGCATCGGCAGGACAGAATGGCAGAGTCTGGTTAGAAGAGGGTGTGCAGCTGGTGTGCGACCTCTAATATGAAGAAAGTCTTGAGGTTCTGCTCGCCTGAGTTAGAATAATACCTCATGATAAGCTATAGACCAGCGGTACTCAACTCTTACCCTACGAGGTCCGAAGCCTGCTGGTTCTGTTCTACCTGATAATGAATTTCACACACCCTGATTAGAGGGGATGTTACGTCCGTTGTTGGAATGAGACCAAGGTGCAGCGTGGTAGGAGAACATCTTACTTTATTTTTAAATGAACACCAAAAACCAACAAAATACAAAACGAACGTAAAGTTCTGCAGGCTATACATCAACTAACAAAATCAAGTTCCCACAAACTAAGGTTGGAAAAAAGTCTGCGTAAGTATGATCCCCAATCAGAGACAACGATAGATTGGGAACCATACCAGGCAAAACAAAGAAATAGGAAAACTAGATTGCCCACCCAAATCACACCCTGACCTAACCAAATAGAGAAATAAAAAGGCTCTCTAAGGTTAGGTCGTGACAGGGGAACAATGAAAAAATGCAGTGGAACTGGCTTCAAGGTCCAGAGTTGAGTTTGACGGCTGTAGAACATACTATTTACCAAGAGAGTTTTCTTCTGTATTTTTTGTAGCTGTCTATTTACCATCACAAACCGATGTTGGCACTAAGCCTGCACTCAACGAGCTGTATAGGGCAATAAGCAAAGAAGAAAATGCTCATCCAGAGGCAGGGTTCCTAGTGGACAGATTGATTTTAATGCAGGAGAACTGAAATCCATTTGGCCTTATTTCTACCAGCGTGTCACCTGTGCAACTAGAGGGATAAAAACTCTAGATCACCTTTAGTTCACATAGAGAGATGCAAACAAAGCTCTTCCCCGCCCTCCACAAATCTGACCATAACTATCCTCCTGATTCCTGCTTACAAGAAAAAACTCAAACAGTAAGTACCTATGATGCGTCAATACGGAAGTGGTCCGATGAAGCGGATGCTAAAAACAGGATTGTTTCACTAGCACAGACTGTTCCGGGATTCATCCGATGGCATGGAGGAGTTTACGACATCAGTCACCGGCTTCATTTCATTAATAAGTGCATCGACAACGTTGTCCCTATAGTGACCATACGTATATATCTGTGAGGATCAACGCTGGAGACAGGAAGCAGGTACAGGGAGAGCATTTAATGAATAACGGACATAAAACAGGACAGGAACAGCGTTCAGGTTCAGGTGGGTCCAATGAGGCGCAGGTGCGCGTAATGAAAGGCAGTCTGGCGCCCTCGAGTGCCAGAGAGGGAGAGCGGGAGCAGGCATGACAGTACCCCCCTCCCCCCCAGGATCATCAGGCTCCCACGCCTCAGCCGGTTCGCCAGGCTCCCCCGCCTCTGCCGGTTCGTCGGGCTTCTACGCCCCAGACGGCTTGTCCATCGCCCATTCCTCCACCGGCCCCCCAGGATCATCAGGCTTTCACGCCTCCACCGGACCATCAGGCTCCCACGCCTCTGCCGGTTCGTCGGCATCCCACCTGGGCGAACCTGATGGTCCGGTGGAGGCGTGAAAGCCTGATGATCCAGTAGAAGCGTGAAAGCCTGATGATCCCGCTGAGACGTAGGAGTCTGACAAACCGGCTGAGGTGTGGGCGATGGACAAGCCGGCTGGGGCGTAGAAGCCCGACGAACCGGCAGAGGCGTGGGAGCCTGGCAAACCGGCTGAGGCATGGGAGCCCGATAGCCCGCCGAAGTAGGACGTGGGGTGGGCGCCTGCCGAGCCCACCGGGGCAAGAAAAACCTCTCGAGCCAGCTAGGGCATGGATGCCCGACAAGCTAGCTGAGGCACCCCCAGTTCCCGGACCCGACGTCACCAACAAAAAAACAGGCCTCCCTGATGCTTCCAATTTTGGTATCTGCATTCTGTAAGGAGCGACGCTGGAGACAGGAAACAGGTACAGGGAGAACATTTAGTGAATAACGGACATAAAACAGGACAGGAACAGCGTCTGGACAGGGGACAAAGTAACAACATCAATGCAGACATAGTGAACAAACAGAGGAAACAGATAGATAAAGGGGAGGCAATCAAATAATGATAGAGTTCAGGTGGGTCCAATGAGGCGCAGGTTCTCGTAACGAAGGGGAAAGTTGTGCGTAATGATAGGCAGTCTGGCGCCCTCGAGTGCCAGAGAGGGAGAGCGGGAGCAGGCGTGACACATATCCAAACCAGAAGCCATGGATTACAGCCAACATCCGCACTGAACTAACGGCTAGATCTGTTGCTTCCAAGGAGCAGGAACTCTAATCCGGACGCTTATAAGAAATCCCACTATGCTCTCGACGAACCATCAAACAGGCAAAGCGTCAAATACAGGACTAAGATCGAAAACCTACTACACTGGCTCTGATGCTCGTAAGATGCGTACCAGGACGGGTACTCAGAGCATGCTCTAAGTGTCTTCACTGACATTTTCAAGCTCTCTCTGACCCAGTCTGCAATACCTACATGTTTCAAGCAAACCACTATAGTCCCTGTGCCTAAGAAAGCCAAGGTAACCTGTCTAAATGACTACCGCCCTGTAGCACTAACATCTGAAGCCATGAAATGCTTCGAAAGGCTGGTCATGCCTCACATCAACACTATCATACCAGACACATTGGACCAACTCCAATTCACATATAGCCCCAACAGATCCACAGATGACGCAATCTCTATTGCACTCCACACTGCCCTTTCCCACCTGGACAAAAGGAACACCTACAGTATGTGAGAATGCTGTTAACTGACTACAGCTCAGCTTTCAACACCATCTCCGGTCCAGTTCTAAATTGGTTTCGGACCTATTTAACCGGTCAACAGTTTTTGGTCACCTTGGTGAACTTAACTCAGAGAAAATACAGTACATGACATGTGGCATTACACAAGGTTCGATTTTGGGTCCTGCATGGTTCAGTTTATATATGTTACCCCTTGGCAGTGTTATCAGAAAGCCAGCATTGATTTTCACTGCTACACAGACGATACACAGCTTTACATTTCTGTGTCTCCAGAGGATTTTAGCTGCACAGATAAATTATTAGACTGTATTAGTAATTTAAATACTTGGATGGCTCACAACTTCCTCCAGGTAAATCAAGACAAGACCACTGTACTTGGAGCCAAAGCACAGACAGAGAATCTAGCCACACGTTTTAATTCATGGACAATAAAGATAACACACCAGGTAAAACACCTTGGTTTTATTTTAGATTGTTAACTACATTTCAAATCACACATTAGGAATGTGACCAAGATAGCTTTTTACCACCTGAGGAACATTGCCAAGGTGCAGCCATTTCTTTCTCAGGCTGATATAGAGAGACACATCCATGCTTTCATTACAAGCAGGCTTGACTATTGTAACGCTCTCCTGTCTGGTCTACCCAAGAAAACCATTAGTCAACTAAAACATACAGAGCACACATTACACACATTACACCGGTTATAAGGTCTCTGCACTGGCTACCTGTGAGTTTTAGAATTAATAAAAAAATTATTCTATTGGTTTTTAAATCAATCCACGATTGTGCACCCCAATACATGTTTGACATGCTTTTAAGTTGTGTATCCAGTAGGTCCCTCAGGTCCTCTGGCACTGGCCTTTAAACTATGCCAAAGCCTTGGACCAAGAGGCATGGAGAGGCAGCCTTTCGTTATTATGCCCCCAGCCTCTGGAATATCCTGCCCGAGAACCTGAGGGGGGCCGAAACTGTAGACATAATCAAAAAATATTTTAAAACATATTTTTAGCTTTGCTTTTCCTTTGCTTTTCCTTTTTAGTCGTTCAGTTTGTCATTCTTTTGTTTTTTGTGTAAATATTTCAGCTTATATTTTCATTGTTTTTTATTTGTTTTTTTTCTGTAAAGCACATTGCGTTGCATTCCATGTCTGAAATGTGCTGTATAAATAAAGCTTGATTTGATTTGATTTAATTAGTGCCATCCAAGCTCATCACTAAGGTAAGGACCCTGGGGCTGAACAGCTCCCTCTGCAACTGAATCCTGGACTTCATGATGGGCCGCCCCCAGGTGATGAGGGTAGGCAACAACAGGGGTGCGTGCTCAGTCCCCTCCTGTATTCCCTGTTCACCCACAACTGCTTGGCCTCGCACGACTCCAACACCATCATTAAGTTTGGAGAAGACACAATGGTGGTAGGCCGGATCACCGACGACAATGAGACAGCCTATAGAGTGAAGGTCAGAGCCCTGGCAGTGTACCTCCGCAGAAGTCAGAGCATTCATACTTCTGGCGCTTCGTGAAGCAGAGCTGTTGTGAAGGAAGTTGTCAAGGAAGTGAGTTTGTGTTTATACAGGACCTCCTGCCTTCACATACCGTCAACCAATCATGTCAATGCGGAGCTATACGGAGCCCTCTGCATTGTTACAAAATGTAGGAGGAGCAAAGCGATGCGGTACTGAGCTTGATTTGGCATTCTCAAGCCTTCGGAAGGTTCAGAAATTGCCTCACACTTTCTATACTGAAAGGCTCTGCATGGTCAATCCGTTGTCTCCAGCGGCCATACAGCATTTACTGTGATGCGGCCTCTGCAAAAGTCAGAGCATTCAACCTTCTTGTACTTCGTGGAGCAGAGCAGAGCTGTTGTGAAGGAAGTTGTCAAGGAAGTGAGTTTGTGTTTATACAGGACCCCCCCTCCCCTCCCCCACCTACCGTCAATCAATTACGTCAATGCGGAGGGCTCCATATAGCTCTGTATAGTTACAAAATTTGGGAGGCGCACAGCAATGCGGTATGTAGCTCGATTTGGCCTTCGCAAGACTCCAGAGGCTCTGCAATTGCGTCAAACCCTCCATACGGAGCTTCCGAATCACATTTCCAGATCAAGCATAAATTGGCTTTAGGGTGCATTGCCACCAGTGTGATTGCGCTCAGCGTTGTTTGAAAATTCAGAGTGTTGTCAGATTGTCTGTTCGCTGGCTGTTGCATGTGTGTGCACCACAGGAGATTGGTAGCACCTTCATTGGGGATGACGGGCTCGTGGTAAGAATCAGTGGAATGGTATCAAATACACCAAACACATGATTTCCATGTTCTTGATGCCATTCCATTTGTTCTGTTCCAGCCATTATTATGATCCGTCCTCCCCTCAGCAGCCTCCACTGGTGGGCACCAATGATTTGTATACGGTATACATAATTTGTGTGCACCCATCACTTGTGCCCCCCGTAACGTAACAAAATGTAGATGAAGGGGTCTGAATACTTTCCGAATGCACTGTATCTCTCTGTCCTCAGTTTTTCTTGCTAGGGGCTGGAACATCATAATGTCCTCCCACAAAGGTACTTGCCCTATCCAGAGTAGCCTACTCTCTCTGACAGCTGGAACTTCTAGCTAATCTTTTCACCTTCTTACATGGCTGTTAGCTAGCTAGCTACTTAGCTACAAATGCATTTAGAGTTAGAACAATAAATACATCAACATAGGTAGCTAACTAGCTAATATGAAGTTAACTAGATGGTGATATTTAATTCACTTGGCTAGCTATACAGTATGTTTCGCTAGCTAGCGAACATTACGTTAGCAGCTCATTTGAGTTAGCCTGCACACACAGTTCCTGTAGCTATCATTTTCAAAATATATTTTCTTACTTGAATAGGTTCTGATTGGAGGACTGACTGATCTTCTAACATGGTGTCTGGTGCGGTTGCTAGGTGATGCAACTGCAAGCCCTCTATAGAATCGCAATACATATCGTATTGGCACCTGTGTCGATAATATCGTATTGTGAGGTCCCTGGCAATTCCCAGCCCTAGTAGGCAAGGTTACGTAACCTTATTTAGTCCTACCTGCTATGGTGAGTTTTAAGTGTATTTTTTGTTTTTGAGATAGAATTACTGTCATGTTATTGATGCCAAATTACAAACCTTATTTGCACCTTCTCTTTTCCAGAACCAATGGGTCTGCCTGAACCTTTCAACTAGGTAAGCTGGTTCAACCTGGAACACTATTCTCCTTCTTTGGTCTATTTCAGTCATTGCAGGAAGTCCTGAAGAGCAGGAGTGTGTAGGGTTTTGTCTCAGCCCAGCTCTAACATTTGATCAACGTAATCTATTGACCATGATCAACATAACTAATCACGGCGATAGGCTATGATTTGTAGGCTGGAACAAAAGCTTATACACACTCCTGCCATTGAGATCTGAAGCTGTCCATTCTTTGAAGATATTATTCTGTACTATGGGTACAATTGTGGGAGGGATTCATTTAGATGGTATTGATATATAACGCATGCTTCTCTCTGAAGACATTCAAATAGCAGTACTGGTTGATGTGCAGGCCTAAGTAACCACACATCAGGGGTGTAAAGTACTTAAGTAAAAATACTTTAAAGTGCTATTTAAGTAATTTTTTTGTGTTTACTGTACTTTACTTTACATATTTTTGACAAATTTTACTTCACTACATTCCTAAAAAAATAATGTACGTTTTACTCCATACATTTTCCCTGACACCCAAAAGTACTCATTAAATTTGGAATTCTTAGGACAGGAAAATGGTCCAATTCATGCACTTATCAAGAGAACGTCCCTGGTCATCCCTATTGCCTCTGATCTGGCAGACTCACTAAACACACATACTTTGTTTGGAAATTATTTCTGAGTGTTAGTGTGGCCCTGGCTATCAGTAAATAAATACAAAAAAACAAAAAAATGGTGCCGTTTAGTTTTCTTAATTTAAGGAATTGGAAATTATTGTTACTTTTGATACTTAAGTATATTTGAGCAATTAAATTTACTTTTGATACTTACGTATATTTAAAACCAAATACTTTTAGACTTTCATTCAAGCAGCATTTTACTGGCTGACTTTCACCTTTACTTGAGTCATTTTCTGTCAAGGTATTTGTACTTTTACTCAAGTATAACGATTGGGTACTTTTTCCACCACTGCCACACACACTCAAATGGACCCACAGCTGGGGTAAGATTCTTCCATCATTCACACACAGTAGAGAGTGTAAACCCCCATGCTGTCAACAAAATGCTGTCCTCAATGCTGAAGTTGTATTGTGTATGGCTCTGTGGAAATGCTGTGATCACTCATCGTCTTTAATGTTGTGATTCACAGACACACGATGACCACGATTTGAATGCTGCAACTGAGACAGAATGACGTTGATGGACACACACTGAGACACTGAGTAGGACTGGACATGGGCTGGATATTTGTGACAACGAACTAAAAGGGGTGCAGAAGCACACCAGCACCCCATTTTATGTTTATTCCATGGCTAACCATCTGAGTAGCTACCCCTAATTCCACACTATGCCTTCTATGCCCCATGGTCCCATACGGAAAAGTTATATGTGTTACATATACAGTATATGTATATTACTTGTGTGTTTTATGTGGGCATATACAGTGCATTTGGAAAGTATTTAGACCCCTTCCCTTTTTCCACATTTTGTTACGTTACAGCCTTATTCTAAAATGGATTAAATAAAATAAAAACTATAAAAAATCATCAATCATGTGCAGCGGCTGCTCAAGACTTCAGCTAATTTAATCTTTTGGCACCACTCACAGGAGCGAGCACCACCTTGCAGAACTACTCCCATTGAAGTCTATGAGACCTCCGCCGCTTACCATGGCCTGTCTGTAAGCACCTTAAAAGTGTTGTGGTGTACTGTTCTTGCAACCTTTTTTTGTCGTCCTCCTGCTTAAAGGCGTCATCAATACCCCAATATCCCACAAAGCAAAAACTGTTTTTTAGAAATTTTAGCAAATGTATTAAAAATAGGAAACAGAAATACCTTATTTACATAAGTATTCAGACCCTTTGCTATGATACTCGAAATTGAGCTCAAGTGCATCCTGTTTCCATTGACCATCCTTGAGATGTTTCTACAACTTGATTTGAGTCAACCTGTGGTAAATTCAATTGATTGGACATGATTTGGAAAGGCACAAACCTGTCTATATAAGGTCCCACAGTTGACAGTGCAAGCCATGAGGTCTAAGGAATTGTCCGTAGAGCTCCGAGACAGGATTGTGTCGAGGCACAGATCTGAGGAAGGGTACCAAAAAATGTCTGCAGCATTGAAGGTCCCCAAGAACACAGTGTCCTCCATCATTCTTAAATGGAAGAAGTTTGGAACCACCAAGACTCTTCCTGCCAAACTGAGCAATCGGGGGAGAAGGGCCTGGGTCAGGGAGGTGACCAAGAACCTGAACCAACCATATACAGTAATTTATTACAACAATATCTAAACCACAAATACAATGTGATTCCATAACCTTTTGGGCAGCCACAACTATAGTGTACGATCCTTGCGACATGGGGCTGTGCATTATCATGCTGAAACATGCTGAAGCAATTGCGTTCATTGTCCGAAGCTTATTGCTGCCCATACCATAACCCCACCGCCACCATGGGGCATTCTGTTCACAATGTTGACATCAGCAAACCGCTCGCCCACACAACGCCATGAAACCCAGATTCATCCGTGGGATGAGTACACTTCTCCAGCATCCCAGTGGCCATCAAAGGTGAGCATTTGCCCACTGAAGTCGGTTACAATGTCGAACTGCAGTCAGCTCAAGACCCTGGTGAGAACGACGAGGATGGAGATGATCTTCCCTGAGATGGTTTCTGACAGTTTGTGCAGACATTTTTCGGTTGCGCCGCCACAGTTTCAACACCTGTCCGGGTGGCTGGTCTCAGCCAATCTCGCAGGTGAAGAAGCTGGATGTGAATGTCCTGGGCTGGCGTGGTTACACATTGTCTGCGGTAGTGAGGCCGGTTGGACGTACTGCCAAATTCTCTAAAACAACATTTTGGTAAAGAAATTAACATGACATTCTCTGTCAACAGCTCTGGTGGACATTCCTGCAGTCAGAATTCCAATTGCACGGTCCCTCAACTTCGGAAACTTTGGAACTCGCCATCTCTATAAACCCACCCTACCTTCAACCATTTTCTCTATGCTGCTTCCTTCACTTGTTATTCTCCTGATTTGATAATATCTAGACTCAGTAACACATTTAAAGGCGCTTACACATGGGCTATGGTAAACGACAAATGAACCGTGAGACCAGCGGTCCCGGGTTGTTGACAGCTCGAATGTTGTCATTAAAACATTGTTTGATTGGTTAACAAGATTAACTTTGCTCATTGGTCAATCATGCGCTGCGGCCGCTCAAGACTTGCAAGACTTGCACCACCTTGCAGAACTGCCCTGCCGCCTTATTGAAGTCTATGAGACCTCCGTACTTACCGTGGCCTGTCTGTAAGCACCTTAAAAGTGTTGTCGCGTACTGTTTTTGCTACCTTTTAGTGTCATCCTCCTGCTTAAAGGCGCTACATGGTCATTCCGCAGTCTGCATTGGCCATGCAGCATTTAGGGTGATACGGCCTCTACAGAAGTCAGGGCATTCATACTCTCCGAGCAGCGCAGCTGTTGTGAAGGAAGTTGTCAAGGAAGTGAGTTTGTGTTTATACAGGACCTCACGCCCTCCCCTACCGTCAACCAATCATGTCAATGCAGAACTATACGGAGCCCTCCGCATTGTTACAAGATTTGAGAGGCGCACGACGATGCAATACGGATCTCAATTTGGCCTCTGCGTGCCTCCGGAGCTTCACAATTGCATCACAACATCCATACGGCGCCTCTGACCACATTTTCGGATCAAGCATAAATGGGCTCTTACTCTGGGATTCTGACTGAATGCAGTGGTAAATGTTCTCCTCACAATTTACCTGTTAAATTGACAAGAAGGATGTTGATATAGCTGTGTTTAGGCATGGCTTCCTTGTTTTGAGTATGTTAAGTGTTTCCATTCTACTGGAGTTGACCTCTACTGGAGTTGACCTTACATTTAACCTAGCTTATGCATCCAGTTGTTTCTCCATTTTTAACTCACCCACCAAAAATCTAAATATGCTGTTTTACAATTTGTGTTATTTGAACTGGTCTATTTCTTAAACGGGAACAAATATTATGGGTGAGGTTTAGATAACTCAGATGCTATTTTTCTTGGGGAAAAGGATGACTGTTCAGGATCTTTAAATGGATGCAATTCAAGTTGTATGTCTAATGTGAATGCAGACAAATGAAAATCGTGTGAAGCGTCCAGGTCTAGTAGACATGAATCAGATTAAAAATCAGCAATAAAATTACACAAAATAATCATAGTTTGAAAAAACGTATTCATTCAGTACATTTGTCTATTCATCCATACTTATGAAAAGGTAGGATGCAGCCGTACTTTTACATTCAAGTTGTTAATTAAAACAGTTGTGTTCGTCTTATACTAACATAATGATAATACTCAATATATTTATCCTCACTCTGACAATCATCATGTAGTTTTGTCTCATAGACTACAAATCGAATTAAATTATTTGTCACCTTTGCCGAATACAACAGGTGTAAGATTATTGATGAGATCTTATTTTCTTTCTCATTAAACCAGGCCTTTGTCATTTAAACCTTTAACAATATATTTATATTCCACAGACACCTGGAAGACAACAGGATCAAAAGAATCTCCAAGCAGGCATTCTCAGGACTCTACTCACTAAGAAGACTGTATGTCCTAATTCATTATGGGCCACCGTCTGACCTGTGGTACCATGTGTATATCCCTACATCACCACAAATTGTTGTCCTGGATACATCATACTTCATGCAATTTTTTATTGAACATTATGTAGAATGTAGTACTGTAGTATGTGTCTTTAGCTCCTTGAAATCAAAGAAAACCAATCAGTGAATACACTGACCCTTTTACTGGCGCTTCCTTGAGAAGTGTTTATACATTCAGGTTCAGATACTGTAGTCGTCTTCCGATATAATCCTGAGACGTGTGAAGTGCCCAGGTCTAGTGGACATAAATCCGTCTGGTCTGTAATTAAGGGAACACATGAAACACCTTCATCCACCTCCTTCAGGATTCACACAGAGGACAGTCATTATGAATCAGGGCATCCTGGAGATTATACACTGAGTGTACAACACATTAGGAAAACCGTCCTAATATTGAGTTGCACCCCCTACTCAGAACAGCCTCAATTAGTCGGGGTATGGACTACGAGGTGTTGAAAGCATTCCACAGGGATGCTGGCCCATGTTGACTCCAATACTTCCCCCAGTTGTGTCGACTTGGCTGGATGTCCTTTGGGTGGTGCATCATTCTTGATACACACGGGAAACTGTTGAGTGTGAAAAACCCAGCAGCGGGCCTCCCGAGTGGTGCAGCGGTCTAAGGCACTGTAGCATTGCAGTGCTAGAGGAAATTCTACAGACCCGGGATAATTCCCGGGCTGTGCCACAACCGGCCATGGCTGGGAGTCCCATAGGACAGCGAACAATTTGCCCAGCGTCGTCCCAGTTAGGGGAGGGTTTGGCCAGAGGGGCATTACTCGGCTCATCGCGCTCTAGCGACTCCTTATGGTCGGCAGGCCATGCAGGCTGACTCCGGTTGCCAGTTGAACGGTGTTTCCTCTGATGCGGCTGGCTCCCCGGTTAAGCTGGCGGGTATTAAGGAGAGTGTTAGGCGGGTCATGTTTCGGAGGATACATGACTCCACTTTCGCCTCTCGCGAGCCCATTGGGGAGTTGCAGCGATGAGACAAGATCGAAATTGGGGAGAAAAAGGGAGGTAAAATAAAACCAGCATGCTCAAACCGGTGCGCCTGGTACCTACTACAACGTTGGTTTTAGAAGTGGGGGGGACATAATATATATAGCACCACATAATATATAACCAGCACCACATAATATATATATCTATATATTTTTTTTTACCCAGTCGGATATTTTTTATCCAGTCAGATAAACACTCCAAACAGCCTACCTAACTGCTCGGAGGTGTCCGCATGGTCCTAAAGCACACCGTGTCCTAGTAGTGTATCACATTCCAATTATACAACTGGGGGGGTCAAAAAGGCCATTTCAGAATGTGGGGGGGACACTACCATACCCCGTTCGAAGGCACTTAAATATTTTGTCTTTCCCTTTCACCCTCTGAATGGCACACATACACAATCCATGTGTCAATTATATTAAGGCTTAAAAATCCTTCTTCAACCTGTCTCCTGCCCTTCATCTACACTGATTAAAGTGGAATTAACAGGTGACATCAATAAGAGATCATAGCTTTCACCTGGAATCACCAGGTCAGTCTATGTCATGGAAAGAGCAGGTGTTCCTAATGTTTGTATTCCATTTTCTCTGACAGCTAGCCTTGGATAGTTGACAGGAAATCAACTCCTCCTTTTCACATACAGCTTTATGTTAGTGTATCTCCTCTGCGTTCCTGATTATTGGTGTAGGTTGTAGGGCTGGGGAAAACAAACAACGACATGGAAAATGTGTCAGTGCTCTGTCCCTATACACTCAGATAGAATTTGCATGAGGAACAGGTGGATGTTACCCTACCTTACCTCATTCCACATTTGCAAGCAGTTGAATATCTGCACTTTGACAATATTGTTTTATTTACTCTATGTTGTCCCATATCAAATAATAATATATGGCTTTTTATCTTTACATTTACCTCCTTATCTCTTTTGATGTGTTTTCCCCTCCCTGTAAAACTGGCCTGCTGTGATAAGATTTCTCAGTCAGAATCGGATTACGTTGTTGAAGGCTGGCATTTTTGAAGACCTTTGGAACCTGGAGTGGCTGTAAGTCAACTGGGGGGAGGATGTTTTCAGTGACCAGATACCTTCATTAGGAAATCCTTCAGTGCCTCAGTGGGATTCATGAGATTGTAGACAGTATTTATTTAATTGATACAAAAACACCTGTATATCTTGTTGGAAACTGTGCTACACTGGGCGGTTGTTTTCAGTGACCTCAAAGGGATAGTTTGAGGGATAGTTATTTTTTCTACTTATCCAGAATCAGGAAACTGATGGATACCATTTTTATGTCTCTGTGTGTAGTTTGAAGGAAGTTGGAGGTAGTTTCTGGCGCGATTGCTAACGAAGAATAGCGTAATGACTGGAAGTCTATGGGATCAGATTAATTGCTAAAGTCTTGAACTATCCCTTTAAAGCCACCTTCATTATGAAATGCCTCAGAGAATGCCTCAGAATCTTGTTTGTGCTGCACTATTTTCCAAAGAAAGCAATGAGCATAAAGTATGATACAGTGTGACATTTATGGTGTAGCTAACAATCCTCAGGTATGATACATGATGGTATGATATCATGGCCCATGTACTAATGCTCATTAACGTTGTTCTCTTTGACAACAGTAATTACAACAGTATAGCTGCAGAAGCTTTCTATAGATTTTTTTCTAAAGTAATGTGACAATTATAGGGTTTAGTGTGACAAATAAATTGATATATTTTCCTCTGGTCTGTATGGGTGTAGGATTCTTGATGAAAATAGAATAGCATCTCTGAGACAGAACTCGTTTGAGGGGCTGAAATCGTTATTTTTCCTGTAAGTATCGTGCCACTGTGCTTATTACTTTAATTAAGATCTCATGAGATACACGTCATCATTTAACCAACACGCTCTTTAAATGTAATTTAATTTGGCTGCAGGTCTTTGCTGAACAATTCCCTAGAATCCATCCCCAAGAAATCTGTCTGCCAGGAAATGCCTAGATTAAACTGGCTGTAAGTAACAACAGAATAACATCTAACCCATTATGATGGATAATATATTTGATTGTATTTGACAACTCTAAATCATGTTTTCTCATAATCAGGTGTATTATTTATGACTCTGTTAGCCATAATCACTCTGCAACAATATCTGTTTTCACAAACTCATTATTACCCATACGGAAAAACCACATGACTTCTCAATGAAAATCTCGATTTCACATGTGAAATCATGTGAAACCATGGTGTTTTGGAACACTTCACATGATGATATTTTACATGAAGTTTCACATATGGATTTTCATCTGAAAAACTTTCTGTGTTCAAATGTTGAGCAGAAATGTTCACATGTGATAACAAAAGACAAATGAGGTCAGTTCTTCACATCTGAAACCATATGTTAACACCATCTTTTCACATGTGAGGAGAATAACATGCTTTCACCTCACATGTGAACTGCAGGTTCACATGTGGAGTTTGCAGCTTCACATGTGAAAAACATATGAACACATGAACATTTTTCACGTGAAAATTGAATTTGCACTTTCACATGTAAAAAACGGTTTAATGTTGTCACGTGTAGTTTCATGTTATCACATGTTGAAATTTTGCATCCCCATGTCACATTTATTTCACATGCTTAAATGTTTTCACATGTAGTTTCATGTTGCTTTTACTTGTGACCACACTTTATTACATTAACTTCACATGAGATCAGAAGTGAAATTCATGTAGTTTTTCATGTAGTTTACCAACTACCAGATACCGATGCAGATATCATTCATTAATGCCAGAATGATCTGACATTTTTTTCACAGAGAACTGGAGGGGAACAAGATATCATCTTTGTGGGTTTCCAGCTTTCAAAACTGCACCACTCTGACAGTATTGTGAGTTTTGTTGAATTTAAACGATATAGTTTCCTAAATTTCTTTACAATATTTGTTCATCTTTGTACCAAATCCAATTTGATAGAATGCCTTACTGTCAATAATTGCATTTGAAACAATTCCATCTGCACTAGAGAGATGAACGCAATGAAAAAAGACACATGCTCGGTTTTCATAGGATTTATATTTCAAATTAAATTCTGCCATACTCTAAGGGGACATTTTCTGGTGTAAAACTAAGACTGGTAAATGGTGCTTATGTTAAAGCTATATACTTCAGTCTGGAGCATCTGCACTACTGCAGCTGGTAATGAAATTCAGTCTGAGGGAGAGAAACCATTGGAGCCTACACAAATTAAGTTGGCCATTTCTATCACTGGCGATTGCTTCTAAGTCCATGTGTGATGGTGAGAATAATGAGTAGTCAGGAAAGCAAAATTCCAATCTGATATACATGGGGTGCATTAGCTCTCTCAATTGAAGGTGATAGGGGAGGCCATGGGTGGTTGAGAGCCTGGAAATCCTCTGGCTCTTTGACTCATCCAACCCTAAGTGCTAAATATGTATCCTGTGATGTCAGCTTAAGTGTATTGAATTATTGAGGCAGGGCTGGACTTCATCTGGTGAGGAATGAGTAAAATCAATAAATCAAATCTGAACAGACAGGTAACATAAATTGAGTTTGATAGGTATTAGTGGGAGTAGAGCATTTGTTTTGCTTTCATACTGTATAAATAGTACATCATTCCTTTAAGAAATACGTACAGTAAAGTTACTATCAAATTACAATTCTAAATCAAATCTAAAAAGCAGTGTATCCAAATGACTGTGGACCTACTACTATTCAAGTAATGTCATTGGTCTTGTAGGGACTGTTCTTGAAAAGTAATGATCACTTAGAGAAACATTTATTTTGCAGGGCTCTTCGAAAAAACAGAATACAAACTATTGAGGAGGGAATATTTTCTGGCATGCCAAACCTGATAGACTTGTGAGTTAACTCTACTTCACACAACATTACATGGGTCAAATAATGTAGTAATATGTCCAAATGCAGTAATGTATTTCATTGTTGAAACTATTTTTTTGTCAATGGATTAATTTAAACTTTGTCATTCCAGGGACGTATCTTTAAACAAAATTGAGGAGTTCTCACCAACTATATTTACAAATCTTCAAAACCTAAAACAGTTGTAAGTATATCCAATGACTATTTGCATCCTAGCCCTGATATATATATTGTTTTGAAAGATGTTCTCGTTATGGATTTACTGAACGCGTTTGATCCGCTTTGTACGATCAAGTAGGCCAAAAGTATAACTTTATATTGTTGAGTTTCAGTTTATTAACTTTACTTTTCATCGATCTGGCATTGAGGCCATGTTGACCACAGAGTGGAGGGGCAATAAATCAAAGTGATATAACCTGCCCTGTATTGATGTCCCCCCCCCCCCCCCCCCCCCCCCCCCCCCCTTTTCACTCAGGAACATCTCAAATAACCCTCTGACTCATATCTATGATGATCAGTTTGACATGTTTGTCAATTTGCAATCTCTGTAAGTAACGTATTTCATACTTATGTAACATGGTTTGCTAGTTTTAGGGAATTTGAGAAATAGTGACTTTTCGGTTTCCCCTCAGGAGTATAGAGGAGGTCGACATACCAAACATCAGTATTCAGATGTTTCGCTCTCTTAGGAACTTGGCCCATATGTGAGTACCGGTATATCTTATGTCTTCATTTATTATTCTTATGTCATCGACATTTAATTTCATGTGTCCATACTGTATAAACAGCAAGGCACTAAGACTGTAGAAGCTGCTAATTGGAATTTCATAATTTCTAAGTAGCTTACTGTAGGCCTAGAGGGTAAAAACGGGCTAAATATAGTATGAGTAAATGTCTAAACATTTGTTGCCAATTACCTGCCAACAACTAATGAATTCATGGCTTTGTATGCATGCATAATACAGGACTATTTGAAAGTGTCTGGTAAGCTACTTACTTATTAGCAGCTTATACAAGCTTAATTAGGCCACTATACAGCAAATTGACGCCTAAAATGAACAGCTATCTTTCTTGGTGTGCAGTGAGGTCTTGTTACTGCAAATAATGTTCATTCAACAATAATGTTTAATCAGCACAGGTCAGGTCCACACTGCATACAAAGTACCAAAGCCTGGTTAGAGGCCAATTCAGCACTGTATTTAACTACATCCATTTGTCAGCTAATTATTCTCTGACAAAGCATACTGTATACCCTAAACAAACCTGTCAACTGTCAACCATATCAATATAAAAGTGAAACTGTCAACATGATCAATAATAAAACTTCAGAAGGAAGTTTGTTGAAAAGTGATTAATTGTGATATTGTCATCGTTTTCTTATTTACCCAGTTATTTTAAGAAATTTGAATACTGTGGCTACTCTCCTAATGTGCGAAGTTGTAAGCCAAACACTGACGGGATTTCAACATTTGAGAATCTTCTTGCGAACATCATCCTTCGCGTTTTTGTGTGGGTGGTGGCCTTCATCATCTGCTTTGGCAACGTCTTTGTGATATGCCTGCGGTCTTGCATTGCATCCGAAAACCAGCACCACACCATGGCCATCATATCACTGTGCTGTGAGTAGACTACCTCAACACAATGAGGGCAGCAATCACTTCACATAACTTGTACTTAGCTAACTAATTGTTTTTTGAGATACATTGAGCAGCAGACAGTGCATAAACAACTAATCTCATGAAAAGCTATGCATATGAACTAAGTGCCCTGAAATCCATCACATCTGTTAGGTGCTGACTGCTTGATGGGAGTATACCTGTTCTTCATTGGTGCATTCGACATCAAATACTGTGGAGAGTACAACAGACACGCCCAGCTGTGGATGGAGAGCATGCAGTGCCAGTTGATTGGCTCTCTGGCCATGCTGTCCACTGAGGTGTCAGTCATGCTTCTGACCTACATGACTATGGAGAAGTACCTGTGCATTGTGTTCCCCTTCCACAACTACAGAGCCGGACGTAAACAGACACTCTGCTACCTCATCTTCATCTGGGTCCTGGGTTTCCTAATCGCCGTCATTCCCCTCTGGGACAAGCAGACGTTTGGGAATTACTACGGCAGGAATGGAGTGTGTTTTCCACTTCACTCAGACGAGATGGAGAAACCAGGTGCCCGATGCTACTCCACTGGAATATTTCTGGGTAAGAGGAACATAGAATCCCCACCATCAGGGCTGATTCCTGCAAGATAATGAGGACAATATAACGATGAGGATACAATTCCACAGGCCTTGGATTTTGCAATAGCTTTATGCTGATTATGGTTTTGCTGACATAATTCTGTTTTATTCAATGCTTATATCAGGACAGTATATTGTAGTGTAATGAAAGCATGTATTTCACATTTTATCTTTCAGGGTTGAATCTCTTTGCGTTCATCATGATCGTCTTCTCCTACACCAGCATGTTTTACTCTGTACAGAAAACTGCTAAGACAGCAAGACAGTCCATCTACAACAAGGAGGTCTCTATAGCCAAGAGGTTTTTCTTCATTGTTTTCACAGATGCCATGTGTTGGACACCTATATTCCTCCTAAAGATCCTCTCTCTTTTACAAGTGGAAATAGCAGGTAAACCAGATACATGTGGTTGTATGATTACTATTAAATTGCTATAATTTTGTTTAATCTTTGTGGCCTCATCCCCTTCCTCCTCATCCTCCCTTTCCTCCAGGAACGATCGTTCTATGGGTGGTGATCTTCATCCTGCCCATCAATAGTGCCCTAAACCCCATCCTGTACACCATCACCACCAGCTCCTTCCAGGAGAGACTGAAACTCTGCCTGAAGGCCAAGTGCAAACAGACTGGGCTCAGGGAAACTTCCCAAAAAGTATCTGAAGTCTACCAGAACCCCAGCCCTCCTCCTTAACAAAAAGGAACCTCTCAGTCAGGGAGCTGGCCAACCCTCCTGGGTATGCAGGCTTTTATTCCAGTCCTTCTGGAACACACCTGATTCAGATCAAGATCTTGCGGATCATCTGATTAATAGGATCAGTGTGTTTTAGCAGGGCTTGAGCAAAGCCTGCATACCGAATAGCTCTCCAGGAGGAGGGTTGGCTATCCATGCTCTTATGTATTTGATAGGGAGAGTGATGTATTCATGTAATCATTCTTTACCAGCAAGAGAACAAATTCTCTGGGAACCAATTTATTGCCAAATGTTTTGTGTGAATACATAATGTACAGTTCCTGTAAACACAGATGTGCAGAATCAACGTATTTTCCCTACCCAAATTACACTGAGTATACCAAACATTAGGAACACCTTCCTAATATTGAGTTGCACCCCCCCCCTCCCATTTTGACCTCAGAACAGGTCTCTGCAAGGCATCTACTACCATACCCCATTCAAAGGCACTTTAATCTTTAATTTGTCTTGCCCATTTACCCTCTGAATGGCACACATACACATTCCACATCTCAATTGTCTCAAGGCTTAAAAATCCTTCTTTAACCTGTCTCCTCCCCTTCATCTACACTGATTGAAGTGGATTTAACAAGTGACATCAATAAGGGATCACAGCTTTCACCTGGATTCACATAGGTCAGTCTGTCATGCAAAGAGCATCTGTTCTTAATGATTTGTAAACTCATTGCACATGCATTGTAGAAATGTATTATAAAAAAATCAACAAATATGGAATTGAAACGGTGTAAATTAGTGATATGTTTCAGGTTTTAGTGTGTGACATTTGGTAAATTTCACATACTGATGCAGTGATACAGCTTGCTTCAAGCTCAACTGTGACAAGAAAATAAACAAGAATACAAATTATGGTGGTGAAAAAGGGGCCGGGGGATTTAGGGAGAGAATACACATTTCACAACATCTATTGCTTTTGTAATATGTTTACAGTCAGAGCCGTGTAATACAAATAGGTAGTAAATGGAGAATAAAGAGTAATAGATAAGACAAAGACGTTGTGGGCTAAGATGTTAAGTTATTTACTACTGCTTCAATGATAAGTATAACAGCCTGTTATGTGTTACAAAAAATGATTAAGTTAAAAATGCACTGTAGTTCACAGAACTGTGTTTATGGTTATTGTTTCCACACAATTGTTTAAATTATTCAATGAGCGTAATTCCAGTTAGGAGCACTGGTTACTAGTGTATGTACTGTATGTAAAGCATATGGCATAAGAAAACACTGATAAAGGTTAAAAGCATTCAGTCATTGCATAACTCGGATTAAGATTAGATCAAACAAAACATCATCCCTGTACATAATGCCCAACAGAAAAATATGACCATGGACCATGGTTACATTCTGTACAGACACTTATAGTCACTTACATACTGGTAGTCACATTCATAGGACTCAATCATACAGACATAAATAAAACACTGATTACTGAGACACAATAGATAGGGAAGATACCGAGTCAGTTGTACCTTGTACCTTTCAGTTGAATGCCTTCAACTGAAATGTGTCTTCCACATTTAACCCAAGCCCTCTGAATCAGAGCGGTGCAGGGGGCTGCCTTAATCAACATCCACGGCACCCAGGGAACAGTGGGTTAACTGCCTTGCTCAGGGGCAGAACAGCAGATGTTTACCTTGTCAGCTCGGGGATTCGATCCAGAAAACTTCCGGTTACTGGCCCAATGCTCTGACCACTAGGCTACCTGCCACACTTACAGCAAATCAGCAAGCTACACTAACGTTTCCTAAAGCTCGGGCTGTCTGTCCACTGTGGAGCATGCTACAATCCTTTCCCATTCTATAGCAAATTACCCATGAATATATATTTAACTGACATCAATGTTTGATTTATTTTAACGTTTGAGCTCCGCGCTTATATCTTATAGTTTGGGCCTTGGTGAAAAGATATTTGCCCATTTAAAAAAATGTCTCTGTTCCTATTTTTAAACTTCTGAAGATCTGGGGAAGAAGACTGATCCCTAGAGCTCAGCAGCTAAATTAAAGTGAGAGGAGGTTAACCAGTTAGACTTATAAAGATAGGAGTAAAAGGAAGAGACATAACAGGAAGTCCAGAGTAGAGCCCCCTCTTGAGATGTTTATCATACAGTGTGTGATGATAAACACTTGAGTAATACAAGCAGTTGATGAGAATGTACAGCCGAAGCAAGGCCTGGGAGGGGGGTCTACTAAGCTAACATGGAATTGTTTTAAGATGGTCATACCATGGATCATTTAGCTATTTGATTTCGAATTTTAGGACCCCTGTCAGTATAAAAAAAAAATATTAAAACCTTTTTTTAATAAAATATTGAATTTGGCCTTTACTACTATAACCCATAGAAATACATTGAGTAACACACAAATAAATGGCAAAACAGAGAGTCAAAAAAATATATCATAAGGAATACGTTTTTGAAGTGTCTGTCCGATATCTAGGAAATATAAGAAAGCTCACTAGCACCCACTATGGTGTCTCAGTAAGCAACCCTTTTCTCTCTAACATCTAAGTATGTTTGCATCATCAATACTGGGTTTAGCTATTCAAATAGCAAGGTAAGGTGCCATTCTTATGTTTGAGACGCAGCGAATCACAGTAGTAAAATACATTAGCTCTGTGAATTTATCACAAATTGCATAGCGTACAGAACAAACAGGAATAGATTTTGCATATATAAACTATTTTATTTACTTCAGAGTACTTTTGAATATGTTATCGTGAGTTAAACCTGTTAAGGCTAGGGGGTGCTGTTGTCACTATTTATGGAAATCGTGTAATTTTTGAAACGGCTTCCTACAAACTTCTTGATCGTACAATATGCATATTATTATTATTATTGGATAGAAAACAGTCTATAGTTTCTATAGCCGTTGAAATTTTGTCTCTAAGTGGAACAGAACTCATTCTACAGCAATTTCCCTGACATGGAGTCAGATTTCACACATTTTGGCCCCTGTTCTGGAGTCAGTTTTAAGGCCACTGTTATTCCTATGAGTATACGGACACTGCTTACGTCTTCCCCTGGATGCCTTTACGTGATGACGCTTTGAATGGTATCGATTGCCCAATCACAGCCACTATAAATGAAAAAATCCTGTAGGTAGGACCTCTTTTCTAGGTGCGTCATGCGCGCGGAGGATACCGACCTACTGTTTTTCCAAGCATTAGTGTAGCCTGTTATATTTCTCCGGTCATATTTTTACTCGTTATAGGAGTTAAAAACATCATAAGGTAGTTAATTTAAAGCGTTTTATAGCAATTTATATCCGTTTAGTGCGATTTTGGGACATTTATTTCTGAGCCACTGTGAATCTCTGGGCACCGTTCCAGTTCATGCCGAACGCAATGTGCATTTCTGCATGGCAAGAGGACAGCTTTCGACCAAAAGACGATTAGACCCAAGAAAGGATTCTTTGCCCAAGATTCTGATGGAAGAACAGCTCAAAGTAGGAACAATTTATTATGATAAATCGTGTTTCTGTCGAAAAATGTTAGTGGCTTAGGACGCCATCTTTTTTGACGTAGCTTCGCTTGGCGCAAACTGTATTGAAAAGTAAGGATAATTTAAAAAATGTAATTCCGCGATTGTATTAAGAATTAAATTGTCTATCAATCGCTGTCCACCCTATATTTTTTAGTCACGTTTATGAGTATTTATGTATACGACTAGATCACTGTCTAATATGGCGCACGGCATTTTCTGACCAGCTCGGCTACTTTTCTCATTGTATAACCACGATTTTGGTGGCTAAATATCCACATTTTCGAACAAACTGTATATGTATGTTGTAATATGATGTTACAGGAGTGTCATCTGAAGAATTCTGAGAAGGTTAGTGAAAAAATTAATATCTTTTGGCGATGTTGACGTTATCGCGCTCTTTGGCTAGAATCAATGCTGGGGTAACGTTTGCATATGTGGTATGCTAATATAACGATTTATTGTGTTTTCGCTGTAAGACACTTAGAAAATCTGAAATATTGTCTGTATTCACAGGATCTGTGTCTTTCGATTAGTGTATGCTGTGTATTTTTACGAAATGTTTTATGATTAGTAATTAGGTAAGACACGTTGCTCTATCTATTTATTCTAGTCGATTTGTGACGGTGGGTGCAATTGTAAACTATGATATCTACCTGAAATATTCACATTTTTCTAACAAAACCTATCCTATACCATAAATATGTTATCAGACTGTCATCTGAGGAGGTTTTTTCTTGGTTAGTGGCTATCAATATCTTAGTTTAGCCGAATTGGTGATAGCTAGTGGTGTTGGTGGACAAAGAAAAAATGGTCTCTTTTGCTAAGGTGTTTACCTAATAGATTTACATATTGTGTCTTCCCTGTAAAACATTTTAAAAATCGGACATGTTGGCTGGATTCACACGATCTGTATCTTTCATTAGCTGTATTGGACTTGTTAATGTGTGAAAGTTAAATATTTAAAAAAAAAATTTTTTTTGAATTTCGCGCCCTGGCTTTTCAGTGGGGGGGGGGGGTGCCGCTAGCGGCACCCCAGTCCTAGACAGGTTAATGCATAGACTTGTTTCTTGATTTTGTCAGGTAGATGTAACATAATGCTACAGATTGGCACTCTAAATTTGAGTAATTGTGAGCTGTAGGCAGCACGTGTCTGAGGTGGGCTGTCTGGCCATCTCAGAGCTCAAAGCTTTGTCTCTGTTCCTCTCGCTGTGAGCATAGGGAAGGAGCCCCGTATCCTAGCAACTTCCACTGCACAGAGATGGCCAAACACTTTGCAGTACCACGCAGGTGATCGTCCCCTGAAAAAAATGACAACACAAGGGCAAATAAGACATTCTGATCCAGTTACATACTTCAATAACAGCGGAGGTTCACCCACTCAGAAAGACATATCAATAGCATTCACATTTAGATTATCTTTCACACAACAAATCTATGTTGCATAATTCTTTTCATGGTAATTATGACTATGTTTAAATGGCAAGGTGCAAATTAATTGCATGAACTCGAGGTCAACATGTTGTGCGTAGGCATCAATTAGCCATTTAAATCATCACAAAAAACATGGTGTCCAATAGAAATGAATGCATAGCTGGTTTCCTACCGGAGGTCCGCTCTGCAGTAGTGCGTCAGCCTGGACCGGCCCATCCCAGAGGGCTCAATCAGGAACCGTGAGGTTAGCAGCACTGCCCGTAGCCCCGCTTCCAGGTGAACGTTGTCATGGTCCACAGAGGAGGACACTAGCAGACATAGGCCCCGAGGAAGGTCTCTACACCACCGCCTATTCAGGAGAAAAATACAGCAAGGGTCATTGCTGTCATCTTTGGTTTCAATCAACAGCCTGAAGATTTAACAATTCACCATACTGAATCAACAACATGTTGACTAACCCTGAGAAAAGGGCAGACATAAGATTGATTGGTCTCTGGCCACTGCCCTTCAGTCCATGTCTCCCAATGAGGCCTTGGATAGAGCACCTGGCAAGACAGACAATTATTAAACAGCTATTCTCGTCCGCCATGCGTACCTCAGCACTACGAAGTCCCTGCCGGGATGAGGTGCCATGCTGTCTGTCACAAAGTGATACACCTCTGTGTTGTCCTCTAGAGCCTCGATTACACGGCTGTGTAGTAGGTCATCATCCCACAGGTGGCGCTCACGTAGAACTCTGTGCAACACTGTCTGGGGCGGGGCCTCGATCTCTGTGGTCACTTTCCAAAGACGGATGGGATGGCCATCACCTACCTGAAGAGAACAAATGGATTGTGATTTTATGGTTTAGGACTGGACCGTATACTGTAGCTTTAACAAGCTAGCTAACGTGCCTTCACTCTTCAAAGTGGACAGGATTCACTTCATTCCAACAGCAAAAGAAGCTATGCCAAATGGTAAATTAATTTTCCAGTCATACAAAGATTGAAGGCCATACTGTCGTGACAATGTAGGGCAAAATTCAAACTCAATTTCTCGTCAAAATAAAATATTTGGCAAACATGCTCCTGTGATTGAATGACCGCTAGGGGGCCCCCAACCCGAAACATTTAGAAATAAAATATTTAATATATTTTGTGATGTTGAAAAATTGTCATAAATATATATATATAAATAGTCATCTATTTATTATTATTATTATTATTATTATGGAAAGGGAAAGGGGATATCTAGTCAGTTGTACAACTGAATGCCTTCAAATGAAATGTGTCTTCTGCAATTAACCCAATCTCTCTGAATCAGAGAGGTACAGGGGGCTGATTATTATTATTTGTTGTTATTTTTAATGGAACTCAGTCAGGGTCTCAACTTACTGTTAAGAGTTAGAAAAGAAGAATACAAGGTGCAAGGTGCAATTTTGAAATGCGGTAGTGAATTAGCAGTTTTCCACTCGTTATGTCAGTCACTGACAGTCACTCAGTTAGCCTATGTCAACTACATTTTTTTTGATTGCTAAGGTAGTCTAGTCAGCTATCTAAACCTTGTAGTAAACATCACCAAATTACCGACCGGGCACGCAGGGCATGTGCCCAGGAGCCCTGACCTCCAAGGGGCCCCCATTGATTTTGTTAGTCACTCTCACTCGGATATCTTATGAAAAATGTGTAGAATTGCAGGAAATTAGCTTAAAAACTGCAACACTTTCTCTCCGCCCATGGACAAATGTGTAAAATTGCATGAAATTCGTTTTAAAACTGCAAAATGTTCTTTACACCCCATGGCAAAATGAGTAGAATTGCAGGAAATTAACTTCAACACTGAAATGCACTAAAATGTTTTGCCCGTAAGGTGGAAGGGCCCCCCCAACCAAATCTCGCTTAGGACCCTCAAAAGGCTAGAGGCTCTTCTGCCTGCAGGAAAAACTAATATTAGTATGATTGAGCAGTAAATTCTGCTCTTGTATGAGAACAGACAGCATTAGTACCAGCATGCAGCAGAGTCACTGAGCCGTACCTTCTTGTAGGTCAGCTCTGTGTTCTCTGGGCCTGGGGCACTGTGCCATCCTTTGCTCTTTGCTATGGCCTCCCTCAGTACAGCTTGGATGTTATCCTCCAGGTAGGCTCTGTAATCCACAGGATTGCCCTTCATGTTCAGGCCCAGGCCGTAGAGAGGGAGTGGCTGGGCATCTGCTGCGACGTAGGACTTCCGCGACTGCAACATCATCTCATGAGGGATCTGTCACATCAAATAAGAGGGCAATTGGGTTATTTTTTAAATGAATTACAGAGATGTATATAGCGGTTTTCATGAATGTATAGTGTAGCCTACTGAATTCCTCTGAAAGTACATCAAGTTCATATCCGATATCACATTTATTCTATGTACGGTACACTGTGAAAACATGATTATTTCAGTCATTCTAAAACAAATCTTTCTTAAAAATAAACCAGTCACATTTTTTTTTACAATAGTCAATGCAGCTGGATGGTCTTTTGTTAGAGACTGATTGTCCTGAAGGATCATGCTATTCAGAACAGAGATAATTTACTTCAAGGACTGTAGATGCACTATTCTGTATAATACCTGGAATAATTTCTTGCATTCCACAATCATGTGGCTGAGCCCTTGACTGGCAGCCATGTTCTCACTCAGGTCCTTGTGGTCTGGTTTTCCACCTGCCCCCTTTCGGTGGATTAATCTGGCAGAAAGATGGAACACTGTCAACACACGTCACAGTCATCCTCTAAGCTTTGAGTTCAATCACAGTACAATGTTGTCAATATGCAGCATGTGATGAGGAAATAGTCAAGAGGAAAATTAATGGTCCAACACTGTCTGACCTCTGTAGTTTTGTTTGGGCTCCATTTTGACATGACACATCCATGAGGATGATAATAAGCAGAATGTTGGGGCATTTCTTTAACCCAGAGGAAAACAACTGGTCCAACACTGTCAGTCCTAGGTAGTTTTGTTTGTACAAAATGTTGACTTGAGTCATCAATCAGAATGGGTATAGCGGAGCCACTAAAGCACTCATGTTCCCTAATGGTGATGGATGTAGGAGTGCAAGAGAATACACCAGAGGGAGCTCTGGGAGTCATTTAAAAACAATGATCCAGCTGCAAAGGCATTAAGTGCCATGCAGCACACGCCAAAACAAATCAATACATGCCATGATACACACGCATACCAGTATATACCTAGGGGAGGTGCCCTCCTTCTTGGAGACGTTGAGGTGCAGGATGGAGGGGGCCAGGCACACGGCCAGGTTCCCAGCTGTCATCTGGTTCTCCTCAGCAGAAGCGATGTCACTGAGGAAGTAGAGCAGGGTCTGCAGGACCTCCCGGTTCTCGTCAGGCAGCAGGATGACTGCAGCCTGGGCTGCCTGAAGACGCATGTCCTTAGGGACACCTGGAAAATACACATGACAGATACCATCACCATCTTTGGAATCTCTGATGTTCTGATGTGTAAGATGGTAATTTGACCGAGAACACAGACCAAAGCTGGTGTCTGAACGTCAATTGTTATGTTCATTTTAAGATGCTATTTTAATATATGAGAATTAACCAATGATATCAGGCCACACCCGGTCATGATTACAGACACCTGTGTGTGTCTTTTGACACTATATAAATGAGTCACCCCGCAGTGTTTGTCATTATACCCTGATGAAGACAGCTTGTCTGTTGAAACGTTGGACATTAAATTTTTGCATCTGAGATCCTAGAGTGTGCAGCTCTCCTTTATTTTTTTAAGTTTTAAGATCTTAGCATGATAATGAAGAAACTGATGACATCTGAATGAACCTGGTAATTATAGCAGTAGACATTCCATATAGATTACAACCAGACATCAAATCTAGACGATGACTTAATGCCATGTTTGTAAAACCTCTATCCTAGCTGGGGGACATCATAGAGTACTGTATCATTATTATGCCTCTCAATAAGCTGATTGACTTCTCAGAGGAGACGATCTAGTCAATGATTTAAATCTGAGAATTATGTGCTGAGGGGTAATCTGAGGGGTAAGTAGACACAGGAGTTCAGTGCTTTCCAGAGTGGGTGGGGAGCACTTAGAGCAGGGATGGGCAACTTTGGGGCTACAAAAAATGTGAACTCCTCATGAGGGTCCCCAGTGACTTTCAGTGACTGACATAACAAGAGAAAAACTACTGATGCACAACTACCTTTCAAAATTGCACTATTCTAACTCTCAACAGTAACGTTTTTTTGGGGGGGTCGGTGGGGCCGCTTTTGTAAATTGATCCACGGGCCTACAAAAGGGGGGGGCCCACAGGCCGCCAGTTGCCCTCCCTGACTTAGAGCCACTGACTCACACTGGTAGATCTGCAGGAAGGTATCAGTGAGCTTGGTGGTGAGGACGGGCTCAGGCAGGTCTCTGAAGTACTGTTTCAGCAGGTCGGCCACATCGTAGGCTGATTGGCCCTGGTAGCTCACATGATCTGGAGAATTTTCATTCAGCTTACGCAGAGTCTGGATCCTAGACTTCACCCCAGACTTACGGAAAATGCCAACCTTGACAGGCAAAGTAGAGAAAAACTTTTATTAATGTCACTGATGTATTAGCATAATTCATAAACTTCAATGCATTATCATATATAATGTATCACCAAGTACATGAAATCTCACTACAATGGAAATAACATAATATATCTAGAGTGGAACACATACTAAAGTTATAAGGTTATACACACAATGTAGCATGAGGGAACATATGATCACTTTGAGGGGATGAGAGTGAATGTACCTTTTCCAGACATTGGCTGCGGAGGTAGCGCATGGCCTGCTGAATGCCCTGGGGTAGGGGTTGCCCACTCCTTTGGACATTGATGATTGGCGGGACACCAAAAACCTGCTTGTCCCTGTAGTGAGGGACCTTACTTCTCTTCATAAACTTAGGAATTGACCTGCCAAAACGGAGGAAAAGGGGGATTAGATTCAATCTTTTCATGTAGATATCAGCATGTAGGTTGTTAGCTGAAATACGTGTAATAATTCATATCTCGAAATTCATAGCATACTAACAGCCTCTGTAGCGATGTATTTTTTTTGTTGCATATTCCTATTTATTTCCGCAACAACCCACTCCCCAATCCAAAATTGTAATCAAGCTAGTTGCCTCCTAAAGACATGAATGACATCGGGCAAAAAGGGTGGGCTATCGCTGATCATAAATGTTGATGATTGATGCACATCTGCTAGTTAGCTAGCTCAATAACTTTTTTATTGATTGTGATTCATCTTCAGTGCTCATAAATAATAACTTAATAATATAATATTCATAATATTTCAACTCATGATATATGGCTGGCTGGCTAGTAGCCTGTGTGGATATTTTAGTATATGGTGGTTAGCTAAAGTCGACTACCGCTGTGGCTGCTGCTGACACACATGTGCAACTCCCAACTGAAGAAAGGAGGGAGTTGGGTCATAGGTGCAGCTCCTCTTTATGTCTTTCTGCCTCTCTCTGCTGCACATATCAGCCAACCAGAACGAATATTGATGATGATGTAAATCAAGTGTTATCAAGTGTTAATCAAATGTTCTGCTGCAGCTGTGGCAGTACTGTTGATATTTAAAATAGGTAGCTTGCTACACACACTCACGCATCTCAAGACATGTTTGGATACCTGCGCGCCCGGTATACCGGGAAACAGATGCAACCGATCATGCGGGAGCTCCAGGGCAAGATCAACAGGCGCAATCAACTGACGGGGTCCGGGGCGGGGGGTGGCGTACTTGATGACATGACAACGACTTGCGGGCAGTGGGATCAGAACAACAACAAAAACTGTATACAAAAAAAACTATATTCCCTCCCAAAACTGCACTTGGTGAGTGGGAGGGCAAGGGGCAGGTGCTCAAGCACAGGTAGACTATCTGTGCACGTGCCTGACTGTCACGTTCCTGACCTATTTCTGTTAGTTTGTTGTATGTGTTAGTTGGTCAGGACGTGAGTTTGGGTGGGCATTCTATGTTGTCTGTTTCTATGTTGGTTTAGTGTTGCCTGGTATGGCTCTTAATTAGAGGCAGGTGTTTGGCGTTCCTCTAATTGAGAGTCATATTTAGGTAGGTTGTTTCACAGTGTTCGTTGTGGGTGGTTGTCTCCTGTGTCAGTGTTTGTCGCACCATACGGGACTGTTCGGTTTGTTTGGGAGTTTTGTGTAGTCATTTTCCTGTTCGTGAGTTCTGTGTTTTATGTAAGTTCACATGTCCAGGTTTGTCTACTCCGTTTTGTTGTTTTGTTAGTTTATAGTCAAGTTCGTGTTTTCGTTGTCCTAATTAAATCATGTCATTCCAAAACGCTGCGCCTTGGTTCAATCACTACTCCTCCTCTTCGGTTGAAGAGGAGGAGGACTACCGTTACAGAACCACCCACCTAAATGAAGCCAGAACCAAGCAGCGGGGTAATCGGAGGAAGGGACAGCGCAAGAAGGAGGAATGGACATGGGAGGATGTTTTGGACGGTAAAGGTTGCTACACATGGGAGGAGATCCTGGCTGGAAGGGATCGCCTCCCATGGGAACAGCTGGAGGCACTGAGGAGAGCAGAGGCAACCGGAGAAGGGAACCGGCGTTATGAGGGGACGCGTCTAGCACGGAAGCCCGAAAAGCCCGTGAGTACTACCCAAAAATTTCTTGGGGGGGGGGGCTAAGAGGTAGTGGGCCAAGGGCAGGTAGGAGACCTGCGCCCACTTCCCAGGCTAACCGTGGAGAGCGGGAGTACGGGCAGACACCGTGTTACGCAGTAGAGCGCACGGTGTCTCCTGTACGTGTGCATAGCCCAGTGCGGGTTATTCCACCTCCCCGCACTGGTAGGGCTAGATGGAGCATTGAGCCAAGCGCCATGAAGCCGGCTCTACATATCTGGCCACCAGTACGTCTCCTTGGGCCGGCTTACATGGCACCAGCCTTACGCATGGTGTCCCCGGTTCGCCTACATAGCCCGGTGCGGGTTATTCCACCTCCCCGCACTGGTCGGGCGACGGGGAGCATTCAGCCAGGTAAGGTTGGGCAGGCTCAGTGCTCAAGGGAGCCAATACGCCTGCACGGTCCGGTATTTCCGGCGCTACCTCCCCGCCCCAGCCCAGTACCACCAGTGCCTACACCACGCAACAGGCTTCCAGTGCGTTTCCAGAGCCCTGTTCCTCCTCCACGCACTCTCTCTATGGTGCGTGTCTCCAGTCCGGTGCCTCCAGTTCCGGCACCACGCACTAAGCCACCTGTGCGTCTCCAGAGCCCTGTACACACTGTTCCTTCTCCCCGTACTCGTCCTGAGGTGCGTGCACTCAGCCCGGTGCCACCAGTGCCGGTACCACGCACCAGGCATATAGTACGTTTTGAGAGTCCAGTGTGCCCTGTCCCTGCTCCCCGCACTAGGCTTGAAGTGCGTGTCTCCAGTCCGGTGCCTCCAGTTCCGGCACCACGCACCAGGCCTACAGTGCGTCTCAGCCGGCCAGAGTCTGCCGTCTGCCCAACGGCGCCTGAACTGTCCGTCTGCCAAGCGCCGCATGAACTGCCCGTCTGCCATGAGCCTACAGAGCCTTCCGCCAGACAGGAGCAGCCAAAGCCTTCCGCCAGACAGGATCAGTCTGAGCCATCCGTCTCCGCAGCGCCATCTGAGCCATCCGTCTCCGTAGCGCCATCTGAGCCATCCGTCTCCCCAGCGCCGTCTGAGCCATCCGTCTGTCCCGAGCCATTAGAGCCGCCCGTCTGTCCCGAGCCGTCAGAGCCGTTAGTCAGTCAGGAGCCGCTAGAGCCATTCGTCAGTCAGGATCTGCCAGAGCCGCCAACCAGACAGGATCTGCCAGAGCCGCCAACCAGACAGGATCTGCCAGAGCCGCCAACCAGACAGGATCTGCCAGAGCCGCCAACCAGACAGGATCTGCCAGAGCCGTCAGCGAGCCATGAGCGTCCAGAGCCGTCAGCCAGCCATGAGCGTCCAGAGCCGTCAGCCAGCCATGAGCGTCCAGAGCCGTCAGCCAGCCATGAGCGTCCAGAGCCGTCAGCCAGCCATGAGCGTCCAGAGCCGTCAGCCAGCCATGAGCGTCCAGAGCCGTCAGCCAGCCATGAGCGTCCAGAGCCGTCAGCCAGCCATGAGCGTCCAGAGCCGTCAGCCAGCCATGAGCGTCCAGAGCCGTCAGCCAGCCATGAGCGTCCAGAGCCGTCAGCCAGCCATGAGCGTCCAGAGTCGTCAGCCAGTCATGAGCTGTCCCTCAGCCCAGAGCGGCTATTTATCCAGAACTGCCCCTCAGTCCAGAGCTGTCTCTCTGTCCGGAGCTGCCTTTCAGTCCGGAGTTGCCCCTCTATCCTGAGCTACCTCTCTATCCTGAGCTACCTCTCTATCCTGAGCTACCTCTCTATCCTGAGCTATCCCTCTGTCCTGAGCTATCCCTCTGTCCTGAGCTATCCCTCTATCCCGGTGCTGCCCCTTGTGTCGATGTTACCTAAAAGATTTAGTGGGTGTAAGATGAGGGTGGTCATTTGTAGGGGGAGATGTAAGCTGGGATTGACTATGGTGGGGTGGGGACCTCGCCCTGAGCCTGAGCCACCACCGTGGTCAGATGCCCACCCAGACCCTCCCCTAGACTTTGTGCTGGTGCGCCCGGAGTTCGCACCTTATGGGGGGGGTTATGTCACGTTCCTGACCTATTTCTGTTAGTTTGTTGTATGTGTTAGTTGGTCAGGACGTGAGTTTGGGTGGGCATTCTATGTTGTCTGTTTCTATGTTGGTTTAGGGTTGCCTGGTATGGCTCTTAGAGGCAGGTGTTTGGCATTCCTCTAATTGAGAGTCATATTTAGGTAGGTTGTTTCACAGTGTTCGTTGTGGGTGGTTGTCTCCTGTGTCAGTGTTTGTCGCACCATACGGGACTGTTCGGTTTGTTTGGGAGTTCGGTCTTTTGTGTAGTCATTTTCCTGTTCGTGAGTTCTGCGTTTTATGTAAGTTCACATGTCCAGGTTTGTCTACTCCGTTTTGTTGTTTTGTTAGTTTATAGTCAAGTTCGTGTTTTCGTTGTCCTAATTAAATCATGTCATTCCAAAACGCTGCGCCTTGGTTCAATCACTACTCCTCCTCTTCGGTTGAAGAGGAGGAGGACTACCGTTACACTGACCACAGGTAACATTAGATATTTTCCCTGGACATCTGTCTTTTTTTATATGAAAACTGTTTGGTCTAACGGTTTCCATTTTGTCTGTTGAATATTCACATAATGCTTTTTCAGCTGAGGGAAGAAGCTTAATTGGGTGACAGTACAAGAGGGGAGATACATTAAAGTTGGAACCTTTTAGTATGGAGAATAAAACCTGCTAATTCACTGCTGACAACTGAGCGTGTCCTAAAATGGCCATTGCAAAGAAAAGGGGGATACCTAGTCAGTTGTTCAACTGAATGCATTCAACTTAAATGTGTCTTCCGCATTTGAATCAGAGAGGTGTGGGTGGCTGCCTTAATCGACATCCACATCATCTGCGCCTGGGGAACAGTGGGTTAAGTGCCTTGTTCAGGGGCAGAATGACAGATTTTTTACCTTGTCAGCTCAGGGATTCGATCCAGTAACCTTGTGGTTACTGGCCCAACGCTCCTACCCGCCAGGCTACCTAGTTTCTTTATGTAGGAAAATGTGATTTATTTTGGAGAAGCATGAGTCATCCGAATAGGAAATAAGAGCCTGAACGAGAGACGATTGTGAAATTGTTCAAATCAAACTTTTTAACAGCCATCTTTATGAAAAGCAGATGTAACTGTTATAATCCTATACATTAGCTGCAGACATGTAGATCAAAGGCCTTGCCATATGGAACAATGAATACAATTAATTTTAAAAAGCAACATCCTGACCACAAACAAAGCAATACTTGCTTCTGAGTAATTGGAAACATGAATCTCTTGAAATGAACCTTTCATTCCCTGGTTAAATGCATATCAAAGGTCAGTATAATAGAGTGCACTTCCCTACGTATTGGCCTTTATCTCAATTTCAGTCTCCACTCTCCAGTTCCCAAGGGCCCTCCACTCACCAGCTCCAGCCATGTTTGTTGGGTTCGCAGTACTTCTCCATGATAGCAGTGAGCCGGAGCAGAGAGAACTTCTGCAGCAGGTTGAGCTGAGCGGCTGACTGGCGGTTAATCTCCTGGGAGGCTGAAGTCAGGCTCGGCCTGTGAGAGTTCTGGAAACTATACCACCTTAGCTTCCTAGAGAGAGGGGAAATGTAATGGGAATAAAGGTGAATGTTGATCGATAGAGATGCTATGAGCATCCATTTGTGGTATTTCTTAGAGACGGTTAAATTGTTTCATTCATGTGTCTTTACTATTATACTCTGTCTAAACTTCAAGAGCTATTTAAAATGTTGTAAAAATATGGATGAACCTGAACATGTTATCTTCATGTTTATAACATAATGTGTATAATAATGTACACTCAGTGACCAGTTTATTAGGTACACCACCCCGTTCACAAAAATGGTTCGCTCCTGCAGACAGTGAGTCACATGGTCGTGGCTTGCTATATAAAGCAGGCATCGAGGCATTCAGTTACTGTTCGATTGAAAATGAGTGACCTAAGTGACTTTGAGTGAGGCATGATCATCAGCGCTAGGCGCGCCGGTTCCGGTATATCAGAAACATGTAGCCTCCTGAGCTTTTCACGCATGACAGTGTCTAGCTTTTACCGAGAATGGTGTGACAAACAAAAAACATTCAATCAGCGGCAGTCCAGTGGGCGAAAGCAGCTCTTGATGACAGGTCGAAGGAGAATGGCAAGAATTGTGCAAGTGAACAGGTGGGGCACAAACATACAGTACAACAGTGGTGTGTAGAACTGCATCTCGGAACGCACAACTCGTCGGTCCTGGTCATAGATGGGCTATTGCAGCAGACGACCACACTGGGTACCACTCGTATTAGCTAAAAACAAGAAGAAGCGGCTCCATTGGGCACGCGATCACCAACACTGTGTTAAGCAGAGCGACACAGGGGAACACAAGAGCAGACTCAGATGAGGAAACAGGGATGAATAAACCAAATATTCATTGTTACACAGGGAGATATGGAGTGCAGATCCGGGTAAGCTCGGATGAGTTGCAGAAAAACCAGACATGGAGACTGAGGTTGGAATTAGCTGAGTAGAACAGGGTAAACAGGTCCTGAGGGGAATCCAAGGTAGTGGTGGTGAGTAAAATCCAGAGCAAGGTAGTTGGGTGGTGAGATGTGGAACAGGAGCCAGCGACAGAGCGGTAATGAGCAGAGATTACAATCTGGCAGAGCGGAAGTGGCAGGACTGAGTATTTGTAGAGGTCTTCATTATGGAACAAGTTGCAACTGGTAGGGATCTACTCTGACTCCAGCACACCTGTCTCCAACCACACAATCACACAGAGAGGGAGAGGGAGAGAGAGAGAGTGTACATGGATAGTACGTGCAGGTCAAGAAGACACAGGACGAAGACCAGAGAGTGCAGCAGGAGCAGATGTGACACACTGGGCAATTGAGGAGTGGAAAAACATTGCCTGGTCTGACGATTCCTGGTTCCTGTTGCATTATGCTGATGGCACCGGAGGGAATGACGGACGTTTTACAGGCTCCTGACCAATTGTGCAATTTTGAGTATGTTTTTGCGCTTATCTTAACTTCTTTTGTACATAATGTTTCCGCCATCTTTTCCTATGACCGAAAATAGCTTCTGGACATCAGAACAGCTATCATTAACCTCTATTTGGACGAGAACATCTACTTCAATGAGTCGGTTAAAAGACATTGATTATCGCGGACCAGGCCCAAATCCCTGACACTCGAAGGAGGAGACGGCGCTATAGAGGCTGACGTGTGGAAGACCTGGCGAGACTACATCGGATAGAGGATAAATCGCCTCTACCCTCCGTTCTATTGGCAAATGTGCAATCACTGGAGAATAAACTGGATGAGCTCCGTTCGAGACTATCAATGTGATCTGAAGAACTGTAAAATCCTATGTTTCTCAGAGTCGTGGTTGAACAAGGACATGGTATATTAAGGACACCTGCTTTTTCAATTTCATAGACAAACCAGGTGAAACCACGTGAAAGATATGATCTCTTATTAATGTCACTTGTTAAATTCACTTCAAATCAGTGTAGATGAAGGGGAGGAGACAGGTTGAAGAAGGATTTCTAAGCCTTGAGACAATTGATACATGGATTGTGTATGTGTGCCATTCAGAGGGTGAATGGGCAAGACAAAATATTTAAGTGACTTTCAACAGGGTATGGTAGGAAACACCAGTTTGTGTCAAAAACTGCAATGCTGCTGGCTTTTTCACGCTCAATAATTTCCCGTGTGTTTCAAGAATGGTCCACCGTGTGGGGGGGGGGGGGGGTCAACTCAATATCTCAATATTAGGAGGGTGTCCTTAATGTTTTGTACACTCAGTGTAAATCTAGCTGTCTTTTCTATACTTCGGCAGGACAGAACGGCTGCGTCGGGGAAGCTCAGAGGAGGGGGTGTGTGTCTCCTTGTTAGCAACAACTGGTGTGCGATCTGTAATGTTAGAATACCTCATGATAAGCTGTAGACCACACTATTTACACTATTTACCATTTTTCGTAGCTGTCTATTTATCACCACAAACCGATGCTGGCACTAAGACCGCACTTAAGGAGCTGTATAAGAACATAAGCAAACAAGACAATGCTCACCCAGAGGCGGCACTCCTAGTGGCCGGTGACTTTAATGCATGAAAATTGAAATCTGTTTTACCTCATTTCTATCACCTTTACTACACACACAGAGATGCATTCAAAGCTCTCCCTCAACCTCCATTTGGCAAATCTGACCATAACTCTAACCTCCTGATTCAGACATACAAGCAAAAACTCAAACAGGGCGTGCCAGTGACGCACTCAATACAGAAATGGTCCAATGAGGCGGATGCTAAGATACAGCCCTGTTTCGCAAGCAGACTGTTCCGTGATTCATCCGATGGCATTGAGGAGTTTACCACATCAATCACCGGCTTCAGTGCATTGAGGACGTCGTCCCCACAGTGACACTACATTTACAGTACTAGTCAAAAGTTTGGATACACCTACTGAATCAATATTTTTTTATTTATTTTTAATATTTTCTACATTGTAGAATAATAGTGAAGACATCAAAACTATGAAATAACACATGGAACACATGGAATCATGTAGTAACTAAAAAAGTGTTAAACAAATTAAAATATATTTTATATTTGAGATTCTTAAAAGTAACCACCCTTTGCCTTGATGAAAGTTTTGTACACTCTTAGTGCTTCTTTTGTAAATTATGTCTGAGTATTGGAGATTGCCCCTGGCTATGCATAAATAATTGAAACAAGAAAATGGTGCCATCTGGTATGCTTAACATAAGGTATTTAAAATAATTTTTACTTTTGATACTTAAGTATATTTTAGCAATTACATTTACTTTTGATACTTAGTATATTTAAAGCCAAATACTTTAAGACTTTTACTCCAGTAGAATTTTACTGGTTGACTTTTACTTTAATCATTTTATATGAAGGTATCTTTACTTTTACTCAAGTATGACAATTGGGTACTTTTTCTATTTATTTATTTCTATTAAAAATAGTTTTTTAAATGTTTTCTACTATTTCTCTTTTTTCTCTGCATTGTTGGGAAGGGCCTCTAAGTAAGCATTTCACTGAGTGAAACACCTGTTGTTTATGAAGCATGTGACAAATAACATTTGATTTGAGTCAGGATTTGGCATAAGTAGAATGAGTCCATGAGTCCATGGCCCATCCTGACTTGTGTCAACCTGCTGGTGTAATAGTATGGGGAATGTTTTTCTGGCACACGTTAGGTCCCTTGATACCAATTGAGCAACGTTTCCACGCCACAAAGAATTCAGGCTGTTTGGAGGCAAAGCAGGGTCTGACCTGGTACTATGTACCTAATAAACTGGCAGCTGAGTGTACGTTTACCTGCTTGGCCTGGTTAAGGAAGCGCCCACTCCTGAGTCCCTCCTTTCTCTCATCTCAACATCCTCCACCTCATTCAATGAGTTTCCTGTGCTGTCGTAGTCACTGGCCATTGTGCCTACATCTGACATAGACTGCTCCTCAAAATGGAGGCTGGAGGAGCATGCTGTTTCTCTGGTCTCGTCATTGTCCTCCTCCTCATGCTCGTCATTGAGCTCCTGACACCACTGGTCTATATTCTGCTGAAGGCCATGGACATGTTGAAGGATATCATCCAGATGCTCAAATACCTTTTCTCTCAACTCATCTGAACTGCCACTAGCCTCAGGCATATTGTCATAGATGCTCCCCATGGAGGAACACAAGTTCCTTCTTCTAGGAAACATGTTGAAGTCCTGGGAATCCTGACTGCTGCCCAAGGAGAGGTTGACGTCCTCCATCTGCCATCCACCCAGCTCGTGAAAGTTGGAAGTAGTGCACAGGCTCTCGATGGATAGGGATTTGGGGAATGTTCCTGACTTGTGGTCCATTGGCAGATGAACCAGACAATCTATTCCATTTCCATAGCCACTCTTCTGACTAACCTGTTTAGATCCCTTCCACCCTCCCATCTCATAGTCCTCTAGATAGAGCCAACTGTTCTTCACCTTAGCTCTGGCCACAACTGGGAACCTACTGGCTGTCATTCGACAGATCGTATGGGCCTTTCCGCTGTAATTTACACTGCTATTACCTGTAGTGTTCTTTTTTAAACCAGGTAGACTTTCATTGGGAGTGCAATGCAAACTGCCAGGGGTTAGTGGGAGCTGCAGCTGAGTGGTCACAACTTGGCCATCTGTTACTTCCCTCTCTTTCTCTTTTCTCTTGAACAACTCCATTCTCCTCAGGAAGGTCTTGGAACACCTCTTGGTCTTCTCTCTGCAGACAGGAACAGTAACCAGGTCTTTGGGAAATGCAGTTTGGTCCTCACTGCTCAGGGTGGGTCCGTTGAGAGATTGGGAGCCACGGGATTCATGGTGGGAGGTGAGGGTGTAGGGCTCTGCCGTGCTGGTGACCTGACTGAAGGGGGTTCCCCTGCTGGACGTGGTTTCTCTGGCACTCTCCACACTCAGGCTGCTGCTGCTGTGGGTGGAGGTGACCTCCAGGTTACTGAAGTCACTCATGATGCTTTCGCTACTGGCTGAGGCCCTCATGGGGAGCAGGGTGGTGGAGGAGAGGACCTCCACGCTGGGGGAGATGTGCGGGGAAAGGGTACGCAGTCGCGACCACGTTTTACTCTCTCGTTGGAAAGCCCAGCGGTCACTGATGGCACACAGGTCATCCTCCTCAGAATCTTCACTCTGCATCAGATGAGACAACAATTAGAGTGCATTTTTTAACATGGATAATTTACATTGACAAGGGCTATGTATACGTGCAAAGTAAATATAGACTTACTTGAGCATGTAAAATGGAATATAAAACAATGATAATATACACTGCTCAAAAAAATAAAGGGAACACTTAAACAACACAATGTAACTCCAAGTCAATCACACTTCTGTGAAATCAAACTGTCCACTTAGGAAGCAACACTGATTGACAATACATTTCACATGCTGTTGTGCAAATGGAATAGACAACAGGTGGAAATTATAGGCAATTAGCAAGACACCCCCAATAAAGGAGTGGTTCTGCAGGTGGTGACCACAGACCACTTCTCAGTTCCTATGCTTCCTGGCTGATGTTTTGGTCACTTTTGAATGCTGGCGGTGCTTTCACTCTAGTGGTAGCATGAGACGGAGTCTACAACCCACACAAGTGGCTCAGGTAGTGCAGCTCATCCAGGATGGCACATCAATGCGAGCTGTGGCAAGAAGGTTTGCTGTGTCTGTCAGCGTAGTGTCCAGAGCATGGAGGGGCTACCAGGAGACAGGCCAGTACATCAGGAGACGTGGAGGAGGCCGTAGGAGGGCAACAACCCAGCAGCAGGACCGCTACCTCCGCCTTTGTGCAAGGAGGAGCAGGAGGAGCACTGCCAGAGCCCTGCAAAATGACCTCCAGCAGGCCACAAATGTGCATGTGTCTGCTCAAACGGTCAGAAACAGACTCCATGAGGGTGGTATGAGGGCCCGACGTCCACAGGTGGGGGTTGTGCTTACAGCCCAACACCGTGCAGGACGTTTGGCATTTGCCAGAGAACACCAAGATTGGCAAATTCGCCACTGGCGCCCTGTGCTCTTCACAGATGAAAGCAGGTTCACACTGAGCACATGTGACAGACGTGACAGAGTCTGGAGACGCCGTGGAGAACGTTCTGCTGCCTGCAACATCCTCCAGCATGACCGGTTTGGCGGTGGGTCAGTCATGGTGTGGGGTGGCATTTCTTTGGGGGGCCGCACAGCCCTCCATGTGCTCGCCAGAGGTAGCCTGACTGCCATTAGGTACCGAGATGAGATCCTCAGACCCCTTGTGAGACCATATGCTGGTGCGGTTGGCCCTGGGTTCCTCCTAATGCGAGACAATGCTAGACCTCATGTGGCTGGAGTGTGTCAGCAGTTCCTGCAAGAGGAAGGCATTGATGTTATGGACTGGCCCGCCCGTTCCCCAGACCTGAATCCAATTGAGCACATCTGGGACATCATGTCTCGCTCCATCCGCCAACGCCACGTTGCACCACAGACTGTCCAGGAGTTGGCGGATGCTTTAGTCCAGGTCTGGGAGGAGATCCCTCAGGAGACCATCCGCCACCTCATCAGGAGCATGCCCAGGAGTTGTAGGGAGGTCATACAGGCACGTGGAGGCCACACACACTACTGAGCCTCATTTTGACTTGTTTTAAGGACATTACATCAAAGTTGGATCAGCCTGTAGTGTGGTTTTCCACTTTAATTTTGAGTGTGACTCCAAATCCAGACCTCCATGGGTTGATAAATTTGATTTCCATTGATAATTTTTGTGTGATTTTGTTGTCAGCACATTCAACTATGTAAAGAAAAAAGTATTTAATAAGAATATTTCATTCATTTAGATCTAGGATGTGTTATTTTAGTGTTCCCTTTATTTTTTTGAGCAGTGTACAATGCCATCCAGCAAACTCAGATATACTGTGAAAGTCAGATGCATGTATCAACAGCAGTGGATCTAGTGACTGGCCTGCACACAAAAAACAGAGACAGATCACATTTACAGGTCTACTCACCTGTTTGCACTGAAAATGGACCTCCAGTCTCATAGAGGCACATTTGTTCAAGGTTGACAGCCTCCTACGTGGAAATGAAAGAGATCAAATGAATAAACATGGGAAATATCCATGTTTCTGGGTTGTTTACAAGTGCAGTGCCAATCAAAATAAGCTAGCCATCTATAAAAACTGTTTTGTGTTTCAAATTTCTTAACAATGACAACCTGAAAGAGAGACATATCGTTGGCTAGATAGGTAGTTAAACTCGTAGGTATTGACAAGAAAAATTTGAATTCACAAAAACAAATCATTCTGTTTTTCATGTCAGTAGCTAGGTTCCATCCAATTGGCAACAGATTGTCTGGTGAATATAAAAAAAAATCTCCATGAATAAAATATGCGCATTTTCCCACCAGAGAAGTTTTTCCATCAAATTGTGCATGATGACATAGCACACATAAAAGTTAAATGGGTTTCCATCGCACTTTCAACTCTGCTGATGGTTTTGTCTCTAAAAATGTTGTGTTATATAGCGAATGTGCCCAATCTGGTATTGGCACATGCACTCTAGCCAACAGCTCACAGATACAGCCTGGTATTTGCTACATGATGAAATTATTACAGACAAAAGAGTGAGATCATTTTTATTTGTCAAACAGCAGCCAAGCATCAATCATCATGTCACCAGAATAAGACCCTCGACATTTATTGGAAAGTAGCATCAAGCCTCATCATCATGCACTTTCACCACCCTGTGAAGTTCATTATAACTTATTTCATCTGTAGCCTATTAAACTGTATGCTTTCCCAAGTCGTAGTGGGAGGACCACACAGCATATCATCGCGTGACTCCAAAAACACTTCAATGTGAGGGTTATTCTATCAATATTTGCGCATTAAAGCATTTCCACCGCCATATCACGCATAATGTGTAATATTTCCGGTATGTTTTAAGGACCACATACATACCTGGCATCCCTTAGTAATTGTGTTCCAGATCAGTTTGCATCTCATGTATATATTTATCTTTTCAAGGGGTTATTTTAGGGCCCATGCGATGGGACTTGATAGTGAATGAAAACACATATGCAAATCCCCCACCCCCCAAAATTGGAATTCAAGGAGGCTCAAACATCTTTGATGGATCAAAATGCATGACTTATCTTTGGAACAGAACATAATTCAGTGCAAGACTATGCAGACATGAAGGCCTTGTAGCCAGGCTGTTCTATTTTTACATCACTCCACCCCAGAGTGAATTTCACACCATGTAAATTGCTGCACCACAGATTTAAATGAGTCTATGTGTGAGGCATTTCACTAACAGGTTTATTTAGATTTTTTTCCCCAAATGATATGTCAAAAAATGTCAAGAGTCAGAAGGTCTACCATTAACTTAATTTTGCTTGATTCATGACTTTTTGCTGAAGATAGACAACAGTTCAACTTTTCTCATACAGCTCAAAGTTTCAATAGTTGGAACTTGAAGACAGTAAAAAAGTTTGTCTATCTTATTTTTTCATCGTTATTGTATCGTATCATATCGAAGGGCCCCTCTTCACCTTCATTATTTATGCTGGTGTCGAAGACAAGCTATGACATTCACAATATTTTTCCAAAAATTATCTTAAACATGTCGCTGCTTAATGGTAATCAATGTAACAACATCATTATATTTTCATAAGAAATGCGCTATCTTGAGAATTATTTTATTAGTCACACATGCCATGTTCTCAAAAAATTATCAATTCAATATTTTTTAGAATGCCCAGCTGTCCTATATTTTGTTAAGTATATTTGTATTCTGGGAACATAGATTCATAGCTACTCCTCTGAGGAGAACCTGATAGCATGTAGTGACTCTCAGAGCTTAAGCGATTGTGGGATTTAATTGGCAACTCAGTCATGTATTTCTACTGCTCTTACACACACATACACAAACACACACACACACACACACACACACACACACACACACACACACACACACACACACACACACACAGAGAGAGAAAGAGAGGAATCCTATCAACTCAAATTATAGTTTGCCCATACACCAGAATGCTGTTCAACAGAGTTAATTTATTCATAGATTTGTGCAACTGATGATCGAGTTAATGACTGTTCTAAGATAACATATTAAATTGTTTTAATCTTGTCATACCAAGGATTTTTTTAGCAATTTGATTTAGAATTTTGAGACCCGTTAACATAACAAAAAATATATTATAAAAAATGTGGATTTTTATTTTATTTGGTATTACTGCAATTAGCCAATAGAAATGCATTGAATAACAGATTCACTACATGGAACATCAGATAGTCCCCCAAAAAATATCAAAACAAAGTTTGTTCTGAAGTGTCTGTCCTATATCTGAGAGATACAAGAATACCGTACTTCCATAATAAGCCTAACAAGACTTCAGACGAGTCTTGTTAGGCATGTGGGCGTCCTAGAGTGTTTGTGAGAGTCTCATCTTTCAATATTGGTCATAATATTTTGTAGGCCAAACCGTTCGGAAGCTACAGATGTTTTCCTGAGAAGACCAATTTTTGGGATGTCTCATGGTCTGACAAACACCGCTCTAGCTCTGCCACCTTCCACTGCAGATGCAGAAGGGCGACATCAGTAGATGTGGAAATTTGAGACGCAGCCCATGCAACAAAAAAACATATCTCTAGCTTAAACAGACGGATTTTGATGGGGATCTTTGTATTATGCGAATTAGATTTCCTCATAGGAGCAGAAATTGTACGGTAAGGGTAATTTAATGAAATGCAAAATCATTACCAGCAATGCATACCCTGAAAAAGAAATTGAGGCAAACTTCTTGCAAGTTTGTGGCAAATTTGCTGCAAACGAAATAGTGTGCCACAAAATGTTGCAAGAAGGTTGCCACTAGTGGTGAATCTGCGGCAAACCTTTGGCCACAATAATATTTATTGCCACTAGTAACTAGTTCGGCTGAGTTTTTTTTCTCTCTAGATTCTATTTGAATCTGTGGCAAACCTGGCAAACCAGTATTTATTGGCACTAGCGGCAAACAGTTTACCAGAAACCGTTTCTGGCGGACACATGAGTTCCAAGACCAGTAACCATTGACAAGCAGTCTGGGGGGAAATAAAAATCTGTTGGAAAATGGAAACCAAGCTATGTAGCTAGCTACCTTCCGAAGTTGTCCGGTGAGTGTCTAACTTGTTCAACTTCTTAATAGACTTTGAAATTGTGTTAGCTAATTGATTACTAGTTAGCAATGTCATGTTTTATGGCATAGGGTGACACACATTTTATTGATAACGTTACCAGTTTCAATCTGTAAACCACTAACTGACATGCGCTTAGCTAGCTAGCTAGTGATTAGCTAGCTACCTAACATTAGCTATCAGATTTTACACAAGCTTACTAATGATTTGCCTTATATTTTTAGGGATATACTTTTTCACTTTTGAAAATGAATACCCTACCCCCTACCCGTGGTGTTGGAAGAGGCTGCTTTGGGAAGAGGAGGCATCAACACCCTGGAAAGATATTTGTGATGCACCACTCACTCAATATTTTTTGGGGTGATACATTTGTGTGTATTCTTCAAGCTTGATAAGGTAATTAAATGCATGTATTGTTCTCATAAATGTTGCCTATTAATTATTTGTTTGTAACAATTCGATCTTTCATTGTTTTAAACTAGCTCATCTTGATCATGTGTTCTTCCTTCTCTCTTTCTAGAAGCACTCAGTTACAAGTCATAAACACTGGTTGCGGCCTTCAATCAAACCGAGGACAGAGAAATGTATGTGCACCAGGTCAAGGAATCTCAAATGCATGGCTTTGAAATGTATTTTAACAATAATGAATTAAAAAATAAATAATAATAATTGCCATATTAGGCATAAACAATTTTATGTTGCTTTTCTTTCACCCAAGCCTTATACACCTCGGTCAGGAAGAAGAGACAGCTAGTAGACAACTGTCTCTTAATGATGGAGTCCCCAGTCTAGAGTGAAGATAATAATTAGTTAATTAATTTGAATCAATTGTTTTGAAGCTTGGCTGGAGACAAATCTTGTATACTGTGGCTCTATAGGAACAGTTGACCACACATTAAAAGGTAGATTTAGTAGGCCTAAATCGCAGTTTATGCTAGCTGCATTTGTTTATATAGCATTTATACAAGGCAGAAACATTGTTTCCTTGCTGAAAAATACATACAGTTGAAGTCGGAAGTTTACATACACCTTAGTCAAATACATTTAAACTCAGTTTTTCACAATTCCTGACATTTAATCCTAGTTAAAATCCCCTGTCTATTGGTTGATAGCTCATTGCTCTGTTATCACTTGGGCCATGTCAATTCTGTAGTTGCCTGTTTAAACTTCCTAAGGTCAACATCCCCCATAATGTTCACATTTGTCTCATGTTGTAGCTACCAAAAATATTAAATAAACAATTTATTTGGGAAACATTCAGTCTTTGCTCTTTTTCTATTAGCATGCTGATGATTTCAGTTGTTTTGGATGTATCTTTATCAATAAAGACATTGAATACATACTGTTTAGTATATTTAGTATGTTTAGTTTACTCTGTGAGAAGCAAGTTAATTTAAAGTTATATTTGGTCATGTATATTTGACATTTCAATGTTAATACACAAAGCAACCAAACCCCTGATTTAATTAGCATATTCATAATTTGCAGCAAACAGTACAATTTTTGCTAGAAGTTTCCCAGAATTGTTTGCCAGAAGTTCACAAGTCACTGCAAATTTGCAACAGTTTTTTACATATGAAAAGATGAGCTTGCTGCAAATTGGCAAAAGATTTGGCTGAACTGTTTGTCAGAAGCTTGTTTTTTCGGCATTAATCATAGTATGAAACTTGGATGCAGACGTGAAAGGTACTGGAAATGTAATGTCTTACCTGCATAGTGACTTCAGTGAATCCTGGTCCAGAAACTCATGGTCTTTTTTCACAGAGGAGATGTCTAACGGAAACAGTGCCGCTGTAGATCAAGAGACATGGATATGTTAATACCTGTGTGTTTTGACACTATTACAATGGGAACTTTACTCTCTCTGCACCAGAGACACCAGAATAACAGCATACGGCCATGTCAAAGTATATGACTGTATGTTTTGCGGGTAGGTTATACTGTTGAGTGATTTGATCAGGTTCTAGGAAAACATGACCAACCTCTGAGATCAAAACCATTTCTTTCTTTGAAACATCAAAGACGCCTTTGGCTGAGGCCAATATAAAATTCATTCCACAGGGCATGTGCAGACATTCATTTTGAGAGACATGTTGCCTGCAGTCGTTGGCAATACATACAGCTGAAGTCGGAAGTTTACATACACCTTAGCCAAATACATTTAAACTCAGTTTTTCACAATTCCTGACATTTAATCCTTGTAAAAATTCCCTGTCGTAGGTCAGTTGGGATCACCACTTAATTTTAAGAATGTGAAATGTCAGAATAATAGTAGAGAGAATGATTTATTTCAGCTTTTATTTCTTTCATCACATTACCAGTGGGTCAGAAGTTAACATACACTCAATTAATATTTGGTAGCATTGCCTTTAAATTGTTTAACTTGTGTCAAACATTTTGGGTATCCTTCCACAAGCTTCCCACAATAAGTTGGGTGAATTTTGGCCCATTCCTCCTGACAGAGCTGGTGTAACTGAGTCAGGTTTGTAGGCCTCCTTGCTCGCACACGCTTTTTCAGTTCTGCCCACAAATTTTCCATAGGATTGAGGTCAGGGCTTTGTGATGGCCACGCCAATACCTTGACTTTGTTGTCCTTAAGCCATTTTGCCATAACTTTGGAAGTATGGTTGGGGTCATTGTCCATTTGGAAGACACATTTGTGACCAAGCTTTAACTTCCTGACTGATGTCTTGAGATGTTGCTTCAATATATCCACATAATTTTCCATCCTCATGATGCCATCTATTTTGTGAAATGCACCAGTCCTTCCTGCAGCAAAGCACCCCCCACAACATGATGCTGCCACCCCCGTGCTTCACGGTTGGGATGGTGTTCTTTGGCTTGCAAGCCTCCCCCTTTTTCCTCCAAACACAACAATGGTCATTATGGCCAAACAGTTATATTTTTATTTCATCAGACCAGAGGACATTTATCCAAAAAGTACCATCTTTGTCCCCATGTGCAGTCTGCCTTTTTTATGGCTGTTTTGGAGCAGTGGCTTCTTCCTTGCTGAGCGGCCTTTCAGGTTATGTCGATATAGGACTCGTTTTACTGTGGCTATAGATACTTTTGTACCTGTTTCCTCCAGCATCTTCACAAGGTAGTTTGCTGTTGTTCTGGGATTGATTTGCACTTTTCACAACAAAGTACGCTCATGTCTAGGAGACAGACAGACCTGAGCGGTATGACAGCTGCGTGGTTCCATGGTGTTTATACTTGCGTACTATTGTTTGTACAGATGATTGTGGTACCTTCAGGCGTTTGGAAATTGCTCCCAAGGATAAACCAGACTTGTTGAGGTCTTGTTGAGGTCATGTCTGATTTCTTTTGATTTTCCCATGATGTCAAGCAAAGAGGCACAGAGTTTGAAGGTAGGCCTTGAAATACATCCACAGGTACACCTCCAATTGACTCAAATTATGTCAATTAGCTTATCAGAAGCTTCTAAAGCCATTACATCCTTCTATGTAATCTTCTGACCCACTGGATTTGTGATACAGTTATTATAAGTGAAATAATCTGTCTGTAAACAATTGTTGAACAAATTACTTGTGTCATGCACAAAGTAGATGTCCTAACCTACTTGCCAAAACTATAGTTTGTTAAACAAGAAATGTGTGGAGTGGTTGAAAAATGAGTTTTAATGACTCCAACATAAGTGTATGCAAACTTCCGACTTCAACTGTATATTCTGAACAGCTTTAAATAGTTACGACTAAATCAGCAAAACAATCATGTTTGACAAGCCTTCACATTACTGATCAAGATATATTCCATGACTCTGGATGGTATTGGCTAATCTTTTTGACAACAGTTTGATGAAACCGGTCTTTAATGCAAGCGTCTGGGATACTTAGGCTGAGGGACTGCTTGAGCTCGGGGGTTCGGTGCCGCAGTGCGCTATGTTGAATGGGTGTGATTGGTTGGTTAATTCTGTGTGGCTCTACGAGAGGTTATTTTGTGTGCATGGGTATGTTAGAGAAAGAAAACTGTGTGTCACACAACATTCCTGAGTCTTCTCATTTCAAGCTTTTGTTTCTCTCTACTTCCTTTGCAGTGGCTATACTGTTAGGTGAGGGTGCTTCCCTTACATCTGATGAGTACTAATTCCTAGCATTTTAAACAAAGTTCAAAAACGATTAAGATAGGTTGAGAATAAAATTCAGTAGCGAAAGGAGATTATTTGTTAACATTACCACAAACACTAAATCTTTCAATCAGAATTATTTTACTATAGCTTCTTCTTCTTCTTCATTTCTAATTCATGTGAATTATCACTAACATTGAACCTTGGGCCTTTTCAAATTTGCCAGACTTTGATCTATGATTTACATGTTGAGTTCATGCTCCATAGAATGGGAATAGCTACAACCAGCAAATTAAAAGTGATGCAGACAAGAATAATCAGTTATTGCAATTAAATTAGCTTTCAACCTGGTGAAAGCAGCATATTCAATTATCATGTTTGCTAGGCATGGGGACAGCTTGATAAGAAGACTACTGAGCTGAGGGAAATATCATTGCCCATTGGCAGCTTCTGCATCATAACTGACATATAGCTTAAGAGTCAGGTATATATTCTGCTACCCCGATTTAAGCCAACTCTACCCAGTAGTGTAAATTACTTAAGTAAAAATAAAATACAAAAGTACTACTAAAGTAGTTTTTTGGGGTATCTGAACTTTACTTTACTATTCATATTTGACAACTTTTACTTCACTACATTCCAAAAGAAAATAATGTACTTTTTACTCAATACATTTTCCCTGACACCCTAAAGTAACTAGATACATTTTTAATGCTTAGCAGGGTAGGAACATGTTCAAATTCACTCACTTATCAAGAGAACATCCCTGGTCATCCCTACTGCCTCTGATCTGGCGGACTCACTAAACACAAATGCTTCGTTTGTAAAGATGTCTGTGTTGGAGTGTTCCCCTGACTATTCGTAAATAAATAAAAAGAGAAAATGTTTTGCTGTCTGTTTTGCTTAATATAAGGAATTTGAAAGGAATTTGAAACTTTTTATACTTAAGTATATTTTGGCAATTACATTTACTTTTGATACTTACGTATATTTAAAACCAAATACTTTTAGACTTTTATTCAAGTAGTATTTTACTGGGTGATATTCACTTTAGTAATTTTCTATTAAGGTATCTTTACTTTTACTCAACTATGACAACTCCAAGTCAATCACACTTCTGTGAAATCAAACTGTCCACTTAGGAAGCAACACTGATTGACAATAAATTTCACATGCTGTTGTGCAAACGGAATAGACAAAAGGTGGAAATTATAGGCAATTAGCAAGACACCCCCAATAAAGGAGTGGTTCTGCAGGTGGTGACCACAGACCACTTCTCAGTTCCTATGCTTCCTGGCTGATGTTTTGGTCACTTTTGAATGCTGGCGGTGCTTTCACTCTAGTGGTAGCATGAGACGGAGTCTACAACCCACACAAGTGGCTCAGGTAGTGCAGCTCATCCAGGATGGCACATCAATGCGAGCTGTGTTGTAAGAAGGTTTGCTGTGTCTGTCAGCGTAGTGTCCAGAGCATGGAGGCGCTACCAGGAGACAGGCCAGTACATCAGGAGACGTGGAGGAGGCCGTAGGAGGGCAACAACCCAGCAGCAGGACCGCTACCTCCGCCTTTGTGCAAGGAGGAGCACTGCCAGAGACCTGCAAAATGACCTCCAGCAGGCCACAAATGTGCATGTGTCTGCTCAAACGGTCAGAAACAGACTCCATGAGGGTGGTATGAGGGCCCGACATCCACAGGTGGGGGTTGTGCTTACAGCCCAACACCGTGCAGGACGTTTGGCATTTGCCAGAGAACACCAAGATTGGCAAATTCGCCACTGGCGCCCTGTGCTCTTCACAGATGAAAGCAGGTTCACACTGAGTACATGAGCACGTGACAGACGTGACAGAGTCTGGAGACGCCGTGGAGAACGTTCTGCTGCCTGCAACATCCTCCAGCATGACCGGTTTGGCGGTGGGTCAGTCATGGTGTGGGGTGGCATTTCTTTGGGGGGCCGCACAGCCCTCCATGTGCTCGCCAGAGGTAGCCTGACTGCCTTTAGGTACCGAGATGAGATCCTCAGACCCCTTGTGAGACCATATGCTGGTGCGGTTGGCCCTGGGTTCTTTCTAATGCAAGACAATGCTAGACCTCATGTGGCTGGAGTGTGTCAGCAGTTCCTGCAAGAGGAAGGCATTGATGCTATGGACTGGCCCGCCCGTTCCCCAGACCTGAATCCAATTGAGCACATCTGGGACAACATGTCTCGCTCCATCCACCAACGCCACGTTGTACCACAGACTGTCCAGGAGTTGGCGGATGCTTTAGTCCAGGTCTGGGAGGAGATCCCTCAGGAGACCATCCGCCACCTCATCAGGAGCATGCCCTGGCGTTGTAGGGAGGTCATACAGGCACGTGGAGGCCACACATACTACTGAGCCTCATTTTGACTTGTTTTAAGGACATTACATCAAAGTTGGATCAGCCTGTAGTGTGGTTTTCCACTTTAATTTTGAGTGTGACTCCAAATCCAGACCTCCATGGGTTGATAAATTTGATTTCCATTGATCATTTTTGTGTGATTTTGTAGTCAGCACATTCAACTATGTAAAGAAAAAAGTATTTAATAAGAATGTTTCATTCATTCAGATCTAGGATGTGTTATTTTAGTGTTCCCTTTATTTTTTTGAGCAGTGTATATAGCAGCAAATGTGGATTGTTTCATATCATTGTAGTACATGCCCCTGATGAGCTAAAAGTTAAACGATGGAAACCTTTGTTTGTACTGTAGGAGCTAACCAAACACAACAAGTCTCTCTGGACCATAGTGGTCATATTAACTTGGTGGAACATTTCGTAAAACTTCAATTAATAGCCTGTGCGTTTATTTGCTTAAAATCACTTAACACAACAGGAGCTTATTAGAGACAGGCGTATATTTCCTTAATGCACACAACCTTTGCTCATTTGCATAGTTAATTGTTTAATTCCAGCATTCGCATCCAGCATTTGAATTAACTTAATTTCATGCACTAATGTGTTAGCATTTGCAAACTCTGTCACATTTATTTTGGTTAAGTATGCCATTTAAAAAATAAAAACACTGTCCCTTGACATAGTAATTATTATCCTCTGTGTATGTTCGGCAGTTTGAAGATTTCTGGGGGTCTGTACTCCCGAAGTTGTTGACCGTTTTTGAGATTGACAGTTAGCTAGCAGTTCTCAGCTGTTAGCAGCCAGTGGCTAGCAGTTTCTTAGTGGCGATAACAATGGATGATTGCCATAATTTGTTTGAGTCATTACTTAATTATTTATTACCTTCATAGACCTGGGCATACTGCGGAAATCCAGCTGCCTGCAGCCAATTACAAGCTTCTTTAGCCTCCAGTTCTGAAAAGGAAAAAACAAAACACAAAGATACGCAATGTATTGTACTACTGTTACAACCTAATGACTTCTAAATTAAGAGTTAGGTGGTTATGACCTGACTTGTTACACAAAGCTAGAAATTCCGCAAAACTATCTACTTTACATATTTCTCCAACCAGATTCGGGGAGCTTGATGGAAGGCAATGGTGACGGCCAAATGAAAGACCACAATGCACATACAGATGCTTATCTAGAATTGGTTTAGCATTTTATTTGGCTTTACCACTTTCCAGTTTACCAGTACTGTCACTGCTGGTGCATGACATTGGCTTGACACAAGCTAAAATAAATTCATAGAATCTAAATAAGTCTGGGTGGGATATGCGGAGAAACTGACATTACTTCCTCCGGAAGATTGTCAATGTGGCCTTTTAGCAATGTGGTTGGTTCAGACAACCACCTGGTAACAAAAAAAAGTTTAAATAATATTTATTTTTATACAGCGCTTTTCATACAGAATCTCAAAGTCACTTTTAAAAACAATACAGTTCATGGGAGATGGTCTTCCACCGAAACAGGAGATGTAGTAACATCCTAACAGCTGCGTGTGACAAGGCAGTTGTTCCTGAGAAATGGCGTCCAGCTGCGCTTGAGACCTTGGCGTTAGACAACTACTTCACTAATTACACACTGAATGGAAATGTGCAATTTAATGTGTATCACAAATAGCTGTCGATTCTGTGACCATCTGAAAAAAAGGGTCATTGTGGTTTCTATTCTGATCCGCTGTATCAATGTCTTTGCTACAATGTTTCAGCGCTGTTTTCAGATCCAAGGACAGCGCCTCTATACAATGTTTCGATCTGACATTCAATTTTCCTATGCATAGACCAGACGTGCGCTGTTTTCTGAACCATGGACCGCTTCTCTAGAAATCAAGGTTCTGGGACTATCAACCAGCGCTTAGGTAGTTTTGCTTTACATGGCAGTCAATACAAAAATAACTAACGACCAAAGAGCCCCTAAAATGTCACTTGACAACCAGTGTTAGTGAATGTAGCGTCATGTTTTGTAAAATAAAAAATAGTTTGGGAAATAATCTTGATTTTTAATGCTGGTAACCCGTTGTATAAAAGCAACAATACAAGCAACAATACACTGGAGGCCATGACCACACCAGAGCCATGATACAAATGTCATGGTCTCATGTATTATTGCTTAAGTATATGTTATTGGAGCATTATTTCAGTGATACTTGTAGTCATGGTAATAAAACAATAGAACAAACCACACAAAACACTAAAAACATAATTTAAGGGTAGGGAAGATGCAAACCGCTGTGCTCCTCTGCCCCCTGCTGGTGACAACAGGCATAAGGAATTCCCAAAGTAAATCCTTGGAAGACTCAACCTAAAATAATCTAATCTACAGATATGGATCAAAACAATATCTAAACCATGTTTTATGAATACAATGTGATTCCATAACCTTATGGGCAGTCACAACTATAGTGTACGAAAATAAATATTCTTATACGTTTCTGTGCATTCTCAAAATGTGTACATCACATTTTAGCCACTTAGCAGAAACTCTGTCTAGTGATTTACAGGAGAAATTAGGGTTAAGTGCCTTGCTCAAGCCAAATTGACAAATGTTTCACCTTATTGGCTCAGGGATTCAGAACAAGCAACTTTTTGGTTACTGGCCGAAGGCTCTAAACCGCTAGACTATCTGCCATCACAAATGATAAACCTACACTAGTCTACGTCATCTCAATCTAATCTCAAAAGGAGATTGCAAGTATCATCTACAGTATATACAAGAAACAACTAAGTAGTCCTAAGGTTGCCTAACACGAAATGCATCTAGAAAATAATTCATCCCTACGTGTGAGATTTACGCATTGATTTAAAGTATATACACTACCGTTCAAAAGTTTGGTGTCACTTAGAAACGTCCTTGTTTTTGAAAGAAAAGCACATTTTTGGTCCGTTAAAATAACATAAAATTGATCAGAAATACAGTGCAGACATTGATAATGTTGTAAATTACTTTTGTAGCTGGAAACAGCAGATTTTTTATTGAATATCTACAGTACATAGGCGTACAGAGGCCCACACTCCTGTGTTCCAATGGCACGTTGTGTTAGCTAATCCAAGTTTATCATTTTAAAAGGCTAATTGATCATTAGAAAACCCTTTTGCAATTATGTTAGCACAGCTGAAAACTGTCGCCCTGATTAAAGAAGCAATAAAACTGGCCTTCCTTAGACTAGTTGAGTATCTGGAGCATCAGCAATTGTGAGTTCGATTACAGGCTCAAAATGGCTAGAAACAAAGAACTTCTTCTGAAACTTGTCGGTCTATTCTTGTTCTGAGAAATGAAGGCTATTCCATGCGAGAAATTGCCAAGAAACGGAAGATCTGGTACAACACTGTGTACTACTCCCTTCACAGAACAGCGCAAAATGTCTCTAACCAGAATAGAAAGAGGAGTGGGAGGCTCCAGTGTACAACTGAGCAAGAGGACAAGTACATTAGAGTGTCTAGTTTGAGAAACAGACGCCTCACAAGTCCTCAACCGACAGATTCATTAAATAGTACCCGCAAAACATCAGTTTCAACATCAACAGTGTAGAGGCGATTCCGGGATGCTGGCCTTCTAGGCAGAGTTTATCTGTCCAGTGTCTGTGTTCTTTTGCCCATCTTAATCTTTTCTTTTTATTGGCCAGTCTGAGATATGGCTTTTTCTTTGCAACTCTAAATTTTCTGGAATGCATTTCAAAGCAATAAATGCATAGAACAAAAAAAAGAATGTTTTCAGTTCATTTTGCATGATGAAATACTTACCCTTTTTATAATTTTTTGTATGGGGTTGTGAGATTTATATAGATTATTGAAATATATGATCATGTATTTTAAAATCTAAGTCACATTCTTTTATATATAAGGCCAAATATGGCCATATATTACTTTTTCGTATGGGTAACCAATGAGCCTTTCACACAAAGACCTCTAGCATGAGTTTACTGTACTATAGTCTACTGTAAGTTGTCTAAATTGGCCCTCTCTTTTCCTCTCGGAGGGACTCCACCTCTTTGCGACATTCCTTAACTCCCTTACTCCCCAAGCTCAGACTGAATATCATAACTGGAGGCCTGTGTTCCCAAGCACCATTACTGTTTCACTGTGCTCTCCACCAGGGAAAGCCTGAAACTCCAGCAGTAACTGGAAAATTGTGAAATACGTCTTCACAACACCAACTTTCAGAAGGAATAGAGCTGTATCTGAACAACTGCCAAATTACCAGTCTACTCAGTTATTCAGGACATCAACATTTCTATCAAGGGAGAAATGAACTAAATCTGTGTGGCCCATATCATCATTGAGATGATTAGAGTAGTTGTAAGGAACCTGTAGTTAATTAATGAGTTTCAAGCTGAAAGCCCTGTAGAGTGAGCTGTGTGGGTTCCTTCCCATGCAGATCTCCTTTCCCTTACTGCCATACAGCAAACTGGCTCCAGGAAAAGGTCTGGGGTACTGTAAATGCAGACTCATTGGGATCACTCATTGGAAACAGATTAAACCAGTACAAACCCCCCACTGAAACTAAAATAGCTACAAGAGATACACTTCCACCATTGAGACTTGGTTAGCCTAATGTCCTCATAATGGATTCATGGGTTTCTATCACATATTTAAGCCAAACTAGCAGAATCGTCTCTGCTGTGGAGTCATTAAGTAACATGATTCATTTCCAAAGGGAAAGTCAAAACCTAAGACACCCAAAAACAAAACAAATACTACAGTGACTGACGTTTACAGGAATCTCCTATTGTTATGTCAGAAAGCTCCCTCACCAAAATAGTACACTATTCCATATCCCGCCTCTCATCTCTAAACATCCACTGTCCCTTCCCTGTGATCAGTTCGAGAAGCAGCTGGAAGGCTGTTGAAACTTCAAACAGATTTGCCTTGAGGCAAGTGCAGCATCCTGACCAGCGCTACCATCTGTTTTTCCTTCCCTACGGTGTTCAATTGAGCCGCCTGCCAATTGGAGTCTAGTCCTTCCCTCATGCTGAGTCTTAAAGCCGCCCTCTGAACCTTGACACCATCAGACACCAGAACAGCTGAGACTTGGGGAGTCTTAACACATCTTCATTCAGAGCTCCTTACAAGGGAACACTGATCATGTTCTTCTCTGACTTGTGTACTTCACTGCCACTATCTACAGTGCACAAGCTTTACAGCCATACAATAATTAAGTATATAATATGGATGCCATATTGTAATTCTACAAGTGATGATTGAAGTAATTAAATTGGCAGCAGATCTTTACAAAGAAATACAGGTCGCTGCATTCGTATAAATCATATTACAGTATGAGACACTTCAACCACAGTCTTTTCGTTCATCAGCAAATTTACGTCAATCATGGCGTTACTGGCTCAAATTCTTTTAGTTGCCAGCATATGGAGCTTTCGCTTATGTTAGCCTAACTGTGTTTCATAATCAAAGTAATCTAAAAATACCCAATATATCAGGTCATTGAGCATTTTTATGAGACTTGTTGCTATGCTTGATTAGATTTTATGACTGTCTGAATGTAAATGTGGCTGTCTCTTCAGGGGTCCAAGGGGAACAGAAGGGAGGACTGTCATTCTGGACGTGAGAGGTGAGCAGGAGGCCTGCCTGCCTGTCTTTCACAGGTTGACTGGAAGGTTAGACAGAGGAGATGTGGGTCTCTATGAGAGAGCAGTGTGGTCTTATTTTTTCTGGAGTGAAGTGAAAGTTAACCACAGAGCAAGATGCTGTTTCCCCATCTGGGTGTGAGGTGAGAAAATGGTCAGAACGGTCGGTGGCCGTTCTGCTTTGGGTTGGGGGAGAGAGTACTGATCAGGAAATGTGTCTGTCTCTGGTAGTGGAGGTGTTGCTTCTATGTTTGACACCACGGAGAAACAGAGCCATGGTGGAACGGGGTGGGGTAGGATGGATGGGAGGCTGATGGCCGACAGGAAATCCCCAGCACTGGGTTTAAACCACAGTGTCCTGAGAGGATCTACATATTTTATGATAGTGTGTTCTCTGTGCTGCTGAGAGCATCAATTACTATATAACACATCATTTATGTGCTATCTTATGATCATGTTCTTCTCTGACTGTTGTACTTCTCAGGGAATTTCTGAGGACCATGAAACCAGAAAATAAAATAGACAACATTGTGTATGGCCCTGGGGCACGCCTTTGGTTTTAGAAGTGTGGGGGTCCTCCCATTTTTGGGAGCATCTAAAGCTCATTTTCTGCATTTCTACACAATCTAATATGGCCCATGGCCCTTCTAGCGGTATCTATTTAGAACAACAAAAAGTAAGCAAAAACACCTACAGGCATCAGGCTAGGTAAGAGATCAGTATTAAAAATGTTTAAGCGATTGATAAGACTGAAATAGATCTAGGATAATTCAATAATCAATATTGTGTTGCACATTTAACCAGTAGCCTAACAAATTGACAACTCTAACAAGTAAAGTACAAAGACAACTTTTGATTATCTTTAAGACCCACCACCCGCCAACCCCTCTTTTACGCTACTGCTACTCTCTGTTCATCATTTATGCATAGTCACTTTAGCCGTATCTACATGTACATACTACCTCAATCAGCCTGACTAACCGGTGTCTATATGTAGCCTCGCTACTCCATATAGCCTGTCTTTTTACTGTTGTTTTATTTCTTTACTTACCTATTGTTCACCTAATACCTTTTTGAGCTATTGGTTAGAGCCTGTAAGTAAGCATTTCACTGTAAGGTCTACACCTGTTGTATTCGGCGCACGTGACAAATAAACTTTGATTTGATTTTGACATCCTCTTGTCAAATTTCAGCCAGACCACCCAGCCAGGCCGAGCCACCTGCACGCCCACCAGTGTATCTAATAACTCAGCTCTCTCCCCAACAACTTCCTTCCCATCTTTTTTTTGTTCTGTAATGTCTCAAGGAAGCGTTTTGGAAAACAAAAGTTAAAAATAAAAAAACACACATACACCTCCACATTAACACACAGAAACAGTACATCCTCCATATCATTCCTATCATAGGCCTAATAGTCCTGTAGAGCTCTTTTTACTTGCACACAATATAGCTGGGTCACCCCGTCCTGCCCCTAGGGGTCCACGGCCCTGCAGCGCCCCAACCAAACACAGCCCACTCAGATAGGGGATCATTATTGGTTTCAAGTGTGTTAGGCCAAGGTCAGCGTGACAACCAACACAACGGCAGACCCCCAGGGCCAGGTCTGAGCAGCCCAGCAGCTAGGGATTGCCTAAATAGGTATCTCCCCTGATGTAGGCATGTTTTCAAGACTCCTTTTGCTGAACAGTATTCCAGATAAGGCATCCAGACCTTATGAAAGTTGCACAGTATACCCTTAATCTTGTAATAAATCAAATCTAGTGATAAATCACTTGACATTTCTTCCATCCATTGTGGGAGGATAACCTACCTTCCAATTAAAGGCAATGCATTTCTTAGCTGCTGTAAATGCTAGGTTACACAGTTTCTTCTGATAACAGTCTCCAGTATCAACATTTCCAAGCAAACAAAAACAGGGAGAAGGGAGAATATGACATGCTGAGATAAAATAACACACTCTTTGCCATAATTCAGCCAGCCTTCACAAGACCATAACATATGCAAATATGTCCCCCTTTGTGTTTTCAGCAGAATAAGACCATTTTTGAGTGCATGATATTCAGTTTCACTTAAACTGCAGTAATTTATGTCTGAGATTATATGCACATGACTGAGCATTCTAACATACAGTATCTGTATCCGTTCATCATCATCATAATAATCATCATCACCTATAGCGTCTCCCAGGTCTTCCTCACATTTTTGTTTTACATGTTTTGTACCATCGGGTAAAGCCTCTATCAACTCTTGATACAGTTTGAAAATCAACTTTAGAGGTTTGTCAGACTGCCTTAAAAATAGTTTCAATCTTTGAAGCTTCTTGCTTATCCAGTGTTTGCTGCACAGAGAGAATTAAGTGTTGTATCTGAAAAAGTTCACCTCTGCGCCGTCACAGACTGGTTTCCCTGGCTGCCTGACCTTGATGAGACCCCTGTCACCACCTGATCCTACTCAGATGATGCATGACAAAGAATTACCTTGGTGTACATTTATGCACTATAGAATAGAAATGGTTCAATAATTGAAATGACCATTATTCCCAGATCTCAGACTGTAGCCATCAACTCAAGATGGAACTTTGTATCCATTCACTGATTGTTATAATATATATATTTTTTAATTCACCTGAGCTCCATAGGCTGGTCTTCCCTGGCTGTCTGACCCTACACTTGTCACCATCTGATCCTGCTGAGACATGATCAGCACAGTGTTGTGTACTTACTGTGCACCATGACAGTGAAGCCTATCGAGCTGTTTATACTGTGTCGGTGTGAAAAGTAGGGAATTAGCTAAGGAAACGGAGAGCTCAATAACGTTACATTGCTATACTGACTAATAAAAACTCACATTGTGACAAAAAAACGTCAGAATATTGGTCTTCAATTGTAAAGATGCTGGTTTCATCGTTTTATTTAAGTCTAGTGTGATTGAGGGGAAATTAATAGCTAAAGTTATTGAGCTAGCTAGCTAACGTTAGCCAACTTTTGGCTGGCTCTAGCTAATGGTACATCATCAAATGTACTTATGTTGAAACGGGACAAAACGAAGGCTACATAACATTTCCATATATACAACAGCTGTTAGATACTGCTACCTGACAGACAGCTAGAGGCTAGCTAGAGCTGACCTGGCTGTGGTAGCTACTAGCTAGCTGCTAGTAGTTTATTAACTTCAGTCAAGATTGGATGAAACATTAGCAAACGTAACATGTCAGTTACACTACTAGCTCAGCACTGGGAATATTTTTTTCCTTCTGTCAAACAGCAGTTACCTTGCCAGCTAGATCAGTCAACTAAAGAGTAGCCAGTTTCTGCACTGCTTGCTTTTACACCTCAGAGAAAAAACTTAACACAGAAAGCAGCTGCCTCTGTTCATCTCTCCCGTGCTGGTCCTATAAGCAAAGCTTGCCTTCACACAGCCTGCCCGCACGCTCTATGGTGTCAATTTCAGAATGTGGGGGGGGGGAGGGAGGGGATCATGTCCCGCCTGTCCCCAGTGAAAGTTGCGCCCATGGTATGGCTTAAAAAGCCTTGCAGTGGTGCCAGTTCCACATTTTTTGTTTTTTTATTTATTTAACCTTATTTAAATAGGAAAGTCAGTTAAGAACAAATTGTTATTTTACAATGACAGCCTACCCCAGCCAAACCCTCCCCTAACACGGACGACGCTGGGCGAATTGTGCGCCACCCTATGGGACTCCCGATCACAGCCGGTTGTAATACAGCCTAGGATTGAACCAGGACCACTGCGCCTCTCGGGAGCCCAACATATTACATAAAAATCTCCAAATAGAAGAATTTAATGCTTGTGCCTTTTTTCATACAACTTAAAACAATGCCTTCTCTTTAAAACCAAATCCAACTTTCCATTTCGGACAACTTTAATAATTCACTGAATTAATGCAAATGTTTTAATCAGTGCTTTACCATAGACACAAGAATAACACTGTGGTCCCAAGATAGAGAGGGAATATTCACCCAAGTAACCACAAATCCCTGCGTTCCCATTTCTCCTTCAAAACGGAATAATTCGTTTTGTTCATAGGAGATGTAAGGCTGCCATTGTTTCAAACCAAATGTTGCAATAGAAGGCCAAGCAACTACAATGTGAGCCATTGATCACCAAGGGTTCAAAGCCCACACGACCAACAAGTTGTACTGTACATTTCTATTTGATTAAAATTCCAGCAGGATTGAGCGTGTGTGGTGACATCAGGAACAACGCAGAGTTCAAAGGTATCATTCTCTCTACGCAGTGGATGGCTTTAACATTAGTGTTAAGCCTGCGGCATTATAATATACCACAAACATAAGGTAAAGAGCTGTTTCATTTTTCACTACAATTGGCTTTAAAAATAAATACAAACTATTTAGAAATGGATGAAAGTACTGACGAAAGTAGACAATTTCTTTAGAAGACAGAACATGTGATGTTTGCAAAGCACATCATAAGCTTTTGTAAGAAGAAATGTATCAATCATATCGTCTAAATTGTCCCTCTCTTTCTCTCAGTGGGACTCCATAATATACTTTTGTAAATAAACTAGCTAAAAATAGTATCAGCTATTCAGAGGGGAGTCTCATACGCACCATTTTTTCCAAGCAGTTGTTGAAACTGAATCCGACCACTCATTAATTAACAAATTAAAAGAGCATTGAAGCACAAAACACTCAACAGTAGCCTTGTAGTGGTCAAAAGTGTACAGATTCCAGAAGTGATTGGGAGTTAGAGTTACACAAATCCAAGAAAAATACGTTTCAAGCAGGCAAAATAAAATAAATTAAGGAAACAGAAGCCATGAACTCCAAAGTTATGGCCACTATTCTATATGTGAACGACCGTACCAGCCTAAAATAACCTGGCCTTCCTGACACCTTTCATGCTGAAAACCATCTGGTTCCTCTTGAACAAATGTCCCACCTCAAACACCCCACCCCCTTCCAGGAGGGCCATACCATTTGAGCTAGTGAGGGGATGAATTACAAACTCTTAAAATGGCCTTAACAACCACAACTAATACAGAAAGATAATTCCTTTCTTCCTTTCAAACTACAACTGATGGCGCAATTGTATATTTGTCATAACTAGCCTACATTTAGGCCTAATACAGCTTCACCGACAAGATTTCAGTAAATAGCTTTCTTATAAAATCCATGATACTGTTGAAAAAGCTATTAACGCTAAACTGAGTGTACAACGCATTAGGAATACCTTCCTAATATTGAGTTGCACCCCTTTTGCCCTCAGAATAGCCTCAATCCGTCAGGGCATGGACACTACAAGGTATGGCTGAATATCATTTGGGTGGTGGACTATTCTTGATACACACGGGAAACTGTTAGTGTGAGAACCCCAGCAGTGTTGCAGTTCTTGACACACTCAAACTGGTGCACCTGGCACCAACTACCATGCCCCGTTCAAAACCACGTAAATTGTTTTGTCTTGACCATTCACCCTCTGAATGGCACACACACACACACACACACACACACACACACACACACACACACACACACACACACACACACACACACACACACACACACACACACACACACACACACACACACACACACACACACACACACACACACACACACACAATCCATATCTCAATTTTCAAGGCTTAAAAATCCTTCTTTAACCTGTCTCCTCCCCTTCATCTACACTGATTGAAATGGATTTAATAAGTGACATCAATATATAGAGATCATAGCTTTCACTTGGATTCACCTGGTCAGTCTATGTTATGGAAAGAGCAGGTGTTCCTAATGTTTTGTACACTCATTGTATCTCTGAAGCTGTCACAAATGTTATCTCAAACCAAACATTATGTACTGTAGCCTGTGTGAGCTTTTTTCAGACAAACCAACTTTTTTGAAACAAGTCAACAAGCCAAATTTGACGAGAGTAAACAACGTACAGGTAACTGCCAAAATAAAACAAACACCCACATAAAGTGTCTTAATATGGCATTGGGCCACAACAAGCACCCGAAACAGCTTTTATCTCCAAGCCATCAGACTGTTAAATAGTCACCACTAGCCGGCCTCCGCCCAGTGCCCTGCCCTGAACTTTAGTCACTGTTATTAGCCGGCTACCATCCGGTACTCACCTTAGAGACTGCTGCCCTATATGTACATAGTCATTGAACACTGTTTACATACTGTTTTACCCACTTCATATGTCTATACTGTATTCTAGTCAAGGCTCATCCTATATAGCTACTGCTGTACACACATTTTCTTTTCATAAACTGTCCATGATGTCTATACACACATTCATATACATATACAGTGCCTTTGGAAAGTACTTTTCCCACATTTTGTTACGTTACAGCCTTATTCTAAAATATATATTTTTTTTAAGAATCCTCAGCAACCTACATACAATACCCCACACCGACAAAGCAAAAACAGATTTTAAATGTTTGTTAATTTATTACAACAAAAAATAAAAAATAGCTTATTTTCATAACGATTCAGACCCTTTGCTATTGAGCTCAGGTGCATCCTGTTTCCATTGATCAACCTTGAGATGGTTCTACAACTTGATTGGAGTCCACCTGTGGTAAATTCAATTGATTGGACATGATTTGGAAAGGCACACACCTGTTTATAGACCAGGTATCCCCCTTTTCCTTTCTTTTCCTTTCCCACAGTTGCCAGTGCATGTCAGAGCAAGAACCAAGCCATGAGGTCGAAGGAATTGTCACTAGAGCTCTGAGACAAGATTGTGTAGATGCACAGATCTGGGGAAAGGAACCAAAACATTTCTGGTTCATCGTCCAACAGGATAACGACCCTACGCACAAAGCCAAGACAATGCAGAAGTGGCTTCGGGACAAGTCTGAATGTCTTTGAGTGGCCCAGCCAGAACCCAGACTTGAACCCGATCGAACATCTTTGGAGAGAACTGAAAATAGCTGTACAGCAACGCTCCCCATCCAACCTGACAGAGCTTGAGAGGATCTGCAGAGAAGAATGGGATAAACTCCCCAAGCTTGTAGCGTCATACCCAAGAAGACTCAAGGTTGTAATCGATGCCAAAGGTGCTTCAACAAAGTACTGAGTAAAGGGTCTGAATACTTATGTAAATGTGATGAGGGGAAAAAACTGTTTAATACATTTTAGAATAAGGCTGTAACCTAACAAAATGTGGAAAGTCAAGGGTTCTGAATACTTTCCGAATGCACTGTATATTTATATTGCAGACTCTGACATTGCTCATTCTAACATTTCTATATTTCTTAATTCCTTTCTTTTTTCAATTTGGGTGTATTCTTTTCTATTGTTAGGTATTGCTGCATTGTTGGAGCTAGGAACATATGCATTTAGTGACACCTGCGATAATGTAACATTTGATTTTAATTTGGGTGGGGTTTGGGGTGTTAAATGACATACTTCTTCTTCTCATTTTTCCTTCTACTTGTTCTGTCCCGGTCTGTACAGTATCTTTGCCTTTTGAGAGGTCGAGCTCTCAAGGCCAACGGACCTCGCTGTTACCATATTGTAGAGCAACAAAGTTTAACCTTCCACATAAAGCTCCGCAATAGCACACTATATGATGGGATACTCTTCATAAGTATTTTCAGATCTGATAGTTCTAGCCGAGGTAAAGCCATTAGTGCCTGATATTCATGATCAGATCAAAGTTCAGAAGCAGTTTGGAACTTTCTCTTCATTTTCCATTTATATGACTAATCCATGACAGACATTTCCTTACATACAGGCAGATGGGTTCAGAGGGAAGTATGGACTTCTGGGAAACTACAGTGAATATGTAACACAGACAGCAAAGGGAAAAGGTGTGGTACAGATGAGCTGATCTCTCAGGAAATGGGTTGTTAGTGGAGGCTGGGAAACTAGAACATGTCATAATCCTCCTAAACACGTGTCTGCTTCACTGATTTTTTTCATTGCATAATATGTTAGATAGGTGCAAATAAATCTAATATTTTACGCGGTACTAGTCAAACACACAAAAAAATGCACAAATTGTCACATTGCTCACGTGTCCTAAACCTGCAGCTGCACCTCAAATTCAATTTTGGAAAATAAATGCAACAGAATGAGTAACTACAAATCAATCATAGAAAATGCCGGACCACACACTATTTATAGTCTCTTCCTCTACCAGTATCAGGTTTGAAGGTAAGACCTAGGTGCAGACAGTGTCGAAGTAACAAAAGTTTATTAAATTAAACATGGGCAGGTAAAGGTACAGGACGGCAGGCAAGCTCAGGGTAAAACTAGAAAACAGGAACTATAGACAAGACAGGAACAAGGGGGAAAACGCTGGTAGGTTTGATGAACAAAATGAACTGGCAACAGGCCGGGCACATACCCGGTTGACCAGGGTGTCGGTATTGGAAATCTGCGATGAGGCCTGGGTCCAGGATGTCTCTGGCGGGGACCCAGCGCCTCTCTTCTTGGCCATAACCCTCCCAGTCAACCAGGTACTGGAACCCCCTGCCCCGAGGTCGAACCTTCAGGAGACGCCTCACAGCGTAAGCATGTTGGCCGTCGATGAGATGGGGAAGCGGGGTGGGCCTGGAAATAGGAGACAAAAGGCTGTGAGACATGGGTTTAACTCTGGACACCTGAAAGGTAGGATGTATACGAATGGTCCGGGGCAACAGAAGATGGGGATAATGATTTTGGAGATGGGAAACGGGCCGATAACCCGGGGTGAGAGTTTGCAGGATTCCACCCCGAGGGGCAGATCCCGGGTGGACAGCCATACCTTCTGCCCCGAGACGATACCGGGGAGCTGGGGTCCAGTGGCGATCCACTTGTTGTTGATACCTGGAGGTGGTCTTGAGGAGGGCCGACCGGGCTCTCCTGCAGGTACAACGACAGCGGCAGACAAACATCTGGGCAGAAGTTATGCTGATATCTTCTTCCTGCTCAGGGAAGAGCGGGGGCTGATACCCCAGGGAACACTCAAAAGGAGATAGGCACATGACAGAGCAGGGAAGGGTGTTGCAGGTATATTTGACCCACACCAGTTGCTGGCTCCAGGTGTTGGGGTTGGCGGAGACCAGGCAGCGCAGAGTAGTCTCTAGGTCCTAGTTGGCTCGTTCCGACTGGCCGTTGGACTGGGGGTGGAACCCGGAGGACAGGCTGGCCGACAATCCAATGAGGGTGCAGAACGCCTTCCAGAACCTTGGACGAGAACTGAGGGCCCCGGTCAGAGACCATGTCGACTGGTTGTCCATGGATCCAGAAGATGTGCTGCACCATGAGCTGGGCCGTCTCTTTGGTAGAGGGTAGTTTGGGGAGAGGAATGAAGTGGGTGGCTTTGGAAAACCGATCCACCACACGTCAAGATGGCGGTGTTGCCATCAGATGGGGGAAGACCCGTGACAGAGTCCAGGGAGATGTGAGACCAGGGACGGTGAGGGACAGGCAGAGGTTGGAGGAGACCAGCCGGAGCTTGTTGAGGAGTCTTGTTTTGTGCACAAACGGCAACGAATGCGAAGACATCAGGGACCATGGTAGGCCACCAAAAGTGCTGTCACACAAAAGCTAATCTCCGACAGGAGCCCGGGTGGCAGGTCAGTCTGGAGGAGCGGGCCCACTTCAGGACCGCGGAGCATACTGCACCAGGCACAAACATCCGTTTATCTGGTCCAGGGCAGAATGCTAGGACAGGAACACCCCCACTCTTACATCAGAAGCATTGGCCTCTACCAGGATGAACCAAGATGGGAGCAGTGGTGAAGCGATGTTTGAGGTCTCGGAATGCCCGGTCAGCAACAGGGGACCATGTGAACGGAACCTTGGGAGAGGTGAGAGCCTGGAACACAGCAGGGGCATTGGTGAGGCCAAATGGCATGACCAAATACTCGTAGTGGCTGCTGGCCATGTTGAAGGCGGTCTTCCACTCATCCCCCTCCCGTATCTGCACCAGGTGGTAGGTGTTCCATAGATCCGCCTTGGAAAATATGGTGGCCCCCTGGAGCAGCTTAGAGGAGATGAGTGGTAGCGGATCTTCACCGTTATTTCATTGAGTCCCCGGTAGGGTCTTGTCCTTCTCCACAAAGAAGAACCCTGCGCTGGCGGGAGAGGACAAAGGACAGATCAATCCTGCAGCTAGGGAGTCCCCAATGTAGGTCTCCATAGCCTTGGTCTCCGGTCCCGACAGTGAGTACAGTCATCCCCGGGCGTAGTGGTGCTAGGGAGAAGGTCAATCCCGCAGTCATATGGTTGGTGCAGCGGAAGCGAAGTGGCCCGGGCCTTGTTGAACACCTCCCGAAGGTCCTGGTACTCTGCGGGAATGGCAGAGAGGTCTGGGGCAGGTTGCGCAGACTTCAGACAATGGGCGTGGCAGAACGGACTCCAGCCCATGATTGCACCAGTAGACCAGTTGATGAGGGGATTGTGTCGCTGGAGCCAGGAGAATCCCAAAACCACGGGAATCTGAGGAGACTTGATGAGTAGAAATGGAATAGTCTCGCTGTGATTCCCTGACACCGTAGGTTGATGGGAGTGGTATTATGAGTGATCCGGGCTATAGCGCGCCTGTCCTGCGCTCAACATCCATGGGAATGGAGAGGGGCTAAGTGGGGATGTTCAGCTCGGAAGCCAGTGTGGCATCCAAAAAGTTCTCATCGGCCCCAGAGTCAATGAGGACCCAGAGAGATTTAGACTGGTTTCCCCACAGCAGAATGACATGAAAAGGGTTGTGAGCAAGAGAAACTGAAAAGTTCTCCATATGGGCCACCAGCGTACTCGCTCCTACCGGTGAGCCTGGTCTTTTAAAGGGTAAGAGGACACAAAATGACCAAGAGTCCCGCAATACAGACAACTCTTCGTGTTGATCCTGTATTGTCGTTCCGCTGGCGACAGCCCAGCTCTGCCTAGTTGCATATGCTCGAGAAGAGGTGACTCAGCCGTCTTCAGCGACTCTCGGGGGACGTTGGGAAGCTTCGGGTTCTCTCGGCAACGGGACCATCAGGGACTTCAGGAATGACTCGGAGGCAAGGTGGATTCCCTGTACGTGCGAGTGAAATCGAATATCCTCTCCCTCTGTCGTTTCCGTAAACGCCCATCAATTCGGATGGTCAAAGCGATGAGGGAATCGAGATCCGTAGGTAACTCCCGAGCAGCAAGCTCATCCTTGACCTCCTCTGACACGTCGTGCAGGAACATATCGAACAGCGGAGATGCCCCGTTTTCTCCCGGAGAACGGGGCATCTAAAACCTTCTTCACCTCTCCCACAAACCTCCTAAAAGGCTAACACATATGCCCGGCTGTTGTTCCCATACAGCAGTATTCCAGGTGAGAGCCCTCCTGGACATCAGCGTGATGAGGTTGGCTATCTTGGAGTGATCCGAGGGGAAGGATGAGGGCTGAAGCTCGAAGACAAGGGCACACTGAGCTAGAAACGCCCGATAGGTGCTTGGCTCTCCATTGAAGCGTTCCGGGGAGGTAAGCGGGGCTCCCGAGAAGGTGGAGTGACCGATGAGATGGCACTGCTAACAGCTAAGTTACTGAAGGGCTGTGAGGTTACCACCGTGGTAGGCTGCCTCCCAGACAACCCGCGGAATTGCTCCAGCAAAATGTCCAACGCCCAGTCATGGTGTTCAGCCAACATTTGGACCCCCTCCATAAGGCCACGAAGTAATTCCTTGTGCCTACCGATGGTGGCTCCTTGGGAGCATTGCACCGCTGGCCCGAGTCTGCTGGGTCAGTCTTGGCCAATTCGTACTATCAGGTTTGAAGGTAAGACCCAGGTGCAGACAGTGTCGAAGTAACAAAAGTGTATTAAATCGAACATGGTCAGGCAGGCTCAGGGATGAACAAAACAAACTGGCAACAGACAAACAGAGAACACAGGTATAAATACACAGGGGATAATGGAGAAGATGGGCGACACCTGGAGAGGGGGGTGGAGACAATCACAAAGACAGGTGAGACAGATCAGGGTGTGACAACCAGGATGATATGTGCCCAATACTTCACCACCAATGTCATTCCTCAAATAGCAGCTGGGCCCCTGTGATGCTGTGTCCACCACACGGCTGCACAAGACTTTCTTTCACCCTTGTTTTAAAACAACACCTTCATTTAAAACATGCTGGGTGTCTGTCTATGCATTTTAATACTCATTTTAATATGTCTGAGGGCACCTGAAGACAGCGTGAGCTTGTGCTGAACAAACAATGCATCAGATAGTCTCTCATTCCAATTTCATCTCAACAGGATTTGTACTTCTTACTTTGTGCATCTTCTGCCCTAACCACTGAATCATACCACCGACTATAGAACATGAGAATTTGTGAAAATCCTGTGAGGATTGAACATGCTTTTTCAGTGATATTATAGAGGAGAAACACTTTCACAAGACAGGTATAGAATAGGGACAATCATCAACAACCTCCAAAGGATTTCCATCACCTTTCACCTGTCAGAAAAAGAGCATTACCATAAATAAGATGCTTAAATTAGTGCTCACATGATAAAGCCCTTGCAATTACAAGTAGGCCTGCCGTAATGTACATTTGCATTCTGACATAGAGTCCTATGCATGAAACTAGAGTGTAATTCACTCACATATGCTTTCCTAAACATTGAAGGTATCACTGAAATGCCATTCCATTCGCTCCATGCTGGTCATTCTTATGAGCCGTCCTCCCCTCAGCAGGCTTCTGTGCACTGAAAGTAGCAATAACATAATCAAAGTATTTGTTTAAAGGAGACACTTCTAATCTGTTTTACATTTGTGCTTTTTTAGAAGCTCTGAAATATTTTAAAAGTACAAAAAGCACTGCCTTAACCCCTCACTATGTTAGTAATGGCACTTGGCTGTCTCTAGGGAAATCATGGCCAGTAAACCTTAATCCTGAGTCTGAAATTGGACAGTAGCTGTTGGTTTATTAAGACCATATAGCTCTTTCTACTATACAACTGGTTTCAAATGGGTTCAAATGAAAAGGATAAGAGGAAATCACAAAGATAATGAAAAAAAAGTTGCACAAAAGGGACTGCTCGTGTTGTTGCATTTCACAATATGAGAAGCATGTCTTCCTGTTGTTAGCAAAATACACATGATATACCACAGCTACTGCAGCTCATGAGACAATAGTGTTGTGAAGGCTGCGTTATGGCTGGGTTCCCGGTTGGAGCCTGCTGATTAGACCAAACAACCCTTCTATTACAAGAGATAGTTGTAAATCATCTGGACATCAAATTAAATCAAATTGTATTTGTCACATGCGCCAAATACAACAGGTGTAGTGAAATACTTACTTACTTAGTATTTACTAAAATAAATAAAAAATATAAATAAAGAAGAAAAATGGCATCATGAGGGAGGAATATTATGTGGCTATATTGAAGCAACATCTCAAGACATCAGTCAGGAAGTTAAAGCTTGGTCGCAAATGGGTCTTCCAAATGGACAATAACCCCAAGCATACTTCCAAAGTTGTGGCAAAATGGCTTAAGAACAACAAAGTCAAGGTATTGGAGGGTCCATCACAAAGCCCTGACCTCAATCCTATAGAAAATTTGTGGGCAGAACTGAAAAAGTGTGTGCGAGCAAGGAGGCCTACAAACCTGACTCAGTTACACCAGCTCTATCAGGAGGAATGGGCCAAAATTCACCCAACTTATTGTGGGAAGCTAACCGAAACGTTTGACCCAAGTTAAACAATTTAAAGGCAATGCTACCAAATACTAATTGAGTGTATGTAAACTTCTTACCTACTGGGAATGTGATGAAAGAAATAAAAGCTGAAATAAATCATTCTCTCTACTATTATTCTGACATTTCACATTCTTAAAATGAAGTGGTGATCCTAACTGACCTAAGACAGGGAATTTTTACTAGGATTAAATGTCAGGAATTGTGAAAAACTGAGTTTAAATGTATTTGACCAAGGTGTATGTAAACTTCCGACTTCAACTGTACTGCAGGTAGAGTTAAAGTGACTATGCATGGATAATGAACAGGGAGTAGCAGCAGCGTAAAAATATGTGTGGGAGGACAATGCAAATAGTCCGGCTAGCCATTATATTAGCTGTTCAGCAGTCATATGTCTTGTGTGTAGAAGCTGTTAAGATGCCTTTTGGACAAAGACTTGGCGCTCCGGTACTGCTTGCCGTGTGGTAGCAGAGAGAACAGTTTATGACTAGGGTGGCTGGAGTCTATAGCAATTTTTATGGCCTTCCTCTGACACTGCCTGGTATAGAGATCCTGGATAGCAGGAATCTTGGCTCCAGGGATGTACTGGGCCATACACACTACCCTCTGTAGTGCCTTGCGGTCGGAGGCCGAGCAGTTGCCATACCAGGCGGTAATGCAACCAGTCAGGATGCTCTCGATGGTGCAGCTGTATAACTTTTTGAGGATCTGAGGACCCATGCCATATCTTTTCAGTCTCCTGAGGGGGAATAGGCGTTGTCGTGCCCTCTTCACAACTGTCTTGGTGTGTTTGGGCCATGATAGTTTGTTGGTGATGTGGTCACCAAGAAACTTGAAGCTCTCAATCCGTAGCCTAATAGGCAATTTCACTATGTTAACATATTTTAATATAGTTTATAACTCTGTCTTCAACAGCCCTCTGTTGTAGGTTACACTGTGGTGTACAATCTCTTTGCAGGAACTAAAGTAAACTAAAATGAATAGGTTGGATCAGGCTTTGCAACCACTTGTTGAGTGGAGCTTGGCAGTAAAGAAAAGTAATAATATGTGTTTTCTACGCACATTTCAGTATATCTAGGCTACTGAAACAACACACAATTGATAGCCTACATTTTAAGACAAAAGTCAGAAATCAGTGAGTCTATATGACCCACATATTGGCTACATAAATAATATCATCCACTATCATCCACATAGTGGCCTTTCAAAGATTACATTTCAAGTCTATTATATATAGATTTTTATAAACTGGGTGGTTAGAGCCCTGAATGCTGATTGGCTGACAGCCGTGGTATATCAGACTGTATACCACAGGTATGACAAAACATGTATTTTTACTGCTCTATTTAGGTTGATAACCAGTTGATAATACCAATAAGGCACCTCAGGGGTTTGTGATATATTGGCCATATACTACACCCCATCCTGCTTTATTGCTTAAATATATCATAGTGTATATTAAATAAGGATAACAAACAGCACAGTTTGCAGTGGTAGTCTATTTTAATACTAGATTAACCAAATTATATTATAGATTTAGGCATAGCCTATTTTATGATTTACCTGCAACAGATGGGTGTTCCTTAATTCCTTCGCAATAAAGCATTCGCTTTATTCATGTAGTCTTGAGTTGGAAAAGTTGGAAAAGTTGGGGAATTTTACTATACATTCTCAGCAGAAACCCTTGTCCATGATAACTTTATTTTGACTTTAAAACATCTTGACCTAGGCCCATTTCGAGATGTAGGCATAGTCCGTGAAGTCATTTGTAGTTATGTCCTGTATTCTACGAAGATAAATCAAATTCAGCGATCTTTCTTTCCCGCTGCGAAAGCGCTCCCTCTGAACATTTAAATGTAGCCCTACACCGCTGAGGTACACACCTTCCAAGAAGGGCATGGCACACGACGCGTAGCCTACATCCACTCTCTGGTGTGGTGTGGGATATGAAGTTTTTGGCTATAATTGTCCTGCAAATCCTGATGCCTAGCGGATTTAAAACAGCAGTGTAGATTTAATTTGAAGATGAACAACAATTGATCAATTGAAATACTTCTGTACTCCACGTGACTGCCACTTTCTAAATAGTGGCAACCCCTCTTTTTCGGGCACACTACTGTGCAAATGAAATGCTCCTCTGAGATTACCATATGTAGTGCTACTACCTGCAATTGAATACCTATGTTTTTATTCCAGAAGACCAGCTGATGGTAATAAACATCTAACCTATTAGACAACATGTCCAACAACAACAAAAGAGATGCACATATTTTGCTCCCAATGCTCAGATCCTAAAACAATTTCATCTGAATGATAGTCAGTCTCTTATCCTTACCTCCATTCTTGTAGCCCCATGATGAGGACATCACCTGAAAGAAGGAAAATAGTGCATCTAATTTTCCATACTTGGGTTAAGATGTAATGTTTTGCAGCATCAAATGCAGTAACTCCTTATTTATTTTCAAACATATGATATGACATTTGAAATGTGGTGTAAACCCTTATGAAAAAAGATTGCAGCCGGAGTGTAGTACAACTGCAGTATGCTGCAGATACTGCATCCAAAATAACCGTTTTTTTTGCATTACACTGCAGTTATTCTGCCATTACTGTGTCCAAAATACCACAGTCGACTGCAGTTACTGCACTTTTACTGCAGTTTCAAAACTGACATCTTTTTTTGTAAGGGAATACATTGTTAGAAACATTATTTAGGTTACAACTTTGTCATGTTAGTCATAGGGCCAACATTCTTGAAGTAAAATTAGACAAATTAAGTAAGACTTGAAAAATGTACTAGACTGACATCTATACTCAACAAAAGGAACCACTTGTCACGCCCTGATCTGTTTCACCTGTTCCTGTGATTGTCTCCACCCCCTCCAAGTGTAGCTTATTTTCCCCAGTGTATTTATCCCTGTGTTTCCTGACTCTCTGTGCCAGTTTGTCTTGTATGTTTAGTCAAGTCAACCAGTGTGGTTTTCCCATACTCCTTTTTGCTATTCTCCTTTTTCTAGTCCTCCCGGTTTTGACCCTTGCCTGTTTCTGGACTCTGTACCCGCCTGCCTGACCATTCTGCCTGCCTTGACCACGAGCCTCTCTGCCACTCTGTACCTCCTGGACTCTGATCTGGTTTTGACCTTTTTGCCTGTCCACGACCATTCTCTTGCCTATCCCTTTTTATTATTAAACATTGTAAGACTCCAACATTCTGCCTCCTGTGTCTGCATCTGGGTCTCGCCTTGTGCCTTGATACCACTATTCTATGTAGTTCCTTTGATTTTTGATGATGTCAGAACTTTCTAAAATAAGCATGATTGGCTCCATGTGAACTCGATGTGAACCCGTTGCTGCGGTAACTCTGGGGTAATACATCCTTGAGAGCATGCTCACTGAAAACAAGCCAGTATTCACTCCATTCCCACACCCACTCCCAACTGACTGGAAAGTCTGTTACTTTGGGAGTCACTTACATGATGAACCGACTACTACTATGAAACCGTAAGCAAGTTATGAGAACTCTCATACTTTAATGTTTCTTTCTGAAAAAGAGTATACAACTGCAACTATATACATGTGTAGTTTATAAAAAAATAAGTGATGTTTCAAATAAGTGATGTTTCAATATGGAGTATCAAAAATACTTAAATGTACATTTAAAAACAGATGCTCTCTATCACATTAATTCTTGTCCTTACCGGTACATGTATTTCAAACAATATTCCAAAACATTGTTTACATAAAAATAAAAATCTTACTTTTGCCCTTCCAAACAATGAGCACAAACAGCTGAACAAGGCCATGTTCAGGTGTCCTATGAAAGGCCACAGGTCCTGGATGTGGGGTTAAAGGGGGGCCAAATGTGCTGGGTCCTGCATGGCTGTTCAGTGTCCACCACAGCCAGCTCTAGAGCTGTAGCTGGGAGGCAGAATATCAAGAGGCAGGCTGAGGGAAGTGGGCAGGGCTTGGGACAGTAAATCACAGCAGTAGCACAAGCCTGTTCCAAATGATGGTTGGTGCATACCAATGGACTGAATCACTGGACACTGGTTCTCTCTCTCTCTCTCTCTCTCTCTCTCTCTCTCTCTCTCTCTCTCTCTCTCTCTCTCTCTCTCTCTCTCTCTCTCTCTCTCTCTCTCTCTCTCTCTCTCTCTCTCTCTCTCTCTCTCTCTCTCTCTCTCTCTCTCTCTCTCTCTCTCTCTCTCTCTCTCTCTCTCTCTCTCTCTCTCTCTCTCTCTCTCTCTCTTCAATGATGGTGAACACATAAGCAAGCATCTCTTGACTGACGTAGAATGCACAATGGTCCCAATGTGCGCTGACCAAGGAATGTCCTCTGGAAACATGCTATACCCACACACTGTGGGATGATTGACAACTGAACAATGGACAATATTGTTATACACTGCTCAAAAAAATAAAGGGAACACTTAAACAACACAATGTAACTCCAAGTCAATCACACTTCTGTGAAATCAAACTGTCCACTTAGGAAGCAACACTGATTGACAATACATTTCACATGCTGTTGTGCAAATGGAATAGACAACAGGTGGAAATTATAGGCAATTAGCAAGACACCCCCAATAAAGGAGTGGTTCTGCAGGTGGTGACCACAGACCACTTCTCAGTTCCTATGCTTCCTAGCTGATGTTTTGGTCACTTTTGAATGCTGGCGGTGCTTTCACTCTAGTGGTAGCATGAGACGGAGTCTACAACCCACACAAGTGGCTCAGGTAGTGCAGCTCATCCAGGATGGCACATCAATGCGAGCTGTGGCAAGAAGGTTTGCTGTGTCTGTCAGCGTAGTGTCCAGAGCATGGAGGCGCTACCAGGAGACAGGCCAGTACATCAGGAGATGTGGAGGAGGCCGTAGGAGGGCAACAACCCAGCAGCAGGACCGCTACCTCCGCCTTTGTGCAAGGAGGAGCACTGCCAGAGCCCTGCAAAATGACCTCCAGCAGGCCACAAATGTGCATGTGTCTGCTCAAACGGTCAGAAACAGACTCCATGAGGGTGGTATGAGGGCCCGACGTCCACAGGTGGGGGTTGTGCTTACAGCCCAACACCGTGCAGGACGTTTGGCATTTGCCAGAGAACACCAAGATTGGCAAATTCGCCACTGGCGCCCTGTGCTCTTCACAGATGAAAGCAGGTTCACACTGAGCACATGTGACAGACGTGACAGAGTCTGGAGACGCCGTGGAGAACGTTCTGCTGCCTGCAACATCCTCCAGCATGACCGGTTTGGCGGTGGGTCAGTCATGGTGTGGGGTGGCATTTCTTTGGGGGGCCGCACAGCCCTCCATGGGCTCGCCAGAGGTAGCCTGACTGCCATTAGGTACCGAGATGAGATCCTCAGACCCCTTGTGAGACCATATGCTGGTGCGGTTGGCCCTGGGTTCCTCCTAATGCAAGACAATGCTAGACCTCATGTGGCTGGAGTGTGTCAGCAGTTCCTGCAAGAGGAAGGCATTGATGCTATGGACTGGCCTGCCCGTTCCCCAGACCTGAATCCAATTGAGCACATCTGGGACATCATGTCTCGCTCCATCCACCAACGCCACGTTGCACCACAGACTGTCCAGGAGTTGGCGGATGCTTTAGTCCAGATCTGGGAGGAGATCCCTCAGGAGACCATCCGCCACCTCATCAGGAGCATGCCCAGGCGTTGTAGGGAGGTCATACAGGCACGTGGAGGCCACACACACTACTGAGCCTCATTTTGACTTGTTTTAAGGACATTACATCAAAGTTGGATCAGCCTGTAGTGTGGTTTTCCACTTTAATTTTGAGTGTGACTCCAAATCCAGACCTCCATGGGTTGATAAATTTGATTTCCATTGATAATTTTTGTGTGATTTTGTTGTCAGCACATTCAACTATGTAAAGAAAAAAGTATTTAATAAGAATATTTCATTCATTCAGATCTAGGATGTGTTATTTTAGTGTTCCCTTTATTTTTTTGAGCAGTGTATTTCTATTGCTCATGTCATAAACAGTACTGTGTTTTCTACTTTCCAGGATAGCGCACAACATATTTTAATTAATATTGTCATGAAGACCTGTCATGAGGAGACAAGCATGCCGATCAACATGTGTCTCAGGCTTATAAGTAACAAGATCTGAATATTTTGTATTTTTAGATTTCCAATATATTAAGTCAACAAAGCTCAAAGACTGCATAATATGGTGTTTCCATCCACAACAATAACATAAACGTGGTTCCAATTTAATAGAGTCCGCATGGATCCCTTGAACTGTTGATGTACAGGCTTTATAAAATACATTTGATTGAATTTGAATTGGCTGGTAATGTCCTTCAATCAGATGGTTTTCACTCTTGACTACATGCAGAATACATAACACAAGTTTATTGTTTGTGGTATTATCATGAATGCAAAGAGAAGCTATCACCTTACAGACTGACAAGCATAATGCAGAATAAATAATGAACTGTCAACAATGACAATAATGGATTTGTTCTATATTGTGGGGATATATTCATCGTCAATATATTCATGGTCATTCATCAGAAAACACTTGACCTGGTAGGGATTACATGCCAGTCATACTTAGAATTTCTCAAGTGCTCTTGGAATTCATCACAGTGCCTTTTGGAAATGTTCTATACTACGTGCATTCATTACATGTCTTTGTTTTCATTACACAAATGATACAATGTGTATGTGTGTTGTCTGCTATAAGAGAAGCCCATTGGTAATTGAACACACCTCTCTCTACGGCTAAATGTACCTGTCCATTCAACAAAAGGACAGTGCTGCTTGAGTGACATTTCTAGAACACTGTTGAGGTTGTTATAACAGATATATAGCGGGTGATTTGATAGACAGATACAAAAGAAAAAGTGTCTGCTAGGCAGGCAGCTAAGCCTGACTTCTCGACTCAGGGGAAGTGGCAATCTTACCTGCTTTTTTGTCCTCTACAAGAATATCAAACTATCGCTTCCTGGGCCAATATAGTTCATTTTACAAAGATCCCTCTAAAGCTTTAGTGGACTTATATAATGCTGGTGAGATGGTGATGGGAAATAACTTCAATTAAAATGCTTTAGTGGGATCTATGCTGTCTTTGTTCTGTTGGTGATGGTCTTCAGTCCAATCAAGGACTTTAGATGAGTGTCAGATAATAGAGGGTGGCTCGGGTATTTGTGGGAACTTCAGTAACTGTGGAGAGAAAAACCCATCTAACTGAAACATGTTCTGTAGACTACACTGAATGCAATATGTCATTGAGATAACTTTAGAAAATACTCCTTGAGGGATTTCTCACACTTTATTACCAAAATACAAGTGGATGAAAATGTACAATACTGTGATTAGTCAGTGTAACTCAGCACCGTGTAGCCTAAGTAGCTTCCGGAAAACTACTAATTTGACAGAAAAGGGAACATGCATTTTCTTCCCTTCACTTATTTTAGGTGTAGTTACAGTCTTATATAAGTACAAACTTCATGATGCAGGCAGAAACATTTGCAAGAGGTTAAGATTGTTTTTGCAGACAAGCTACAGGTAACTACCAAATAAAGGAAACACCAACATAAAGTTTCTTCACTGCACCTTGTCATAGATTCTACAAGTGTCTGGAACTTAATTGGAGGGATGCGACACCATTCTTACACGAGAATTTCCATCATTTGGTGTTTTGTTGATGGCGGTGGAAAATGCTGTTTGCTGTAAGAAGTTTCACAGAGGTTATTTAACTACCTGTATTATATGCAAAAATGCTTTTTAGTTAAACTGCTGCTGTTGTAGTCCTCAGTTCTTATTGCACACATTGGAGTTATACTATTAGTGACATGAAAAACACATACCAAGGCAAGGACTTTTATTCTTCCAAATCCCTATATTTGAACAGTTCAAAATCAGAAACACTACATGTCGACTGTATGTCTTTGGTATGACCTTTACAAAACCATGTGATCAAAGGTCATGAACTTTCTACTGCAGTCGACTGGAAATTTGCTCCTCGCCAACAGCAAATTGAAGTCGGAACCAAAGCATTGTGGGAGACAACCTTCTGGGATTTTTGGAAGCAAAGGGCACTACAGGCTCTATATCCTTACAATCGAATCACGTAGGCCTTCATGTGATCCACATGAATAAATGAAATATCCTACTTGCAACAATATAGCTATCTCAATGTTACTGTAATGTAATGTGCTATGTTATAGCCTACAATTTTTCTTGTCTGTAATAATGTCACCAAACATTCAAATTTGTTGATTGTCTAGTATGTGTGAATAAAATGGAATAGATATTGTAGGATATGTATGGGTTATTGTAGGGGATTTCTACACAATTGTAGAGGCTTAATCTGTGTCCAGGACACCGTCCCTTAATGAGAAACTACCCGACACCAGTCGTGGGGTCAATACCAAGTGCATTTGACTGCTTTTCATATTGTTTACCCAGTAACTTATGTGAAGTGATGTACATGTATAGTCTAATCCTTTTCTGTACAGTGTGTTTTGTCCTTCATGTGATTAAATACAACTGTGTTCTTTACATGCTTACTAAAGGTTGAGAATTAAATAAATACACTGCAGCCTGAAGTGATGCTGACATGCAATAATTACCATACAGTAAGAATCTTTGTGGACCATATTTAATCACATCTGTTACAATTCCATGTTGCGCAATCACAAATAATGAGGAAGGTACAAGGGCATAAAGTAATGACAAAGAAAAGAGCATATCCCATATAATGCAATAACACATATGTTCTCATTCTAGTAGCCTATGCACTCAATTCCTGGTTATATTTTGAGAAAACCATCACAGATACAAAACAAGTATTGTGAATGTTAGAGCTTGGGCTGGTGTCTAATTTCTTTATCAGGATATTCATTCCTTGGACCATGCTGATCATGTTCAGCTTTGTGTAGAAGTGGAATTTCAATACCATCCACCTCGTCGGCAATAACAAAGGCGAATCCCATGTCTGCCACTGACGCATTTCCTAGAAACAGCAGAAGTCATCCGACAGCAGATGCATATGTGCCTCTTCCGGCTTTACTTGTAAACTACTTCCGGCTTACCCCTAAAACTTACCACTAAAGCCCAATATCTTCAAGCCAGGAATCCCTCTGCGTGATGCCACTTGTCAGTTTTAAGGGGGAAATTCACCCTTTTTCAACATAAACTTACTTTTGCTTACTAACCTTTGCCTGCTCATAGATGTTTAAAAATCACGATGCACACCAGATGTGATCAGTGGCCGTGTTCGAGAGCATAAAACCGTGATGCATCATGGGTAAATGGTGACTGACTGATCTACAAGTAATATTGAGTAGTTGAGTCTAAACTCGCCTTTAAATGGGACTGTTCCTCTGCCCAGGCTTTCCTGACACATGCCCGATCTTAGTACACCTGGATAGGTATTTTAGGTAACAGCTAACCACAAGGACCAATGGCCAATTGTAAGTGGTAAATGGCAGAGCGATTACCCCCATGTACAATACATTTGATGACTGTACTTAAGGTGTACTTTGTGATTCATGCTACACAAAGATCTTGACTGGCATCTGAACAGAAAAAATGATTTTGCACCATATTACAGAACCAAATAAAAAATAAAAACAATTATAGAACCAAATACAAATTATTCAGATTTTGGAGAATTACAGTTTATATTCACATTTCTGTTTTAATAGAATTATATTAAATTACTGAGAGAGAACAGGGCATTTATAAATATATAATAACATAACTTTCCCCAGAAAATGTTAACTACAGCCACCTACTGTACATAATTTTAAATGTTGCTCATATGAAAATTGAGCAACACTGCCACTTACTATCCTTGGATAATCAAATCTTAATTTCTAAATGAGAATACTACTTGTAAATAATCTAAATAAAACAGAAACCTAAGAAATGTTGAAAATGAGGCATAAGGCAGTGTACAGTATACATACACACTGGCATCACATATTAGTCAGTGATATAGGTAAATGGACCATGTCACATAGAATATAGATCTCATGGTCCCCTTTACTCCTGCTAGTGTACTAGTAAGAAGTCATCTCTTCATGGGAGACACAGAGAGCCTGTTTAATCAAGCAGATAGTCCCTGTAAGGATATCAGAAAAGCCTCACTTTGACTCTTTTGTATGCATTGTACTCCACTGTATTTCTTAGCTGAGCTTAGCAATAATGGAAACAAAAAAAGAAAGAGGCAAAGCACTGTGCACTTTGGTCAAATCTCACTATTTTCCTTGTGGCACCAAAGGAAAATGCACAACGTTTTACACCAAGAGTACCCCCAACACATCATGGTCCTCGTCTTCCACAAATTACATGGTGTTGATTTGTATCCTTCTATTCCAAAAGGATTGTGTTAAGTTCAGTTTAGAGACAAGTCCACTGCTACGCAGACGGTGAGAACGTGAGAATCATCCATCCAATAACGAAGTAAAAGAGGAAGACGGGATACACCACCAAAGCTTTGCGATTAGAAGGCTGGCTATCTGCTAAGAAAGCTGTAGAGGCTGGGGGAAAATAATATACATACATTCAGTTACATGTTATCAGTGACTTGTTTTATGATTAAGCAATAAGGAGGTGTGTTTTATGGCCAATATACAATGGCTAAGGGTTGCTTGGACACAGCCCTTAGCCATGGTATATTGGCAATATATCACAAAGCCTCGAGGAGCCTTATTGCTATTATAAACTGGTTAACAATGTAGAGCAGTAAAAATACATGTTTTGTCAAACCAGTGGTATACAGTCTGATATACCACGGCTTTCAGCCAATCAGCATTCAGGGATCGAACAACCCAGGTTATAATAAAGATTAGACTGTATAATCTATTAAAATGTAGTACTAATGTTATGAGGAACACTTGAACAGGTTTAATCTTTATGCAACAGCTCCACCTACTGTAAGTCAGTATGACTGCAAACAGTCAATGTGTTTGTAGAGGTGTGTAGAGGTGTGGCACCAATAAACGTAGTCAACCAAATAAGACGTGTAATATAGTTGTCTCCTTATGAAAAGGACTTTCCTTACCAAACGTGGACCAACTGAATGATGCTGTGACCACAATTAGTCGGACGATGAAGCTGACCATCCCAGACCCACCCAGCAGCACCAGCCTACAGACAACCATTGCCACAGTCAGAGGCATGATGCAGTAGCCTAGCACACACAGGCTCTGGAAAAAAGATCTAGAGGAAAGAAAAACAGGAATTTGAAATGCACATATTTCTAAGTTTTCAATTAATAAATAAAATTCACCTCAAGGAACTAATCATATTACAGTACTTGCATGTTCAAAAGCATTTTTAATTTGACTATAATGATTGGAAGCTGGCTAGAAAGTTGGGCAGATGTAAATGATGGATACGTACATGGTGCCTCCCAGCAGCTTTGAGTTCAGTGTGATGATGACAGATCCAAACCAGATGATCACAAACACCTCTGCAAACTGGGGCCCTCCATCTTCCTTACTGTCAACTGAACCCCCCTGCAGCATCCTGAAAACAAGAAAGAAACATTATAAATCCATAGCACATCCTTTTCCAGTTGTCTTTCATTCTTAAATGGCAATCATCACTTGAAACAATAACAAATAATTTTACCTGCCCCCATTTTAGTAAAAAGCTAAAGGGATGGGGCTGGAGAAAAGCAACCATTCTCAAATTCATATACAGGGCTATGGATACAAAGACCATCTATTACATTAAAATGATCGTTTTAACCATATTTTGAGGCTATATAGTGTTTGCTTACATTTACTTTGTTTACAAACATTGGAGTAAAACAATTTTACATTTTGGGTTCTGATGGGGTATGACAGTGGAACCAAGCTCATGAGGCATTTCTAAGTTATATTCTTCAAGAATCAATGGGTACATATGATTCATTTATAAGTCCAAAAATGGATGTAGCAACTGCAGATTGCCCCTTTAAAAAAGTATCAGTCATATTCTGCTACTACATTGACACACGAATACTCACAGAGCCAGTGTCACACAGAGCAATAATGGGCCCCACAAGTCCCCTGGAAAAGAGGAGGAAGTTATCACAATCTTCCTAGAACATCAAACACAATTACCATTGTCACATTTGTCTAGGTAGTACAGGAGGAACTTAAAATAATATTACTAGAACACCTGGGTTTTCACTAGTTACCACTGCTACAAAGTCAAAATTGTCTATATCGTAAACATTTATGAAAACAAAAATTTGCTTTTTGGTCTTAATTTAAATGTAGGCATAAGGTTAGCAATGGAGTTAAGGTTAGGTTTAAAATCAGATTAAAAAAATAAAAAAAAGGATTGGGGAAAAAAAAGGAAATTATTGAAAGCCATAATTATGACTTTGTGGCTATGTTAAGTAGTGATGACCAAACACCTGGCACATTTAGTTTGTCACATTTTCCTAGGTACTATTACAAATGTCAGTTTAAATCATGTTTGTTATATACATACTGTTATTCTTGTACGTGTTGGATAGATATCACTAAGTAAAGTACAGCTAGGTCACATGATGTAATACCAATTTATTGTGTTGGAATAGTATAAAAGATTAATTAATCTTTCAAAGTATATAGTACTCACAGTCTCTCAGTAGCGTTGAACTCTTCTTAGGATACATCACATGAACAAACTTTTTCCCCACTGCTTTCAGATCTCGTAACTGTAATTGAGACATGAGAGGGATTTTAGAAGAGGTTTTAAAGGTCTAATGCAGCCGTTTCTATCCCTATATCAAATCATTTCTGGGTGACAATTAAGTACATTACTAGCTAGGTTTCCATTCAATTGGCAACAGATTGTCATGTAAATATTCAAAAATCTGTATAAAGAAAATATGTGCATTTTCCCACCAAACTGACTTGTTGCGGATAAAAGTCAGTGCGTGATGACATAGTGCACACAAAATGTACTCTTACATTATCATGTACCGAAGAAAAATCTAAAGTGACAAAACTCTACTGATAGTTGTTACGAAAACTGTTGTGTTGAATAGCAAATGTGTCTACTCTGGTCTTGGCATGTGCACTCTTGCCAACAGCTCACAGATACAGTGCGGGTAGGCTGTGTGGGTAGGCTAGTCTACATGATGAGATCATTATGGATAAGGAATATTTTTATTTGTCAAACGGTAGTCAAGTATCAATCATCATGTCACCAGAATCAGACCCTCAATATTTATTGGAAAGGAGCATCAAGATCACTGTGCACTTTCACCACCCTGTGAAGTTCATCATAACTTATTTAATCTGTAGCCTAGGTTTCCGCGAGTCATAGTGGGAGGACCACACACCATATCAAGTTTACCTCGATATGATGGTTATTATATCAATATTTGCGCACAAAGGCGTTTCCACCACCTCCACTTCTCGAATAATTAATTTTACAGACACGAAAAGATCCCACCATGTCAAACAAACAAATGACCTGTTGCCATTTTTTTTTTTTTTAAATGTACCGAATCTACCTGTTTCCATCACATCTGTAGTGATTTAAAAAATATATATGGTATGACTTTACTTGCATTAAAAACTGTGGATGGAAACATGGTCATAGTGATGGATTTCAATTGGAATGGTCAAAATGAAACAACAATAGCTTCTTGGCAAAGACCAATTTCTCAAGCAAGAATTTTGCTAGGACTGTCTGGGAGGGGTCTGAATGGGGAGGGGAAAACTGAAAACTAGCAGTTATTGACAGAGGTTTACAATTGTCTTTCTTATTGGTCTGTTAACAACAGTAATTTACCACCTGGTGATATCACCAGGGAGACAAACTCCATCCCACCAAAACAGGCAGAAATTTCAGGCAGTCTTTTTAAACAGCTTTTACACTAAAAGGGCATTATTATAATTGTCCCAATATTATCCCAACGCTCATAGTGTGGAAATATATATAAAACATATGAAAATCTAATTTTTGACTGCACTGGGCCTTTAACATATAATGTAAGCCAAATTAAAAAGGGGTCATGTAAGATGGAAGTGTGCACAGTATGGCATGAAGAGGGAAATCTTACTATGGTGTCTTTGACAGGTTCATCCAGTGTGGAGTATTCATCATCATGACTGGGGGTTCCAACAGGCACATTGATCTCCCCCTCAACAGGGATGTCTCCTGATATGGATACATCTGACAGACCTGCAAACTGGAGATAATAACAGGAAAAGGGGTTGTACAACTGAATGCATTGAAATGAAATGTGTCTTCCGAATTTAAGGTGCGGGGCTGCCTTAATCGACATCCACGTCTTCGGCGCCCGGGGAACAGTGGGTTAACTGCCTTGCTCAGGGGCAGAACGACAGATTTGTACCTTGTCAGCTCGGACGCTCTAACCACTAGGCTACCTGACACCCTAAACACAGATAACGTTACACATAAATACTTCTCAATAATGACAACAACCGATTTTTGGCATTTAGCCAATGCACTTTCGTCGTGATAATTCACTGCAGTCTTATTACATATTGTTAGCAAGCGCAAATATAATTACTGTACTTTAGCTAACGTTAGTAACGTTAGTTACACAGTTAGCTAACTAGCTAACATTAGACAGCTAGCGTTACAGTTGCTATAGTTCTCCCTCAGGTTTTGGAAGCCATTTAGTACTTTTGCATGGACAGTGACTTTTCAGAAACGAACACCGACTTTCATTGGAGTGCTTGTCTCTCTCGCTCTCTCTGTGTTGACGCGTTTACCTAACGTTAGCTTAACTACAATAGCTAACAGCTAGCTAGCTAACTTGAACACCCATGTTGACATTCCCTTACTAGCTAATAGTATTTAATATTGGCATCAGAAACGCTTAATAGAACGTTCATGTATAATATGAAAAACAAGATATTAAAGAATTCATACACTGTTGTACAATAATACCGGTAGTTACATTATGTACTTTATTCTTACCATAGGTTTACTTAACTCATCCACTTCCGCCATTTTCTCTGTCCAGACGGATATGAGACGTCATGCTTTGACCATGATGTCACGTGGCTTGATAACTGGCTACATGCTGGAGAGAAAAAACGTACAAAAACTAGACAAAGTAGACACACTTTTATGTTTGCATGATCTCCAGAATTTCTAAGATTAGCACCTTTTCAAAAGGAATATATTCCGGTTAGAATGCAATACTAGTATAAACAGTGACTGATACAAATAATGGGATGTTTGATGCCAATATGGAGGGGTTTGCGTTGCAATTTTCAAGAGCATGGGCGCTGCGCTATGTGGGGTTCGGGGATCAAAGTATATTGTCTTGACTTGTCAAATTGATATGAAGTAAGAGACAATAACTACAAGTAAAATATTACAATATGGAAAATATTTGGTGTAGTTGTCCCTTTAAGAATTATACTATGGGTGTGAAAGGAGGAGGTCCTTGGCAACACAGACCCAGATAGACACGAAAATACATTGTAACAAGAATCAGCTAACATTGTTTACCTAATGAATTAATGCGTCAAGGAACCAAAGAAGAGTCACTGTGTGCCACGGGTCCAAGGATTCGACAGCATTCATATCTGGAGGAGTGGGCTATTCAAATCTCAATCTGGAAATGTTATCAACAATGTTCTGCACTGATTCGATGCATTAATTCAGATTTCTAACTTAAACATCTAGGCTACTGTACAGCATTCCAAAAATAAGCAATGGGGCATCCTCCTCTTGAGTTCAGCGACTGCTATGAGGACAGTCCGGATTTTAGAGAAAGACTAAAATGCTATGAATTAGAATTGGAAAGAACAAGCAAATTTCTCAAAGATGTAATCAAAGACGGCAACAGTGTAATCAATGCAATCAAGGGTAAGCTTCTCTCTTTCTTCACCCTTTTTACTATTTTCTATATAGACTGTTTGTGGGTTTTAAATGTTTTTCTATGTAGTATGTCGAAGAAGAGGAACCTGCATTGTTTAGACACAGCTAACATACAAATTAGTTGAGCAATTGTTTCCAAAAAACAAAGCCTGCTTTGATATGATATAATGAAGCAATAAGCACGATGGGGTGTAGTATGGCCAATATACCAGGCTAAGGGCTGTGCATATATACGAACCACGACGCAACGCGGAATGCCTGCATGGATACAGCACTTAGCCTTGTATGTTGGCCATATATCACAAACCCTCCAGGTGCCTTAATGCTTTTATAAACTGGTTACCAACGTAATTCGAGCAGTAAAAATAAATGTTTTTGTCATAGCTGTGGTATATCAGACCATATACCAGGGTGTCAGCCAATCAGCATTCGGGGCTCGAACCAGACAGTTTATAATCTGTTGGAGCTCCTGATGGATTCCTGTAAAAATACATGTGTGAACAGATCCATAACATCATCAATGGAAAAACATTGCCAATTCATTGTGTGCCAAATAGTGACCTAATATGACTGTATTGGTATTGATTTCTGTTCAATTTTGATTTAACAAAATTTTACAGTAACACAAGTTCAGTATTTGTCTAGCAGCTGAATGACAAGCTAACAGTTTCAACCAGTTTATCAGCCTAACTAACATGTTACTTTTCTTGATAAATAATTTGTGGATGACAGTGGGCTGTGACGGCAGACTATCAATTATGTAACTAACAGAACATGTAAAAAATCATGACCTAATATACAGACAACCTACAGCTATAGTGTAACTTAACTCTGGTGAACTCTGGTATGTATGACTCATCCTATGCTGACTTGCGCATGTGACACTTTTACTGTGCTTCATAAAGTCAGTCAAAATCCACAGAGCATTTTAGGTAGGCTTAAATGTTTGTTTCAGTCATACAAAAAATATGACCTGACGTTTGCACAGTCAATAACCAAACCCAAACCACATGCTAAGCAAGCGTAAGTGAACATTGGCCTTCCTCAGTGATTCCTTGTTTGACGCAACTGCATAAGCAACATGAACCTGTAGCATAAACAAAGTTTTTTCATTGTTGTCGTGCTGTGCCTTATCCGTGCCATGGTCCTGTCTCTTTTCCTTCCTGTTTTCTCCTCCACCAAAACCACTGCCATGTGATATTTTACTCTACATATAAGGAGAAAATGCTGCCTTTGCAGATCATAAAAAGTGCAGCTTAAGGATTCTTACCCATCCCTTCCACATTACATAGCTGTGCCCCCCCCCCCCCCCCCCCCTCCCCTCATATACTCAATATAGCACATCCCCTTACTGTCCAAGGTCCCTGAGCATTGCGCATAATGTTATTGCACAACCCTATAATTTCAATGTCAATGATTCCATGATTATTTTACACAGTTACATTTTGCTTATCACTTTTCATTATTGCACGTTCCTGAATGAGTGAGTCAGCGCCTAATGTCCTTATTTGTTCTTAAGGGTCAGTGGGTGTAGCACAAATTAGTTTTTGTAGCGTTTGTAGCGCTTCCTGGACAGCAGGAGCACAAACTCTGAGTTTAGCATATGGGAGGGGTCCTCTGCTATTTTGTTTGCCATCCTCAGCATATGTGTGGTAGCTGTCCAGAAAAGTTGTGTTGGTAGGGTTGCTGATAATTCTTTCTTGCAGTTTCAGCAGACTTGTCACACTGGCTTTTGCCTGTACAATGACACTGTTCTACCACGCAGTGATGCAGGTGCGGGACACATACAAACTAAATATACTTTAAAACCAAATTGAAGCTGTAGAAATTATAATGGACCTACATTCATACAGTTTCTTGACTGTCCAGCTTGCTAATCACCCAAATGAAAGGTCAGGGCCACTGGTTGGTAGTCATTGTGTTCCTTGGGGCATGGCTTTTTCTTGATGTGGATGATATGAGATGTTTTCCAGTCATGTGTGTGTGAGAGAGAGAGAGAGAGAGAGTTGAGGGGTGACTGGAAGATGGGTTGCAAGACTGGGCCAATGGTTTACTGAAGGCTAGCCTCAGTGTGTCACCAAAGTACCACTGTGCTAATCCCAAACGTCAGCTCTTGGATGTTCTCCATGAGTACCGCTGCCTTTGTTGGTATAGGACCAAATTTACTGGAACAGTATTTGCATTGTTAGACCCACCGAGATTCCGTTCTGTAGCCCAATTCACAAAAGTCAAGCTTTTTATCTCGAAAACAGAAACTGTCATTGTAAGGAGAGATGCAGTGTTGCTGAGTATAGGATATGTCACTTATTCTGTCTTGGTGATAACTGGGAGTCACTTGAAGAGAGTTTTTGTTGTCGAGGTATTAGGAGCTGAAATAAGAGTTCCCCCCAACACCCATCTGGGTGCAAACACAAGTCCTCTAGTATAGTATATCATTTATTTTTTTAATCACTGAAGTGAGGAGGTTGACTTTCTATAAAGAATTGAAAACCCTAATTACAGAATTGCCTTTGAATGAAAGGATGGGCTATGTTATTGTTGGACTAGTCTGTCTGATATGTTCTGCCTCTTCATTGGCACACCCCTGAGGTAAAAGGAATTTGACACACCTATGCTAATGTAATGACTGTCTTCACTCATTAGAATGCTGAAAATAGATTATTTATAAACTGGGGGGTTCGAGCCTTGAATCCTGATTGGCTGAAAGCCGTGGTATATCAGACCATATACCATGGGTATGACAACATTTATTTTTACTGCTCTAATTACGTTGTTAACCAGTTTATAATAGCAGTAAGGCATCTCAGGGGTTTGTGATATATGGCCAATATACCACGGCTAAGGGCTGTGTCCTAGCACTCTGCGTTGCATCGTGCATAAGAACAGTCCTTAGCAGTGGTATATTGGCCATATACCACACCCCCTCGGACTTTATTGCTTAAGTATATTATTTGTATTTCTGATAGTTTTTGGTTGCTGAATTTCACTATCTGATATGTTCTCATGCTGCCTGTCTGGGCTAGTCATGGGAACCAACCAGTACCTGTCTCAAACTTTGACAATAGTCCTGAGTTAGCTCAAACCAAGAGTTGTCTAAGAGGAAGTAGGTGGGCCTCCTTATTCTTATTATTCCAGGCAGCATGACTTCCTCAAACATACCTTTTCTGTTTAGTTGCTCTCCAAATACTGTGCTTATTTATTTATGGCTGAACTGTAATGATGACAGTTCAATCACATATAAGCTCCATGTTTGGCAATCACCAAAATAAATATCACAATTTAATTGATAATGTCCTAATTACACCCTTTATCCTTTTATATCTAAATGTAAAGTGCTACTGTTATTATGTTGATTGTGTCGATAAAGTGTAATGTGTGTTTTATGAAGGTTATTCAGTGGCAGTGCAGAAGTTCTCCCAGACACTCAGTGTGTTCCAGTTCGACTTCATTGGTGATTCTCTGACAGATGATGAGATGAACATTGGTAAGTTCATATAGTGCTTTGTCATACATACACTTACTATATTGGTCAGCCTGAAAGCCATATTACATTTACATTACATTTAAGTCATTTAGCAGACGCTCTTATCCAGAGCGACTTACAAATTGGTGCATTCACCTTATGATATCCAGTGGAACAGCCACTTTACAATAGTGCATCTAAATCTTTTAAGGGGGGGGGGGGGGGGTTAGAAGGATTACTTTATCCTATCCTAGGTATTCCTTAAAGAGGTGGGGTTTCAGGTGTCTCCGGAAGGTGGTGATTGACTCCGCTGACCTGGCGTCGTGAGGGAGTTTGTTCCACCATTGGGGTGCCATATAGAGATATTCTGCATATCTCTATATGGCTCTAGTCTAGTCAGCCTTATTACTTTTCTCCCCAGCATTGACTGGTTGGCAATAGATTTCTTAATGTTTCTCAAAGTTTCAGTGTAATTGACTTCATTGAATTAGGAAGTTCTTTTTTGTTGTTGGTGATGGCACAAAGCCTTTATTGATTTCACTTCCTCCCTTGTTCAGTGCATATTAACCTGTCATCTTCTAGGGAACATGTTTACCCCATTAATTACACTATATAATAATGAAACAAGAACTCTGCCAAATATATTCACTATACAGTTACATAACACAGGCCACACCATAATGTAATGTGACATTACAAGACATACTGTAAATGTATTGTGACACCAGCACACAGGTAGAATGTCTTGATAACACATTACCTTTTTGTCAAAACAGTGTCCAAGGTTAAAGAATATGTAGTTATGTACATGTGTCCTAGTTATGATATGTAACCTAATATCTATCTTTCTCTTTGTCTACAGCGGAGTCTTTCCAGGAGTTTGCTGGTCTCCTACAGGAAGTGGAGGATGACAGGATGATGCTGGTGGGTTATCAGCAGCACCTTTTTGACCCTCATACAACCAGAGGTGGAAATAAGAGAAACCCCAACTGGAACTGGCTTCCTGGGATGAACTCTGTCTCTGGTCTTGTCCTCCTTTGGGCCTGTGCAATATAAATAATGATGTCATGATACTGCATTATCAGTGTGCAGTGAAAAGCAGCAGATCCTGTTATACTGGGCTTTCTGGATGCTTTACGGATTTTTTAAAAACACAGCTACTCTATAATTACAGCTGATGCTCTTTTTGAGGGGAAGAAGAGCAACACCTGCTGGAGTACAAGATAATTCCCGGGTTCATTTCTAGGCTTCTAATTGCTTGGTTACCTTTTTCATCCAATTTCTTATCATAACTAATCTTGCATGTTTGTAATGTAATGCATGGCATGCTTTTGCCAAATGGCCAACAGAACACTCAATGTTTCATGTTTTTTCCTCGTTCAGGTTCAGAATGCTTGTGATCTGCTTATCAAGCCACTGGAGAAGTTTCGCAAGGAGCAAATAGGAGTGACAAAGGTGAGTTCATATTTAGCTTTATATTAATTAATTTATAATATTTAGTGTGGTGGATACTTCAGTATTTACATTTGACAAATATTGGTTGTTGGATTGGATTGTTGAGTATACCTACTTTTCATTGAACAGTCATGTGCCCATGTAGCACTTTTTCACTTTAACTAGATGGGAGATAAACAGGATCTGAGTTTTGGCAGTGCATATAAATCACGCTCATGTGCTGCTGAGGTGACACGGGCCCCCTTCCCCTTCCTCCATCTCCTCCAGATTTGCTTGTTGTGAAAATTCAGTGCGAAGCTCATGACACCAACCTACTTATTCAGCAAGACATTCAGTCAAACACAATGCATTTGTTTTTAGTGTACCTACCCAGTCCCACCATAAACTGACCCAGTTGATCAACTTTAAACTTTTTTACCATTGCAAAGACTATTCAAATGTACTCTTTCTATCTATACTTGGTCCTACTGCAATGCAGGTTGATTGAATTGAGCCTTTAGATTAAGTGAATAAATAGCCAAAGTCAGTGGATGTGCTGTAGTAACACCACTAGTGTCCAACTACATAAATGTAGAAAGACATGTCCTGGAGGAAGGAGCTTCCAACTGGGCACAAACTGGTTGAATCAACGTAATTTTTCAACGTATTGTGATATGGAATCAAAGTGGAAAATACGTTTATAGGTATTGCGTGTTCGAATGTCATCGCGGACAACTTTAGAATTTTAACTAATTGGCAACTTTGCAACTACTTAGCATGTTAGCTAACTCTTCCCCTTAACCCTAACCTTAACCCTTTAACCTAACTCTTAACCTTAGCCTCTAGCCTTGCTGACGTTAGCCACCTAGCTAACATTAGACACAACAAATTAAAATTCATAACATATCATACGAATTGGAATTCGTAACATAACAAACAAAATTGATGATGGACATCTACAAATTAATACAAACCATACAAAACGTAACATATCATACTAATTGGAGTGTAACGGATTTAAATGTACTATGTTACATCTACCCCTGAGTCCAGGTTGGTTTGGGCTCCTGAGTGGTATAGTGGTCTAAGGCACTGCATCTCAGTGTTAGAGGTATCACTGCAGACCCTGGTTCGATTCCTGGCTGTATCACCACCGGCCGTGATTGGGAGTCCTATAGGGCGGCGCACAATTGGCCCAGCATTGTCCGGGTTGTAAATAAGAATTTGTTCTTACCTGACTTGCCTAGTTAAATAAAATAAATTAAAACTGAGCAAATGAAATGTGGCCATACTTCAGCAATGATGATATTTAGACCTATGTAGCATTTTACAAAGTCATCAACAACAATTGTTTGAATTCAACCCAGAATTGTTTAAAATAAACAGTCTAGGGTTTCAAGCTCTGGTTGATTTCAAATTTAATGTGATATTGAATTATTAAGTAATGGGACAAATTCACTTATGTGTATTAAAGTAGTCGAAAGTTTAGTGTTTGGTCCCGCATTTCTTGATGTAATTAATCATTGCGTGCTAGGAATATGGGACCAAATACTAAGCTTGTTAATTTGTCCCAATACTTTTGGTCGCCTAAAATGGGGGAAAAATGTACAAAAAGTGCTGTAATTTCTAAACAGTTCACCCGATATGGATGAAAATACCCTCAAATGAAAGCTGACAGTCTGCACTTTAATCTCGTAGTCATTGTATCATTTCAAATCCAAAGTGCTGGAGTACAGAGCCAAAACTAAAATCTGTCACTGTCCCAATACTTTTGGAGCTCACTGTAAGTGAAAGTATAGGACTAACTCAAGTTACACTTTATTTATAGTGCATTTAAAGTCAGTGGCACAGATGGAACTACACGCATAAAATACATCTCCTTCAAATGTTTATATTTGGTTGTGTTGACAACCAAACACACTATCACTTTTGAAATCCAATAAATAGCCTATTAACTTGTCGACAAGTTAACAAATGATATTGGATTCACATCTCACACTCAACCAAAAGTAAAATAATGTGATTAAGCCTGTGGCTCAGATGGAAATATCCAAGCAGTAGATACATCTCCTCCTTTAAATGTTGATATTTGGTTGCATTGTCAACCAAACACAATTTAATATTACCTTTGTAATGCAGTAAATAGTTTCCTTAATTTAGGTTATCTTACAAAGGAATGTAATATTCTACCTTAAAATGAGTAACACATCTGTGGCCACATGTTGAGGTTACTAAAACTATAAAGGTCTTATGTAATCATATATACTATGTTCAAGATCACATTCATAAGTCATCACAGGTCTGTGGAGATCTTCACCATTGCTATAATAATCTGCGCTGAATCTCAAATGGCATTGATCACTTGCACCATGTACTTTTAATGTCATCTCAACTGCAATCCCAGTCATTTGGTTCTGCTTTTAGATGAATCACAGCAATGTCACATTAATCTGTTGTCTAAATAAACAAAATGTCTGATATTGTATTCCCATTTTAACTTTGCTGTGCTTTTAAATGGTTGAAAGCACAGTGATAGACATTTGGGTGACAACTAAACCAAAAATCAGACATTGTTTTCCATGGGAATTTGGTTGTGCTTTTAGATAGTTGAAAGCATAGTGATAACACATAGGAAATTCAACTGTCTTTTTAAAAGGGTGAATATAATTTGTAATCCCATTGATCAACGTCTCAACCACATTGAATTTATGTAGTGTGTCCAGATCTATCTAACACACATTAGTCTCAGCATTTGTACTAAATACATGGACATTGCTTTCAAGAAGTGGTAGATTGCCTTTATCCAACTAAATATTTGTGTGACTCTCTTCCCTTTGCCAAGTAAGCTATGGTCTAGGTTGTGGACTGTAGTGCTTTGGCATCTGTAATCAACTGCAGATGACCTCAGCTGAGACGCTAGCTCAAACAAATGCTTGGCATCCCAAGCGTGTTGGCAGTACTATCTACACCAGGGTTTCCCAACTCTGTCTTTGAGGATGTCCAGACAGCCCACATTTTTGTTATAGCCCTGCACTAACAGACCTGATTCATCTAATCAACTAATACTCAACGCCCAAACCTTCTATTTTAACAAACTAACGCAATGGTAAATCTTAGCGCTGACGGTAGCGCTATAGGTCCGGGGGTGTGTCAGAAATATTTTTGCTAATTTCACAGCAGGAATTATGGGAACAATAGGTGACTGTGCTACGAAAAGGCTGGGTTTTGATTCATATATAAGTTGTCGGTAGGAGTTGTGGGACAAGGGCTTGACCATTCACTGGCCAATCAACTTGTTCCAAGGATTAATACTTCATGTGGTTGTCTCAAGTTGTGTATGTTATTGACTGCCTTTGCGTTGCCATCAACTCCAATTCGGCTGGAGGCACGGAATATTTGTGTCCTCGTCCGTTTATTAAAGGCCCAATGCAGTCAAAATTCATTTTTTCCTTTGATCAATTTGATCAGTGTTATTTCCTAATAGTTGCTGTTTGGAAACACAATCTACACAGGACCTTCTAACCAGCAGGTTTGCATGGGTGTGGCATTTTGGCTGTCCATGGTGATATGACCATCCTGTAAATTGGTCAATAGACCAATAGCAGCAAAGAGTTCCAAACCTCTCTGCCAATAACAGCTAATTTTCATTTTTCCCTTCCCCATTCAGATAGGTCCCAGAGACAGTCCTAGCTAAATTCTTGCTTGAGAAAAGTATTTTTTTTTGCTAAAAAGCTATTTTTGCCCATTTTAATGGAACTCTATTACAATAAGGTACTTAATTGTTACCCAGAAAATTATATGCGTTGTTCTTGACCCCATTTCACACGGGCTATTTTGGAACCATGTTTCTTGGGCTAGCCCTGAAAAGTCAGCGCTAACCCTGCTCAGGAGCAGGGCCAGCTATCCCTAGGCTAAGGTTGGTGCTTGCCCACTTTAGAATGTGCAAGTGTGAACACTCGCTCAGCCCCAGGCTAAAATCTCCCTTAGCCCTGGGCTAAGGTGCAGTGTGAACGCGCCTCACGTAGGCGCCTCACATATGCCCATCATGGAATGAGAGATGAGACGATGACGGTGACACACGTGCTGTATTTAGAAACATCTAAGTTATTTTCATTCGATTAAAAACCAAGCCCTCAGTAGGCTACCCTTACCCTACTATAACGAAAGCTGGTTAAATAGCAATGTGTCTGCTGTCTTTCTGGCCATGCATTAGCCAAGTAGCCTATCATAAAAGGTGTCTAAATGGTCATCTTGTGAGGCTTTTACTGGCATGCTTTTGAGTTATTCACAATTCACATACAGTAGGCCTACCTGCATACTCCATTTTGCTTGTATCCATCCCCATTTCCAAAGAGTGCCTCTTGTCCAGTTACCAAAGACGTGCTCCTCCAAAATTACTCAAATTATTCTGTCCTATTGTAGATAAAAAGGGGATGCCCGCTTACTGTTTTGCTGCTCCCAAACATTATTTTTGAATAAAGCTTTGGTGATTAAGATTTATTTCAAAGCGGTCTCATGAGCCAAACCTTTATTGATAGTATTGGGTACTGGTGAATGCATTGGGCAGAAAAAAAACTGCCTTCATTGATATGTACACGGGCACAAAGAGCACATTTCTGTTGTTCCATGAGCATTTGGGCACTGTGCGTCATGGATATTACATTACCAAACGCTTTAATGCTAAGACCTACTTTTGGTGAGTCAAATCTCCCTATTTACGCTGAATGAAATTGTCACTTTTGCGCTAGTTCAAATATTGCCACTCCTTTCACCTCAGTGCAAGCGAGATGATACTGGGGCAAAGGTTGGAAAATGCCAGAGTGCCAGTTTTTACATGCTGTAATTGCCAGCTAACGTGTGTTTTGACACTTGCACCGCCTTAGTGCCAGACAAAAATAGAGCCCTTTGAGTAGTTGAATCAGGTGTGTGAGGGTTCAGTGCAGGGCGAGAACAACACTGTGGACTGTTTTGTAGTCCCCCAGGAGAGAGTTGAGAAACACTGATCTCAACTGATCAAGGCCAGTTATGGCTGTGTGGAGCAACATGTGCATGTACAAACTCAAATCAAATCAAATTGTATTTGTCACATACACATGGTTAGCAGATGTTAATGCGAGTGTAGCGAAATGCTTGTGCTTCTAGTTCCGACAATGCAGTAATAACCAACGAGTAACCTAACAATTTCAAAACAGCTACCTTATACACACAAGTGTAGAGGGATGAAGAATATGTACATAAAGATATATGAATGAGTGATGGTACAGAACGGCATAGGCAAGATGCAGTAGATGGTATCGAGTACAGTATATACATATGAGATGAGTAATGTAGGGTATGTAAACATTATATTAAGTGGCATTGTTTAAAGTGGCTAGTGATACATTTTTTACATGTATGGCAGCAGCCACTCAATGTTAGTGGTGGCTGTTTTAACAGTCTGATGGCCTTGAGATAGAAGCTCTTTTTCAGTCTCTCGGTCCCTGCTTTGATGCACCTGTACTGACCTCGCCTTCTGGATGATAGCGGGGTGAACAGGCAGTGGCTCGGGTGGTTGTTGTCCTTGATGATCTTTATGGCCTTCCTGTGACATCGGGTGGTGTAGGTGTCCTGTAGGGCAGGTAGTTTGCCTCCGGTGATGCGTTGTTGTGCGTTGTGCAGACCTCACTACCCTCTGGAGAGCCTTACGGTTGTGGGCGGAGCAGTTGCCATACCAGGCGGTGATACAGCCCGACAAGATGCTCTCGATTGTGCATCTGTAAAAGTTTGTGAGTGCTTTTGGTGAGAAGCCGAATTTCTTCAGCCTCCTGAGGTTGAAGAGGCGCTGCTGCGCCTTCTTCACCACGCCGTCTGTGTGGGTGGACCAATTCAGTTTTTCCGTGATGTGTACGCAGAGGAACTTAACTTTCTACCCTATCCACATCGACGGGACAGGAGGCTGAAGAAATTTGGCTTCTCACCAAAAGCACTCACAAACTTTTACAGATGCACAATCGAGAGAATCTTGTGCTCCCTCTGCTGTTTCCTGAAGTCCACGATCATCTCCTTTGTTTTGTTGACGTTGAGTGTGAGGTTATTTTCCTGACACCACACTCCGAGGGCCCTCACCTCCTCCCTATAGGCCGTCTCTTCGTTGTTGGTAATCAAGCCTACCACTGTAGTGTCGTCTGCAAACTTGATGATTGAGTTGGAGGCGTGCATGGCCACGCAGTCGTGGGTGAACAGGGAGTACAGGAGAGGGCTCAGAACGCACCCTTGTGCTGAGGATCAGCCGGGTGGAGATGTTGTTACCTACCCTCACCACCTGAGGGCGGCCCGCCGGGAAGTCCAGTACCCAGTTGCACAGGCCGGGGTCGAGACCCAGGGTCTCGAGCTTGATGACGAGTTTGGAGGGTACTATGGTGTTAAATGCTGAGCTGTAGTCGATGAACAGCATTCTCACATAGGTATTCCTCTTGTCCAGATGGGTTAGGGCAGTGTGCAGTGTGGTTGCGATTGCGTCGTCTGTGGACCTATTGGGGTTGCGATTGCGTCGTCTGTGGACCTATTGGGGCGGTAAGCAAATTGGAGTGGGTCTAGGGTGTCAGGTAGGGTGGAGGTGATATGGTCCTTGACTAGTCTCTCAAAGCACTTCATGATGACGGAATTGAGTGCTACGGGGCGGTAGTCGTTTAGCTCAGTTACCTTAGCTTTCTTGGGAATAGGAACAATGGTGGCCCTCTTGAAGCATGTGGGAACAGCAGACTGGGATAAGGATTGATTGAATATGTCCGTAAACACACCAGCCAGCTGGTCTGCGCATGCTCCGAGGACGCGGCTGGTGATGCCGTCTGGGCCTGCAGCCTTGCGAGGGTTAACACGTTTAAATGTTTTACTCACGTCGGCTGCAGTGAAGGAGAGTCCGCAGGTTTTGGTAGCGGGCCGTGTCAGTGGCACTGTATTGTCCTCAAAGCGAGCAAAGAAGTTGTTTAGTCTGTCTGGGAGCAAGACAAACTGTTACTATTATGACATTATGATCTTGCTATTATTATTGTTGACACATGATGTCTCACACTGAAAAACAATTCAAATGTTTTGTCGAATTATTGTGTAATTAATTGAATAAACTTCTGTCTATCTTTTAGGAAAGAAGAAAGAAGTTTGAGAAAGAGAGTGAAAAATATTACTCTCAGTTAGATAAACATCTGAATTTGTCAGCTAAGAAGAAGGAAACTCAGCTGCAGGAGGTTGGTGGAAATCCCTCAACAGAGACTTCCTGTAAAGAGTTTAATGGAACTCTGAAGGGATTAAAAGTTTTGTTTGTAAAATGTGAATATTTTATTCTAATGCTCCCTAATTGGATAACTCAACTGGCTCAAGCTCACCGGCTTAAAGTTTAGCCAATAACAACAAATATTAAGACTATTCGGAAACAAGCTGCTTTGTAATCACCATTTCATTCCTCCAAAGGCTGACGAGCTGCTGGACAAAGAGAGGCGGAACTTCTATGAGTCGTCAGTGGAATATGTGTACCAGATCCAGCAGGTGCAGGACAGGAAGAAGTTTGATGTGGTGGAGCCTGTGAGTGTTTTCTTCCTCTCGGTCGTCCACACTTCCTGTTTACACCTCCCTGTGTTGCTGCACGGATACACACACACACACACACACACACACACACACACACACACACACCACACACCACACACCACACACCACACACACACACACACACACACACACACACACACACACACACACACACACACACACACACACACACACACACAGAGACAGCTACAGATGCTGCCTGTGTAAGCTATTAAATGATACGGCCACAGTGGATCAGTGGCACACATCCTGAACAACCATAATTACCTCTGAACACCATTGCACATTGAGACAGGCAAGTCTAACATGGCACACTAGGAAAGAATTACTCACAATCTCATTGATTTTGATTTCTCATTTGAACCAATGGCTAGATTAGCAATAGGTCAGTGTTAGAGTACGGTATGAGTGAGTGTTAAGAACAGCCTTTGATCAGCTATGAGAGTCTAGAAGTCTGGTACGCAAGGCTACTGTAGTACGGAGGTGAACTCTTACACTTCACTTCATTAAGTATTATAAAATGTATTTGCCCATTATAAGAATATAGTGAACGGACCATTTTTGAATAATTATCAATATACTAATAATCGGTTGTATGTTGGGTTGTTTTCAATGAACAGGTGCTGGCATTTCTTCACAGTATCCTAACACTCAACAACCTGACGGTGGAGATGACTCAGGACTTCATGCCCTATAAGCAGGAGCTGCAGCTCAGCTTGCAGAATGTGAGTAGCTACCGATGGTAATGACAACATTAGTTAAATGAGACTCAATAATGATGATGCCTAAACCTGGAGGCGATAGATATATTAATGGTGATGGGTCTAGTTAGGACTCCAGGAAGCTGTCATAGGGCTTCCCAATAACCATCCAACATGACCGTGAGTCTGAGTGTGTTTTGATGTGATCTGCAGACGCGGAACCACTTTGAGAGCACTCGTGAGGAGATAGAGGAGCTGATGAAGAGAATGAAGCAGCAAACCCAGATTGGTAAAATGCACAGCAAACCAGTCATTGAGGGCTACTTGTACTCTCAGGAGAAGTGTAAGTATGCATGCTATAGTTTGTAAACCTGCTACATTCCTCTCAACATGTTGTATCCAATAAGCCCTGACCTGACATGATAAACTATCACCCTGCTCTCTCAGGGGCCTTGGGTGTGTCATGGGTGAAGTACTACTGTAAGTATCACAAAGACAGTAAGCTGTTTGTCATGGTCCCTGCTGAACCAAAACCTGCAACCAAACAGGTAGGTCATAAAATGGGTCATATAATCTGTATAAGACACTTGAACAACTATTTGTCACATCTCTGATAATTGATCAGACTCAATGGAATTATTTAAATGCACATGCGCTCATATATTACTTGTGTTTTTACTGTTTTATTAACTTTCTGCAAAGTTTTAATGTAGAGATTCTCTCTAGTCCTCTCTCCCCCACCTTTTAACTACACACTATCATGGTTTCTTCCAGGGCCCCACAGAGCTGAAGCTTAAATCCTGCTTCCGCAGAAAGACAGAGTCCATAGACAAGCGCTTCTGCTTTGATATTGAAACTTACGAGAGGTTAGTACAAATGCTCCACTTTGAGACTTCGAGATGAGGTAGACTTTGTATTAGATGATACATGCCTTGTGGGATAAACAAGTTTGAGCAGTGAAGTGAACAGGTGGTCTACAAGGACACTAAATGTGTGGGTACAGAGTGGATTCTAGCCCAAACAATCAGTTGGCAGCAGGCTCCTCTATATCCTGCTGGAAGCAGATGGCAAACTCAGTGATTTCAGGGGAAGGGAACACCATGAACTCATGTATACAAGCAACACATTCTGTACAATATGCACAGCAGAGGGACACAAGCCATACACTGACATTTCATATCAGACCGAGGGATGTCAGACACCAGTTCATAAAATGTTGATCAATCAGGGCAGACAAATACAGGTAACTACCAAAAGGAAACACCAACAAAGAGTCTTAATAAGGTGTTAGGCCACCACGAGCCGCCAAAACAGCTTCAATGCGCCTTGGCATAGATTCTACAAGTGTCTGGAACTATTGGAGGGATGCGACACCATTCTTACATGAGAAATTCCATAATGTTGTGGTTTTGTTGATGGTGGTGGAAACCACCTGCTTTCAATATACTTTATATCCCTCATACTCAAGTGTTTCCTCTTTTTTGGCAGTTATATGTAGATTTAAGTTCATTTTTATTTTGACTATGGGTTTCATGTAACAAAACTGTAGACAAATAAATGAAATATATGCCCTAACTGTGACACTTGTTCCTATAACCATAGAAACACACCTGTCACACTCCAGGCAGTTTCGGAGGCCAACAGGAAGTTGTGGATGGAGGCCATGTACGGAAAAGAGCCTGTGAGTTTCTTTGCTGCCTCCTACTGGAGGGTCCATACAACCACCCTGGTCCAAAAGTTATTCTGTACTGTAAAGGCATTGTGTTTATAGTCCTCATCTTGCTGTTTACTTTGGTTTTGATAAACAATAATATGATTATAAAAGCAGCATCTCTTTATAATAATAGCATATATTCTGCATCATACAGATCATTTATGATGGCCACAGAAAGCTCCACATATACTTCTGTTTCTTGGTGTCTTACATTTTCCTTTCATTCCAGATTTATCATTCCCCAATTCACAAGCAAGCTGAAAGTATGTACCATTACCAGTGTTCATTTTTTTGAATTTTACTGCAGTATATTATAGTGAATTAAAATGTATTCGTCTCATTGAACATCCTTACACACACACATTTGTATGTAGTGCCACTGCTTGTGAAATCTATAAAATGTTACTTGCCTTCCACAGTGCAATTGAATGAAGTTGGATTCAAGTTTGTGAGAAAATGCATCAACTTTGTTGAAACTGAAGGTAAAGTTACCAGAAAGTTCCAGTACACACCATGTGTTTTCTCTTTGTATGTCTCGGATCAGATTTCATGCCAGTTTTGTCATAGTCTAGTCAGTTTGCCTCATTGCCCTTTAGAGGGCAGAGATGAGTTGTGTTTGGAATGAGATCTGCTAAAGCCTCACTGCTATCCTGAATGAACCTTCTCACCAAAGGCCAGCACTAAATAAAAACACACTGGCTCCAATGTGACGTCCGGCCAGGAGAGCATAACTTTGGCATGTAGCTCAACATAATAAACTTCCTTACAGTAGAGTACTTCAGTCCGTACTAAATGAGCTGTTTTACTTTGTTTACATCAATGGAACTATTAATAACGCACCAGTACTGTGCATAGCTTATTAATAATCATGCTTGCAGGTAGGCAACAAAGGTATTACTCCAGAGGGAGTCTATTCACATGTGGCATCAGAACACTTTTAACAGTGTGGTCACCTCATATTCAACTGTTTCGATTTCTCAAGCAGCTTAAATTCTTTAGATTCCATGGGCCTTCTCACTTCAGCCCTCCCTAATTCACTCTTCTATACTCTACTTTAATTTAGTAAAAATACACTCAGTCTGTATTTATGAGTTTGGTGAAGCACCAGCACTATGATATGCTCCCTGTATCTTTCACAACCAGTAAGATATGCAGGCATCATATAATAACATAAACTCCAGCTGTCCACTGGAGCAGTGAAGCAAATCATTCATTTGAAAGAGGTTGAGACGTAGGCTAGCGTTGTCAAGGCGGTGTCTGCTACGTTCCCATTTTCACTCCAGTTCAGACAGGCCTGCACTGAGGAACAGCCTGCACATTTCCACTGCTTGGAATTTCTCTGGAGGAAACTCCCCCTTTAGTTTCCTTTTACCTCAACCCCATCCACTCTCTCCATCTCCTGCTCTCTTTTACAGGACTCACACAAGAAGGAGTGTACAGAACTGTTGGCAGCAACATCCAAGTCCAGAAGCTTTTAAATGTATTTTTTGGTGAGGAAATTACCCAGTCAACATCTGTGCTCTCTATTGAGTTGGGATTGAGGAATGCATAGAAACAGAAGGGCTGTTTTGAAGCAGAATAAAATGATTAAGTTGTTAAATTTACCTGTTTTACTGGCACACACAACAGGATTTGAAACAATATTAAAAAGTACTAAGTAAATATTGTTTTATTTCAAATTTATGGACTAGTTTATAAGTAATTTCCTCGCCCCTAAGGCAGATGACAATTAATTGATCCGATATTTAAGATGTGCCATTGCAAAGGCTAAATTTATTATATTGTATCCATGTTTGCAGCCCTCTATAATGATGTTGTGGAAACATTGAAATGTTATATTTACTTGCCTTTTTGAATGAAGGAATACAATTAATGGTTGCATATAAATAAATAATCTGAGACAAATAAGCTCATTAATAAAATAGTTTAATTAACTCTAGACCAATACATTCAGATATTTCAACTGGCTGGACCTACTGTAGATAACTTGCCAGTTATTTTTTTTTTTTATATATATATATATATATATAGCTATATATTTTATTTTGACCATTACTGCATATTTGTTTTTAATTGGTTCCCTCCTCTCTCTGTAGACCAGAAATGCCCAGGGGATGTGGATTTCCACAGCGGTGACTGGGACATAAAAACCATCACCAGTGCCATGAAGTTTTATCTCAGGTGTGTTCCCATCCTCTTAAATCATCCAGCAGGTGACACACAAGAGCCAGCTGCTCTGGAACAACAAGTTCAATAGAATTATGTTACACCAGCCTTTGTCCGAAGCCCATTAGCACTCAGCTTCTACATCAGAGCCATATAAAATTATATACGGCTCTGTATTGCGTGAAGTGTACAGTATGCACAGTATAGTATGTACATTTTGCAGTTCTATGGCATTTCCAGACTGTATATTCTGTATATGTTTTATATGAAAATATTATGTTTCAAGTTAGTTATGTCTAATGATTAGAGATACTTTGTAATAATCTATGTTGGCTGAGGATGAGAGGTTTTTCTCTGCTCCATGAGCCTAGTATAATTGTTTGCTGTTTGAAGTACTCCGTTACAAGGCCTCTTGGCTTCAAGGCCAGGTTTTTATCCTCCCCCAATACCCATCATGATGATTTACTCACATGTCTTTTTGCCATGCTTGGAAGAGGCCAGGCAGCTGTTTGAAGGAGCTTGCTCAAGGCCTTTGGTCTCTCATGCCTTAACACTGTGCTGATAAATCTAATTTCAGATCAGGAAATAAAAATGTTGATAAAGAGAAATTTGCCAGTGAACTCTCATTCATTCAGAATGAGTAGCACTTGTTGATGCTGAAAGTGCATGAGCAACACATGAGTAGCAGTTGTTAAAAAGGGTGTTTTAGGGTATGATGTAAGTGTTGGAGTATTTGTACTGTACTTGTTTACCTGATCGCGTGTGTTCATCCACAGGAGTCTAGCAGAGCCTCTGATGACCTACGGTCTCAACAGGGACCTCATCATAGCAGCAAGTAAGACGTGTTTTCGCACTTACTGACTTAAAAACAACATTGGGGAAACAATTACTGAAACCCACTTCAAGATAAGATATTATCTGATTTGTATATGGCTTACACATTTAAAAAGAAACTGCACCAGTCCCCTAAACTGATGGAATTCTGTTATCATAACAGACGTCAGATTTATAGATTCTTTAGCATAGTCTCATTGCACATAAAACGTACGTTTCCTTCTCATGTGAGGGCATGTTTTTGTAGGACACATTTTGTCTGACACTACTGTACATTTGTATTGTACAAGTCATTACATTTTTAAGGTTGGCTTTGGGAGCTGAGCAACAGGTTGTTTACTTCCACATCTTGTCGTGTGTTTGCCAAATGCTCTCTGTAGAGTTAATTCATTGTGCATTTGTTCTCCATCAGAGTGAGTTCATTCTCAAGTTCTACAGGCTGGGTTACAGCTATAAAAGGGAAGAAAAAAAGTACACAGGCACACATCTGTGTGTTCCTTACATAAGCAATAACAAAGAACAAATGCATTTTCTTTTATTAGGTCTTTCCAATCAATTAGAAGTTCCAACCTCCAGATAGCTTATTCAGTTCTCCTGCGGGTGATTCTAGTCCCTGCCTTCTTTTGTGTTCCGTTTCTCCACAGACTGGATCCACAGTATCCTAGTGGGTGTGTGAAACTCCATATTTTGTATTTGAAAATGCCATAATTAAATGGTAAAATCATTGTAATGGTATGTTGTACACCAGCTCTAATCCTCTTAACTGAGACAAGCCCCCATGCCCCAGGAGACCTATTGTTCAACTGAATGAGGTCCTCGTTTCACATTACACCACAATGCAGCTGTGTGGAGCTGGACCCCTGAAATGTTTTGACTGGGATTAGGCTTTGCTGATTTATTTGCTCATGCACAATGTCTATGCATGTTTAATTAACACCCCATATATACATAATGGATTGTGTAAAATCGGCAACAGATAAATGCCCTAAAAGCAGTGATGTTTAGGTCAGTCTCAGTTGAGGATAATATAGAAATTATTGAGCATGTAAAAAGTATTTCTCGTCTCTTAGAATCGGATAATCTAGATGATCGACTGGGTGCAATCCACTGCCTGACGTACAAACTCCCAGAGAAGAATCGAGAAATGCTAAGCCTACTGATCCAACACCTGGTCAAGTAAGTTGTGCTGCAGCCTCTGTGCCTTGCCTCCTAACTGATGCAGTTACAAGGGTTATTCTTATTTAGGCCTTTTATTGTGGTGTAATTACATATCTGTTGTGTTGCCCGTGGGCCCAGTGAAGGGGTTAACTGGCATCTGTTCAGATGATTACTGTATCGGACCTAGAAACTTGTATCTATGTATAGCACTTGTAATGTACTTTTCAATTGGGAAATACCTGTCCAGTCCTCCAATATCATCAATATCCTGTTCATTCATTTATGATAGTTGTGCAATTATAAATTGACATTAACTGGCATTAAGTTTTTCACTATTTGAGAGATGTTTGTTCCTATTGGACATGTCTTTAGAGAGTCATGTTGTTTACGAACTTGTCTGGATTGCTATTGACAGTGTCTGCGGTAACAGTGGGGACAACCTGATGACTCCCTCCAACATGGGTGTGATCTTTGGCCCCACCCTGATGAGGGCAAAGGAGGAGACTGTGGCAGCCATGTTGGATATAAAGTTCCAGAACATTGTTGTTGAGATTCTCATTGAGGACTATACCAAGGTGAATTTGAAAGATTAATTTACCGCTCCTCCCTTGCAAAGAGGTCAAGAGTCATGTGATGGTTATTTTATGCTCTGTGGCATCATAAACATTCAAGTAGGCCATGGTACATTCTCGATCAGTGAATCTCAAAACACTTTTTCTCTCGGGGGGGGGGGGGGGGGGGGGGGCTCTCTTCCATCATTGGGGAACAATTTAGCTAAAAAGAAAAAACGTCAGCTGACATGGGCTACTTGATCTGGACATTTCTGACAAGTTATAAATGGCTTTCAAAGGTCTGCAATGCCTGACATGACAAGAGGAAAACTGATGATGTACTACCCATTTTCGAAATTGCACCTTGTGTATTCTACTATTACAACTTTCAAGAGTATGTTGAAAGCCTGAGTCGGTCATTCAACTTACTCTTGAAAGTTGGATTAGTAGAATGCACAAGGTGCACAGTTTAGGAACCACTGATCTAGATACTATTTAATGCGTATTCTCAAGTATAATGTAATGTATATTAAATGTAAGTCCTTTTAGATGAGCTGGTGTGATTACAGATCTTCTGCAGCGCACCAGATGAGAGTTCCACAGCCCCACCGATGCCTCCTCCAAGGATCACCCCAAGGAAACGGCAACCAATCACCATCGCCAAGCGTCCGCTCCGCATCTGCCTAGCAGTTAATTGTGGCCAGCTCCAGAACACTGAGAGTAATTATTTGCCTCTGGTTTAATCATCATGATCCTCCTCATCATCACCATAACCATTATTATCATTACCATCCCTTGTCCTGCGAAAGCAGATTATATTTAGATTATTACAGTGTTCAGTTGGTATGAGTAAGGTGATTTATACAGTAGGTGGCTGATGTTTATTCTGGACACAGTATTACTGATGTGTGAATCCTAAGTACTTGTGAATTGCTAGCATAGAATGATAAAAAAAAAAATATATATATAACCTTTATTTAACTAGGCAAGCCAGTTAAGAATGAATTCTTATTTACAATGATGGCCTACCCCGGCCAAACCCTAACCTGGACAACGCTGGGCCAATTGTGCGCCGCCCTATGGGACTCCCAATCATGGCCGGTTGTGATACAGCCTGGAATCGAACAAGGGTCTGTAGTGACGCCTCTAGCACTGAGATGCTGTGCCTTAGATCGCTGCGCCACTCGGGAGCCAGAATACAGCATGTACTTTTATTTCTAAATGTTTGATCTTTACATTAATTGCATGCCCTCTGAGGGAAAAGTGTGAGTTATGTTATCAAGTTAAAACCAATTTTGTTGAATTGGAAACAATAAACATAACAAAATGTCATGTCATATCTAGATGTTGGCTTACTCCGACCTCTTCCTAAGCCAAGCTTAACCATACTTTTTATTTGTTAACTGCACTTAGAGAGGCAGATGGAGGTCTTGTGTGCTCACTGAATGGAAGTTTTTGCTTCAGGCTAAATCATGTAATTTATACCTCTTGTAACTTTGTGTTAAATGTCTCTGTGTGAGTCAGTCCTTTCATTTACTGTGGTATGGATAGATGTGGAGCACTTGCTACGTGTCCTCCCCTCATTGTGTGGTATTTTATTTATTGCTATTCTCTGAGTTCCTGCGTGGAGTTACCAAATAACCAGCTCCGCTTTGCATGACAAGTAACTACCACCTGTCTGAATCCATCGCAGCATTTGAATAGTGCATGTACCACTGGAAACCTGGCCAACAGCATGACTCGAGATGAGACAAAGAGTACACCGAAGTCGTCTGTTTACTTTTTAATCTCCTAGATGAATAGATAATTGTTATATGCAATCCTCTTTCCTAAAAACATAATTTTTCTCTGGATCACAGACTATATTAATCCACAAAATGCTTTGTTTTTTCTCTCCATTATTTAATAAATCTGCCCAAATGCCCACATTAGACATTGCTTTCATAATACTCAGAATGCATGAATGAATGAAAGTACTAATTAAAATAATATATCTTGGTTTGTGTGGGTCATTTGTTTGTATTAGTTAAACATGGTTAAATCACATATACCACATGTATAGTAGCAGTATGCTACACGTGATTGGTAGGAGCTCAGGAGAAGTAATGATCATATCAAGTTCTAAATCCGTTGTAAAGCAGCAACCTCTGCATTATGACTGTGGGGAATTAACTGCATGTTCTTTAACCAATACACCCACCACAAGAAGGTGGTACAGGAATCGGGCTATGATGAAAATGTGTTGCACTTTATTTGTATTTTGATTTAACTATGTTTTGAAACTGTTTGTCACAGATGAGCAGAAAGGCAGCAGGCAGAATGGCAGCAGACCAGAGGGGGTGGATTTTGGCGGGGACACCCCAACGAGCCCCACACCTCTCCAAAGGACCAAACCCATTACCGCCCCTCCACGGCTCCATAGGGACACTCAAAGGCAGGCCCTCCTGCCCAAGCCATCCACCCGCCAGGACAGACACTCAGACTCTGACGTTGCCAAACTTGTCGCTAAGCTACAAGACGGAGATCAGAGGTCAGATGCAACAGCCAATGGTGAGATAGGAGTCACTGTGAACCGAGCGCAGTCCTTCCAATGTAGGAGACCACCTCCTCGAAGTGTTGCAGTCATCAGAGAAGGTAGCAGAACAATCTAGCCTACTACATCATCTCACAACACAAACACACTATGAATTCTAGACTTTTATATGTGGCTTAACCACAGTGCCTAGCTGGTCTGGGATATTGATGCCATATCATGTGCAATGAGAAGAGAAATTGGAAAGTGGCTTTTCATACATTGTTAGCTTTTTTCATTTTGAATCTACATTTTACAACAGTTTACCTAAGATTTTCCTTCCTTGCATTGCAGCAAAAAGTGACGGCATGATAAAACCGAGGTCTCTAGCTGAGAAGCCTGCCATCTGCAGACCTCCAACCAGACCCCCTGACCCCCCTAGCCGATACCCTGCACCCCACAAGAGCCCCACTGCAGCCCCCAGCGAGGACACCCCAGCGTCGTAGTAAGTAGATCTTAGAACTCAGACCCAGACACTCCATCCAGACTGATTCAAATTGTAATCAAGAGAACAATCACAAAATGTTAGCTATGAGTTTCCTTTTGGTCTTCTTCCAGTCCTTGTAAGTCCCTTGTTAAATGTTTCCCCTGTCAAATTGAAATATCACATGAAGTTGTATCCCCTTTTCCTAATGAACCCTCCACACATACCAATTCCATTGACTGCATTTGTTGCCAACATTGTCTATCTGGTTTACTCCTCTCCAAACATGTGTTATTCTGTTTTGGAGTTGAGTTGTAAAGCATTATATAGTCAAGAGTTTTTAATTTTTTTAAATTTTATTTCACCTTTATTTAACCACGTAGGCTAGTTGAGAACAAGTTCTTATTTGCAACTGCGACCTGGCCAAGATAAAGCAAAGCAGTTCGACACATACAACAACACGGAGTTACACATGGAATAAACAAACATACAATCAATAATACAGTAGAAAGGTCTATATACAGTATGTGCAAATGACGTAGGATAAGGAAGGTAAGGCAATAAATAGGCTATGGTGGCGAGGTAATTACAATATAGCAATTAAACACTGGAATGGTAGATGTGCAGAAGATGAATGTGCAAGTAGAGATACTGGGGTGCAAAGGAGCAAGATTAATAAATAAATACAGTATGGGGATGAGGTAGTTGGATGTGCTATTTACAGATGGGCTATGTACAGGTGCAGTGATCTGTGAGCTGCTCTGACAGCTGGTGCTTAAAGCTAGTGAGGGAGGTCTCCAGCTATAGAGATTTTTGCAGTTCGTTCCAGTCATTGGCAGCAGAGAACTGGAAGGAGAGGCGGCCAAAGGAAGAATTGGCTTTGGAGGTGACCAGTGAGATACCTGCTGGAGCGCGTGCTACGGGTGGGTGCTGCTATGGTGACCAGTGAGCTGAGAAAAGGCGGGGCTTTACCTAGCAGAGACTTCTAGATGACCTGGAGCCAGTGGGTTTGGTGACGAGTATGAAGCGACGGCCAGCCAACAAGAGAGTACAGGTGTGGGCAGCGAAATGGTTGAAGAGCATACATTTAGTTTTACTTGCATTTAAGAGCAGTTGGAGGCCATGGAAGGAGAGTTGTATGGCATTGAAGCTCGTCTGGAGGTTTGTTAACACAGTGTCCAAAGAAGGGCCAGAGGTATAGAGAACGGTGTCATCTGCGTAGAGGTTGTTCAGAGAATCACCAGCAGCAAGAGTGACATCATTGATGTATACAGAGAAGAGAGTTGGCCCGAGAATTGAACACTGTGGCACTCCCATAGAGACTGCCAGAGGTCCGGACAACAGGCCCTCCGATTTGACACACTGAACTCAATCAGAGAAGTAGTTGGTGAACCAAGCGAGGCAGTAATTTGAGAAACCAAGGCTGTTGAGTCTGCCGATAAGAATGTGGTGATTGACAGAGTCGAAAGCCTTGGCCAGGTCGATGAATACGGCTGCAAAGTAATGTCTCTTATTGATGGCGGTTATGATATCATTTAGGACCTTGAGCGTGGCTGAGGTGCACCCATAACCAGCTCGGAAACCAGATTGCATAGCGGAGAAGATACGGTGGGATTCGAAATGGTCGAGAGAGGTTGAACAGGCTAGTAATAGGGGTTGCAACAATTTCGACAGATAATTTTAGAAAGAGAGGGTCCAGATTGTCTAGCCCGGCTGATTTGTAGGGGTCTAGATTTTGCAACTCTTTCAGAACATCAGCTATCTGGATTTGGGTGAACGAGAAATGAGGGAGGCTTGGGCGAGTTTCTGTGGGGGGTGGTGGGCTGTTGATCGGGGTAGGGGTAGCCAGGCCAGCCGTAGAAAAATGCTTATTGAAATTCTCAATTATAGTGGATTTATCGGTGGTGACAGTGTTTCCTAGGCTCAGTGCAGTGGGCAGCTGGGAGGAGGTGCTCTTATTCTCCATGGACTTTACAGTGTCCCAGAACTTTTTTGAGTTTGTGCTACAGGATGCTAATTTCTGCTTGATAAAGCTAGCCTTAGCTTTCCTAACTGCCTGTGTATATTGGTTCCTAACTTCCCTGAAAAGTTGCATATCACGGGGGCTATTCAATGCTTATGCAGAATGCCACAGGATGTTTTTGTGCTGGTCAAGGGCAGTTAGGTCTGGAGAGAACAAAGGGCTATATCTGTTCCTGGTTCTAAATGTTTTGAATAGGGCATGCTTATTTAAGATGGTGAGGAAGGCACTTTTAAAGAATAACCAGGCATCCTCTACTGATGGGATGAGGTCAATATCCTTCCAGGATACCCGGGCCAGAACGATTAGAAAGGCCTGCTCGCTGAAGTGTTTTAGGGAGCGTTTGACACAGGGGTGGTCGTTTGACCGCAGACCCATTACGGATGCAGGCAATGAGGCAGTGATCGCTGAGATCTTGGTTGAAAACAGCAGAGGTGTATTTGGAGGGCAAGTTGGTTAGGATGATATCTATGAGGGTGCCCGTGTTTACGGATTTGGGGTTGTACCTGGTGGGTTCATTGATAATTTGTGTGAGATTGAGCGCATCAACTTAGATTGTAGGATGACCGTGGTGTTAAGCATGTCCCCGTTTAGGTCACCTAGCAGCATGAGCTCTGAAGATAGATGGGGGGGGAAATCAATTCACATAATGGTGTCCAGGGCACAGCTGGGGGCAGAGGGTGGTCTATAGCAAGCGGCAACTGTGAGAGACTTGTTTCTGGAAAGGTGTACATGAAGTCTTAGTCAATGTATTTTCTTATTATTCACTAGTCTTTTCAGAAATTCCCTGCTATGATTTCAGCTTCAGTGTCCTATTCGATATCACATTGTAGCAACAAAATAACCTATATTTTGCTACTCACCATTGACCCTTGTACTCTGTTCATGCCTGCCCCTGTTGTTTTACAAGGGGTATGCCGTGCAATGCCATAATATATTTAGGGAGATATTTTCTGCCCACTAAATACAGCTAAAATGCACAAAAGAAAAACAATGTTACTAATAATACTTTCACTGTAATGCATCTCAAAAGCTCTCTTTTACAATGTCCATGTGATTGTGGCAATCATTTATGTGGATCTCAAGTTAACAGTGTGCTCCACAGATGTAGGTAATGAGATCACAAGCTGCATTATTCCAAACTCATTTTGTATTAGGTGACCTGTCTATTTCAAATACTACAGTTGTTTTGTAACATCCTATTCTAAGTAACATGTCATTTTCACATTGCCAGGGCTGTTTAGTGGGCAGAAAATGTTGCCCATAACTTTTGTCATTGTACTCCAGCAGTGTTTGGTATGCTGTAAGACCAACATGTCTCAGGGATCATCTGGGATTAATCTGTCTTTCTCTTACTCTTTTTCCAGTGTTGCTTCCAAAGCCAAGTTTTTTGAGAATGCTTCAAGGTAATTTGGAAGGTAGGTTTGAAAATAAACTCAATCTCTACATGCCCCTTTGCTCCATGAAATCCTTATGTAGAGTAAATCAGCAAGATATGCATGTTACATGATGAGATGGCAGTGGCTACTGCCATGGTTGGCAAGGTCTCAACATGCTGCAAAGCCAAGTTGTTTAAACATTATGCTTCATGCTGATGGCTGAGAAATAAATCAATGAGTTCACTTTAAAGATGAACTATTGAAAGTAACTTGCTCTTAAAAATGAAGTAGTCACTGTCCCTGGTCTCAGCTTGTTTGGCCGTTTATAATTAAAGAGGAGCTGAGAGGTTGCCTTGAATGATCTCAAATGAATGTTGAAAATTATCCATACTTGGCCATACAACTATGTCCATGCTTGTATGACTAAAGTGATAAGCCCCCAACTTTAACTGCCACAGACCTACATGTCTTTCCCACGAACAAGCTTTAACAAGTGATTGAGCTCATGATTAGGCTCTATTTTCGCCTGGCGCTAAGGAGGCGCAAGTGTCAAACACACTGGCATTTTCCACCCCTTATGCCAGGTTCAGCAAATTACCAGTCTAACATCAGCTCGCTTGCGCTGAGGTGGAAGTGGTGGCAATATTTCAGGTGTGTCCTTAAAAACAAGCGCAAAATTGACAATTTCATGCAGTGCTAATGGGATGTTTTAAGACCCACAAAAAGCGGGTCTTAATGGTAACACAGTTAGTAATAGCATGGATTATGAGAGCAGTGCCCATGGAATGTACCTTTTTGTGCCAGTCAATCTCGTATTTCAAAACATAAAAACGAAGGTTACGTATGTAACCACGCTTATGTGAGCTATATGGATCGCTCCAATATATTGGTATCACTCCACGGCGGAGGGACACATCCGAGGTGAGGATTTACAGAATTACTCCCATGTACACCTGTGTCACGACCGGGGTCCGCCCCTATATATAGACCCCATGGCCGCGACACACGTTCTCTACATAATTTTTGAGGCGCCTCTAGCTCCATAGAGGATTGGAGTGATCCGAATAGCTCACATAACCGTGGTTACATACGTAACCTTCGTTATGTTTCACTATATTGGATCACTCCAATATATTGGTATACCCGTACCAGATTAGTCGGTGCTAGAGGGACCTGGCCAACCAGCGGAACAGTCCCAGCGTGGGACCAAGACTCAGGGGCCGTCAATGTGGAAGTCCCCTTCCGGGGACTGTGCCGCCCAGGTCCGCTGAACCAACCGCAGAGGGAGGTGCCACATTTACCCGATAGTACCTAGCAACGGTGCCCAGCTGGCCGCAGCACAGATATCAGCGAGGGGCACTCCTCTCAGTAGAGCCCAGGACGCAGCCACACCTCGTGTTGAATGTGCCACCACAGATCCCAGCACTGGCTTGCCAGCCAGGCGGTATCGTGTCCACGATCCAGTGAGAAAGAGCTGGTCTGTTGTTCTCACTGACCGTGTCCGCTCCACAAAGGCAGCCAGTGCCCTCACAGTGCACAGCATGCCAGAGGGAGGCCCAGACTCCCCCGCCACTGCCGGGGGGGTCGTAAGCAGATCGGATAAAAAGGGATGTTCACATGACTGTCTGATAGGACCTTCGGCAGGAATGAAGGGTTGGGGCGGAGAGATATACTCCTCTCCCCAGGGTCCATCCTGTAGCACTCAGAACTTACTGAAAGAGTATGGAGCTCACCCACCCTCTTCATGGAAGTAATCACTACCAAGAAAACCACCTTCATAGAGAGGTGTTTCAGGGAGGCAGACTCCAACTGTTCGAAAGGCGGCTTTGCCAAGCTGCCAAGAGCACATACAGATCCCAGCTCGCCATTGAGCTGGTCCTAGCTGGACCCAGGCGACAAACCCCCTTCATAAACCAGGAGACCAAGGGATGGCGCCCCACTGGCCTGCCCATCCACCCCGCATGGTAGGCAGATATAGCGGCCAAATACCCTCTCAGTGTAGAGGCTGCCAAGCCCTCATCCAAGCGAGACTGCAGGTATTGGAGGACATACTGCACCCCGCATGACTCGGGCACAACCTCAATACTAGTGCACCAAGAGCAGAACAACCATCAGCGCAACTGGTATGCCGCGGTTGTAACCAGCGCCCTTGCGCTCTGTATGGTGTTCATTACACCCTCCTGTAGTCCTAAAATAGACCATTGGTGCCGTTCAGTGGCCAAGCCCACAGACTGAGGCGGTGCGGCCTCGGATGCCACAGAGTTCACCCGACCTGAGACAGCAGGTCCGGTCTCAGGGGAAGTTGCCAAGGTGTCCCAGACAACAGGGACAGGAGAAGGCTGAACCAGGGTCGTCTGGGCCAGTATGGGGCCACCAGAAACAGACGATGCTCTGCCATCCTGGTCCTGTCCAGCACAGCCTGGATCAGGGGAAAAGGGGGGAATGCGTAAGCTCCAGCTCTGGCCAATTGTGAGCCAGAGCATCCAAGCCCAGAGGCCCTGGTGGCTCCGACATGGAGTACCACAGGGGCCAGTGTGCATTGTCCAGGGAGGCAAACAGGTCCACCTGCAACTTCCCGAACTTGTCACACAGGTGCTGCACCACCTGGGGATGTACAGCGGGGAGAACAAGTATTTGATACACTGCCGATTTTGCAGGTTTTCCTACTTACAAAGCATGTAGAGGTCTGTAATTTTTATCATAGGTACACTTCAACTGTGAGAGACGGAATCTAAAACAAAAATCCAGAAAATCACATTGTATGATTTTTAAGTAATTCATTTGCATTTTATTGCATGACATAAGTATTTGATCACCTACCAACCAGTAAGAATTCCGGCTCTCACAGACCTGTTAGTTTTTCTTTAAGAAGCCCTCCTGTTCTCCACTCATTACCTGTATTAACTGCACCTGTTTGAATTCGTTACCTGTATAAAAGACACCTGTCCACACACTCAATCAAACAGACTCCAACCTCTCCACAATGGCCAAGACCAGAGAGCTGTGTAAGGACATCAGGGATAAAATTGTAGACCTGCACAAGGCTGGGATGGGCTACAGGACAATAGGCAAGCAGCTTGGTGAGAAGGCAACAACTGTTGGCGCAAGTTCAAGATGACGGTCAATCACCCTCGGTCTGGGGCTCCATGCAAGATCTCACCTCGTGGGGCATCAATGATCATGAGGAAGGTGAGGGATCAGCCCAGAACTACACGGCAGGACCTGGTCAATGACCTGAAGAGAGCTGGGACCACAGTCTCAAAGAAAACCATTAGTAACACACTATGCCGTCATAGATTAAAATCCTGCAGCGCACACAAGGTCCCCCTGCTCAAGCCAGCGCATGTCCAGGCCCGTCTGAAGTTTGTCAATGACCATCTGGATGATCCAGAGGAGGAATGGGAGAAGGTCATGTGGTCTGATGAGACAAAAATAGAGCTTTTTGGTCTAAACTCCACTCGCTGTGTTTGGAGGAAGAAGAAGGATGAGTACAACCCCAAGAACAGCATCCCAACCATGAAGCATGGAGGTGGAAACATCATTCTTTGGGGATGCTTTTCTGCAAAGGGGACAGGACGACTGCACTGTATTGAGGGGAGGATGGATGGGGCCATGTATCGCGAGATCTTGGCCAACAACCTCCTTCCCTCAGTAAGAGCATTGAAGATGGGTCGTGGCTGCGTCTTCCAGCACGACAACGACCCGAAACACACAGCCAGGGCAACTAAGGAGTGACTCCGTAAGAAGCATCTCAAGGTCCTGGAGTGGCCTTGCCAGTCTCCAGACCTGAACCCAATAGAAAATCTTTGGAGGGAGCTGAAAGTCCATATTGCCCAGCGACAGCCCCGAAACCTGAAGGATCTGGAGAAGGTCTGTATGGAGGAGTGGGCCAAAATCCCTGCTGCAGTGTGTGCAAACCTGGTCAAGAACTACAGGAAACGTATGATCTCTGTAATTGCAAACAAAGGTTTCTGTACCAAATATTAAGTTCTGCTTTTCTGATGTATCAAATACTTATGTAATGCAATAAAATGCAAATTAATTACTTAAAAATCATACAATGTGTCCAGGAGTGAGGAAATCTCCAGCCGCAGGGTTTTCTTCAGGGGGTCGGCCACCGTGGTGACACGAAGGCCCCTGAAGAACGGAGGCCGGCACCGGAATTGGAGTCAGTACCCCTCGAGCATTGAGGACAACACCCATGGGGATCCCACTTTACCCTTTGAGACTGGGAGAAGCGGCAGGGGAAGGGTGTGTCAGGGGACCTGCCGGGGCCCGACTCTCCTCTGGCGCCCTGAGCGCATGGGTCCCCCAGGCACGTCCCTATGGCGGTGACGGTTGACACCTGTCACAAAGGGAAGCCATAAGCTCAGCCAAGAAGGCCACGGAGCAGGGGTCCGACGCCCTGGGAGACCTTATGTTGTGACCCGCCCGGAGGAATAGGAACCCGGTGAGGGATAAATTACCCAGTACCTCTGCAAACCCATGGGAAGGCCCCTGTGGGAAAAACAGGCAGACAAAAAAAACAGCAACCAGGTAATGGATTTGATTTGTGTTTTTTTGTTTTTGTTTTATGCCAACTGCGATTTTACCTAGCAGGTTTAATATCCAAGCAGAAAACAAAAAACAGCACCGTATGATGTTAAGGAACTCCAAAGTTAATGTCTCAACGTAGTGGCAGCCCACCACCATACTCTTACATTCTGCAGAGAAAGAACAAGAGAAAGAACAAAAAAAGCCTGTAGGGGAATTAGCAGAGAACCCATGTATAGTAATTAGCAGAGAACCCACGCCTGTAGGCGTGGGGACAGCATGTTAAAGCAATTCACAAAACAAGCCAGTCGGCAAATTGTGTAAGGTAAATACAGTTTGTGGCCGCAAGAGCCACCAATATATTAATAGATGCTGTCACGCCCTGACCTTAGTTATCTATGTTTTCTTTATTATTTTGGTTAGGTCAGGGTGTGACGAGGGTGGGTATGCTTGTTTTTGTATTGTCTAGGGGGTTTTGTATATCTAGAGGTTTTGGTATATGTAGGTCTATGGTGGCCTGAATTGGTTCCCAATCAGAGGCAGCTGTTTATCGTTGTCTCTGATTGGGGATCATATTTAGGTTGCCATTTTCCCTTTTGGTTTAGTGGGTTCTTGTCTATGTGTAGTTGCCTGTTCAGCACTCTTTGTATAGCTTCACGGTTCGTTTTGTTCAGTGTTCATTCTTATATTAAATAGAATGTACGCATACCACGCTGCGCCTTGGTCTCCTCCCTACGACGGCCGTGACAGAAGAACCCACCATAAAAGGACCAAGCAGCGTGAAAAGGAGGAGCAGCGTTTCATGGGGAAATGGACCTGGGAGGAGATACTGGATGGAGCAGGACCCTGGACACAGGCTGGGGAATATCGCCTTCCGAAGGAGGAAAGCGGAACGGCGATATTATGAGGAGAAATATAAACAAGGCAAGCACTAGAGGCAGCCCCAAGAATTGTTTTTGGGGGGGCACACGAGGAGATTGGCTGAGTCAGGTTGGAGACATGAGCCAACTCCTTGTGCTTAGCGTGGGGAGCGTGTGACTGGTCAGGCACCGTGTTATGCAGAAATGTGCACGGTGTCTCCAGTTCGCATTCATAGCCCGGTACGATCTATTCCAGCTCCTCGCATTTGCCGGGCTAGAATGGGCATCCAGCCAGGACGCATTGAGCCAGCTCTACGTTCCAGATCTCTAATGCGTCTCCACGGCCCAGTGTGTTCTGTTCCTGCTCCCCGCACTCGCCCTGAGGTGCGTGTCCTCAGCCCGGTACCACCAGTTCCGGCACCACGCAACAGGCCTCCAGTGCGCTTCCACAGTCCAGTACGGCCTGTGCCTCTTCCCCGCACTCGCCCTGAGGTGCGTGTCCTCAGCCCGGTACCACCAGTTCCGGCACCACGCATCAGGCTTCCAGTGCGCTTCCATAGTCCAGAGCTTCCGGCGACGGTACCCAGTCCGGAGCTTCCGGCGACGGTACCCAGTCCGGAGCTTCCGGCGACGGTACCCAGTCCGGAGCTTCCGGCGACGGTACCCAGTCCGGAGCTTCCGGCGACGGTAACCAGTCCGGAGCTTCCGGCGACGGTAACCAGTCCGGAGCTTCCGGCGACGGTAACCAGTCCGGAGCGTCCGGCGACGGTAACCAGTCCGGAGCGTCCGGCGACGGGCCACAGTCCGGATCTACAAAGGCGGAGGGATCAGTGTAAAGATGGGGGGCGGCGTCCAGAACCAGAGCCGCCACCGAGGGTAGATGCCCACCCGGACCCTCCCCTATAAGTTCAGGTTTGTGGTTGGGAGTCCGCACCTTTGGGGGGTGTACTGTCACGCCCTGACCTTAGTTATCTATGTTTTCTTTATTATTTTGGTTAGGTCAGGATGTGACGAGAGTGGGTATGCTTGTTTTTGTATTGTCTAGGGTTTTTTGTATATCTAGGGGTTTTGGTATATCTAGGTCTATGGTGGCCTGAATTGGTTCCCAATCAGAGGCAGCTGTTTATCGTTGTCTCTGATTGGGGATCATATTTAGGTTGCCATTTTCCCTTTTGGTTTAGTGGGTTCTTGTCTATGTGTAGTTCCCTGTCCAGCACTCTTTGTATAGCTTCACGGTTCGTTTTGTTGTTTTGTTAGTTTTGTTCAGTGTTCATTCTTATATTAAATAGAATGTACGCATACCACGCTGCGCCTTGGTCTCCTCCCTACGACGGCCGTGACAGATGCACACAGAGTCGTAGTGTAACACTAAAGAAATATAAGCACGACAAACCACGGGCGGAAGATGCAGATCAACCGCACGCAGCGAGTGGAGCACTCAAGAGGAGGGGCTGGTCATGTGGCCAGCTGCTCCAGGCTGTAAACAGCCAGTGAGTATACTTCTACGCAAGATATTACACTTACCAGTGACTTACCAAGCAAACTTCAGAAAGTTTGTACCTCAAACCTTACAGATGTCCGCCGAGAAAATGAAAGAACGTGTGTCGCGGCCATGGGGTCTATATATAGGGGCGGACCCCAGCCGTGACACAGGTGTACACGGGCGTAAATCTGTAAATCCTCACCTCTGATGTATCCCTCCACCGTGGAGTGATACCAATATAATGGAGTGATCCAATATAGTGAAACATAACAATTGTTTTCTGCCCATTTTGTTTATTTTGATACAAAACCAAGCATCAAATCACATTTTATTGGTCAAATACACATATTTAGCAGTTATTGCGGGTGTAGTGAAATGCATAGCCTAACCTCCCCTTAACCCTTTAGACTCGTGGGAATTGGCCTATACAGATAGGGATAAATGTAAACGTTTCGTACAGAAGAATATAGTAGCAATTGAAAGGGAACACTGGAGATTATGGGGGAATTATCAGACCAAATGTGAGGACACAACAGTTCACCTGACACAAAGCTGAATCCAAACATTACACTGTTGATTTTATGTGCATTTTAGATTTACTGTACGTTGACATATTTGTTTATAACGAAATCTGAAAATGCTTTGGATACATTCAGTAACATGATAAGAGTATTCCTGGAAAATGTGTTGTAGGTACGACATAAGACAAAATAATTACAAGGATTTGAGTGAGAGTACTAACTGGTGTCTCCAAATGGCCACACACCTCTCCAAAGTGCGCACATTTCCTAAGTAATTTCAATGCCCTTTTCAAAGAACAGTCTTCAACTATAAGGTGCTGTTTTGAGCTCTCCTATCCTTGCCATTAAGGAACTAGAGCAAGCACAATTGTAGTAGTTTTGTTTGGAACACAACCCTGCATCCCTGCCATCACAAAGTTACTGTTGTTGTTTACGCAATCCAAAGTTATAAAATACGATATATCAGTGTTAGGTTTTCACAATGCAATTCAGAGAAACATAACGTAATTTTGGTGCGGATAGAAAGGAGTCATGAGGGCATTCAGGTGCGTGTGCCGCGGTACATTTTCTTCACAGACAAACATGATTCTGTTCAGAACAACCCAGGGTATGATGCCATGTCATCTGGTAACTGTACATCAAACATTGTGATCATAAACATTGACACTGTATATGTTTTATGACATGAAATGTGATGTTCATATTTCGACTCACGGGTGTTTGACTTGCTCATGTGACATAAGTATTTATAATCCTCAATGTCTCATCTTTTAAAATATATAGTCCTCTTAGACCTTTTTCACAATGACGATAGCAAAGGGACATTTTCGACAGGTTCTCGAGAGGTATCGATTCTCTAGAGACAATACTGTTGTGTAAACTTGTGAAATTATCACGTCTCGAGCACTACCTCAAAATGTTTAGATATGTATGTCAAAATGTTGAGATATGCAAGTAAAACTGCGTAAGTCAATATTCATACGAATAGAATGTTTTTTAATTTGTAACATTGTGTGGTGATTTCAAAGGTGGCACAACAGATCCCAGAGTGGTGGTATGACTAATAAACCAGCTGTAAATAAAAACTGTTTTATATGGGCTTTGATGTGAATATTTTTTTTTATCCGGTCATATGGTTTAAAATATTTAAAAAATATGAAATCCTGGAAAAACCCTAGGGGGATGAAAACATGAACATCCTGTCAAACAAATCATGAGGCGAATCAGTCTAAACAACAGTGCTTTGTCCCTCTTTTCAACGCTTTTGTGTCAATATTTTTTATTAAACCAAATCAAAGTGCTGGGGCAAATGCCTGCTCGCCACACGTCTACCAGCGGCCCGCTGCAGCATAGATAGATGGAAATCGACACAAAATGGCACAAATGAAGAAACGCAACCTTTATTTTTGTGTGGCGGGAATGGGCTTCCATATAAATCTGCTCAACATCTCAACTCCCGGTGAATTATACCCACGTTTTCAGTTGCAATTTGCTTTTGCCACATGAAGCCTAATGATTTGCATGATATTGATCAAAATTAAGCATGTTTTGTTGTAAGTTAGGCCTACAGTACTTTTATATTCGTATTAGAGGGGTAATCATTCATTTTTGATAGGCTAGCATTACTTGGTGAAGAGATTTTGTTAGCTATTAGTAGGCTAACTCTGCTTTTGCCTTGAGGCTAAAATGTAAAGTGTAGAGACAAGAAAATAAACTATTTTTAAAGGGGAATGGAAACACATTAGGAAGTAAAGCTAAGCAAAGAAATTCCATCCACTAATACTAAACATGTGCATTTAACATAGAAACATCTCTATTTTTAGGATTTTGATAATGAACCAGGTTTATTAGAGGTATGGATAGTGCCATCTTGAATTGTAGTGCCTGTAACTGTATTAAGACATAACCTATTTAAAACAACTTGTTTCATTTGATTACAAATATTCACTCTCTTTTGAAGCCTTATCAATAGTGAATTTAATCTTGCTTATTGACAACGTTTGGCATGTCCATGGCTCAGACATGGCAGACATAATTCAATTTACTATAGGCCTAGCCCCTATATCAGTGTGAATGCTATGTTTAACAGTATATTTCCATATTGAAGCCATACAATTAGGCTTCTTACATGTTCAACATATTTAGAAAAGATGGGATAGGCCTACATACATTTTGTTTCTGTAGGCTATTTTTAACTAACTAGCCTATAATGTACTAACATTTGAATTGGAGTTGATTCCAACGCAATACATAAGACTGTAAATACACAACTTCAAGAAACCGCATATTTAGTCATGGAGCACGTTCCCATTGGTCAGTGAAGAGTCAATCATCAACACATACAACTTGTTTATTCATCAAAACCCAGCCCTTTCCTGCCTCTCTCATCTACTGCGCCCATAATTCCAGTTGTAAAAATATTGAAAATATTTTTTATACCACTGAACCTAAAGTGCTACCGCCAGTGCTAAGATTCAACATTGCGTTAGGTTTGTTAAAATAGAGCCATGAGTAATGTTGTGTTTTCCTGGTGTCAGGTGTGACCTGGTAACTATGAGTTAAACCTTGAAAGAACCACTTGAGTTTCAGAATAAATAAAGCTCAGGCACCGATGGGATGGCTGTTGTTTTGTCCTAAATTTAGCATAGAGGCCAACCTCAAATGATCAGTAGTCTCAGTGACCGTTTGGATCAAATCCAGTAAATCATTGTATGCTGTTACAGGTAACTACCAAGATAAAGGAAACACCAACATAAAGTGTCTTAATAGGGCGTTGGGCCACCAACAGCTTTAATGCACCGTGGCATAGATTCTACGAGTGTCTGGAACTCTATCGGAGGGATGCTAAGTGTTGTGTTGAAGGTGGTGAAAAATGCTTTCTCAGGCTCCGCTCCAGAATGTCCCATAAGTGTTCAATTATGTTGCGATTGGGTGACTGAGACGGCCATGGCATATGGCTTACATCGTTTTCATACTACTTCATCAAACCATTCAGTAACCATTCGTGCCCTGTGTATGGGGGCATTGTCATGGTAGCCAAAATAATGGCATGCCCAGAATTTTTATACATGACCCTAAGCATGATGGGATGTTAATTGCATAATTAACTCAGGAACCACACCTGTGTGGAAGTACCTGCTTTCAATATACTTTCTATCCCTAATTTACTGGAGTGTTTCCTTTATTTTGGCGGTTACCTGTATATACAGTAATGATAAACTCCAATCATCAATTATAATAGTATTTAATAATTAAATAATTATTGTATACACAAGCCAGGCTGGTAAAGCAAATGCAGAATAATAACGTAGAGGGATGTTCTTTGAAGCTGACAGGTTAATGTAGACAATAGTATTGCTTGCCAACTGTAACTGTTGGAGAAATTCTAAATGTATTTTTTAAATAATATTGTATCTGACATTGTTGCTTATTTCATGTTTAATGGGTTGTTCTGCTTTCCTCATGTAGCTCATCGGTCTCACCTCCAGCATCTACTTTACTCAATGTGAAAGAGGAGGTATGATGTCCTGTGATTTCACCCCCCCCTCCCCTCTTACACTTTGTGAACAAGCAGACAGAGGGAGAGTAATGGTTTGACTGAGCTACTGCAGAAGCGATTTAGAGCTAGTTGAGATAATAGCTCAGCTTCATACGTACAGTATACCTGGAAATGGGTTTCAAACACGTTACTGGTTTGAAATAGGCCTTGCTAAGCTTTTATGAACAAATTTTGCCCTTAAACCAGAAGTAAATGTCCGGGCCCTCTCCACATTTGTTTTTTAAATAATTTTCCTTGTCCCTTTGTGATCAAAACCACTCTTTATTTTCTCTTAGAATTTAAGTTGATGAGTCTGTTTCCATGGCCTCTACTCCTGTCACTGACCTGTGGAACTGCAGTGAGTATCTGGACACATACTGTACTGTAGTGGAACAAAGGAAACAGAGTGCATTTTGTCCTGTCAGTGGACACCCTCCTGCTTGTTGCTATAAGGGACCCAATTAACATGTTGTTTAATTTGTGATAAAGGAGCTCCAGTCTAGATATGAAAACAATCTGTTTATTAAAGGAGGCCTTTATATGTCTCTGTCTGATCCAAATCTTGGAGATTTTGGCAGCTGGATCGATATTTATACATTCTATGGGATCAACCCTATAATGATATAATTTAAACAAAAACAATTTACCTGTTAACTAAATTATGTAATGTTAACTAAATGAATCCTGGTCCAAGTGGCTAGTTCCAGTATACAGTTATTTGACTTTTAAACTGCTCGAAAACAAGCTACTGTAGCTACCTAATACCATTTGGATTCACATACAAGTAGGCTATACTGTAGTACCCTACTGTAACAGGTTGAAATGAAAGCAAGCGACTCGGTTGTAGCACAATATTGTTAACTACTGTAGTATCTTAAAGCAAAACTGAGAGCCAAAGGTGCAGATTCTAAGTCTCAGTTGTTATTTTACTGCTGCCGTTTAATTATTTGTGACTTTTATTTTCAACTTTTTACTTATCTATTTTTTACTTAACACTTATTTTTCTTAACTTCTTAAAGCATTGTTGGTTAGGGGCTTGTAAGTAAGCATTCCACTGTAAGGTCTACACCTGTTGTATTTGGCACGTGACAAATAAAATGTTATTTGATTTGAGTTATATGATAGGACTGTTGACTATACTCCTTCTGTTCATGATGCACTTTGATGATTGAAAACAGACCACAGGAATTCTGATGTGCTGAATACCATAATTAATTTGGTTAAGCTTAAAGTCCTACTATACCAGCCATGATAGCAAATAATAAGTAACGAATAATGATCCACTCTCTGTCACACTATGTTAGATGCTGTTAGAGGGAAAGTGTCTCTGACAAAAAATCACAACCATTCCCATGTTCTTAAGAACCCTTAAAGCTGGAATCCCTAAATTCGTAGTGGTGAAACTGCCATGTTATTTGCGATATTACAACAACAAAGACACTTCAACAACCAACACAGTTTTTTCCCCCCTTCGGACATCATTGCACACACAATAGAACAGCACAGTATGTACAACGACTTGTTTTTACCACGATGCTAGATGCTACTATCCTCTTCATAATCAAAACAAATAAGATATATGCCTGGGGCGACCATTGATACTGTTTCACCTTATTCAAATCTCAGCTTTAAGAACTCGTAACTAAATTATTTTGGATAGTGGAAGCCAAATTAGCACTGGTTTATTTGAAGGCTCAGCAGTCCTAGTTTTTGCCATTGTTATTTTGTTGAAACTGATGGTTGGCATCTCCCCATTTCCATTTGGATACTGTCATTCATACAACACTCCAACATGAATGTTTATTAAGTAGTGACATGTATGTAGTGTGACTAAGACCATCATTTACAGTTGAAGCCGGGAGTTTACATGCACCTTAGCCAAATACATTTAAACTCAGTTTTTCACAATCCCTGACATTTAATCCCAGTAAAAATTCCCTGTTTTAGGTCAGTTAGAATCACCACTTTATTTTAAGAATGTAAAATGTCAGAATAATAGTAGAGAGAATGATTTATTTCAGCTTTTATTTCTTTCATCACATTACCAGTGGGTCAGAAGTTTACATACACTCAATTAGTATTTGGTAGCATTGCCTTTAAATTGTTTAACTTGGGTCAAATGTTTCAGGTAGCCTTCCACAAGCTTCCCACAATAAGTTGGGTGAATTTTGGCCCATTCCTCCTGACAGAGCTGGTGTAACTGAGTCAGGTTTGTAGGCCTCCTTGCTTGCACACGCTTTTTCAGTTCTGCCCTCAAATTTTCTATAGGATTGAGGTCAGGGCTTTGTGATGGCCACTCCAATACCTTGACTTTGTTGTCCTTAAGCCATTTTGCCACAACTTTGGAAGTGTGCTTGGGGTCATTGTCCATTTGGAAGACCCATTTGCAACCAAGCTTTAACTTCCTGACTGATGTCTTGAGATTTTGCTTCAATATATCCACGTAATTTTCCTCCCTCATGATGCTGTCTATTTTGTGAAATGCACCAGTCCCTCCTGCAGCAAAGCATCCCCACAACATGATGCTGCCACCCTCGTGCTTCAAAACAGTTCTATTTTTGTTTCATCAGACCAGAGGACATCTCTCCAAAAAGTAAGATCTTTGTCCCCATGTGCAGTTGCAAACCTTAGTCTGGCTTTTTTATGGCGGTTTTTGAGCAGTGCCTTCTTCCTTGCTAAGCGGCCTTTCAGGTTATGTCAATATAGGACTCGTTTTATTGTGGATATAGATACTTTTGTACATGTTTCCTCCAGCATCTTCACAAAGTCCTTTGCTGCTGTTCTGGGATTGATTTGCACTTTTCGCACCAAAGTACGTTCATCTCTAGGAGACAGAATGTGTTTCCATCCTGAGCAGTAGGACGGCTGCGTGGTCCCATGGTGTTTATACTTGCGTACTATTGTTTGTACAGATGAACGTGGCACCTTCAGGCATTTGGAAATTGCTCCCAAGGATGAACCAGACTTGTGGAGGTCTACGATTTTTTTCTGAGGTCTTTGCTGATTTCTTTTGATTTTCCCATGATGTCAAGCAAAGAGTCACTGAGTTTGAAGGTAGGCCTTGAAATACATCCACAGGTACACCTCCAATTGACTCAAATGATGTCGATTAGCCTATCAGAAGCTTCTAAAGCCATAACATCATTTTCTGAAGTTTTCCAAGCTGTTTAAAGGCACAGTCAACTTAGTGTATGTAAACTTCTGACCAACTGGAATTGTGAATTATAAGTGAAATAATCTGTCTGTAAACAATTACTGAAAAATGACTTGTGTCATGCACGAAGTAGATGTCCTAACCGACTTTCCAAAACTATAGTTTGTCAACAAGAAATTTGTGGAGTGGTTGAAAAACGAGTTTTAATGACTCCAACCTAAGTGTATGTAAACTTCCGACTTCAACTGTACATAGTAATTACATTGGCAGGTACTGTACAGTGTACCCAGTGTGGGTACACAACCCACATAGGACCAGCAACTGTTAAACCGGTTTGTGGCTTGTACCATTTCAAAGACTTGCAAATTAATTCACAATGGAGATTACGGTGTCATTTTAAGAATGCGTTATATTAAGAGGGGAGGTTTATGCAAAGCTAATATGTATTAAAATGTCAATGTATCACAGATGTGAGGACTGTAATTTACCTACCTGAACTTTAGCACTATAACTTTAGCAACACTTACTATGAAGGAAACCATTTTATCTAACATGTTTTTAACCACCTTTTTTGCACTTAACGTGGGTCCTTTAAAAAATATATATTTTCTATCTACATTCGGATAACTTGTCTTTATTGATTTAATTTAATTGATTCATTAATGAATGTTTCATTTGTGGAATGTTGTGAAAATGAAATTTTAATAAATCGTTTAAGCAGTGAAGGGAATTGTTAGGAATCCTGGGTTGTGTGGAAGGTGATGAGCATTTTATTTAGTTGTCTTTAAGGATTTCTGTTTTAGAATAATTTGTGAAAGATTGACAGCGCAGTTAAGATCTTGTCATTGGTGTTCCCAGAGATTTTTCATCTTTAAATTGAGTCTCAACTCCCATTTTATTTCTGTGAACATTTGAACCATGAAACATACATTTACTTGTATGTGTCTGACCTGCTTGACCGTGTCTGTAATTTGTTCTTACAGGAACAACAACTGTATTCATCTGTCTTTGTATGAAAATTATATGATTGTATAAAACCAATATGCTCTTCAATGTCCTGTCATTTCTTATCTAATGTTTACATTTTCCTTTTCTTTATCCCTTATATGCATTCTATAATGAGTTTTTCAAGAAACATTTCCCATGTATCAGCATGGTTTAGGTAAACATTGAAAAATAAAGTAACATTTTTTTTTTACTTTCCACTCTGTCTCAATAACAATGAAAAGTGGAATCAGAATGGTTAATAAGTGGAGCAAAAGGGACTAGTGTGGTCATATCCAAATCCCTATAACACAAAAAAACAACTATAACTCAGATCCAGGGCAAGATAATACTGTATAAAAAACAACTATAACTCAGATCCAGGGCAAGATAATACTGTATAAAAAAACAACTATAACTCAGATCCAGGGCAAGATAATACTGTATAAAAAACAACTATAACTCAGATCCAGGGCAAGATAATACTGTATAAAAAACAATTATAACTCAGATCCAGGGCAAGATAATACTGTATAAAAAACAACTATAACTCAGATCCAGGGCAAGATAATACTGTATAAAAAACGACACACACATTGCTGCTCCCAAATGACCTTTTTAAGAAAGTTTATAAAAATGGATTTAGTAAGTCAGAATTTGAGAAAAGGGAGATTTCGATGAACAGTGGCAATGATACATGTAGCAGTACAGCTTGTCGCCAGTCCTCTTCTGGCTGTGCCGGGTGGAGATTATAACGGAACATGGCCAAGATGTTCAAATGTTCATAGATGACCAGCAGGGTCAAATAATAATAATCACAGTGGTTGTCGAGGGTGTAACAGGTCAGCACCTCAGGAGTAAAGTTGGCAGTTGGCTTTTCATAGCCGATCATTCAGAGTATCTCTACCGCTCCTGCTGTCTCTAGAGAGTTGAAAACAGCAGGTCTGGGATAGGTAGCACGTCCGGTGAACAGGTCAGGGTTCCATAGCCGCAGGCAGAACAGTTGGAACTGGAGCAGCAGCACGGCCAGGTGGACTGGGGACAGCAAGGAGCCATCAGGCCAGGTAGTCCTGAGGCATGGTCCTAGGTGTCAGGTCCTCCGAGAGAGAGAAGGAAAGAAAGAGAGAGAGAATTAGAGAGAGCATACTTAAATTCACACAGGACACCGGATAAGACAGGAGAAATACTCCAGATATAACAAACTGACCCTAGCCCCCCGACACATAAACTACTGCAGCATAAATACTGGAGGCTGAGACAGGAGGAGTCGGGAGACACTGTGGCCCCATCCGACGATACCCCTGGACAGGGGTAGAGTTGTAGTGAGTAGAGTTGAGTAGAGTTGTAGTGACGTGTAGCAACTGATAATGTAATAACTGGCAATAATGTAATAGCTGCTAAAAATGTAATAACTTGTGCATGTATAATGTTATAAATGCTGCTATTGTCATAAATAATGTGCTAAATATGCTGAACGCATAATGTAATAACGTTTTAACATTGATGTAATAATGTAATAATGTTGATTATTACATGGTAAAGTAGATTTAAAAAATCTATAGTGTAATAACGTAAACAAATAATGTAATAACAACCTAAAATCACACTCTTTCTTTAATGGAATGCAGTATCTCACACTTGAGGAACACTTTGTATTTGCATTAATTGCCAAAGCAGACTTGTTTGACATTGCAAACATCCAGTGTCGTCAAGAAAAAAAGACACACCTCGCAGTGATATTCAAAATTCTCACTCCTCCTTATCCCAGGATTGACCAGGCTACTGTCTCCATACAGTAGAAAAATAGTTATGAGGCAGCGCGAAGCCCCACCCACACCACCCCTATGACCGTCAGAGAGGAGTATCCCCAGATGGCTAACCTTTTTGTTCATTTTTGTTTTTCCAAATCCCCATGGATAACCTTTTAGTTAATTGTTATAATTGTGGAGAAAAGTTTGGTTAAGTGTTTTATAAGATTAATATGTTGGTTAATTAAAGATTTTGGTTCATTAAAGATTTGAGCACAAGTTAAAATAGTGGCACATTTGTTGAATAAAACTGTGATTGTTAAGTGTTGAACAATGTTTGATTAAATAAAATACTTTTCATAAAAACAATTGTTGAAAGTGTCTTGGATTGTTTCAACATTGTTTTAACAGTAAACAGCATCTTAGGAGTTTTTGCATTTGATTATATTGGGGGGGGGGGGGTTTAGGGTCTGTTGGGTGTGTATTGGGGAGTCAATTGTGTCAATTCAAAGTCTTGATATTACTGCGAAAGTAAGCTTCAGAGCTAGGATTAAGGAATGTGGTTTGGTGTATAGTCAGCTATTACTGAAGCATTACACTTGATATGAGTTTGAGTTTGAGTTTGAGTTTATTTTTACAGGGACAGTGCACATTAATCAACGTTTCTGCATATGCATGAAAATAAATAGTCCATTTAGTTTTACATGTTTAATTGGTTGTTATTACAATATTGGTTAAAGTTATGACACAATTTATGTTTGTTTTTTACCCACTTCATAATGTAATGATCAACGCATAAAAATAATTATTACATTATGCACAAAAACGTTATTACGTTCAGCATATTTATTACATTATTGGCAATGTATTACATTAGCACCTTTTATTACATTATAAATGCAAAGGTTATTACATTATGTGCAGCTATTGCATTATTGGCGGTTATTATATTATTAGCTACTACTACATGTTTTTGGGGTTAAGAGATATCTATTATTTTGAATGCTGGAGAGTAAACAAAAGTATTTAATATATTGTATAGTTAAATAAAAACAAAGGCTATTAAAAAAAATATATATATATATATATATATACAGTATATATATATATATATACACACACTACCGTTCAAAAGTTTGCGGTCACTTAGAAATGCCCTTGTTTTTGAAAGAAAAGCAAATTTTTTTGTCCATTAAAATAACATAAAATTGATCAGAAATACAGTGTAGACATTGTTAATGTTGTAAATGACTATTGTAGCTGGAAACGGCTGATTTTTTATGGAATATCTACATAGGCGTACAGAGGCCCATTATTAGCAAACCTCACTCCTATGTTCCAATGGCATGTTGTGTTTTATTTTTTATTTTTTTATTTCACCTTAATTTAACCAGGTATGCTAGTTGAGAACAAGTTCTTATTTGCAACTGCGACCTGGCCAAGATAAAGCAAAGCAGTTCAACACATACAACAACACGGAGTTACACATGGAATAAACAAACATACAATCAATAATACAGTAGACAAATCTATATACAGCAAGTGCAAATGAGGTAGGATAAGAGAGGTAAGGCAATAAATAGGCCATGGTGGCTAAGTAATTACAATATAGCAACTAAACACTGGAATGGTAGGGTGTGCAGAAGATGGATGTGCAAGTAGAGATACTGGGGTGCAAAGGAGCAAGATGAATAATTCAATCAAATCAAATTTGGGGATGAGGTAGATTGGACGGGCTATTTACAGATGAGCTATGTACAGGTGCAGTGATCTGTGAGCTGCTCTCACAGCTGGTGCTTAAAGCTAGTGAGGGAGGTCTCCAGCTATAGAGATTTTTGCAGTTCGTTCCAGTCATTGGCAGCAGAGAACTGGAAGGAGAGGCGGCCAAAGGAAGAATTGGCTTTGGGGGTGACCAGTGAGATATACCTGCTGGAACGCGTGCTACGGGTGGGTGCTGCTATGGTGACCAGTGAGCTGAGAAAAGGCGGGGCTTTACCTAGCAGAGACTTGTAGATGACCTGGAGCCAGTGGGTTTGGTGACGAGTATGAAGCGAGGGCCAGCCAACGAGAGCATACAGGTCGCAGTGGTGGGTAGTATATGGGGCTTTGGTGACAAAATGAATGGCACTGTGATAGACTGCATCCAATTTGTTGAGTAGAGTGTTGGAGGCTATTTTGTAAATGACATCACCGAAGTCGAGGATCGGTAGGATGGTCAATTTTACGAGGGTATATTTGGCAGCATGAGTGAAGGATGCTTTGTTGTGAAATAGGAAACCGATTCTAGATTTAATTTTGGATTGGAGATGTTTAATGTGAGTCTGGAAGGAGAGTTTACAGTCTAACCAGACACCTAGGTATTTGTAGTGGTCCACATATTCTAAGTCAGAACCGTCCAGAGTAGTGATGCTGGACGGGCGGGCTGGTGCGGGCAGCGAATGGTTGAAGAGCATGCATTTAGTTTTACTTGCATTTAAGAGCAGTTGGAGGCCACGGAAGGAGAGTTGTATGGCATTGAATCTCTTCTGGAGGTTAGTTAATAGTGTCCAAAGAAGGGCCAGAGGTATACAGAATGGTGTCGTCTGCGTAGAGGTGGATTAAAGAATCACCAGCAGCGAGAGCGACATCATTGATGTATACAGAGAAGAGAGTCGGCCCGAGGATTGAACCCTGTGGCACCCCCATAGAGACTGCCAGAGGTCCCTCCGATTTGACATTCTGAACTCTATCGGAGAAGTAGTTGGTGAACCAAGCGAGGCAATCATTTGAGAAACCAAGGCTGTTGAGTCTTCCAATAAGAATGTTGTGATTGACAGAGTCGAAAGCTTTAGCCAGGTCGATGAATACGGCTGCACAGTAATGTCTCTTATCGATGGCGGTTATGATATTGTTTAGGACCTTGAGCGTGGCTGAGGTGCACCCATGACTAGCTCTGAAACCAGATTGCATAGTGGAGAAGGTATGGTGAGATTCGAAATGGTTGGTAATCTGATTGTCTAGCCAGGCTGATTTGTAGGGGTCCAGATTTTGCAGCTCCTTCAGAACATCAGCTATCTGGATTTAGGTGAAGGAGAAGTGGGGGAGGTTTGGGCGAGTTGCTGAGGGGAGCGCAGGGCTGTTGACCGGGGTAGGGGTAGCCAGGTGGAATGCATGGCCAGCCGTAGAAAAATGCTTATTGAAATTCTCAATTATTGTGGATTTATCGGTAGTGACAGTGTTTCCTAGCCTCAGTGCAGTGGGCAGTTGGGAGGAGGTGCTCTTATTCTCCATGGACTTTACGGTGTCCCAGAACTTTTTTAAATTTATACTACAGGATGTAAATTTCTGTTTGAAAAAGCTAGCTTTAGCTTTCCTAACTTCCCTGAAAAGTTGCATATCACGGGGGCTATTCGATACTAATGCAGAACGCCACAGGATATTTTTCTGCTGGTCAAGCAAGGGCAGACAGGTCTGGAGTGAACCAAGGGCTATATCTATTCCTGGTTCTACATTTTTTGAATGGAGCATGCTTGTTTAAGATGGCGAGGAAGGCACTTTTAAAGAATAACCAGGCATCCTCTACTGACGGGATGAGGTCAATGTCCTTCCAGAATACCCCGGCCAGGTCGATTAGAAAGGCCTGTTCGCTGAAGTGTTTTAGGGAGTGTTTGACAGTGATGAGGGGTGGTCGTTTGACCGCAGACCCATTACGGATGCAGGCAATGAGGCAGTGATCGCTGAGATCTTGGCTGAAAACAGCAGAGGTGTATTTGGAGGGCGAGTTAGTTAGGATGATATCTATGAGGGTGCCCGTGTTTACGGATTTGGGGTTGTACCTGGTAGGTTCATTGATAATTTGTGTGAGATTGCTAGTCCAAGTTTATAATTTTAAAAGGCTAATTGATCATTAGAAAACCCTTTTGCAATTATGTTAGCACAGCTGAAAACTGTTGTTCTGAATTAAGAAGAAATAACATTGGCCTTCTTTAGACTTGTTGAGTATCTGGAGCATCAGCATTTGTGTGGTTAATTACAGGCTCATAAAAAAACATGAGCTAGCGCACACCCAGAATAATAGTTTGTGTGGAGGTGCTGACTAACGGCGAATAAACTATAAACTATCAAAATAAAGAAAGTCACACACTCCATGTATAATCTTACAGCCATTTCATGGGTATTTACCAACGTTTCGGAATCACTGTGCCTTCCTCAGAGTGACTACAGGCTCAAAATAGCCAGAAACAAAGAACTTTCTTCTGAAACTCGTCAGTCTATTCTTGTTCTGAGAAATGAAGGCTATTTATTCCATGCGAGAAATTGCCAAGAAACTGAAGATCTCGTACAACGCTGTGTACTACTCCCTTCACAGAACAGCGCAAATTTGCTCTAATCAGAATAGAAAGAAGAGTGGGAGGCCCCGGTGCACAACTGAGCAAGAAGACAAGTACATTAGAGTGTCTAGTTTGAGAAACAGACACCTCACAGGTCCTCAACTGGCAGCTTCATTAAATAGTACCCGCAAAACACCAGTCTCAACGTCAACAGTGAAGAGGCGACTCCGGGATGCTGGCCTTCTAGGTAGAGTTCCTCTGTCCAGTGTCTGTGTTCTTTTGCCCATCTTAATCTTTTCTTTTTATTGGCCAGTCTGAGATATGGCTTTTTTTTTGCAACTACCTAGAAGGCCAGCATCCCGGAGTTGCCTCTTCACTGTTGACGTTGAGACTGGTGTTTTGTGGGTACTATTTAATGAAGCAAAAGTGGGAAAAATATTGTATGTAGTTTGAAAGAACAAAACTTTTGAATAAAGCTGTAACCTAACAAAATGTGAAAAAAGTCAAGGGGTCTGAACACGTTCCCGAATGCACTGTATATACAGTACCAGTCAAAGTTTAGACACACCTACTCATTCCAGGATTTCTTTCACCATTGTAGAATAATAGTGAAGACATCAACACAATGAAATAACACATATGGAATCATGTAGTAACCAAAAAAGTGTTAAACAAATCAAAATATATTATATTTTTGAGATTTCTCAAAGTAGCCACCTTTTGCCTTGATGACAGCTTTGCACACTCTTGGCATTCTCTCAACCAGCTTCATGTAGTGGACACCTGGAATGCATTTCAATTAACAGGTGTGCCTTGTTAAAAAAAAAAAAGTGAAATTTCTTTCCTTCTTAATGCGTTTGAGCCAATCAGTTGTATTTTGACAAGGTAGGGGTGGTATACAGAAGATAGCCCTATTTGGTAAAATACCAAGTCCATATTATGGCAAGAACAGCTCAAATAAGCAAAGAGAAACAACAGTCAATCATTACTTTAAGACATGCAGGTCAGTCTATCCGGGACATTTCAAGAACTTTGAAAGTTTTTTCAAGTGCAGTCGCAAAAACCATCAAGCGTTATGATGAAACTGGCTCTCATGACGACATCCACAGGAAGGAAGACCCAGAGTTACCTCTGCTGCAGAGGATAAGTTCATTAGAGTTAACTGCACCTCAGATTGCAGCCCAAATAAATGCTTCACAGAGTTCAAGTAACAGACACATCTCAACATCAACTGTTCAGAGGATACTGCATGAATCAGGCCTCCATCGTTGAATTGCTGCAAAGAAACCACTACTAAAGGACACCAATAAGAAGAAGAGACTTGAAACACAAGGAATGGACATTAGACCGGTGGACATTAGACATTAAACCGGACTGTTGGAAAAGCATTCTGCATGTGTGATTCCCACATGAAGCATGGAGGAGAAGGTGTGATGGTGTGGGGGTGTTTTGCTGGTGACACTCAGTGATATATTTAGAATTCAAGGCACACTTAACCAGCATGGCTACCACAGCATTTGGAGCAATACACCATCCAATCTGGTTTGCGCTTAGTGAGACTATCATTTGTTTTTCAACAGGACAATGACCCCAAAAATACCTCCAGGCTGTGTAAGGGACCAAGGAGAGTGCTGCATCAGATGACCTGGCCTCTGCAATCACCCAACCTCAACCCAATTGAGATGGTTTGAGATGAGTTGGACTGCAGAGTGAAGGAAAAGCAGCCAACAACTGCTATGTGGGAACTCCTTCAAAACTGTTGGTAAATAATTATTCATGAAGCTGGTTGAGAGAATGCCAAGAGTGTACAAAGCTGTCATCAAGGCAAAGGGTGGCAACTTTGAAGAATATAAAATATATTTTGATTTGTAAAAAAAAAAATTGGGTTACTACTTGATTCCATGTGTGTTATTTCATAGTTTTGATGTCTTTGCTATTATTCTACAACATAGAAAATAGTAAAAGTAAATAAAAACCCTATAACGAGTAGGTGTGTCCAAACTTTTGACTGGTACTGTATATATATTTACAAATATAATATTTGTACACAAGTTTGATGTCATTGGTGTTACTGCCTTGAAAATCAATCACTTATTACAAAGATATACACTGACCTTGAGCATTCCCTCCAGTACTAAACTGCTATCTGGTGTTGGGCATACACTGAATATACCCCCTCCACACCACCACAGGGATGCTGGCCCATGTTGACTCCAATGCTTCCCACAGTTGTTTCAAGTTGGCTGGATGTCCTTTTCTGTGGTTGGCCATTCTTGATACACACAAAAAACTGTTGAGCATGAAAAACAAACCGGTGTGCCTGGCACGTATTACCATACCCTGTTAAAAGGCACTTTTTTATCTTGCCCATTCACCTTCTGAATGGCACACATACAAAATCCATGTCTCAATTGTCTCAAGGCTTAAAAAACTTTTTCAACCTGTCTCCTCCCCTTCATCTACACTGATTGAAGTGTATTTAACAAGTGACATCAATAAGGGATCAAAGCTTTCACCAGGATTCACCTGGTCAGTCTGTCATGGAAAGAGCAGTTGTTCTTAGTGTTTTGTATACTCAGTGTATATTAAAGAAAGTTATTAGCTAACCACTTTTTTAGTATTTCATACCATCTAAAGTCATAACATATCTAAAAAATAATAATAATAATAACAGCTGTGATGGAAACAACAGGTTTCGGTACAATTGTATAAATGCAGACAGATAATTTGTTCATTCTATATGGTGAGATCGGTAAAAAGAATTATGTGAGAAATGGCGGCGGAAACGCCTTTATGAGCAAATTTGATATAATAACTTGGGAAATCAACTTGGAGTCACGCAATGGTATGTCGTGTGGTCCTCCCACTACAACTCGGGAAACCATGCAGTTTATTAGACTACAGATTAAATACATTATGATGAACTTCACAAGGTGGGGAAAGTGCACGGTGATGAGCTTGATGCTCATTTCCATTTCCAATGCTTTTTATCTGCAACAAGTCCATTTGGTGGGAAAATGTGCCTATTTTCTTAATGAGTATTTTAGAATTTTCACATGAAAATCTGTTACCAATTGGATGGAAACCTAGCTATTGGTGTTACTCAATTTAAGAAAGTCCTCAATTACCAAAAATGTGTAATTGATGTTACCATCATTGATGTTACTACTCCTACTGGTGGCACAATGTTATCATAATGGTTAAACATTGAAATCATTAAGCTGCCATATTAGTTGATTTAGTATGGGAAGATGTACCCAAATGCATTTAAATAAAAAATGCAAGAATGACCAAAATGTCTTTCTGAGAAATGTTTAGGCTAATTACTGCACATGAAGTGTTTATTGGTGAGGTTGGGTAAAAAAAAAATAATGCAGGCGGGTGCTGGTCAATAGCTAATTTCTCATGACAGAACATAAACATAAATGTTGACATCTGTTGGCGATATTTGCTTAATCTGAGATAGGGGAACAAAAATCTTCTGGTGAAGAGCAGCATCACTAATTATTTTGATGAATCAAGTTAGTGCTTGAAGTGGAGGCGGGATTTTAACCAGAATTTTCATAGTGGTTCTGTAGTGGGGATGGTCTGAATCAGCTGTTTCCATTAGCTCATATTTTTACTTCATCCCCCAAAATAAACTGAGTAGATCGCTAGCTGGTGCACACAAGATGGCTTCAGAGATTTTAGAAAAATATTAGGAAAGTTAACATAAAATAACTTCAGTATATAAATAAAGTTCACACACACACTACATTTTTGATCGTTTTTAATAATATGCAAAGGAACACAAACAAACAAAACCCAATTTACACTAAGACTTATCTGACACAATTCATATCAATAGCTGAAAATGAACAATCAATTTACAGATTATGGGTGGAGGGGGGGGGGGGGGGCATTTTTAAATAATGACACATTCACTAGTAGTCACTTCACATGACAAATTGTAGAAATACTACAAACTTTCAAATATTAGGTAACACCATTTTGATGGTCAGAATTGCCTCAAATATCTTTAAAAAGTTATGCAAGTTTGCAGTTTAAAAAAAAATCTCACAAAACACATAGAGTACATCGTCAATACTACAGAAGGTAGTTAAAAAGCATTAACAATTGATTTCCCAATAATTTTTTAAAATCAGTTACATGTGCACAAAGTCATTGTACCATTTACACAAAACCAGGCTAATATGGTTTATAAATACATACAGCTGTGTCCATTTTGACATTTTAATATACTTGTGATGTAATTTACTTATATATAACATTTTACATACCAGCATTACCACTAATAACAACAGTATGAAAACATCAATTCTAGGAACTGGATTTTCTTTAAATAGATTTTGTCATTATGATTCAATGTTGGTCTACCATGGTACATTTAAAGTAAAGTTTATTATGGCAAATTGTTTATTGCTTGGCAGTGCAATCCTGTTCTCCAAGTCAATCAAAAAGGCATGTTGACAATGTTTTATATGATAAACAAAGCAGTCATAGCATGACTACTGGGTGTATGAAGAGAAATAGCTTTATCTTTGTGATAATTTCCTTAAATCAGAGACGATTTTACCAACTAATTTACCTCGTCATTTACCTCAGAATTCAAGTTAAGTAATGTGGCCTCAGTATGGTAGACACAACTGCTGATCATTTTACTTTACAGACAATTGAATCATAACAATTGTACCATATATTAATCTAAAATAATATATGGTACAAAATCTCTATGCTTTTTAAGGCAAATCTATGGCTTTAATATTGAATTACTACTCATAGAAATATTTTTTGCTGATTTAAGGTGTCTGATTTGGGATGTTCTTTTGAGGAAAACCCTGTAATGAGTATATTTTATTATCAAGATGATTAACAAAGGAATACGACAATACCAATGTAAAGTATGTGCCCATGACTTTTACAAATTGTCATCTGATGTATTAAAACATTTTCTTATCAATATTCAAATTAATTGTTTTATTGCTTTTATGTAGGCATAGCCAATGTCTCTATGACGAGAAAAGATCAGATGTTTTCAGATGGGCAATTGTAACCTAGGGCCAAATTCAATTAAATCTGCCATAGCAATATTTATGCAGTATCCTTGTTTACACAACTGCTGTCATGCACACGTGTCTGAAAACTGAAAGCACTACCGGCTGTTTCTATCAAAACCATTTTGCCATTTTGTTTACAACGGAAAAGGTATGTTTAGATTTGTGCTACTGCTTGAATATTGCAATGTGGTTTCATTGAATTGAGATCCATATTATTGCAGTACATTTATAAGAATTATGGTGGTCAACAAGTAAAGTTCCTCACAACACAAGAACAACAACAACTTGAACTTACATTTGTACAAATGCATTTGATTATGGTCTCAATTGACTAATGGTAATATGCGTTAAAGGATTTAAGTCACAATGTATACAGTTGATTTGGATTTTTATGCACAAGCTATTGAAGAAATATATAACAGCACTATAATCGACTGGTTTTCTGCATGCCCAGAGTAGACTGGAGTTCTAACGCTTCCATTCTTGCATGCGTCACATGCATGTGTCTGAGAATGAGTGCAATTGTTGTGAAGGATGCATGTTATTGCCATTTATGGTGACAGAACAACAACAAAAACTACTGCTGTCAAATTATCTTTTGATTCATCCCTGGACATTTTTATGGTGTCAGGCAAAGAAAGGTGCAAGCAATCACTGCTTAAAATCTGAGAAGCATGTGTATTGTAACACTAATTGATTACAGTAAGTGCTACCTGTTGTAGGTTTGATGTGGTCTATTTAGGGACAAATATTAACAGTCACTTTTATTCTATAAAGCACTTTCAACTTGGCCTAGGTTTCAGTCTGGAGTCATATATTCTAATTATCAGCTATGGTGTTGTTATAAATGGGTAAACACCTGCAAGTAATTGCATAGTGCTTGTGGCTGTCAAACGTAAAGTGTATTCTGACAACCCATTCTTTCCACAGCCTATAGTATTTAGAGCGTCAAGATGCTTCCCAGCAAACTCCATTTAACATTACTGGTTCAGCCAATGTTGAACCACCATTTGTTCAATCAGATGTCGAGGCCATGAACATGTGATCTTTCTGGAGTTTTGCTGTTTTCCAGATATTTGCATGAAGATTTCAGCATTTGAAAGGCATTTAAATTAATTTCTAAATATGATAATGCATTTCACCTAGTCTAAAATATGAAACGGTTTGATTTGATGTAGCAATTTAAGATACAGTTGGCATATAAAAGCAAAGTCAGGGACTATCCCGTGCTATCATTGAATCCCATAGTTTAGCACCTGTTGACATTTTTGTTGAGGTATCTGAACAAAAAGACCACACTCACTTAGTTTAAACATAGTTTGCATGTTATGGATCTTATAACAGAGCTTTTCTTGATTGTTTTGTTGTTTTTCACTACTTTTTGAAACAAGCAAAAGTACAGATTATTGTATAAAAAGACTTGTTTTGGTATAATAATGGTGTAATGTCAGAATGTTTTGCTAGTGCAGAGAATAAAATGTCCCTGTTTGGCACTTAACTGCAAAACCAGAATGAATCATCAAGAAAAGACGATGTCTTAATAAGAAATCATGTGAAAAAAGCGGTAATATTTGACTTGACTCAATCTAAACTAATGAAATGTCAACATGCTTTTACAGGTAGAATGGCAGATTGGAGATTACTCTGAACACAATAACTATCATAGCTGCACTGAACTTGCAAAATGTACACCTGGCATGCATTGTTTTCAATAAAGATCGAAGCATTCTAACATCTACAAACACATGGAGCATGAACTAAATAATGCAAATATTCAGGCCATGTTAAACCTTATAAGAGCATTTTCAGCATTGAGAGATTATGGGTATGCTCCATTTGACCAAATCATTTGGCCTCCTGATACTACACGAAGAGACAAAATGTGCAGCCAAGTTGTAGCAGGTTTCATACTATATCTTTATAGTATACTTTTAAAGATCCACTGCCACTAAATATATCTGAAAATGTATTATTTGCAATTGTCTCACTCTGTGTGTCTATAATTAGTAAGTCACATTTGGATGAATTATTACAACATTTCCCATAATCAGATGAAATTATGACGTACCATTAGAATGTATTGTTTGTTCACTGACTAAATAACTAGCAAGAAAGTTGTAAGTACTGTACAATAAATGTAGTGATGTATGCGTTGTATATATATATGCAATTTAGCTAGTAAATACAGATAGACTATTGTGTATGTATGTGAGTATGCTGTAAACGACTAATTCCACATTCCTTTTGGTAGTTGTTTTTTAAATGAACATAGCACAATCTCATGAAAGTTCCAAAAGTAAAGATATGCATAGATATTTTTAACAATTTCTGCATTTGTTAGTTTTATTATTTAGTTTTATTCGTTTTATTTTCATTCAGTCAACGAATGGTATTCTTCTGTTTCTTACATTTGACATAACCCCACTGGTCTTGTGTGATATTTGTTCTTGAAATACAGGACAGATAGGGCCGTCAACACGGTGACACCTTGCAACTCTTGATATAAATGCTAAAACCTTGCTGCCTATTTGAGAAAATGATCTCAATTATGTCTGATAAGCAGCTAAACTACCGTGATGATGTAATGATTTAAAAATGGTATGTTGAGCTATTCGATAAAAAAGAAAAGGAGCTGAGAGAGAGAAAACAATGGCAGGGAAACCAAGAGCCTTGGCTCTGTAGGGTTATAGAGTCAGCTTGGATCGGATCAGATTTTCTCGGGAGGATGGCAAATCCTGCTACTTGCTACTTGTGGAAAAGGATTGGTTTGGCCAAGCCTGCCAGGATCTTTGGCACATGCACTGAGATTATCTCGGCAATCATCTCTGGAAAGCTGACCTTGGTGGGCAGAGACTGGGCCTGGATAAACAGATCAAATGTAAACTGCTGGAGTTTCCTCACGATCTGGTTGTTGGAGAGATGGACAGAGACAATACAAAGTTACAATTCTGTCACTTCAAATTAACATTTGGAAACGGCGCCACTCCAAAATGTTTAAGACGTCACCTCATTTCACCTTTATATTTTTGTCCGGGCAGGCTAACGTGTTTCGGCAGTTGTGCCTTCATCAGAGCATCAAGAGATGTGCCAAAGCCATCGTTTTTATGCAAATGCATAAGTGTTAATTACAATTGCCTGTGTGAGGGTGGTACATAGTGGTATTCAAGCAATTGTTACTATATATACAAATACATATTCAAATACACAGATCTGCTGATAAACAATAAACTCGACAAATAGCATTTAGGTATTCATGATGTAGGAAATTTGAGATATGTTGGCGCAATTAGTTACTAACTAATGCACAATAAAGCTTACAAAAATAGATGCATTGGGGTATGGAAAATAAACATCTGCATAGAAAGATTGTGATTGAACAAGTTTGGGAAACCCTGGTCTAAACAATGAGTTCTCATTCAGATTATTCTTGTAGACTATTTGGCCGCGCTGTCATTTGTATGCTCATGTATATTTTCCCACATTCAGTCGCAATATTTCTATCCAGACGTACATTTTTTATACCCCAAAGCATCTACTTTTGTAGTCTTTATTGTGCACTAGGAAGTAATTAATTGTAAGAAAATATCTCAAATTTCCTACATCATCATGAATACCTAAATGCTATTTGTTGAATTTATTGTGCTGATCTGTGTATTTGTGCTGTATATTTGTATATGTATTTCTATATATATATTGTAACAATTGTTTGTTGGCTAATGTTTTGAATACCACTATGCACTGCCCTCACACCGGTATGGGCAATTGTAATTATCACCTAGGCACTTGCGTAAAGAACGATGGCTTTGGCACATCTCTTGATGCTCTGATGAAGGCATAACTGCCGAAAACGTGAAATGAGGTGACGTCTCAAAAAAGAGGAATGCCATCGTTTCCCAATGTTCTTGAACTTGGTTCATTTGAAGTCATTGTCATATATGGCAGAGCACTCAGCGAATAAGGTGAGATAGCACACCTGTTACCCACTCCATTACAATTCTGTCGCATTATCTGTTTTTGTTTAGTTAAACATGACAAAGTTAGACTTTTATCACTTAGATAAAATATGTCATTAAATCTTGGTACTGTAATTTAAGATTGTCATTAAGGCTCGATACATTCTATGATAACAGAATAAATAAAATACAGTTATTGAGGATGCTCATTGTCTCTTACCGGTTGGAGGGAATCCAGGAGGCGGGTGAGCTGATAGAACCTCTGAGAGCAGTTGGACTTCCTTCCATAGTTAATGACGCGATCAAGTTCATTGATGTAGGTCAGCCGCAATTCATCAAAGTACTTCTGACTCTTAAGACCATCGACTGGAACTGCGAAGGAGACAAGCAACGTTATTGTTAATTTGTCCACAATATTGCATTTCTGTTGCTCAACTATTGATAATACACTGTTTGGTTTTATAAATCAAAGCTATCTCTGATTGTACTGGATCATTTCGACAGTATTATGAAAATGGCTTAGACTAGGACATTGCTTGCAAATCAATTTAATGAAAAAAGGAAATACACAATGTGAGGCTCTCTACATTATTTTAATTGGGCTGGGCAGCAACACTCACTGATGCTGAAGAGGAGCAGGGCCTTCATGCAGAGGAACTCTTCCTGAGTGACTTGCAGCAGGACAAACTGCTGGGAGAGGTGTCTCATCCGTATGCAGTGCTCGAACATGCTGGAGATGTGCATCCGATGGCTGGGGACGAGAGAGAATCATATCAAATCAAATTGTATTTGTCACATGTGCCGAATACAACAGGTATAAGTAGACCTTGCCGTGAAATGCTTACTTACAAGCCCTTAACCAACAATGCAGTTCAATAAATAGAGTTATGAAAAGATTTACTAAATAAACTAAAGTTTAAAAAAAAAAAAAATCTAAAAGTAACACAAGAAAATGACATAACAATAACGAGGCTATATACAGAGGGTACCGGTATGTGCGGGTGTACAGGTTAGTCGAGGTCATTTGTAAAGTGACTTTGCAAAGATAATAAACGGGGGGGGGGAGTCAATGTTAATAGTCCGGCTGGCCATTTGATTAATTGTTCAGCAGTCTTATGGCTTGGGGAAAGAAGCTGTTAAGGAGCCTTTAAGTCCTAGACTTGGCGCTCTGGTACTGCTTACCATGCGGTAGCAGAGAGAACAGTCTATGACTTGGGTGACTGGAGTCTTTGACAATTTGTTGGGCTTTCCTTTGACACCGCCTAGTATATAGGTCCTGGATGTCAGGAAGCTTGGCCCAAGTGATGTACTGGACCATACGCACTACCCTCTGTAGCGCCTTACGGTCAGATACCGAGCAGTTGCCATACCAGGCGTCGTTGCAACCGGTCAGGATGCTCTCGATGGTGCAGCTGTAGAACCTTTTGAGGATCTGGGGACCCATGCCAAATCTCCTGAGTCTCCTGAGGGGGGAAAGGTGTTGTCGTTCCCTGTTCACAACTGTCTTGGTGTGTTTGGACCATGATAGTTTGTTGGTGATGTGGACACTAAGGAACTTGAAACTCTCAACCCGCTCCACTTCAGCCCCTTTGATGTTAATGGGGGTGTGTGTGGCCCTCCTTTTCTGATAGTCCACGATCAGATCCTTTGTCTTGCTCACATTGAGGGAGAGGTTGTTGTCCTGGCACCACACTGCCAGGTCTCTGACCTCCTCCCTATAGGCTGTCTCATCGTTGTCGGTGATCAGGCCTAACACTGTTGTGTCGTCAGCAAACTTAATGATGGTGTTGGAGTCATCCTTGGCCACGCAGTCGTGGGTGAACAGGGTGTACAGGAGGAGACTAAGCATGCACCCCTGAGGGGCCCCAGTGTTGAGGATCAGCGTGGAAAATGTGTTGTTGCCTACCCTTACCATCTGGGGGCGGCTCGTCAGGAAGTCCAGGATCCAGTTGCAGTGGGAGGTGTTGAGTCCCAGGGTCCTTAGCTTAGTGATGAGCTTTGTGGGCACTATGGTGTTGAACGCCGAGCTGTAGTCAATGAACAGCATTCTCACATAGGTGTTCCTTTTGTCCTGGTGGGAAAGGGCATGATGGTGTTGATGTGAGCCTTGACCAGGCTTTCAAAGCACTTCATGGCTACCAACGTGAGTGCTACGGGGCGGTAGTCATTTAAGCAAGTTACCTTCGCTTTCTTGGGCACAGGGACTATGTTGGTCTGTTTGAAACATGTAGGTATTATAGATTCGGTCAGGGAAATGTCAGTGAAGACACTTGCCAGTTGGTCCGCGCCTGCTTTGAGTACACATCCTGGTAATCCGTCTGGCACCGCTGCTTTGTGAATGTTGACCTGTTTAAAGGTCTTTCTCACATCGGCTACGGAGAGCATGATCACACAGTCGTCCGGAACAGCTGGTGCTCTCATGCATGCTTCAGTGTTGCTTGCCTCGAAGCGAGCATAAAAGGCATTTAGCTCGTCTGGTAGGCTTGCGTCACTGGGCAGCTCGCAGCTGGGTTTCCCTTTGTAGTCTGTAATTGTTTTTTAAGCCCTGCCACATCCGATGAGCATCAGAGCAGGTGTCGTAGGATTTAATATTAGTCCTGTGTTGACGCTTTGCCTGTTTGATGGTTCGTCTGAGGGCATAGCTGGATGCCTTATAAGCATCCGGATTAGTGTCCCGCTCCTTGAAATGGCAGCTATAGCCTTTAGCTCGGTGCGGATTTAGCCTGTAATCCATGCCTTCTGGTTGGGATATGTACTTACGGTCACTATGGTGACGACATCGTCAATGCACTTATTGATGAAGCTGGTGACTGAGGTGGTATACTCCTCAATGCCAATGGATGAATCCCGGAACATATTCCAGTCTGTGCTAGCAAAACAGTTCTGTAGTGTAGCATCCGTGTCATCTAACCACTTCGGTATTGAGCGAGTCACTGGTACTTCCTGCTTTAGTTTTTGCTTGTAAGCAGGAATCAGGAGAATAGACTTATGGTCAGATTTGCCAAATGGAGGGCGGGGGAGAGCTTTGTATGCATCTCTGTGTGTGGAGTAAAGGTGGTCTAGAGTTTCTTTTCTTCTTCTGGTTGCACATGTGACATGCTGGCAGAAATGATGTAAAACAGATTTATGTTTGCCTGCATTAAAGTCCCCGGCCACTAGGTGCGCTGTTTCTGGATGAGCATTTTCTGGTTTGCTTATGGTCTTAATACAGCTCATTGAGTGCGGTCTTAGTGCCAGCATCGGTTTGTGGAGGTAAATAGACAGCTACGAATAACATAGATAAGAACTATCTTGGTAGATAGTGTGGTCTACAGCTTATCATGAGGTATTCTACCTCAGGCGAGCAATACCTCAAGACTTCTTTAATATTAGACACCACGCACCAGCAGTTATTGACAAATAGACACACACCCCCGCACCTCGTCTTACCAGACGTAGCTGCTCTGTCCTGACGATGCAAGGAGAAGCCAGCCAGCTCTATATTATGCGTGTCATCGTTCAGCCGCGTCTCGGTGAAACATACGATATTACAGTTTTTAATATCCCGTTGGTAGGATAGCCTTAATCATAGATAATCCAGTTTATTTTCCAATGATTGCACGTTGGCAAATAATACGTAGGGTAGTGGTGGTTTAACTACTCGTCTGTAAATTCTTACAAGGCACGACAAAGCAGTATATCCTTTGCGTTCGGACTCATTAAAGAAAAAATCTTTGTCCAGTTCGAGGTGAGTAATCACTGTTCTGATGTCCAGAAGCTCTTTTCGGTCATAAGAGACGGTAGCAGCAACATTATGTACAAAATGAGTTATAAACAATGCAAAAAATAAAAATAAAAATAGCACAGTTAGTTAGGAGCCCGTAAAATGGCAGCCATCCCATCCGGTGCCATTATTGGAAGAGAGGAGGGAGTGGGGCAGTGAGGGTCAGGGTGAGATACAGTATAAAGAGAATGAGCCAATGAAAAATCAGAGCGGGGTTGGGGAGTTTATCGGGAATATATTAAGAGAGGGATAATCTGTGAGCATGTTGTTGTGAGAGATAAAGATAGAGGGGGCAAATAGGTGAGAGGGTAAGAGAGTGAGACCCTTATGTGAAACTGTTGCAATGATTACAATTGTAATCCTCCCTCTTTATGACCATAGTTATATGCTCATATGTGACCTTTGACCTACTGCCCAGCGGGCAAAGCTGGATGAAATCTGTTTGTAATGATGTCATTTCAACTAGTTTTGCCTGCTGGGTTGAGTGTGGTCTGATAATACAGAATCACAGTGATTGGTACTGAATGCTGCCCAGGATTATTTTCAAACAAACTGAAAATGTGACCTGATTACATGATTTTTTATGATGACATTGTACATCTAATGTATAAATAATTTACAGACATAGTTCACAGTAATAGATGTTAATATACTTACTTAGCTACATGGATCACTAACCAGGTTTCTATCCAACCTTTTTATGTGAGTAAAGTACATATTGGATAAAAAATGTCATGACAGGCCTGATGGAAACAGAGAATTTTTCGGTTAACTTTCCAAATGTCAACAAAACTCAATACGCTAGACAAGGTGGGATCTTTTTGTGTCGGTAAAATTAATTATACGATAAATGTCGGTGGAAGCGCTTTTATGCGCAAATATTGATATAATAACATCATATCGAAGTAAACTTGGGAGTCATGACCATCAACGCTTGGCTGCCATTTGACAAATAAAAATAATCTCACTCTTTTGTCCATAATAATCTCATGTAATATATTGATTAGAGTGCACATGCCAATAACATAATGGGCACACGCTATATAATACAAACATTTTTGTGAGAAAACCATGAATTGAGTTGAAAATGTGTTGGTATTTTTTATTTGGTACATGGGATTTAACCGCAAAATGTATTTTTATGTGCACTATGTCATCACGCACAGACTTTTATCTGCAACAAGTCAGTCTGATGGAAACACATCTCTGGTGGGAAAATGCGCATATTGTTTTTATGCGGATTTTAGAATATTTGAATGAAAATCTGTCACCAAATGGATGGAAACCTAGCTAATGATAATAAGGGTGCTTTAGTTGTAACATTTACAGTATATTACCAATAATAAAATATTTAATTTACCTCATGGCAGGGTAATAATATCTCAACATTTTTCTGCACTGTTGTATCTGTACATATTCCTCAGTAATGGCTATTCTGGCAAAATCCCGGGACCTTTCAATAAATGCCCTGGTTTTCCAGAAATCCTGGTTGTTGGGTTCCAGATTTCCTGCTTATCCCCTCCTAATTCTGGGAACCCTACAACCTTGATTTTGGGAAAACTAGAGAATTTATTGAAAGTTCCCAGAATTATGCAACCCTAGTAATGACACTTTAAATACCATTGAACTACCTTAGTCACTTACAATACTTGCGTACCCCGTAATATTCAGATTTGAACTAAATATCACTACTTCTCTTAAAACCTGCACCATAGGTGATGTAATGCTGAAAAAATCGAATCTTCCTCAGGGCTTATCATGTGACTAAAGAACACCAAATAAGGAAATTAAATATAAATGTTACTGAAAGCCAGGCTTGTAAGCCCGTGTGCACATGGAATTCTAGACATATCGGTGAGAGAGAGACAGAGAGAGCGAGAGGCAAGTAGAGAGAGAGAAAGAGCGAGAGAAAATGAGAGCGACAGGGACAAGGAGCAAGACAGACATAGAGGGAACAAAATTGGCATCTGCCGTACTTATGACAGACAGAAGCCACTGTAGGAAATCTCCACCAACATAATGGGACAACACTGAGTTGTGGCCCTGGGGGTAATAAGATAATTTCACAGAAATAATTGAATTCAGTATCACATAGCTGCACATACTCATTGAAAACAAGGTCTGGGGCGAAGTAGAGCATTCTGGCATTGACATTTTTGTAGGACCTCCATCCCAAGCCGAACACCATCACCCCCATCCATGAATGCTGGATTACTGTCATCTGGTCATCCACATGCAGATTCTGAAAACCTGAGAAGAAAATGAAAAACCAAATGGAAATGGATTATTATCAAAACATGTCTCTGATGAATTCTTAATGCCTTCACTACCTGCAAATTGCTGCAATGCCATTGCAAAGTTGTTATAAATCAGATTATGATATCTTCTAAGGATCACATGGACATCTTCAAGGACCACATGGAAATATGTTTTGTATGATTCTTCTATTCCAGTACTGTACCTGGCATGCCTTTGGCCCACTTGACCACTTTGACCAGTTGGCGCTCCCCAAGTTCGTTGAGGCTGGTGAGCAGCAGTGCAGCTGAGTCCGGTTGGCAATGGTCATGTCCCGCATTAACCACCTCTGGCTCGATGGACTCCAAGATGTTGAGGAACACCAGCTGGGAATGGAAGGTCAGGCCGGACTGGGGAGAGACACACTGGATGGCATCAGTGGGGCCTTGGGTGGGCAGATCCTCCTCCGGGCTCTTCAGCTGTCCAATCTTCTTCAGTTTACGTGCTACATATGGTCAAGAAATGGAACATGGATGAGTAATGGTAGAAGAATAGTGTAATATCTGGTGTAGCTGTTAACAATTGCCAAATGCATGATACAACTGTACATAAATGACAGTTCAGATTGTGAGGGAAATTAGCAATATACAGTTGAAGTCGGAAGTTTACATACACCTTAGCCAAATACATTTAAACTCAGTTTTTCACAATTCCTGACATTTAATCACAGTAAAAATTCTCTGTCTTAGGTCATTTAGGATCACCACTTTATTTTAAGAAGTGAAATGTCAGAAGAATAGTTGAGAGAATTATTTATTTCAGCTTTTATTTATTTCATCACATTCCCAGTGGGTCAGAAGTTGACATACACTCAATTAATATTTGGTAGCATTGCCTTTAAATTGTTTAACTTGGGTCAAACGTTTCGGGTAGCCTTCCACAAGCGTCCCACAATAAGTTGTGTGGATATTGTCCCATTCCTCCTGACAGAGCTGGTGTAACTGAGTCAGGTTTGTAGGCCTCCTTGCTCGCACACTCTTTTTCAGTTCTGCCCACATATTTTCTATGGGATTGAGGTCAAGGCTTTGTGATGGCCACTCCAATACCTTGACTTTGTTTTGTGTCCTTAAGCAATTTTGCCACAACTTTGGAAGTATGCTTGGGGTCATTGTCCATTTGGAAGACCCATTTGCGACCAAGCTTTAACTTCCTGACTGATGTCTTGAGATGCTGCTTCAATATATCCACATAATTTTCCTTCCTCATGACGCCATATATTTTGTGAAGTGCACCAGTCCCTCCTGCAGCAAAGCACCCCCACAACATGATGCTGCCACTCCCGTGCTTCACGGTTGGGATGGTGTTCTTCGGCTTGCAAGCCTCCCCCTTTTTCCTCCAAACATAACGATGGTCATTATGGCCAAACAGTTCTGTTTTTGTTTCATCAGACCAGAGAACATTTCTCCAAAAAGTACCATCTTTGTCCCCATGTGCAGTTGCAAACCGTAGTCTGGCTTTTTATGGCGGTTTTGGAGCAGTGCCTTCTTCATTGCTGAGCGGCCTTTCAGGTTATGTCGAAATAGGACTCGTTTTACTGTGGATATAGATACTTTTGTACCTGTTTCCTCCAGCATCTTCACAAGGCCCTTTGCTGTTGTTCTGGGATTGATTTGCACTTTTCATACCAAAGTACGTTCATCTCTAGGAGACAGAATGCGTCTCCTTCCTGAGCGGTATGACGGCTGCGTGGTCCCATGGTGTTTATACTTGTGTACTATTGTTTGTACAGATGAACGTGGTACCTTCAGGTGTTTGGAAATTGCTCCCAAGGATGAACCAGACTTGTGGAGGTCTACAATTTTTTCTCTGAGGTCTTGGCTGATTTATTTTGACTTTCCCATGATGTCAAGCAAAGAGGCACTGAGTTTGAAGGTAGGCCTTGAAATACATCAACAGATACACCTCCAATTGACTCAAATTATGTCAATTAGCCTATCAGAAGCTTCTAAAGCCATGACATCATTTTCCAAGCTGTTTAAAGGCACAGTCAACTTAGTGTATGTAAACTTCTGACCCACTGGAATTGTGATATAGTGAATTATAAGTGAAATAATCTCTGTAAACAATTGTTGGAAAAATAACTTGTGTCATGCACAAAGTAGATGTCATAACCAACTTGCCAAAACTATAGTTTGTTAACAAGAAATTTGTGGAGTGGTTGAAAAACAGGTTTTAATGACTCCAACTTAAGTGTATGTAAACTTCTGACTTCAACTGTATATTCTCATATACAGCTGAATACATGCGGCTCAGAAACACACAAGAACACGTATATAAAAGCATGCTCCCCCCATCCACACATACTACCAAATACACTCACAATTTAAATTATGTAATTTTAATAAAAATTACATTTGTAATTCACCAAAATAATGGCAATACTGTTCCAAGGTGCCAAGATTAGTCACTGTGTTGTCAGTAAAAACATGAGACAGAGAGACACCTGCTAACATGCCAAAACACAAACTTCCACTTTGGAAGGGTCAAAAAGACCAAAAGTTCAGCATGTTTTCAACAGCCTGTTTCCAGAGCAAAAATGGCGGACATTTAAAAAACTAATTTGAGTAGGAGCCTGACTAAAACGTTATCTCCTTATCAAGATGCAATATAACCAGTCTGCTTCAACACAAAACAGTTTCACAATGCAAAACATTTCCTTGCGCTTTATATGGGGGACAAATTAAGACTCATAATATTGCATGTTGAGTTCATTGGTTTCCTGCTTTCTCAGATTAAATCAGTTCAGTAAAAGTTGGTGAAAAACAAGGTCACGTTACTTCAGCTTGAGCACAACACTGTTAGTGTGCTCTTTCTCCAACGGTAAACAGCTAGAGCTTCCTCAACACAGCCACAAGAAATGGGCTCTATTCTGTAATGCTGGAGCAGTAAGGTGAGCTGGCATGATGAACTAGATGTCAGCCATCTTTCATCAAATCAGCTTAAGATGAAGCTACAGTAGCAACATTTTGAAATTGATCAACAGAAGCAGGTTCCTTGAAACTATGTTGGAAAAATATGCATCAAGTTGTTATAGATGTAGCTAGTGCCGTGGGTGGATACGATGTGGAGGCTAAGGACAAGGGCAAAGTTTGCAACTACTATTTTTGAAGATTAACCATGATACTGAGTTTTAAGTTTTATCTTTACTAATATTACCAAGTATCTTATCTTTACAATCTGACCCAAGTAGTACATCTGGCCATAATAAGTGCACACCAAGGCATTCGCAAAATACCAAAAAGCACTTTTTCTTATTTTAATTTTTTATACAGTTTCTTTTTAAAGCAGTTTCACCAATGAAGAATCCTTAATTGGTGAAACTGCCACATCTGTTTGAGATATTACAACAAAAAAGAAATTACTGCAAAAAACGAACACAGTTTCTTTCCCATGGACATCATTGCATGTGGAATAGAACTACAGAAGAGTATTAGGGACAAGTGAAGAGAAAAATAAAGAAACGGTGATGGTACTTGGATAATGTTTTTGGCAAAAAAGTGAATACATATTAGGAACTCCGTCATTCCTCCTCCTCAGACCTCACTTAGTCAAGTATCAACCTTCGACTAGTTAGGCGTCACCCCTCCTCTTCAACCCTCGTCACCCCTGCATTGGTCAGTTTACACCCCTACTCTAGTTAAGCCTCACTTCTCCTTCTCATCCCTCACCCTTGCACTAATTTATTCAAAATCATTTGATTTTCAATTTCCAAATACAGTGCATTCGGAAAGTATTCAGACCCCTTGAAGTTTTCCACATTTTATTACGTGACAGCTTTACTTCAAAATTGATTAAATAGTTGTATTTCCTCATCAATCTACACAAAATACCCCATAATGACAGAGCAAAAACAGGTTTTTAGACATATTTGCAAATGTAAAAAAATGAAATATCATATTTACATAAGTACTCAGTACTTTGTTAAAGCACCTTTCGCAGTGATTACAGCCTCGAGTCTTCTTGGGTATGACTCTGCAAGCTTGGCACAACTGTATTTGGGGAGTTTTTCCCATTCTTCTCTGCAGATCCTCTCAAGCTCTGTCAGGTTGGATGGGGAGCATCGCTGCACAGCTATTTTTGAGTCTCTGCAGAGATGATTGATTGGGTTCAAGTCTGGGCTCTGGCTGGGCCACTCAATGACATTCAGAGATTGTCCCGAAGCCACTCCTGTGTTATCTTGTCTGTGTGTTTAGGGTCTTTGTCCTGTTGGAAGGTGAACCTTCACACCAGATTGAGGTCCTGAGTGCTCTGGAGCGGGTTTTCATCAAGGATCTCTCTTGACTTTGTTCCGTTCATCTTTCCCTCGATCCTGACTAGTCTCCCAGTCTCTGCCACTGAAAAACATCCCCACAGCATGATGCTGCCAACACCATGCTTCACCGTAGAGATGGTGCCAGGTTTCCTCCAGACGTGATGCTTGGCATTCAGGCTAAAGAGTTCAATCTTGGTTTCATGAGACAAGAGAATCTTATTTCTCATAGCCTGAGTCCTTTGCCAAAAGCACCTAAAGTCCAAGCGGGCTGTCATGTACCTTTTACTGAGGATTGGCTTCGGTCTGGCCACTCTACCATAAAGGCCTGATTGGTGTAGTGCTGCAGAGATGGTTGTCCTTCTGGAAGGTTCTTACATCTCCACAGAGGAACTCTGGAGCTTTGGCAGAGTGAGCATCAGGTTCTTGATCCCCTCCCTGACCAAGGCCCTTCTCCCCCGATTGTTCAATTTTAGTGGCCGGGTGGCCAGCTCTAGGAAGAGTCTTGATGATTCCAAACTTCTTCCATTTAAGAATGATGGAGGCCACTGTGTTCTTGGGGACCTTCAATGCTGCAGATATGCTTTGGTGCCCTTCCCCACACCTGTGCCTCAACACAATCCTGTCTCAGAGCTCTACGGACAATTCCTTCAAGCTCACGGCTTGGTCTTTGCTCTGACATGCACTGTCAACTGTGGGACCTGATAGACAGGTGTGTGCCTTTCCATATCATGTCCAATCAATTGAATTTACCACAGGTGGACTCCAATCCAGTTGTAAAAACATCTGAAGGATGATCAATGGAATCAGGATGCACCTGAGCTCAATTTCGAGTCTCATAGCAAAGGGTCTGAATACTTACAGGCTGACTACACCACTCGCATCGCGTGTGTGAGCGTTGCAAAAAAACATTTAGAAATCTATATTATTCAATTATTGCACCCACACTGCTCACTCGCGCCAACGAGTGTTTGCGTTGCCAAGGGCTAAAATAGAAGTCAGTTCTATTTCTGACGCTGAGCTGCAAGTACTGCCTCTCCCATCTCATCATTGGTTTATAGAATCAGGTACCCACGTGCCATCTCCTCATTGGTTATACCCACGTGGGTGACTGAAGACGAACGAGGTCAGTGGCGGTAATGCACCTAATTTCTGAAAGTTGCCAATTGCAATATAAAGTCAAGAGAAGAAAAGGCCTGGAAGGATGAGAGATGACTAGAAATGATTCAGTTGACCGTTTTATGTGTGGATTAATTGGTGGAGTAGAGTACCTTGTGCATTTCAGGTAAAATAACAACACAATGTTTATATCTCAATACCCAAATTGGTCAATACCCAAATTTGGAAACCCAAATTGGTCTACACGGACAAGTTCTGGCCTGGTTTAGATCTTACCTGTCGGAAAGATATCAGTTTGTCTCTGTGAATGGTTTGTCCTCTGACAAATCAACTGTACATTTCGGTGTTCCTCAAGGTTCCGTTTTAGGACCACTATTGTTTTCACTATATATTTTACCTCTTGGGGATGTTATTCGAAAACATAATGTTAACTTTCACTGCTATGCGGATGACACACAGCTGTACATTTCAAGGAAACATGGTGAAGCCCCAAAATTGCCCTCGCTAGAAGCCTGTGTTTCAGACATAAGGAAGTGGATGGCTGAAAACTTTCTACTTTTAAACTCGGACAAAACAGAGATGCTTGTTCTAGGTCCCAAGAAACAAAGAGATCTTCTGTTAAATCTGACAATTCATCTTGATGGTTGTAAAGTCGTCTCAAATAAAACTGTGAAGGACCCCGGCGTTACTCTTGACCCTGATCTCTCTTTTGACGAACATATCAAGACTGTTTCAAGGACAGCTTTTTTCCATCTACGTAACATTGCAAAAATCAGAAATGTTCTGTCCAAAAATGATGCAGAAAAATTAATCCATGCATTTGTTACTTCTAGGTTAGACTACTGCAATGCTCTACTTTCCGGCTACCCGGATAAAGCACTAAATAAACTTCAGTTAGTGCTAAATACGGCTGCTAGAATCCTGACTAGAACCAAGAAATTTGATCATATTACTCCAGTGCTAGCTTCCCTACACTGGCTCCCTGTTAAGACAAGGGCTGATTTCAAGGTTTTACTAATAACCTATAAAGCGTTACATGGGCTTGCTCCTACCTATCTTTCCGAGTTGGTCCTGCCGTACATACCAATACGTACGCTACGGTCACAAGACGCAGGCCTCCTAATTGTCCCTAGAATTTCTAAGCAAACAGCGGGAGGCAGGGCTTTCTCCTATAGATCTCCATTTTTATGGAACAGTCTGCCTACCCATGTGAGAGACGCAGACTCGGTCTCAACCTTTAAGTCTTTACTGAAGACTTATCTCTTCAGTAGGTCATATGATTGAGTGTAGTCTGGCCCAGGAGTGTGAAGGTGAACGGAAAGGCTCTGGAGCAACGAACCGCCCTTGCTGTCTCTGCCTGGCCGGTTCCCCTCTCTCCACTGGGATTCTCTGCCTCTAACCCTATTACAGGGGCTGAGTCACTGGCTTACTGGTGCTCTTTCATGCCGTCCCTAGGAGGGGTGCGTCACTTGAGTGGGTTGAGTTACTGACGTGATCTTCCTGTCTGGGTTGGCGCCCCCCCTTGGTTTGTGCTGTGGTGGAGATCTTTGTGGGCTATACTCGGCCTTGTCTCAGGATTGTAAGTTGGTGGTTGAAAATATCCCTCTAGTGGTGCGGGGGCTGTGCTTTGGCAAAGTGGGTGGGGTTATATCCCTCCTGTTTGGCCCTGTCCGGGGGTATCTTCGGATGGGGCCACAGTGTCTCCTGACCGCTCCTGTCTCAGCCTCCAGTATTTATGCTGCAGTAGTTTATGTGTCGGGGGGCTAGGGTCAGTTGGTTATACCTGGAGTACTTCTCCTGTCTTATCCAGTGTCCTGTGTGAATTTAAGTATGCTCTCTCTAATTCTCTCGTTCTCTCTTTCTTTCTCTCTCTCTGAGAACCTGAGCCCTAGGACCATACGTCAGGACTACCGGGCATGATGACTCCTTGCTGTCCCCAGTCCGCCTGGCCTTGCTGCTATTCCAGTTTCAACTGTTCTGCCTGCGGTTACGGAACCCCTACCTGTCCCAGACCTGCTGTTTTCAACTCTTAATGATCGGCTATGAAAAGCCAACTGAGATTTATTCCTGATTATTATTTGACCATGCTTGTCATTTATGAACATTTTGAAAATCTTGGCTCTCTCTAATTTTCTCCTTCTCTCTTTCTTTCTCTCGGAGGACCTGAGCCCTAGGACCATACGTCGGGACTACCGGGCGTGGTGACTCCTTGCTGTCCCCAGTCCGCCTGGCCTTGCTGCTATTCCAGTTTCAACTGTTCTGCCTGCGGTTATGGAACCGCCACCTGTCCCAGACCTGTTGTTTTTCAACTCTTAATGATCGGCTATGAAAAGCCAACTGAAAATTATTCATGATTATTATTTGACCATGCTTGTCACTTATGAACATTTTTGAACATCTTTGCATAGTTCTGTTATAATCTCCACCCGGCACAGCCAGAAGAGGACTGGCCACCCCTCATAGCCTGGTTCCTCTCTAGGTTTCTTCCTAGGTTTTGGCCTTTCTAGGGAGTTTTTCCTAGCCACCGTGCTTCTACACCTGCATTACTCGCTGTTTGGGGTTTTAGGCTGGGTTTCTGTACAGCACTTCGAGATATTAGCTGATGTACGAAGGGCTATATAAAATAAACTTGATTGATTGAATACAAATCAGCTAGCAACAGCAAGCTAGCTAAATAGGACAAATTAGCTAGCAAGTGCAAGCTAGCTAGCTAAATTGCCATAAATGTTTAATACTTTTCGACATGTCCCCAAATTAATATAATTGGTTTAGAGTTTGTTTTGATATTTTAACCTGCGTGACATGATCGCGTTTGGTGTGGGGGGACAAAATACATTTATGCACGATGGCGCACGCACGCAGCCGGTTTGGGTTCAGTGTTATGTAAATAAGGTATTTCTGTATTTTATTTTTAATACATTTGCAAGAATATCTAAAAACCTGTTTTATATTTATCATTATGGGGTATTGTGTGTAGATTGATGAGGGAATAAAAAATAAAAAAATTGTAGAATAAGGGTGAACAATCAAGGGGTCTGAATAATTTCCAAATGCACTGTACATGCTCAGCGCCAAAAACAACAACATGAGGAGGTACAAATGATCTAAACTCAGCAAAAAAAGAAATGTCCTCTCACTGTCAACTGCGTTTATTTTCAGCAAACTTAACATATGTAAATATTTGTATGAACATAACAAGATTCAACAACTGAGACATAAACTGAACAAGTTCCACAGACATGTGACTAACAGAAATGGAATAATGTGTCCCTGAACAAAGGGGGGATCAATATCAAAAGTAACAGTCAGTATCTGGTGTGGCCACCAGCTGCATTAAGTACTGCAGTACATCTCCTCCTCATGGACTGCCCCAAATTGCCAGTTCTTGCTTTGAGATGTTACCCCACTCCTCCACCAAGGCACCTGCAAGTTCCCGGACATTTCTGGGGGGAATGGCCCTAGCCCTCACCCTCCAATCCAACAGGTCCCAGACGTGATCAATGGAATTGAGATCCGGGCTCTTCGCTGGCCATGGCAGAACACTGACATTCCTGTCTTGCAGGAAATCACACACAGAACGAGCAGTATGACTGGTGGCATTGTCATGCTGGAGGGTCATGTCAGGATGAGCCTGCAGGAAGGGTACCACATGAGGGAGGAGGGTGTCTTCCCTGTAACGCACCGCGTTGAGATTGCCTGCAATGACAACAAGCTCAGTCCGATGATGCTGTGACACACCGCCCCAGACCATAACGGACCTTCCAACACCAAATCGATCCCGCTCCAGAGTACAGGCCTCGGTGTAACGCTCATTCCTTCGACGATAAACGCGACTCCGACCATCACCCTGGTGAGACAAAACCGCAACTCAGCAATGAAGAGCACTTTTTGCAGTCCTGTCTGGTCCATCGACGGTGGGTTTGTGCCTATAGGCGACGTTGATGCCGGTGATGTCTGATGAGGACCTGCCTTACAACAAGCCTACAAGCCCTCAGTCCAGCCTCTCTCAGCCTATTGCAGACAGTCTGAGCACTGATGGAAGGATTGTGCGTTCCTGGTGTAACTCGGGCAGTTATTGTTGCCATCCTGTACCTGTCCCGCAGGTGTGATGTTCGGATGTACCGATCCTGTGCAGGTGTTGTTACGTGGTCAGCCACTGCGAGGATGATCAGCTGTCTGTCCTGTCTCCCTGTAGCGCTGTCTTAGGCGTCTCACAGTACGGACATTGCAATTTATTGCCCTGGCCACATCTGCAGTCTTCATGTCTCCTTGCAGCATGCCTAAGGCACGTTCACTCAGATGAGCAGGGAACCTGGGCATCTTTCTTTTGGTGTTTTTCAGAGTCAGTAGAAAGGCCTCTTTAGTGTCCTAAGTTTTCATAACTGTGATCTTAATTGCCTACCGTCTGTAAGCTGTTAGTATCTTAACGACCGTTCCACAGGTGCATGTTCATTAATTGTTTATGGTTCATTGAACAAGCATGGCAAACAGTGTTTAAACCCTTTACAGTGAAGATCTGTGAAGTTATTTGGATTTTTACAAATTATCTTTGAAAGACAGGGTCCTGAAAAAGGGACATTTCTTTTTTTGCTGAGTTTATATATAAACCCTGGATTGCTGATGCTATGCATTGGCCAATGAGAGGCTTTGAAGCCATCGGTCGGCCATATTGGCACTCCCCAAAAGAAGGAGTCCTCTTTACAACTGAATGGAATTCTACAGTATTTCAATTAACATTTTAAAGGACAAAATTACATGTATTTAAGTATTTTTGTTGTTGTAGTAGGAACAGTAACACTAGTACTTTCAAAAAACTTTACTTTATGGGGGAAAAAATTATATATGTTTTCAATTTTTATTTTTATGTTTACCTCACATAATATAATTTCAAAGTATGCATTAAAGTGTCTGTAATATAATAAATGTGGTAAAATAAATGTAGACATTAATAAATGCATTTCTATAGCTTCCAAAATATTTTCTACAATGGTGCCAAAATGGAGTGACGGTGGTTTCAAAATATTGCCCCCTGGTAGTCATCTAGTGTATATATGAATCAATTTGAGGTAGAGAGGCGTCATGCACCCATCCTTTTAGAGTGGGCACAAAGTATGTGAGGATTGAGGGGGATGGTCCGGGAGTGCGGCTGTGTCTCCTGTACATAGGTTGGAGAATTTAGCATTTTGTAAACCCCTGAAACAGCTTTTCCCCCAATCTTGAGCCCAGTGGCAAACCGTGACTATAGGACCTAGGCCATCAGAGGGACCAAAAATCTTCCAATACGTTGTATCAAAATCAAAAATCAAAAAAATAACAGAAAACATAGCATCTCTTAATGCGACCGACATTATATATTTTGTAGTCAGACCGTTCTAGTTGTAGTGAAGGAGGAGCAATGATTTTTGATGACATTATGAATGAATCAAATAGTCCTGGCCGCGCTTTGGGCTCCTGCACACACAGAGACAGAACCGGCATGGACACAACATGACACACAGCATGCACTGCTTACACAATGTATGGTAACCAACACCACTATCACACTATCACCAATAGCTTCAACAACATTGTCACATCCAAGGTGACAGGCTCATGGTGCTGAAAGGACAGCAACCGTAATACCTGTGCACTCCATGGCGCTGAAGGCCTAGCCAATGGCTGGCTGAGCTAGCTAGATTTTTCTACCCAGAGACCACCTAAGACAATTCTGATTGGATACTTTTTTCTATTCAGTATTAACCCTTCTCTTTCCAACACAAACTGAAGAGATTAAATCAGAAAAGTATTACAATTATTGTAAAGATGAAATAAAAAAAGATATATACACTGCTAGAGCCATAATCATTATGCTTAATTCTATTCTACACATTCCAGAGGGTGTCATTCTGACTGTTGTAAATCAACAAGCTAACATGCCTAGGATATGACATTCAAATTACAGCACAGTACATGGGATCATAACACACACTATCAATACAGGCACATACTGTATAATGCCATCATAATTAATACACAAATATCATGATATCATAAAGTGACAGATGACATTTAAACCAACTATTTTTCTGCATATCTAAGCATACCTATTGAGCTGTCTGTGTCATCCTGACTGGTGTTTCTTTTTGAAAGAAACAAAATATACTTCTCTCCATCTCTGCTAAAATCTGTGTAAAAGATTGAAAGTAATGAAGGTGAGTCTTATTCAGTACATTTAGTAATTGATTGTTTTTCTAAAGTCTAGCAACATTGCAAGCAAGCATGCCAACTAAGAAAGTTAGTGGCAGCAAGTAACCTAGCGGTTAAAGGAAAATTCTACCCAAATACTATCTTTTGGTATTTGTTTCATTAGTCCATTGTTGACATAGTCACAAAATGTTCTGCTTGTCAAGTTTTCAAGATATGTAACTTTCAAAATACAGAAAACATTCCTGTATGATGACACTACAAAACGCACAATACGGGGATGATTTCTGTATTTTGTACCAAAAGATGGGTAGACTTTTCAAAATCTACCATCTGGCCTTAAGCAAGGCAGTTAACCCCTAACAACAACTGCTCCCCGGGCACCAATGACGTGGATGTCAATTAAGGCAGCCCCCCGCACCTCTCTGATTTAGAGGGGTTGGGTTAAATGCAGAAGACACATTCAGTTAAATGCATTCAGTTGAGCAACTGACTAGGTATCCCATTTCCCCTTCCCTTAGACAAGCTACTCTAACTTGATTGATTGCCTGAAATGGCTTGGTAAATAATTATGCTGTTGGGAGATTGGGATGTTAACAAACTATTAGCCTTTCTTGTATTTTGTTTCAATCAAAGCATATACAGTCAGAAGTTTACATACACCTTAGCCAAATACATTTCAACTCAGTTTTTCACAATTCCTGACATTTAATCCAAGTAAAAATTCCCTGTTTTAGGTCAGTTAGATTCACCACTTTATTTTAAGAATGTGAAATGTCAGAATAATGGTAGAATTACTAGAATTTTTACTAGGATTAATGTCAGGAATTGTGAAAAACTGAGTTTAAATGTATTTGGCTAAGGTGTATGTAAACTTCCGACTTCAACTGTACATACATCACCACTTTATTTTAAGAATGTGAAATGTCAGAATAATAGTAGAGATCATTATTTATTTCAGCTTTTATTTCTTTCATCACATTCCCAGTGGGTCAGAAGTTTACATACACTCAATTAGTATTTGGTAGCATTGCCTTTAAATTGTTTAACTTGGGTTAAATGTTTCGGAATCCATCCACAAGCTTCCCACAATAAGTTGGGTGAATTTTGGCCCATTCCTCCTGACAGAGCTGGTGTAACTGAGTCAGGTTTGTAGGCCTCCTTGCTCGCACACGCTTTTTCAGTTCTGCCCACACATTGTCTATGAGATTGAAGTCAGGGCTTTGTGATGGCCACTCCAATACCTTGACTTTGTTTAGTGTCCTTAAGCAACTTTGCCACAACTTTGGAAGTATGCTTGGGGTCTTTGTCCATTTGGAAGACCCATTTGCGACCAAGCAACCAAGCTTTAACTTCCTGACTGATGTCTTGAGATGTTGCTTCAATATATCCACATAATTTTCCATCCTCATGATGCCATCTATTTTGTGAAATGCACCAGTCCCTCCTGCAGCAAAGCACCCCCACAACATGATGCTGCCACCCCCGTGCTTCATGGTTGGGATGGTGTTCTTTGGCTTGCAAGCCTCTCCCTTTTTCCTCCAAAAATAACGATGGTCATTATGGCCAAACAGTTCTGTTTTTGTTTCATCAGACCAGAGGACATTTCTCCAAAAAGTACCATCTTTGTCCCCATGTGCAGTTGCAAACCATAGTCTGGCTTTTTTATGACGGTTTTTGAGCAGTGGCTTCTTCCTTGCTGAGCGGCCTTTGAGGTTATGTCGAGGTAGCACTCGTTTTACTGTGGATATAGATACTTTTGTACCTGTTTCCTCCAGCATCTTCACAAGGCCCTTTGCTGTTGTTCTGGGATTGATTTGCACTTTTCATACCAAAGTACGTTCATCTCTAGGAGACAGAATGCGTCTCCTTCCTGAGCGGTATGACGGCTGCATGGTCCCATGGTGTTTATACTTGCATACTATTGTTTGTACAGATGAACGTGGTACCTTCAGGCATTTGGAAATTGCTCCTAAGGATGAACCAGACTTGTGGAGGTATACAATTATTTTTATTTTTTTCAATTTCTTTTGATTTTCCCATAATGTCAAGCAAAGAGGCACTGAGTTTGAAGGTAGGCCTTGAAATACATCCACAGGTACACCTCCAATTGACTCAAAGGATGTCAATTAGCCTATCAGAAGCTTCTAAAGCCATGACATCATTTTCTGTAATTTTCCAAGCTGTTTAAAGGCACAGTCAACTTAGTGTATGTAAACTTCTGACCCACTGGAATTGTGATACAGTGATTTATAAGTGAAATAATCTGTCTGTAAACAATTGTTGGAAAAATGACTTGTGTCATGCACAAAGTAGATGTCCTAACCGACTTGCCAAAACTATAGTTTGTTAACAAGAAATTTGTGGAGTGGTTGAAAAATTAGTTTTAATGACTCCAACCTAAGTGTATGTAAACTTCTGACTTCAAATGTACAACATCTTTAAGGTCCCTCAGTCAAGTATTGCATTTCAAGCACAAATTAAACTACAAAGACCAGCGAGCTTTTCGAAAGCCTCATAAAGAAGGGCAGTGATCAGACATTAAATATCTCTAAAAAGTATGCTTTGGATTATGTTGTAAACCACCCAGATGCGTCAAAGATACAGTTGTCCTTCTGAACTGAGCTGCAGGAAAGGAATGAAACTGCTCAGGGATCTTACCTGTAAAATAGTTACAGAGTTCAAATGCAGTGATGGGAGAAAACTGAGGATGGATCAACAACATTGTATTGACTACACAAAAATGACTTAAATGACAGTGAAAAGAAAAATACAAATATACAAAATAAAAACCATGCATCTTGTATGCAACAAGGCACTAAAGTAATACTGCAAAAAAACATGGCAAAGGAATAAAATGTTTGGCCTAATGTTTGGGGCAAATCCAACACATCACTGAGTAACGCCTCCTTATTTTCAAGCATGGTGGTTGCTGCATCATGGTATGTGTATGCTTGACATCGGCAAATACTGGGGAGTTTTTTCAGGATAAAAAGAAACCAGATGGAGCTAAGCACACGCAAAATCCTAGAGAAAAACCTGCTTCAGTCTGCTTTATAATAGACACTGGGAGAGGAATTCACCTTTCAGCAGGCCAATAACCTACAACACAAGGCCAAATCTACACTGGAGTTGCTTACCAAGAAGCCAGTAAATGTTCTTGAGTGGCTGCATGTAAACACAACAACTCCACTTTCTGGATCTGGGCCAACCTATTACAATCTTAGAATTGTGGTACACCACCATAGCTTAATATCACTAAATAGCATTGGTTGGTTTAATAATTCAAAGGTATCCATGACCATTTCAAACATATTTCCTAAATGTAAGCAAATGAATTGGCTATAACTCATTGATCCTGCTTTGTAACTAGACCTACCCCATCTAATTTACGTGCTAGCTAGCCTGTAAATAAAATAACATAACTAGCAAGCAAGTGAGGTCCTCTAGTTTTTATATGTAAATATATAATTTTCCTAAGATATTGTCGCTACACCCGCAATAAAATCTGCTAAATATGTTTATGTGACCAATAACATTTGATTTGATTTGTAATTGCTTGACTTGACATGTATTTTGGCAAATAGACATGCTCATTGTACACTGAACAAAAATATAAACACAACATGTAACAATGTCAACAATTTTACTGAGTTACAGTTCATATAAATGTCAATTAAGGCACCTCTATGATTCAGAGGGGTTGGGTTAAATGCGGAAGACACACTTCAGTTGAATGCATTCAGTTGTACAACTGACTAGATACCCCCTTTCCCTTTCCCTTATAAGGGAGTCAGTCAATTGAAAATAAATTCAGTAGGCCCTTATCTATAGATTTCACATGACTGGGCAGGGGTGCAGTCATGGGTGGGCCTGGGAGTGCATAGGCCCACCCACTGGGGAGCCAGCCCCAGCCAATCAGAATTATTATTTTTTCCCACAAAGGGGCTTTATTACAGACAGAAGTACTCCTTAGTTTCATCAGCTGTCTGGGTGGCTGGTCTCAGACGATCCCGTAGTTGAAGAAGCCGGACGTGGAGGTCCTGGGCTGGCGTGGTTACAAGTGGTCTAAGGTTGTGAGGCCGGTTGGACGTACTGCCAAATTCTCTAAAACGACGTTGTAGGAGGGTTATGGTAGAGAAATTAACATTCAATTCTCTGGCAACAGCTCTGGTGGACATTCCTGCAGTCAGCATGCCAATTGCACGCTCTTTCAAAACTTGAGACATCTGTGGCATTGCGTTGTATGACAAAACTGCACATTTTAGAGTGGCCTTTTATTGTCCCCTGCACACGGTGCACCTGTGTAATGATCATGTTATGCACAACATTTTAGAGAAATAAGCTCTTTGTCCGTATGAAACATCTCTGGATCTTTTTTTTCAGCTCATGAAACATGGGACCAACACATTACATGTTGCATTTAGAATGTGGTGTAATGCAAGGGTGAGAACGGACTGATGCACAGATGAGAGAGATGACGCAGAGGGGTGATACCTGACAAATGCAGGGGTGAGGGTTGAGGAAGAGGGTGCAGGATTGATACTTGACTAGGGGAGGTAGGGCCAGCTCCAGGCATAAGCGACATAAGCGGCCGCTAGCTTTAAAACTTCAACAATTTCTCTCCACCCCATGGCAAAATGTGTAGAATTGCAGGAAATGTGCTTTAAAACTGCTAAATGTTCTCTCCGCCCCATGACAAAATGTGTAGAATTGCAGGAAATTAACTTTAAAACAATTCGTTTTGGGTTCCAACCAAATCTCACCTAGGGGCCCGAAAAGGCTAGAGCTGGCCCTGAAGGGAGGGGTGAGGGTTGAGGTCGAGGGGTGACACTTGACTAGTGCATGATTGATATTTGACTAGGGGAGGGGTGAGGGTTGAAGAGAAGCAGGGGTGACACTTGACTATTGCAGGGTTAAAACTTGACTAGGTGAGGGGTCAGGTCTGAGGAGGAGGAATGATGCAATTCCTAATATGTATCTGTTCAATTCTGTTGATTTCACTTTGGCCAATACCTCATCCAAATCCGTGTGGTTCCTGCTTCTGAACAGACCCAATGTGCAGCACAACATCTTCAAGATCCTAATACTTATAAGAATATGGTAATTTTGTGTTAAAAGAGCAAGGATTTCCTTGTTACTAAAGCCAATTCTATAATATAGTTTCACCAGGTCATCTAACTCAATGGTGGCACACAGCAACAGGGAGCCAGGGAAGCATGCAATAAACCAAATCTCCTACTTTAATCTTGAAATATTACTGCAATTTTATTCTCACAATTTCGACTTGATTCTTGAAATGTTGATATTTTCAAGTATTATAGTATCCATACAAAAAAAGAATAATCTAAGTGCATCAGCATTTATTTATTTTCTGCTTAGCCCTAATACTCTTCCGTATAGAACGTATTTTACCACACTGCTGGAGGCTCCTCTCCGTTTCATCAACAAAACAAAACAATACCAAAGACGCTGGAGGCGAACAGAGGCCCTGTTTCCCCTAATGCGGATTTGAACTTTAAAGACATTCAGGTTCAAGAATCACCTGTGGTAGAGGAAGGGAAAACATGAGAATAATTCAAGTTTAAACATAATAAAGTACGACGTACCAAGGGAGAGCATACTCTTGACAGGGGAGACTGTAATAAGATAACACTGTAAGCTATAGTGAAAAGCCTACTTTTTAGTTTAATTATGATATAAGAGAGCTTAGAATTCCTTAAATGTGAGTGACGTTATCGTATGGTACTATGGTACTGCAGCTGCGATGGGGTTATGGTCCATTTCAATTCAGGGCCTTGATCCAACAAAGCTAGTATCAGGAAGGTTCTGTGGCAAAACAGCATTCTTTTCTGAAATGTGAAAATTAAGGTCTGGATTATTAGTTGTTTACGTTCCACATTCTGATCTTAAACGTCTGCCATTATCTAATCTCATTTCAGGTTACTATGGAAGTGGAGAATGTTTCCATGTAAACAACAATTCCAGTTTTGCAATCATTTTGTGCAATACAACAGGAATAGAGTAAGAGACTAACAGGCTTGAACAGCGTGGTCTTCTAATAGGTACTGCCAAAATAAAATCCCATTAAAAATACATTTGACCAGATGGGCCTCATCTGGTAGAGAAGCATGGGATAAATGAAAGGCCAGTGTATCTCTTACTCATCAAAATCTAATCATGTTATGTTCTTGCCCTAAATCATGTTGAATAAAAAGAAGACCTCTCTCTGATGTACAGAACTCTGCTTTAATTGGCGCAATAATTTGTGTAAGCATACGGTACAGTAGTGTACCCACAATCAACAACAAGCACCTAAACTGTGAGTCATTTGGATACAATCCGAAGTGAACTGCTAAAGATACAGATGGGTTAGGCAACGTCTCTAAATATTATTTCTTAACTAACAATACAACTACAACTTTATATCCCAAGGAGGATGGAGATGGGAGGCTTTCCTTTCAGCTTCTGGCAGATGTTTGACTGTTGACACCCTCCACTGAGAAACTGAACAAGTCTTATCCATGCCTTTGAATTGTAGCCTACTGACGTGATACATCTCCTGCCCTAACTCAGTCAATCCGAGTGAAATAATTATCACAAACAATCTGTGCCCTAACCAACAATTGTATAACTATAGTCACAGACTAGACAAGTATATAACCCACCATTCACTCAATCTAATTATTTCTGCCAGATAACACCAACACTCTGAAGTTCCTGAGCTCTAGGTTCACACTGTTATTTCAGCTGCCTCTATATGCTTGGCACCTGTGTAGGAGTGTGAGTGACAGAGAAATGCAAATAGTTGCTTCCTAACTATCTGATCAATAACCTATAGGCATTTCAAATACTCTAACTGAATGGTAGGATACATTCTCGCTGCTTTTACAAAGTTTTGTTGAAGTCTAAGGTGAGAATAGTTTTCCTGTGCATAGTTACTTCTCAGGTCAGAAGTTTAGTTCAGGATAAGGGATTTGCTTATAAATGGGATCTTCACTCTGCTTCTCCACAGATCCCAGGCTTAAGAAGCCCCTGAAGGAAGGACTATTGATGTCCCTCAACATGTGGCGCATGCATAGTAGCTCTAACCTGGATACAATCATGAGAACTTGAGGCTTCATCTTCTCAGGCTTTGTATTTGTGGCATTAACGAAGGGCGTTATGCTTAAAACGTGCACAGTAATAATAATAACAGTATTAGACACATGTGTCATGAATTAGAATAAATTAGCAACAATTATAATATTGCTTAGTGTGTGCCTCAACGGGCTTGGCCATCATTATCACCACTGGGTCAAGGCTCTGAGAACAATTTCAGTTCTAGCTTGGCATATCGCTTTTATGAGCCCAGGCCCAGAATAGACCCATCCAGTAATGATATACATGTGAACACCTGTTTAAAACCTTCTCAGAGCTTATTCGCGTTAAATACATTATTGGAAGCATGGTGGAGAAATCATGGCATATTGATCCCCAAAACATATCATGTACTGCCAATACTTGAGCAATGTTTAATCATAATTTAGCCAAGCCATGCATAGAAACCCAGCCACAGGACAGGAAGAAATGTATCTTGAATATTACCATAATTGTTCCAAATGCTTAAAAGATGACACATGGATGCAATTAGAGCCAAATGTTCCACCAATAAAAAAAACATACCAGTTGTGGAAGATACAGTTGAAGTCGGAAGTTTAGATACACTTAGGTTGGAGTCATTAAAACTCGTTTTTCAACCACTCCACAAATGTCTTGTTAACAAACTATAGTTTTGGCAAGTCGGTTAGGACATCTACTTTGTGCATGACACAAGTCATTTTTCCAACAATTGTTTACAGACAGATTAGTTCACTTATAATTCACTGTATCACATTTCCAGTGGGTCAGAAGTTTACATACACTAAGTTGACTGTGCCTTTAAACAGCTTGGAAAATTACAGAAAATGATGTCATGGCTTTAGAAGCTTCTGATAGGCTAATTGACATCATTTGAGTCAATTGGACGTGTACCTGTGGATGTATTTCAAGGCCTACCTTCAAACTCAGTGTCTCTTTACTTGACATCATGGGAAAATCAAAAGAAATCAGCCAAGACCTCAGAAACAAAATTGTAGACCTCCACAAGTCTGGTTCATCCTTGGGAGCAATTTCCAAATGCCTGAAGGTACCACGTTCATCTGTACAAACAATAGTACGCAAGTATAAACACCATGGGACCACGCAGCCGTCATACCGCTCAAGGAGAAGCGTTCTGTCTCCTAGAGCTGAACGCACTTTGGTGCGAAAAGTGCAAATCAATCCCAGAACAACAGCAAAGAACCTTGTGAAGATGCTGAAGGAAACAGGTATAAAAGTATCTATATCCACAGTAAAACAAGTCCTATATTGACATAACCTGAAAAGCCACTCAGCAAGGAAGAAGCCACTGCTCCAAAACGGTTTGCAACTGCACATGGAGAAATGTCCTCTGGTCTGATGAAACAAAAATAGAACTGTTTGGCCATAATGACCATCATTATGTTTGGAGGAAAAAGAGGGATGCTTGCAAGCCGAAGAATACCATCCCAACCGTGAAGCACGGAGGTGGCAGCATCATGTTGTGGGGGTGCTTTGCAGCAAGAGGGACTGGTGCACTTCACAAAATAGATGGCATCATGAGGGAGGAAAATGGAAAATTATGTGGATATATTGAAGCAACATCTCAAGACATCAGTCAGGAAGTTAAAGCTTGGTCGCCAATGGGTCTTCCAAATGGACAATGACCCCAAGCATACTTACAAAGTTGTTGCAAAATGGCTTAAGGACAACAAAGTCAAGGTATTGGAGTGGCCATCACAAAGCCCTGACCTCAATCCTACAGAAAATTTGTGGGCAGAACTGAAAAAACGTGTGCGAGCAAGGAGGCCTACAAACCTGACTCAGTTACACCAGCTCTGTCGGGAGGAATGGGCCAAAATTCACCCAACTTATTGTGGGAAGCTTGTGAGAAAGGCTACCCGAAACTTTTGACCCAAGTTAAACAATTTAAAAGGCAATGAGTTTAAATGTATTTGGCTAAGGTGTATGCAAACTTCAACTGTAACTAGGTGAGCAATGTGAGAGGGAGGCTGGAACCTTGGCTAGCGAATCAATGACCATGGCAACAGTGGGCAGAGCAGGCCATTTGGTAAGGTCAGGCAGAGACAGTGGACACACCATGTCACAGGGATACACCTTGATGACAATATTAGCAGCTTACAAATGTAGCAATCATTTACTGTATTGTTACAGTATTAGTATGGATGTACTTCAACACAGCAAAAAATTATTTCAATGTTTTAGCGTGAGGATTGCTATAGTTTACTTTGTAATGTGTTATGCTGTTTTTGGAAAAGTCGTTTACCGGGGGTATAGCGCAAAGAGGAAAATCAACATTTAAAATTCTAAATGGTGAGTGGAAGCATTTCCTGCACACTGGAACTCCTGTATGTGACAAAAAAACATATACACTACCAGTCAAAAGTTGTAGAACACCTACTCATTCAAGGGTATTTCTTTCTTTACTATTTTCTACATTGCAGAATAATAGTGAAGACATCAAAACTATGAAATAACACATATGGGATCATGTAATAACCAAAAACGTGTTAAACAAATCAATATATATATTTTATATTTGAAATTCCAAATTCAAATAGCTACCCTTTTCCTTGATGACAGCTTCATGAGGTAGTCACCTGGAATGCATTTCAATTAACAGGTGTGCCTTCCTAAAAATTATTTTGTGGAATTTCTTTCCTTCTTAATGTATTTGAGCCAATCAGTTGTGTTGTGACAAGGTAGGGGTGGTATACAGAAGATATCCCTATTTGGTAAAAGACCAAGTCCATATTATGGCAAGAACAGCTCAAATAAGCAAAGAGAAAATACAGCCTATCATTACTTTAAGAAGGTCCGTCAATCCGGAAAATTTCAAGAACTTTGAAAGTTTCTTCAAGTGCAGTCGCAAAAATCATCAAGTGCTATGATGAAACTGGCTCTCATGAGGACCGCTACAGGAAAGGAAGACCCAGAGTTACCTCTGCTGCAGAGGATAAGTTCATTACAGTTACCAGCCTCAGGTTGCAGCCCAAATAAATCCTTCACAGAGTTCAAGTAACAGACACATCTGCCATTACTAAAGGACACCAATTAAGAAGAAAATACTTGTTTGGGCCAAGAAACACAAGCAATGGACATTAGACCAGTGGGAATTTGTCATTTGGTCTGGAGTCCAAATTGTAGATTTATGGTTCCAACCTCCGTGTCTTTCTGAGACGCGGTGTTGGTAAACGGATGATCTCCGCATGTGTATTTCCCACCGTAAAAGCATGGAGGAGGAGGTGTGATGGTGTGGGGGTGCTTTTCTCGTGACACTGTCTGTGATTCATTTAGAATTCAAGGCACACTTAACCAGCAAGGCTACCACAGCATTCTGCAGCGATACACCATCCCATCTGGTTTGGGCTTAGTGGGACTATCATTGTTTTTTCAACAGGACAATGACCCAACACACCTCCAGGCTGTGTAAGGGCTATTTTATCAAGAAGGACAATGATGGAGTGCTGCATCAGATGACTTGGCCTCCACAATCCCCCGACCTCAATCAAATTGAGATGGTTTGGGATGAGTCGGACCACAGAGTGAAGGAAAAGCAGCCAACAAGTGCTCGGCATATGTGGGAACTCCTTCAAGACTGCTGGAAAAGCATTCCAGGTGAAGCTGGTTGAGAGAATGCCAAGAGGGTGCAACGCTGTCATCAAGGCAAAGGTTGGCTATTTGAAGAATCTCAGATATAAATTTTACTGTATGTTGATTTGTTTAACACTTTTTTGGTTACCACATGATTCCATATGTGTTATTTCATCGTTTTGATGTCTTCACTATTATTCTGCAATGTAGAAAATAGTAAAAGAAAGAAATACCCTTGAATCAGTAAGTGTTCAAAAACTTTTTACCGGTAGTGTATATATATTTTTTTCTTTTTTTAACTTTCCTTTTGGTAAGATCATTATGTTGAAAAGTTCCATCTGGCTTTACAGAGATACAGTCATTATTATCTAAATGGAAACCATACAGGTGTATGCAATTAACATCCAGGTAACCTGGAAGTAAAATCCTGATGGTACAGAATGGATCACCTGAATTATGGGGTCACCAATGATCTCTTCTAGAACAGGTGCACAGATGTACCTTATTATGGACGGGACTGCAGAACTTTGACCAAAATAGAAAATATATACCTTTAATACCTGTCAGTGCAGAGTGGCCCAGTGACTTCATCTTTATAGCTAGCTTATCATGACCACAAATTAATTATGGTCCCATGCACTATGCATGCTTTCAAAGTGCTTTTCATAGTGCTACGTGACAACAATGCATCGTGCAGAGGGGACTACAAATTAAAGTGGCAATACATTTGGTGGTGGACATTCAATAATACTATTTCCTAAATAGAATTAGCTCAAGGAAATGTAGAGTGATCAATCAGTTCACCCTTGGATCCCAGTATTATTGTTAATTTATTTCTCAATCTGAGTAATGAACAGTGCCTCAGTAGCTGAATCTTAATATGATGGTAAATCATGACATTCTATTTCAGATGTAATAAGTAAACCTTCCTGTAATTTAGATAAAGATAAATAATTAAAACATTCCCAAATATATTAAAAATTGTGGTATCTTGGCACTGATCTTTGGATAACACATACAATAGTAAGTAGGTCAGGTTGAGCTGCCCTTAAGATCCACGCCCCCTTCAAACTGATGCCAATACAAACAGAGGCATCCATACAAGACATGACATTAGTTAATTTTCTCTGCAAATAACTTAGTCCTAATTTAGAGGAAAGATAAAAATATACAGTATACTGATTTCCGAAATCTTTACGGAATGACTCAGACGAGCAGAGGATATCTATTAATTAAGATATGTACACATGGTATTTGGAATTATTTCTGATTTGTAGGTATAGCAAAAAATAGTCAAATTGAGCTCTTCCTGGTTTGAATGAGGTTTGAATCATTTATTGTATGGTGGTTGCAGTATATTCATCTGTTTCCACAGAGTACAACTTGTGCTTGGCCAACAAGTGTACGTGAATTAAATATAACAATGTTACATAACACAAAATATAACTACATTATGCATAAAATAAGATAATTTAGATGGAATTGATCCCGATAAAACTAAATATATCATAAACAAACTTGAGTAACTAACAACTGGAATGGCTTATGTTTAGGCATGCTAGCAAGTAGTTATTGTTCGGGTTTCATGTCTTAACATTACTATGATTGTAATGGTAGTCTTCGTCCTCCTCATCTGAGGAGTAGGAAATGTCAGACCAAGATGCAGCGTGGTGAGTATTCATATTTATTTCGAATACTTTTAAGAAAGAACAAAACAATAAACAAACGAAATAAACGAAGACGCTACAGTCCCGAAATAGTGAACACACGAACATGAACAACATAACAGGAACAATCACCCACCAAAACACACTACAAAACAGGCTACCTAAATATGGCTCCCAATCGGAGACAATGACAAACACCTGCCTCTGATTGAGAACCATATTAGGCCAAACGAAAACCCCACATAGAAACACAACACATAGAACCCACCCAACTCACGCCCTGACCAACTAAAACAAAGAAAATACAAAAGAACTAGGGTCAGAACGTGACAATGATCTGAATTGTCTAACAGTACATTTTATATCTTTACACATTTTCATGAAGATAATGGGGAACTATTATATGCTAGCAGATAGTTAAAATATTTTGCACTTGCTTGTTACTTTCCTGCACAAAGTTTTGTCAGAGAGTGGGTATACGGTGCATTCAGAAAGTATTCAAACCCCTTGACTTTTCCCACATTTTGTTACTTTACAGGCGTATTCTAAAATGTATTAAATTGATTTTTTCCTTAATCAATCTACACATAATACCCCATAATGACAAAGCTAAAACAGTTTTTTAGAAATGTGTGAAAAGGTATTCTTGGGTATGTTGCTACAAGCTTGGCACACCTGTATTTGGGGACTTTCTCCCATTCTTCTCTGCAGATCCTTTCAAGCTCTGTCAGGTTGGATGGGCAGCGTTGCTGCACAGCTATTTTCAGGTCTCTCCAGACGTGACGCTTGGCATTCAGGCCAAATAATTCAATCTTGGTTTCATCAGACCAGAGAATCTTGTTTCTCATGGTCTAAGAGTCCTTTAGGTGCCTTTTAGCAAACTCCAAGCGGGCTGTCATGTGCCTTTCACAGAGGAGTGGCTTCTGCCTGGCCATACCATAAACGCCTGATTGGTGGAATGCTGCAGAGATGGTTGTCCTTCTGAAAGGTTCTCCCATCTCCACAGAGGAACTCTAGAGTTCTGTCAGAGTGACCGGCCAACTCTAGGAAGAGTCTTGGTGGTTCCAAACTTCTTCCATTTAAGAATGACGGAGGCCACTGTGTTCTTGGGGACCTTCAACGCTGCAGACATTTTTTGGTAGCATTCCCCAGATCTGTGCCCCAACACAATCCTGTCTCTGAGCTCTATGGACAATTCCTACGAGCTCATGGCTCCTCTGACATGCACCGTCAACTGTGGGACCTTATATAGACAGGTGTGTGCCTTTCCAAATAAGGTCAAATCAATTGAATTTACCACAGGTGTCCAATCAAGTTGTAGAAACATCTCATGGAGGGTCAATGGAAACAGGATGCACCTGAGCTCAATTTAGAGTCTCATAGCAAAGGGTCTGAATACTTATGTAAATAAATATTTTCTTTTTCAAAAATTTCTAAAGACCTTTTTCGCTTTGTCATTATGGGGTATTGTGTGTAGATTGATAATACTTTAAAAAATGTAATCAATTTTAGAATAAGGCTGTAACATAACAAAATGTTGAAAAAGTTAAAGGGTCTGAATACTTTCCGAATGCACTGAACGAACTCCTCAAAAACATGTAATTAATCATGGGATTTGCACTGCACAAAGGCAAATGCAGAGAGGACGTTTAAAGCTCAAATGGAATTTGGGAAAAGGTTCAAGTCTCAAATCATCATTCTTTTTTTTAGCAAGAGAATGGAGGGTGGGAATCGGGAAACAGGAAGCACCTCTAATATTCCAGGAGTTGGTGTAATTGCCTTCAACTGTTACTGTACCCTACTAGACACAACACATTTAATCCCAGGGTTGATTACTAGGCCTCAGCCGACATAGAAAGTCTATCCTGTAACCATATACATCTTTTTTTTAGCTGCAAATGGGAAGGTTAGGAGCAGGAAAATGACACCCAGATTATATTTTCAATGCTTTTTCTCTTTCAATATACCTCTGCTAAATTAAATAGCTTCAGTGGATCTGTAAAATTAACTGCCATATCAATGTTCTATTTGGAGAAGTAATTACAGTTTTGAGAGTAATTACGTAATATGGAATTCTGCATTCCAAAAGAAAACCTCCATGCAATGATACATAACTAGTCTCTTCCATTTTGCAGTAAAACAAATTCAACCAATGCGTTAGTCCGTAATCAGAGAAGAATCTTTCACATTTGAAGCCTTCGTCTGAGCTTTCAAATTACTGTCACAAACTTACCTGTGCACATAAAAAAATCTATGAGAGGAGCGCTTGAGGGGAAGGAAGGCACTTTCTAACTGCAACTGGAATAGAGGTGCCTTTCCCTGACAATCACAGCATCACATCGCATTTTCCCCCATGGGCTTGTCAGCGTCTGGTGGCTAAATTACCAGCATTTCTGCTCCTTTAATTCACGTCTCATGTCAGCTTTGTGCTTCTCTGTGCAATTTTCACCGTTAACAGAATGAGAAAATGGAAGGGAGTGAAAATTGAACACAAGAACGGAAATTTGTCCAGCACATGTCCATCTTTGAGACCTAATACGACAAACAGCTCTGGGTGACTGTAAGGGAAAGTGAATGAAATAGGTCTAAATTGCCTGGTGGCACAGTCAGAGGCTTGATTAACAGTAGTATTTCCCTTTGTGATGCAGCGATTCAAGAGAGCTGGCTAAGATGTGTAGTACTGGTTGCAACATTCACAAGAAATCAGGTACTTAGACTGAAAGGGAGCATTGCAGAAAAATCATCCATGCTGAGTTTAACCCTGTAGTTCAGTTGTATGCCCTAAAATGAGAAATGTGCTCATGCTGTATATACACCGAGTGTACAACACATTAAGGACACCTGCTCTTTCCATGACATAGACTGAACAGGTGAATTCAGGTGAAAGCTATGATCCCTTATTAATGTCACTTGGTAAATCCACTTCAATCAGTGTAGATGAAAGGGAGGAGACAGGTTAAAGAATAATTTTTAAGCCTTGAGACAATTGAGATATGGATTGTGAATGTGTGTCATTCAGAAGGTGAATGGGCAAGACAACATATTTAAGTACATTTTAACGGGGTATGGTAGAAGGTGCCAGGCACACCAGTTTGAGTGTGTCAAGAATTGCACTGCTGCTGTGTTTTTCACGCTCAACAGTTTCCCGTGTGTATCAAGAATGGTCCACCACCCAAAGGACATCCAGGCAACTTGACACAACTGTGGGACACATTGGAGTCAACATGGACCAGCATCCCTGTGGAACGCTTTTGACACCTTGTAGAGTCTATGCCCCAACAAATTGAGGCAGTTCTGAGGGTACTAGGGCTGTGGCAGTCATGAAATTTTGTCAGCCCATGATGGTCAAGCAAATAACTGCCGGTCTCACGGTAATTGACCATTAATTAACATAAACACATTTAGCATCTCCTGGCTTCCACGCATAGTCTACAAGCCACTGATGCAGACCTTTGGAACATCTACATTTTAATAAGTCTAATAAATCCATTTAATATAGCCTACACCATCACAATAAGTCCATTATTTCTTTTAGACAAGTCTAAAGAAACATGATATGAAGAAAATGTAGTATATTTCAGAAGAACAGAAAAGCATACTCTGAGCTGTCCTTATGTTAGGCCCTGATCTGGCTATGCCATATGGATATGGGCTATACTAGTTAATTTAGCAGACAAGATTTGCTTAGAATTCTGTGGCATTATTTTATATTATTTTATAATATGAACTATTCAATTTAACATAGCTGAATGAAATAGAAAGGATGTTTTCTCCAAACAATTTCTGAGGGAGTGCGCACATGCGGCTATTCTGTGTTGAGTGGTTAACAAAGAAACAGGCCTTGCTATATGCTTAATTTAGAGTTATTTATGCAACTTTAGTTGTGATACAAACATGATGCTGTATGATGCGACTAATGATGATTTGAAAAAAGTTGCACGAAAGGCATGAGCTCTGCTTTGTTTCTTGCACAGGCTGCACACACTTCATCAGTCTCTCATTCACAATTTGACCACCACTTGATAAAAGCCTCGAATTTCCCGGCGGCATCCCCCTAGAATCCATGCCTTTTGCAGCCAGTGGCCATTGTGCCCTTGGGCTGATTACAATAATTATAATTCCCTTCTCCCAGCTGTGTGTTCCGAAGCACCTCTCACTCACATGCCTCTCTCAGATATCGCAATTCTTATTAGCCAATGCCCGTCATGTGATTGGGTTCTTCTCAGAGGCATCTATCTCAGCTCTGAAGAAGGCTACAAGTAAAGACAGATACATCGGGGACTCAACTGCGCACGTCCTTCTTATCGAAATCCGAGGCGCATATTTAAGATGTTATAAGAACTGTCCACATTTACTTTTTGTCAGCCAACAAGATGAGTAGGCTTAACGAACAGAAGAAGCACTAGCCTATGTCAATCTACTATCCCCCATAGTACAAAAGTTGACCTATTCTATTGGTCACCTTGTCCTTCTGTGCGATAAATAAGTTGTGGGATGTGATAGATCCTAAATTAATACAACCACTCGCATCAAATAACCTTTAAAAAGTAATGAGGCTTGGCCTCCCGAGTGGCGCAGCGGTCTAAACCACTGCATTGCAGTGTTGTGGCATCACTACAGCCTGGGGTTTGATTCCAATCTGTGTCACAACCAGCCGTGACCGGGAGTCCAATATGGCGGCACACAATTGGCCCAGGTTTGGTCGGGGGGGTTTACTTGGCTCATCGCGCTCTAGCGACTCCTTGTGGCGGGCCGGGCATCTGCAGGCTGACAACGGTCATCAGTGGAATGGTGTTTCCTCCAACACATTGGTACAGCTGGCTTCCGGATTAAGCGAGCGGGTGTTAAGAAGTGCGGCTTGGCAGGTCATGTTTTGGAGGATGCATGACTCGACCTTCGCCTCTCCCGAGCCCGTTGAGGAGTTGCAGCGATGAGACAAGATCGTATCCAGAGAAAAAGTGGAATTCTTTATTTTTGCAAAAAAAATGTTTACTTTCTTTTAAGCAATGAGGCTGATGCAACAGATCAGAACGTTTATCTTAAAATGTTGAACTATTAGGCTATTTCTTCACATTGTAAGCACAGCAATATACACACGGCCATAGGCTATAAGCATGAATGTTCCAAAATGCAATCAATTAGCGGGAAAACACCATTCTCAAAAGTGACCACAAATGCGATTATTCATGTAATGCTTTATTATAAAAGTGCATTTTTATGGTGAAAATTATCTTCCCCATACTTGAAACTCACACGCCAATTAGGCTCTACACCGGTTGTAAAGCAGATTAATGTGCTTAATTTTAAGAAGTTATTTGGACACTTTAGTTGTGATACAAACCTTATCAAAACATATAGGCCTATGGGCTAGGCTACATGAGGTGTGGGACTATGATTTGAAAAAAGTTGCAGAAATTAAGCATGCACTGTTTCTTGCTCTATTGCACACAAGCTGGGCATCATTCAAGTGAAATATCATTCACAGGTGATAGGCTAATATTGTTACCCATCAGACTATTCTTGATTTAATATTGTATTTACATATACTAAATAATATATGTGTGAAATTAGTTTTGATTTAGAATGGACCATTATCATGCACCTGTCTCAGAACGTGGGCAGGGAAAAAAATTAATGTACTTTTTATGCACTTTTATAGCGAATGGAGGACACTTTTCCCATGGTTCATTTTCATGCCAGCCAGGTAGGCTTTACTCCTGTTGTAAAGCAAAGCAATGTGCTTAATATTAGGAAAGTTGAGAAATAAATATAGTAGGCCTAGCCTATAGAAAGCTGATTGGATCCTCCTCTTTTTAAAAGAGGTCATCAAAACTCTGTTTTCTCACACAATTGCATAGCCTATAGAAATGTTGTGCAACATGAGCTCATGGGCTCTCATGAAGTGTTTGATTTGATTTTTGATTACATTTGCTTTGATGTCAGAGTGATTAGAGGGACAAAGTCCTGAGTACCAGGCAGTTAGCAAGTTTGGTAGGCTACTAATGACCATCAGCAGCATCAGAGCTTGGAGAAGCCTAGTTACCGTTACTAAACGGTCAGATGGAATTTGACTGCGGTTATTACTCGTGACTGCCGGTGTGGCGGTAGTCCTGGTCCCGTGTGGCTCAGTTGGTAGAGCATGGCGCTTGCAACGCCAGGGTTGTGGGTTCATTCCCCACGGGGGGACCAGGATGAATATGTATGAACTTTCCAATTTGTAAGTCGCTCTGGATAAGAGCGTCTGCTAAATGACTTAAATGTAAATGTAAATGTAGTACAGTCACCGTAACAGCCCTAGTTGCAACTCAATATTAGGAAGGTATTCTTAATGTTTTTCACATACACAAACCTTTGTCCATGATAATCGATCAGTGGGTGGGCGGATGGATCGTTAAGTACTTTATATTTCTCATTGACTTAATAATTGACATGATAGTTGTATTTACCTCCGAGGGTCATCCCAGCTTCAAAACACTTCCTCAGTCGACATGATGGGCAGTTCTTCCGTCTCAGCTTATCGATGGTGCAGTCGTTTCTGCTGGCACACAGGTATTTCTGTTTACCTAACAAAGACAAACAGAGATAAGAATAAGAGAATACGAAATTCTATTTTGAATGAGGAGGACAGTTACATCATGGTTGTAACATGGTTGTAAGTCATAAATGATTACCACAGAAACCAATGGTTGGAACCGGTTCAGGAAACAGAACCGAAAACCGGAAAATAACAAAAAAAATTGAGGAACAGAACCCGAACCAAAAACGAAAGTGATCTATACTGTTCCGGAACTGTTATTTTAAAAGCATGGGAACCGGTTAATAACGTTCTTTTACGTTCCGGGCATTTTTTTCCAGTCCCACAACAAAGCGCCTATGCAAAGCCCTCACTCTGTCGCTCAGGAAGTTATTCCAGCGTCTGTCTGCCACCTGGAAATCTTTTACAGTGTGTGTGTGTGTGTGTGTGTGTGTGTGTGTGTGTGTGTGTGTGTGTGTGTGTGTGTGTGTGTGTGTGTGTGTGTGTGTGTGTGTGTGTGTGTGTGTGTGTGTGTGTGTGTGTGTGTGTGTGTGTGTGTGTGTGTGTGCGCGCGTGCTACCTGCCCCTCCCCCTATGAAGCATAGGTTACTGTAGCCTACTGACAACGTTACAAGCGTAATTCCCGAAATTAGATGTTTAATTAGAGAAGACTGGATTGACTTTTTCAATGCTAGGTAATGATACTAACAAAAAGGTAAGACGTACTTTTAATTCTAGTGCAGCTCTGCATACAGAAGCTTTTTAACTAGCTAGCTAGGTAATGTTTTCTCTGGTCCAATGCTAAACCAACTCGGAAGTTCAAAGACATTCAAAGCTCCTCCAATTCTGTGGGCTTAATTCAGATAATGGATGTCATAACAAGATGCCCAGCACTTCAAGGCAAGCTTCCTCCATCCTCTCTCGCTCTCTCCTCACCCTCAACATTTCAGTTGCATCTTGTGCCCTACACTGTGACTGGCAGCAAGGTGTGTGTGTTTCTTTCATTATGATTCATCCATGCTGTTACGGCTAAATACAATTTTCTCTTAATTACTTTCCTATACAGATTAAATCGCTTACCCACTCAACAGCAAGCTCCTCTATCCACACTGATTTGTGAAGTAATTTAATGTAGAGCTAAATGTTTAAAAATATATATATTTCAGAGGCATGAAAAGGAATGGAAATCAATAATAATATTGGTACTTTTTTGGGGTTCGAATCGGTTCAGAACTTTATTTTGCTGGTCGGAACAGTGGAAAAAAAAAAAATTCTGTTCAGAACGAAACGATTGGAAAATAATTTTGGTTCCAACCCCTGACCGGAACAGTCATATGTTTTGTCATGTCCAGTGTGGTGATCATAAAAAGCAGGAGCTTGGACTATAAAAGCTCTTTCGTTGAAGAGTCAATTGATATGCTCTTTGAGTAGCACATTGAATAAATCAAATCTGTAATTTTACAGGGCATGGTTTGATGGCATTTATGGGGCTTCCGCTCACATTTCAATAGTGAAAGGAAAATACTGAACCAAACAAATTAATACCTAGAGTAGGAGTTGGAAGGCAGAATTTATAGATGGTCTTTTCTGTTATTTTCATTACAGATTATGGTCAATTAAAGAGAAAATATATTGCATCTGAAACAGTGTGACATCAAAATCATTTTGAAATAGTAATTAACCTGTTGGTTAATTACTTAACCTGTTGGTTAATTACTGAGTGGTTGTTTTGGACCCGGTACTTCACTCCACCCAGTCTGTCTTACAAAAAAATACAAAACATAACTTGAAAGCTCTGATTGCTTAGGGCATTTAGCCATTTTGGCACAGTGACTCACTACCCAAACCAGACGTAACTTGTTTTAAGTGGTCAAAATACGTCCTAATACTATGTAGTGGACAAACTCGAAATCAGACAGGAAATATATTTACATTAATGGATAGTAAGAGACTTCAGCTTTCTCCTCATATGTACTTTACATAATTCCTGTAAGATGAAAAATGAAGGCATGACAAGTAGCACAAGCCCTGCGCTTTTAAAATGGCTGTGTTCCTATGGGAATTTGCACATGTTTAGAACGCCACCATTAGGTAAAAGATCTGGGGAAAAAATGTGTCATTTAAAAAAAAATCATTTTATCCATTTAACTGTAATTGGTGACATATTTTATTTAAAACCTGGATATTCAAATGTGTTATGTCCCAATTGTCCCCACTGGGGGACAAAAACTAAAAAAACATATTTCAGGGGTTTTTGGCCTGTTGTATCTCGGTCACAGTTCTTACCTTTCTAACAGTACTAAGCATGTGTTCGTAGGAGTTATAGTTTTTCGAAACCAAAATGTAGTATTCAATATTATGCATCGTTTAGAAAATGCCAGCAGAGGGCATCAGTTTAAGAGGTTTTAATGAGATCTAATTGTCAGTAAAGGCCTGATTAGCTTGCCTTGGTAGCTCGTAATGTTTGTGTTAACCTCGTCCCCAGGCTATTGCGCACCGCACATATAAGTCTTGGTTATCAACAATTAAAAGTTGGCCTTAGTGGGAGTGACCATAGAATTCTATATTCGTCATCTTTAATTTTAGCGAATCACACAACTGCGCGGTGTGGCTCCGTAAACAGAGGTACACAAGACACGTACGGGAAGGGTTAGGGGGGAGATGTTGTTGGAGATGATTGATTGGTGATTAAGCCGATTAAGCCAATGCTATTAGACGGGTTGGCTGACAACGTTGGAAGCCGTGCTTTGTGGCCAGAAGCTGTGCTTTGTTAAGATTCTGAACGGTCAGATAGCTAGCAACAAGAAGCTGCCATGTGAGGAATCATAGGTGGTTCGTTTCAGATAGTTTTATCTTGTTCTTGATACCATGTCTTGTTTTGAGGTGTTTTGACCGATTTCATGTCAATGCTAATATGGCAAAAATTCACTAGCTATTTAACCAATAACTTTAACGATGTATTTGAGAGAAAACCAGTGCTCATTGTGCAAATGTATTGATGTTGTCACGACTTCCGCCGAAGTCGGTCCCTCTCCTTGTTCGGGCGGCGTTCGGCGGTCGATGTCACCGGCCTTCTAGCCACCGCCGAACCACTTTTCATTTTCCATTTGTTCTGTCTTTGTCTTATCACAACTGGCTTCTCTCAACCAATTACTTGTTTATTATTTAACCCTCTGTTCCCCCTGTTCCCCTGTGTTCGTGAGTGATTGTTTATTGTAATTCGGTCCGTGTTTGTGGGCTATCATTGTTGCCTTGTATATTTGTATTTTTTGAATAAAGTACTTTATTACTCATATCTGCTGTCCTGCGCCTGACTCCCTACACCAGCTACACATAGGACCGCTACAGATGTTTTCAATAATCATTTGGAAACTATATACTGAACAAAAATATGAATGCAATATGCAACAATTTCAAATAGTTAAGGTTCATATAAGGAAATCAGTCAATAGAAATAAATTAATTAGGCCCTCATCTATGGATTTCACATGACTTGGAATACAGATATGCATCTGTTGGTCACAGATACCTTAAAAAAATTTAGATAGATATAAGACTCTAGCTTCAGTGATTTTTGCAATTCGTTCCAGTCATTGGCAGCAGAGAACTGGAAGGAAAGGCGGCCAAAGGAAGTGTTGGCTTTGGGGATGACCAGTGAAATATACCTGCTGTAGCGCATGCTACGGGTGGGTGTTGCTATGGTGACCAGTGAGCTGAGATAATCTCCTCCGCAATTGATAAGGCTGTTGATTATGGCCTGTGGAATCATGTACCACTCCTCCTCAATGGCTGTGCGAAGTTACTGGATATTGGCGGGAATTGGAACACGCTGTTGTACACATCATTCCAGAGCATCCCAAACATGCTCAATGTGTGACATGTCTGGTGAGCTGGGACATTTTCAGCTTCCAGGAATTGTGTATAGATCATTGTGACATGGGGCCGTGCATTATCATGCTGAAACATGAGGTGATGGTGGCGGATGAATGGCATGACAATGGGCCTCAGGATCTTGTCACAGTATCTCTGCGATTTCAAATTGCCATCGACAATTTGCCATCGTCGTGGTCTGCGATGCCATACACACACGACGCCAAACACGTGGTCTGCGGTTGTGAGGCCGGTTGGACGTACTGCCATTTCTAAAACAACATTGGAGGAGGCTTACATTAGAGAAATTAACATTTAATTATCTGGCAACAGCTCTGGTGGACATTCCTGCAGTCAGCATGCCAACTGCACACTGTGGCATTGTGTTGTGTTGTGTGACCAAACATTTTAGAGTGGCCTTTTATTGTCCCCAGAACAAGGTGCCCCTGTGTAATGATTAGGGTTGCAAAGGGTCGGGAGCTTTTTTGTATTTTTCTGAAATTTTCATGGGAAAATTTGGGGGCATTTTGATTGAATTCATCAAAAAAGTTAGCTGAACCGTTAGCTGAACAGTGAACCTTTTTTTGTGGGATACACATAAGGCAATTCTAGGTCTTTAAATCAAATCAAATTTTATTTGTCACATACACATGGTTAGCAGATGTTAATGCGAGTGTAGTGAAATGCTTGTGCTTCTAGTTCCGACCATGCAGTAATATCTAACAAGTAATCTAACCTAACAATTTCACAACAACTACCTTATACACACAAGTGTAAAGGAATGAATAAGAATATGTACATAAAAATATATGAATGAGCGATGGCCAAACGGCATAGGCAAGATGCAGCAGATGGTATAGAGTACAGTATATACATATGAGATGAGTAATGTAGGGTATGTAGAGATGAGTCAGTATGTTGGCAGCAGCCACTCAATGTTAGTGATGGCTGTTTAACAGTCTGATGGCCTTGAGATAGAGACTGAAAAACAGCTTCTCTGTCCCCGCTTTGATGCACCTGTACTGACCTCGCCTTCTGGATGATAGCGGGGTGAACAGGCAGTGGCTCGGGTGGTTGTTGTCCTTGGTGATCTTTTTGGCCTTCCTGTGACACCGGGTGGTGTAGGTGTCCTGGAGGGCAGGTAGTTTTCCCCCGGTGATGTGTTGTGCAGACCTCACTACCCTCTGGAGAGCCTTACGGTTGTGGGCGGAGCAGTTGCTGTACCAGGCGGTCATACAGCCCGACAGGATGCTCTCGATTGTGCATCTGTAAAAGTTTGTGAGTGTTTTTGGTAAGAAGACAAATTTATTCAGCCTCTAGAGGTTGAAGAGGCGCTGCTGCGCCTTCTTCACCACGCTGTCTGTGTGGGTGGACCATTTCAGTTTGTCCGTGATGTGTACGCCAAGGAACTTAAAAACTTTCCACCTTCTCCACTACTGTCCCGTCGATGTGGATAGGGGGCTGCTCCCTCTGCTGTTTCCTGAAGTCCACGATCATCTCCTTTGTTTTGTTGATATTGAGTGTGAGGTTATTTTTCTGACACCACACTCTGAGGGCCCTTACCTCCTCCCTGTAGGCCGTCTCGTCATTGTTGGTAATCAAGCCTACCACTGTAGTGTCGTCTGCAAAGTTGATGATTGAGTTGGAGGCGTGCATGGCCACGCAGTCATGGGTGAACAGGGAGTACAGAGGGCTGAGAACACACCCTTGTGGGGCCCCAGTGTTGAGGATCAGCGGGATGGAAATGTTGTTACCTACCCTCACCACCTGGGGGCGGCCCATAAGGAAGTCCAGGACCGAGTTGCACAGGGCGGGGTGAAGACCCAGGGTCTCGAGCTTAATGACGAGTTTGGAGGGTGCTATGGTTTTAAATGCTGAGCTGTAGTCGATGAACAGCATTCTTACATAGGTATTCCTCTTGTCCAGATGGGTTAGGGCAGTGTGCAGTGTGACTGCGATTGTGATTGTGTTGTTTGTGGACCTATTGGGGCGGTTAGCAAATTGGAGTGGGTCTAGGGTGTCAGGTAGGGTGGAGGTGATATGGTCCTTGACTAGTCTCTCAAAGCACTTCACGATGACGGAACTGAGTGATACGGGGCGATAGTCATTTAGCTCAGTTACCTTCGCTTTCTTGGGAACAGGAACAATGGTGGCCCTCTTGAAGCATGTGGGAACAGCAGACTGGGATAAGGATTGATTGAATATGTCCGTAAACACACCAGCCAGCTGGTCTGCGCATGCTCTGAGGACACGGCTGGGGATGCCGTCTGGGCCGGCAGCCTTGCGAGGGTTAACACGTTAATGTTTTACTCACGTTGGCTGCAGTGAAGGAGAGCCCGCAGGTTTTGGTAGCGGGCCGTGTCAGTGGCACTGTGTTCTCCTCAAAGCGAGCAAGGAAGTTGTTTAGTTTGTCTGGGAGCAAGACATCATGGTCCGCGACGGGGCTGGTTTTCCTTTTGTAGTCCGTGATTGACTGTAGACCATGCCACATACCTCTCGTGTCTGAGCAATTGAATTGCGACTCTACTTTGTCTCTACACTGATGCTTAGCTTGTTTGATTGCCTTGCGGAAGGAATAGCTACACTGTTTGTTTTCGGTCATGTTTCCGGTCACCTTGCCCTGATTAAAAGCAGTGGTTCTCGCTTTCAGTTTTGCGCAAATGCTGCAATCAATCCACGGTTTCTGGTTGGGGAATGTTTTAATAGATGCTGTGGGTACAACATCACTGATGCACTTGCTAATAAACTCACTCACCGAATCAACGTATTCATCAATGTTATTGTCCGACGCTATGCGGAACATATCCCAGTCCACATGATCGAAGCAATCTTGAAGCGTGGAATCCGATTGGTCGGACCAGCATTGAACAGATCTGAGCACAGGCGCTTCCTGTTTTAGTTTCTGTCTATAGGCTGGGAGCAACAAAATGGAGTCGTGGTCAGCTTTCCCGAAAGGGGGGTGGGGGAGGGCTTTATATGCATCGCGGAAGTTAGAATAATAATGATCCAGGGTTTTTCCAGCCCGGGTCGCGCATTTGATATGCTGATAAAATTTAGGGAGCCTTGTTTTCAGATTAGCCTTGTTAAAATCCCCAGCTACAATAAATGCAGCCTCAGGATATGTGGTTTCCAGTTAACATAGAGTCAAATTAAGTTATTTCAGGGCCATCGATGTGTCTGCTTGGGACGGGATATACACTACTGTGATTATGATCGAAGAGAATTCTCTTGGTAGATAATGTGGTCGGCATTTGATTGTAAGGAATTCTAGGTCAGGTGAACAAAAGGACTTGAGTTCCTGTATGTTGTTATGATCACACCACGTCTCGTTAATCATAAGGCATACACCCCACCCTTCTTCTTACCAGAGAGATGTTTGTTTCTGTCTGCGCGATGCGTGAAGAAGCCAGGTGGCTGTACCGACTCTGATGACGTATCCCGAGTGAGCCATGTATCCGTGACACAAAGAACGTTACAATCTCTGATGTCTCTCTGGAAGGCAACCCTTGCTCGGATTTCGTCTACCTTGTTGTCAAGAGACTGGACATTGGCGAGTAGTATACTCGGGAGCGGTGCACGATGTGCATATTTTGTTTAAACTATCCCCAATTCAATGGAATTGCAACCCTCTGCATGCTCAGTGCATTCTTCCATCACATGTGAAGTGCACTCTTCCATCACATGTACAGCTGATTCTCAAGATCTTGCACACTAATGAGATGCTATTGAGCCCACACTGTCTGAGCCAAGGACTACATGCTTTCTGGTAAGTTTTGATTAAAATACTGGGTGGGGTGAATATATTTTATCTGACATACATTATTTTTTGTTAACTAGTAAATAGTAGCCTACAGCAAAGTGTGTTTAAATAATTTCTAACTTGTTAACAATTTCTGCTAGTTAGTTTTTGTTACCATGTGGGTTTTAGCTTGCTTGAGCCTGCTAACTGAAGAGTGTTAATTCACCTGTTTCCATACATGTTTCCTTTTATAACATTTACCTTACAAAGGAGTTGTTTAATCTAACTGCTTAACTATTTATCTGTACATGGAATTGTATTTATTTTTACTAATTTTTTCCTAATCTTTACAGGAAAATGCCACGGGCACTATCTGATGTGTGGAGACATTTCCCTGCAGCTAATGTAGAAGGAAAAGCTGTGTACATTTGCAAATACTGTGCCAAATCATATGTGAAGAATGCAACAAAGATGTAGAATCATCTGGCCAAGTGCACAAAGTTCCCTCCGAGCTCACAACAAGCAACCTCTGACAAAAGTCCCTCTACTTCTATTCGAGGTGAAAATTATGAATCAGACACCTTATCGATAGTAACAGCTCATGGTCCTCCTGGAATCAGAAGTTTTTTTACTCAATGGAGGAACGTAGTCAGAGAAATGCTGATGAATGTCTTGCTTGAGCTCTGTATGCAACTGGTTCACCTCTGATGCTCACAGGCAATATGTATTGGAAAACATTTCTGAATGTTCTTCGCCCAGCATACACCCCTCCAACCAGACATGCTTAATCTACTAATTTGCTGGATGCAGAGTTCAACAGAGTTCAAGTGAAGGTCAAGCAAATCATAGAGAAAGCAGACTGTATTGCAATCATCTCTGATGGGTGGTCGAATGTTCGTGGGCAAGGAATAATTAACTACATCTCAACCCCTCAACCAGTATTCTACAAGAGCACAGACACAAGGGACAACAGACACATCGGTCTCTACATTGCAGATAAGCTGAAGGCAGTCATCAATGACCTTGGACCACAGACGGTATTTGCACTGATGACAGACAATGCTGCGAACATGAAGGCTGCTTGGTCTAAAGTGGAGGAGTCCTACCCTCACATCACACCCATTGGCTGTGCTGCTCATGCAATGAATCTGCTCCTCAATGACATCATGGCACTGAAAACAATGGATACACTCTACAAGAGAGCCAAGGAAATGGTTAGGTATGTGAAGGGTCATCAAGTTATAGCAGAACTCTACCTCACCAAGCAAAGTGAGAAGAATAAGAGCACCACACTGAAGCTGCCCAGCAACACCCGTTGGGGTGGTGTTGTCATCATGTTTGACAGTCTCCTGGAGGGGAAGGAGTCTCTCCAAGAAATGGCCATATCACAGTCTGCCGATATAGACAGCCCCATCATGAGGATCCTCCTGGATGATGTATTTTGGGAGAGAGTGGTAAGCAGCCTGAAACTCCTGAAACCTATAGCAGTAGCTATTGCACGGATTGAGGGAGACAATGCCATCCTGTCTGGTGTTCAGACTCTGCTTGCAGATGTATGAGAAGAAATCCGTACTGCCCTGTCCACTTCACTGTTGCGCCAAGCAGAGGAAACTGCAGTTCTGAAATACTTTAAAAAGCATGAAGACTTCTGCCTGAAGCCCATACACGCCACAGCGTACATGTTGGACCCCAAGTTTGCTGGCAAGAGCATCCTGTCTGGTGCAGAGATCAACAAGGCCTATGGTGTCATCACTACTGTGTCTCGTCACCTTGGCCTGGAAGAGGGCAAGGTTCTTGGAAGTCTGGGGAAGTACACTTCCAAGCAAGGGCTTTGGGATGGAGATGCAATATGGCAGTCGTGCCAACATATCTCATCAGCCACCTGGTGGAAGGGACTTTGTGGATCGCTTTTTGAGCCTGACAACGACCCATCCTCAACAAGGTTGGAAAGTGACAGTGAAGATGAGGCCTCAGAGTCTAATGTTCAAGAAGTGGACGTTAAGGAGGTCCAGGGAGAAGACATGGAAGCCTGAGAGAAAGACAACCAAAGCTTCAGTTTCTAGACTATCAGTTTACGTGTGTTGAAAACGTTTTTGGGAGATGCGATAGATCATTGGAGATCATTCAATATTCCCTTTCTTTTGTTGTTCAGTGAAATCATCCCATGTGAAGAATCAACTAATTAATTAAAGTTCAATTCGTAACTAAATTGATTTTTTGATTTCTATTGGAAGGATTTAATAATTTGCAATTATGTCTACTTATGATAAGGTAAAATGTTTATGTTTCTGTCTCCATGTGATATGGTAAATATATCCAATGCATAAAACATCTACATTTAAATTGTATTCATATAAATGTACATATATTTCCATTAATTCCCATATATTCCCACTGAAAGTTTCCACCTCTGAATATTCCCCAAAATGTGCAACCCTAGTAATGATCATGCTATTTAATCAGCTTCTTGATATGCCACACCTGTCAGGTGGATGGATTATTTTGGCAATGGAGAAATGCTCACTAAAAGGGATGTAAACAAATTTGTGCACAAAATTTGAGAGAAATAAGCTTTTTGTGCGTATTGAACATTTCTGGGATATTTTATTTCAGCTCATGGAACATGGGACCAACACTTTACATTTACACTTTGCATTCATATTTTTGTTCAGTGTAGTTTACATGTTGTCAACAATCTAAGCCAACACTGTCTGTTTTGCCCCATAGTTGCGCAAATGTCGGTTTTGTTGCTAAACAACTAACCTGTTTATGCGCTGGGAGTTTCTGGTGATTGTTTTTTATTGATCTGTGTCAGATCTTGTAGAAACTCTGTTAGGTGCGTGACTGTAATTGCTATTTGAAGTTGGAAAAGTAGCATACCGATGTCAGGGCAGATATCTGGATATTCGATTAGCTGTGCCCATCCCTGCTCATAATCATGAGCTTTTTCCTCAGAAACAGGATTTCATATGTCATATGACTCACAGGTTGATTCACTGAAAAAATGTAATGACTTTCCATATGAGGATTTCCCAGATGGTTAGACTAGGATGAATGTAACTTCTGGCAATTTTGTAAAAAATTTACATAGATTGGTTTTGACATATTCCAAATAAACCATGTCAATACTATGGACCTTGGGTATTTTCCTCTGAAATACATAGAGATTAAGAACAATTTTTCTTATGGCATCATTATATCTAATACATTATTTCCAAAAAGCATGAGAGGTGGATCTGGTTTATGGATCCCATTTCCACCATTGATGCTATGCTCTTTCTTCTGTGTGGAGAGGTGCAATGGCATATTACTTTATCAAGTCTTACCTTCTGCAGCTCTCTTGAAGAACACTTTGCAGCTGCCACAGGTTAGCGCTCCATAGTGGCAGCCAGATGCTTCATCTGCACAGATCAGACAGGTCCTCTGGGGCGGGAAGAAGAACTCCATGGGGAACATGTGGTCTCTGCCACCCTCAAACCTTTAGGAACATATTAAAGGCTTTTAGAAATATCACAAACAAACACACAAACAGTACAGAATTACTCAACAGCATCATTCAATGAGCACATGTGCTCCTATTACCCTCTGCCTTTCTCTTTTGCCACTTTGATAAGTTGTTTCCTGACATTTTAACAGAAGTGACCATAACCTAATGCTTGAGGCCTGTAATTTTTCCTTCAGGGGTGAAACCATTGAGAATGTACTAATGGAATATTCAAATTAATCAAAACTACAATAGTGTAACAGCAGAGCTTGATTGTCATTATATGACAAATTTACAAGCACAGAACAATTGCTAACATTATGAAAGGCACGTCGCTTAAGCAAGTTGTTCTTTTGCTAAAAAATAAACATGGTGATATACACTGACTATACAAAACACATACATTCAATGACATAGATTGACTAGGTGAATACATGTGAAAGCTATGATCCCTTATTTATGTCACTTGTTAAATCCACTTCAATCAGTGTAGATGAAGGGGAGGAGTCAGGTTAAAGAAGGATTTTAAGCCTTGAGACAATTGAGACATGGATTGTATATGTGTGCCATTCAGAGTGTGAATGGACAAAACAAAATATTTAAGCGTCTTTGAACTGGGTATGGTAGTAGGTGCCAAGCGCACAGGTTTGATTGATTCACACTCAACAGTTTCTCATGTGTATCAAGAATGGTCCACCACTCAAAGGACATCCAGCAAACTTGACACAACTGTGGGAAGCATTGGAATCAACATGGGCCAGCATCCCTATGGAACGCTTTTGACACCTTGTAAAGTCCATGCCCCAACAAATTGAGGCTGTTCTGAGGGCAAAAAGGGGGGGGGGGGGGGGGGGTGCAACTCAATATTAGGACGGTGTTCCTAATGTTTGGTATCTCAGTGTATACGCCACTGACACTTAACACCCCACACAAAAGCTGACACCCAATCTGGACCATGGTCCCTGATCAAAATTAAACGTGATTGCCTCTGGCTGGCATTCTATACGACTCCTCACATTGAGGCCTTATGTCCAATACTACTGCCATCAAGTGTATACCTTATTTGTGTGGTTCTTTAGAATTTGTGAAAAGTTCATTTGATTCACAGTTCCAGATTATTTAAGCATTTTCACTTTTCTCCCTCAGATTCACAGTTTCTGAGTGAGATCCTCATCGGGTGAACCAGACTGGGTAAGAATTTATCTGATTTCTAATTAGAGCTGGGCAGAGGGTGTGATGACTTGAGAGTGTGGGAAAGGTGTGAACAGCAGTGCCAGGGCCAAGGGGGGCAAGAGGGGTGCTCTACTGCAGCTGTCAGCACAGGAAGAGATTGGACAGTGTGTACAGACATAACTATACCTCAATGACGTATAGCGTTAGGTGTCAAGGCTCTATGTAAAAAACACAAGGACAAAGCTTATAACCAAGCAGCAAAACAGTCCTCTCTACAGTATCAGCAGTAGGCTAAATGCCCACTGGCTCTTGGTCAGAATCTAGAGCCAGAAAAGCCAGCTGTTAGAGAATAAAGCACAAAGCTCAGTTTCAGTGCCTTAATATGATGAGTATAATTCTGTTCTGATGACCTGGTCTGATGTTACTGGAAGATTGAAGTAATTCAGTGTTTCCCATATATTCACTAAGCAGCAGCGTACCACTAAATTGTTCCTAAAGCCAGACAGGAAGTATGTAGAAAAGATAATTAAACTATATATTTTTTAATAATATAATCTTTGAGAACTAGAAATCACCCAAATAAAAGCAAGACACTGAGGGAGAATTGAACATTCTAAAAATAATGTATTTAAGAGTATTTTTGTCATGGCTGGATTACTGACGGGGAACACAGGGCACATGCCTGATTGGGGTCCCGAATGGTTTTGTTATACTATTTGAGCATACCAACACAGAATTAGCCACAGCAAAATGCATAGGATTGCATGACAAGGGGAAATACTGGTTAATTAATCCATAGATATTGAGAGTGACTGATCTGGTTAATCATAAATCAGTAATAAATGTAGGTACTTCAAATGTGTGATGAAATTATTAATGTAATCAATGCAAGGATATAAATGTTACTCTATGCTGCTCTTATCCACTTTAGCTATAAACCTTTAAGGAATTAATTGGAATTATTGGAAATCCAAAATGAGGATATGTGATGATGATAATACTTCTGAACATTAATACGTTGATGGCATATCCTGTGGATGTCAACATGGCGTAAGAATATGAATGTAAACTAGGGCATGGCATGGCAAAGCAGGGGGGAAACGGAAAAGGTTAGAAAAGTGGAATTCCTTTCACCCAGACTGGTTCTGACAATTTTGACAACACAGAAAAATCTCCACATATAAATTGTATTGTTAAAATCATTGAGGATAACAAACAAGAAACCAAACAAAAAGTCCAACTTTTATATTGTATTGTATTCCTTCAGAAATTACCGTTCACTCTGTCACAGACCTGCCATGTACCCACAGCATTTTGCAGATGTTCTTTGTACCCACCCCATCTAACCCAGACATCTAACATTTCCCCCGATGAAATGTAGCCTAGGTGAATGACTACTCAATATGAGCAAAATAAGATATTCTGTATTTTATGTAAGCTTATTGCTGGAGTAGAGGAGGGCTGATATGAAGAATGTAGCCCATAAGCCAATTGGAGCTACTGTAATAGCCATATGGTTTGTAAGTTCCAGATCTGATATAAATCTTGCATCATAACACTTAGACATTTCAGACTGTGGAATCCAGATAATACACTGGGAGTGGTGTGTGACTTTGACATATGAATTGTCATTAGCACAGCACTTGCACGCTTAAGGTGCAATTTGGAGAGTAATTTAGAATCTCAGGTAAATTCACCATGAGTGGATCAGATGGTTAGGTCATCAACATCAGCAGTGGCCTACTGACCATTAGTGCATCCAGCCCTTTGTTCTCAAAAAGAGCACAAGTGCGCACATGCCGCCACTCGCTTGTATTGGAGTGTATAAAAACAATGCCATAATGATTTTGAATAGTTTTGTTCTTAGTTTTGAATAGTGAATGTAGGAATTATTGAGTGAATAAAACATTAAGAACACCTTCCTAATATTGAGTTGTGTTAAGTCTAATTTTGCCCCTTCTAAGTCAGTGGCATATACACTGAGTATACCAAACATTAGGAACACCTTCCTAATATTGAGTTGCACCCCCCATTTTGCCCTCAGAACAGCCTCAATTCGTCAGGGCATGGACTCTACAAGGTGTCAAAAGCGTTGTTGACTCCAATGCCTCCCACAGTTGTGTCAAGTTAGCTGGATGTCCTTTGGGTGGTGGACCATTCTTGATACACATGGCAAACTGTTGAGCATGAAAACCCCAGTAGCGTTGCAGTTCTTGACACAAACCGGTGTGCCTGACACCTACTACCATACCCCGTTCAAAGGCGCTTAAATCTTTTGTCTTGACTGGCACACTTACTCAATCCATGTCTCAATTGTCTCAAGGCTTAAAAAACATTTTTTACCCTGTCTCCTCCCCTTCATCTACACTGATTGAAGTGGATTTAACAAGTGACATAAATAAGGGATCATAGCTTCACCTGGACTCACCTGGTCAGTCTATGTCATGGAAAGAACAGGTGTTGTAGTTATTTTTCAATGTAACTACAAACTCAAACCCTCACCCTGAAATGTTAAGTAAATATGGTCAATGTAATGTGGTGGTAACTATTTGTATTGTTATTTTAAACCTGAAATTTACAGTGTAAAGAACTATACCGTCTGTGTGATATTGGGTGGAAACGCGGTTGGCTGCAATAATGTGAAAAATGTAGAACAACTGCATCTTCATTAATAGTGAAAAATATGCAAATAGGCATGGTGATGACAGCTAAAGGTAAGTAGCAGCCCAAAAATACAAGTGTTAGGTGCCAGTGACTGCTGAGTAAGGCAAAAAATCTATTTTCACACCAAACAGAGCATAATTGCTGCAACAGAAATGGACAACTTAATTGACCCTTTGCCTAACAAGCCCTTTTGAGGTCTATCTTGTTTTTCAACACTTCCATGTTCATATTTACTCACTGTACTGACCTTTTTGGAACTACAGTATATATTCTTAATTGAGAATATACATGATATATATTATTGCTGGCCAATTGTAACATTTACAGTGCCTATAGAAAGTCTATATCTTTAACTTTTTTCATATTTTGTTGTGTTACAAAATGGGATTGAAATAGATTTAATTGTAATTTTTGTGTCATTGATCCACACAAAATACTCCATAATGTCAAAGTGAAAAAAAAATGTATACTAATTAAATAACTACCATAGAGTCGCTGCATAACTATTCATCCCCTTTGTTGAGGCAAGCCTAAAAGAGTTCAGAAGTCAAATGTGGCTGAACAAATGATATTTTGTTATATATCAAGTTATATTGAATGACTGCCCCTTCCTCTGTTCCACATACTGTACATAAAATATCTGTAAGGTCCCTCAGTCAAGTATTGAATTTCAAGCACAGATTCAACTAAAGACCAGGGAGCTTTTTAAAGCCTCATAAAGAAGGACAGTGATTGGTAGATGGGTAAAAATAACAAATCAGACATTGAATATCTCTTTAAGCATGGTCAAGTAAAGAATTATGCTGTGGAGGATGTATATGGATGGACGATGTATCAAACCACCCAGACACATCCGAGATGCAGTCTTCCTTCAGAACTGAGCTAAAGGACAGGAAGGAAACTGCTTAGGGATGTCACCATGAGGCCATTTTAAAACGGCGACAGAGTTCAATGGCTGTGATGGGTGGATCAACAACATTGTCGTGACTCCACAATAATGGCCAAAATGACAGAGTGAAAAGAAGAACACAAATATACAGAATAAAAAAATTCCAAGACATGCATATGTATGCAACAAGGCACTAAACTAATATTGCAACAACAAAAAAACACGGCAAAGAAATACACTTTTTGGCTTAAATGCAAAGCCTTATGTTTGGGGCAAATCCAACACAACACATCACTGAGTAACTGCCTCCTTATTTTCAGCATGGTGGTGGCTCCATCATGGTAATGGTATGCTTGACATCTGCAAAGACTGGGGAGTTTTTCAGGATGAAAAGAAACGGGCTGGAGCTAAGTACAGGCAAAATTCTAGAGGAATCCTAACCTGATTCAGTCTGCTTTACACCAGACACTGGGAGAGGACTTCCTCTTTCAGCAGGATGAAATAGGAATTTCTGCAGGAGCTGATTGTGGACTATAGGGAAAGGAGGGCCGAACAGGCCCCAATTAACATCTACGGGGCTGAAGTGGAGCGGGTCGAGAGTTTTAAGTTCCTTGGTGTCCACATCACCAACAAACTATCATGGTCCAAACACACCAAGACAGTTGTGAAGAGGGCACGACAACACCTTTTCCCCCTCAGGAGACTGAAAAGACTTGGCATGAGTCCCCAGATCCTCAAAAAGTTCTACAGCTGCACCGTCGAGAGCATCCTGACCGGTTGCATCACTGCCTGGTATGGCAACTGCTCGGCATCTGACCGTAAGGCGCTATAGAGGGTAATGTGTACGGCCCAGTACATCACTGGGGCCAAGCTTCCTGACATCCAGGACCTATTTACTAGGCGGTGTCAGAGGAAGGCCCAAAAATTGTCAAAGATTCCAGTCACCAAAGTCATAGACTGAGCCCCAAGCCATAAGACTGCTGAACAATTAATCAAAATGGCCAACCGGATGGCCAACTGGATGGTTGATTTGATGTGATTTGATAATAACCTACAACACAAAGCCAAATCGACACTGGAGTTGCTTACCAAGAAGAGAGTGAATGTTCCTGAGTGGCCAAGTTACAGTTTAGACTAAAATCTGCTTGAAAATATATTGCAAGACTTGTAAATTGCAGTCTAGTCATTTTCCCCAAAACCCTGACAGAGCTTGAAAAATTGGGAAAAGAATAATGGGCAAATATTGCACAATACGGGTATGCAAAGCTCTATGAGACTTACTGATGAAGACTCAAAGCTGTAATCAAGGTATATTAGTGTTTAGTTTTTAATTAATCTTAAACACATTTTTGTACGTTTCTTCCACTTTGACATTAGTTTATTTTGTGTATAACGTTGACCAAAAAATGACAATTAAATCAATTTTAATCCTACTTTGTAACAAAATGTGAAGAAATCCAAGAGGGGTGTAGACTTTCTATAGGCACTGTACCCTTTACCCTCTGTAACATCTATGTAACATGGTTGGTGAAACACTACTTGACCAAAAGTATGTGGACACCTGCTCGTGGAACATCTCATTTCAAAATGATGGGCATTAATATGGAGTTGTTCGGACCTTTGCAGCTATAACAGCCCCCACTCTTCTGGGAAGGCTTTCTACTAGATGTTGGAACATTACTGCGGGGACTTGATTCCATTTAGCCACAAGAGCATTAGTGAGGTCGGGGCACGGATGTTTGGCGATTAGGCCTGGCCCACAGTCGATATTCCAATTCATTCCCAAAGGTGTTCAATGGAGTTGAGGTCAGGGCTCTTTGCAGGCCAGTCAAGTTCTTCCACACCGATCTCGACAAATAATTTCTGTATGGACCTCGCTTTGTGCACGGGGGCATTGTCATGCTGAAACTGGAAAGGGCCTTCCCCAAACTGTTGCCACAAAGTTGGAAGCACAGAATCGTCTAGAATGTCATTGTATGCTGTAGCATTAAGATTTCCCTTCACTGGAACTAAGGGGTTTAGCCCGAACCATGAAAAACAGCCCCAGACCATTATTCCTCCTCCACCAAACTTTACAGTTGGCACTACGCATTGGGGCAGGTAGCGTTCTCCTGGCATCCGCCAAACACAGATTCGGACTGCCAGATGGTGAAGTGTGATTCATCACTCCAGAGAACATGTTTCCACTGCTCCGGGGAGCTTTACGCACTCTAGCCGATGCTTGGCATTGCGCATGGTGATCTTAGGCTTGTATGCGGCTGCTCAGCAATGGAAACCCATTAAATGAAGCTCCCGACGAACAGTTTTTGTGCTGACCGTGCTTCCAGAGGCAGTTTGTAGCTCGTTAGTGAGTATTGCAACTGAGGACAGACAGGTTTTTTAACGCGCTGTGCACTTCAGCACTCGGCCGTCCCTTTCTGTGAGTTTGTGTGGACTACCACTTTGCGGCTGAGCCGTTGTTGCTCCTAGACGTTTCCACTTCACAATAACAACTTTTACATTTGACCGGGGCAGATCTAGCAGGGCAGAAACTTGACAAACTGACTTGTTGGAAAGGTGGCATCCTATGACGATGACAAGTTGAAAGTCACTGAGCTCTTCAGTAAGGCCATTCTACTGCCAATGTTTGTCTATGGAGATTGCATGGCTATGTGCTCGATTTTATACACCTGTCAGCAATGGGTGTGACTGAAATAGCCGAATCCACTAATTTGAAGGGGTGTCCACATACTTTTGTAAATATAGTGTAGTTCTAGTCTATTAAAAGAATATATACCCTTGGATCATACAGTACATTTCTTATAAAATTATCCAACCGAGGAAGCTATTACAATGAGGAAAGGGGGATACCAAGTCAGTTGCGCAACTGAATGCATTCAACCGAAATGTGTCTTCTGCATTTAACCCAACCCCTCTGAATCAGAAAGATGCGGGGGCTGCCTTAATCGACATCATTGGCGCCCGGGCAGCAGTTGTTGTTGGGGGTTAACTGCCTCGCTCATGGACAGAATGGCAGATTTTTACATCTTCCCGGCCTGGTGATTCAAACCAGCGCGCATTCGGTTACTGGCCCAACGCTCTTAACCGCTAGGCTACCTGCCGCCCGCACACAAGAACATCATGTGTAATTGAAAATACATGGTCTGGTTGTACCTTCACAGTAATAAGCTGGCTATATTTCTAGGAACGTATACACACAATGTACACCAGAAGAAGGGGGGGGGGGGGGGGGGGTTACTGTTTATATGGACAAAAATACCACTCTTAAAAGCACTCAATGTGATATATTAGGTCTATGTTTGGTTGAATTGTAGTTACTGCTGTTATACTGCAGCCCAGAACAATGTACGTGTCAATGCCACACTGTGAAGCATTTTCTGACAGAGACAATACTATTTTGTCTATGGGGGGTAATTCAATAAACAATGAAATTCACATGGGAACTCAAGCTAGGGATGAGCTATAATGGGCCTATTCGACCATGTTAAAACGTATACAGATGAGCTCTCCAAGAAAGACAAAGGGATTCTAAAATAAGGCCATGTGTATGAATAATGTTGGGCTGCTGTCAAACGGACAGTAAAGTACGTCACCATAGTTACCTTATATAGAACTATCTCTATCTCATGACATTAATCAAAGTAGTCCTAAATGTACATATTTCTGACAATGTGGAAATGAGGAATACACGCAAACCTGCAAATCTGATGCTATTGCTACCCATTACAATACATGCAATTGTTTGATTATAATTTCAATACCACTTCAATATCTTAGAAACATCTTGTAAATGCAAATAGCAAATTAGAAAACTACAGGGCAAAATGAATCAACAAGTAAGACCACCAAATATGCACTATTATCCTGAGTTGGAGAAATATTACTCCCTTTAACAGATATTATAGAGATGCTTCTTTGTCTTCTGGTTGAACATATTTGCTGTATTGCTGAGTTTCAAGTTGCAGACAGAGACATGTCTCTCAACCCACATCTAAAAATGATTTCTTAATATCTTCATGATCATTTCTCATGCTTAAAAATGGTACATACAATTAGTATTTTACTTTAACAAGCTTTATAGAAGGAATGGATGTGTCCAACTGTATTATTATGTGATTACTGTATATTGTGTAACCACATTTGAACTGCAAATCAGTCTGATTTAGAGAAAGATTTCTCACAGGGCAGGAAGGAAGAAATTTGTTTTAGATATTTCCTGAATTTAAATGAATAGAGGTCCACGTCTCATATGATCATGTTAGTAAACAGTTTATACTGTAAACATGATTTTATAGCATTTCTTGTTCTGAATATATGGGAGTTACGAACATCGGTAGCTTTTTTTGGAGTGAAATAAAAAACATTATGACCGGACCGATAACAGATTCTCCCTCCATTCAGTGTTAGGGTATGTGATGTCTTGTGTGTAAGAGAAGAAAGTCTGTTCATTGAATTGTTACTGACCCTTAGAAGTCAATCTTCACAGAGCATCTAGTTTGTATATAATGTCTTCCTCTTACTCTGTAGGCTACATGATAAGTTCTTGAAACATTACAGTTCCCCTTTAAAGTTGAGATTGTTTTGACTACCTCTCTGGGCAAATTTCTGAGCACATACAGTACTGTTGAATGAAAATGATGTACACCATATACATTACACTATACAGTTACAGCTCTCATTTAGCAACCTTTCCTCAGAAATAAAGAGCAGGATGTTAAATGAGTGTGTCAACCTCCAGGTGAGAGCAACATGAACATTTGCTCAGATATTTGCTAAAAAATTAGCTCAGAAAGGAAGTAAAATTCCTGTTTTCTGGTAATTTGAGATTCCTGCTTCTCAAACGTAAACAATATGTAAAACCAGATATTGAATAGTAAACAATGGGATTCTAGTATTGCGCAATGATCCTGATCACGGAACTTCAGACCATGCTTGGTCCATTAAGGGCTCTCTTGCACGTCATTTTATCCATCCTACTACAACTACACCAATCACCAAACCACTGTGAGTAAAACATTAAGACAACTAACATGTGCTCAAGGACCGTACTCAGTGTAATATAGACACTACAAATGCAATGCTTGCTTTGCAGAGATTTTGCATGATATTAGTTGCACATTCTACATGCAGGTTGACCAAATTTATGTTGGAAACAGTTCATTTTCAAAGTAGCCTAACAAATGTATTATTTTACTGTTGAGAATTGTTCCATGGAACTGTACACAACAAATATTTAAATCATGTGGCTTGTGGCTTTGTGTCCAATTAAATCAGAGGAAAAAGATATACACACATGAAGCCTAGAACGTCCTGTTTAAAAAAGCAAAACTGACAAGCACTCTGGGCATACACTATTCAGAGCTTATAACTATAGATGCTCAAAGTAGGCTACAAAGTAGGCTGATAACATCTTTATTTGCTGTAATGACAATGAGCAAGTGCCTAACAAGTCACCTTGTTTGCCTTGTCTGCAAAGTCCCTGAGAGAAAGACATGTGCATCAATGGGAAACCCCAAAGCTGACTGGAGTGTGATCATGAAGATATTGAGGTGAAACTTTGCAATTCCTCTATGTTTAAAAAATCTGAACTGGTAAAATGTGGTCTTTTTTCTGTTCCTTCAACACTGTTCACAGCTATCCTTTTCAGAATCAATAGTGGTCTAACTCATGCAGAAGTCATTGTTACTCCAGATGTTGTACATTCATGAAGATAATACAATACAGCACTATATCATTTGCAATATAACCATTTGACAATGGGGTCGTTGATTTTGTTTTTGATCAAATACATCATAAATATAACAGTAGTCTACTATAGAGTAAGTACATTGTGATAGTCTGTTGGAAGAGGGAATGAAGAATTATGCAGCCCATAACATTGTAAAACGTGACAGGTGAAAGATTGCTTTGTTACACTACATTTAAACATGTAGGTTAATTACCCCTTAATAAGGGCACTGTAATGTAAAGTGTTTGTGAATTTGTGAGTTTTAATAACCTTCTTACCTGGCATCTGTGTAAGAGACATCCAGCCAGTCCCCGACCTCATTCTTTAAGTACGGGGAGTTGGGATAGGGCATCCTCCCTAGCATCCCGCCCGGGTACCACTGCTCAGAAGTTGGCCGCTCTCTGCGCACCAGACCACCACCCCGCTCATATTCATAAGGGTTACAAATGAACGCGGAGTCTGGTCCCGCACTGTATGGATTCATACCCTGCCTCGGTCCATATTGTGTGTTGTCATTGTCATTATACCTGTTGTACTGATAGCCCCATGACGTTCCGGCAGGTTCATTACTAATGGCCTCATATTTTATCTTGACACTGTACTGTTGTTGTAAGTAGTCAGCATATTTGTCCTCCATTGTTTCTCCAGTTTCACAGACATGTGCTGGGATGACATGAGACGAGAATCTGTCTGGGTCAGTTTGACTGAAGTGTGCCAAGTGTGCTGGCAACAGTGGGTCAAAATGACAAGATGCAGAGCGTGCTCTTGTATTCAAAGAATTCTCTGTTTCTTTTGAAGTCGGGTCATCACTCTTTTCATTCAGTCTAAAGTCCTGTTCATCTGTGGATGGATGTCTGGAGCTAAGGTGCTCCATGGTCGCCACTTCTTCTGTAAGGTCATTTGCTGGGGAACTTTTAAACATCTCAACTCGTTTATCACTTTGTAGTGGCCTGGCATTGCGCTCACTAGGGCATTTGTATTCTGTAATGGAGACGTTTTCTTCAGCTCCAGAACAATTCAATAGAGGCACCTGAAACAAATAGTTGCCTTGACTTTGGTCATTTGCACTGGATGGTGCGTAATTTGGTCCCAGGTCATTCATCTCATTCAAGTCCATGGTCAATCCCAGCGACACAGAGACAGCGTTGCAGAGCTCCCTCGCCGTTTCTGATATGGTGGTGCAGGCAGAATTGGAACAACTGTTCGCCACACGGGCGTAACTGTTAGGACTTAACTCCACTCCGTGATGGGGCACAGCTGGTTGACAGCACTGTTGTTTAGTGTTGCAGGCTAACGGTCCAGAGCGACAGGATCCGTATCCATTCGCGTTTGGATAGTCTGATTCGTTCACAGAGGAAAACCCGGTTTTGTTTCCTGTTGAGCTTTTGGAAAAATGGATACGACTTGCATCCGATTCGAGTGTTCTGGAAAAACTAATGCTGTCATCTTCCCTCACTTCAATGTCAGAATTGCGAGCCGTCCCTGACGATATTTCTTTTCGGGGTGATTGCCGGTTAGTTTGGCGCATCTCCCAGGGGTGTTTATTCTGCATGAAACTGTACGAACTAGAAAAGTCCAAGGTTTCGGTGACAGTAGTGTTACTAGGCAGTGTAGCTTTCACGTTGTGGAAAACGTTTTGGAAAGGTCCGCGAAAAACTATGTTTGGGGAGTCACAAACTCCTCCTAATCCAACTGGAATCTCCATAGTCCAAAAAACGGCGTTTACGCTGATAGGCCGTCAGAGTTGAAAAAATGTTTAAGAAAACGGAATTTATCAAATAGGCCACATTAATAAGAATTTAAAGTCATAGCCCTATTCCAGTGAACAAAACAGTGAGGCAATAATAGGACTGAGCCTAAAAAATAGGAGGATTGCCCTATTGCGTAATTTAACAGTCTTTTGTCAGAAGTTTGTAGCCTAAACCACACATTATATACCCAGTTTATATAAAAACGTTTATGAAAACGAATATGTCGTTATTTCATAAATAAAACATTTGATTAACATTTTGCTCACGGATCCATACATTTTGACATATAGTCAGCAGAAATATCCTTCATGACAGATTTGCGCTCACCATTCATGAAGGCGAAAAGGAGTTCTGTCGATGGACTATAATCGTGTTTTTTCTTCCTCTTGAGAGAGTGTGCAATGATAAAAATTGTCTGTGTCCAATATGGCAAATGCGTTGCCGGAGAGAAGCGCTGCCTGTTTCACCTATGAAACTCCTCTAGTTGGCCTATCCTAACGTTTAATATTAATTTAAAGGTTATAGCCTACAAACGAGTGAAGCACCAACAAAAGTCATCAAACAACTGAACACCCCGATAGAACAGTTGAATGCTTGGTTTTAAGAATGTTTGGTTTGCTGCAAGTTTGTGTATGGACGAAGTTCGCTTCCAAAGTCCTTGAGTTCCTTTTTGCCGTCAGCCTGTGAGTTTGGCAACATTCCCTAGTGACGAAATACATTCCTTGGATTAAGGCCAGTAGGCATACATAAAGTCATTCAAAATATATCGATAGGAGTAGGCTAGACAGTCAATGTGAATATTAAATATGAAAATCATGCAATTACTTACTTAGATAGGGTTGAAATCGGGACCAACCCACGTAGCCTATAATAAAAAGGTTGGAGTTGGCTAAGTCAGTGTAGTGGACATGCAGTGGCAGAGCACAGGTCTAATTTTGCCATTATGCATGATGATACATCACTGCTCATCATGCAATGCTTGTAGCTACTAAAAATACATGGCGTTTACAACAGCCACCACCACAGGCTTACATCGCTGACACAGTTATCCAAAACAACTTTCAACCACTCTCCTTAGGCAGTAGCAGGTGAAGTTTCACTCACAAGAGCAACAAGAGCAACAGCATTAGTGCCACCTGGGATAAGAATCCATCCAACTGGAACATAACTGGTCCAACATGCTCCCTCAAAAGGTTTTTCCTAAATGCAGAGTGCATGGGCCAATATATGTCTTTCCCAAAACATAGATTGTTGTATAACAAAACATTTAATAATTCCTTATCAAACATCATAATGACTTACCTATATGAACACCCTTTGATTATGTAATGTAATAACTATGTACATTTCATCTAATGTGTCAAAAAAAACACATGTAAAGAGAAAATGAGCACACACACAACAAATATTAAAAGAACATTCTTGCACAGGTTCATTTCATTGATAGTGTAGGCCTAATAGATACACAATTCAGCACCTCCAGGCAAGGATGGTTTGGGAGTAAATAACTCTATTAAGCCCATAGAACACAAATAATGATATACCACATTAGTCCATGGGCCAGCAGAAATATTTGGCCACTTTGTGATGACAAAGGTTTGATGGTATTAAATTATTGCCCACAAGCTCCTGATCAAATATGATATATGATAGCCACTCCAAAAGAATAGCATTTTTTGTTTTTCACACTTTTATATATATTGTTGTATGGGAGTCTATGCAATAGAATGTTCGCAGGCTGATAAAGGAATGTTGAGACAAGTTGGAATGTTCACATGCTCATTGAAAATGACTGTATCAAACAACAATGAAACATTCTATTGGGTGGACCTCATGTTAAAAACCATGGGATTTGGTTATTTTTTGCCATCAGATCTAATTATTTACCTGAACTGACTCATCATTGAAACAAGAATGTTACAAATAGCAGAACTGCATATGTGTTTTACGGAAATTGGTCATACTGGGAAATAATACAAGTCAAAGAAAATACAAATCTGGTAGCATATTGGTTTGATAGGTTCCACCTGTAATAGTCTGTTCTGTAGCAATACTCAGCATGCTAAGAGGAAAGGTGTGCTCTGTCATTTGTTGAGTTGTCCCAGCAATTTAACACAAAGATTTAGGTAAACACAAATTACCTCCAAAAAGGAATATTGGTGATTATAATCTCTTCCGTCCCTGACCATCATGATTTTAAAATGATTATTTGATTAAATATATCTTGTAGCCATTAGTTCAGTGGTTGGTTGACAAATGTAATAAAAATGATGCAATTGGTGGCTAGAAAAAAATCCTGCCTTTTAGCAATTGGACCATTGCTTATGCCCTCGACAACCGTCAGCAGCCACTAACCAATACATGCAGTTCCTTAAGAAAGTATACACAACCCTTTACTTTTTCTAAATATTTTTGTGTTACAAAGTGGGATTAAAAAAATACGCTCTAAAATACGCTCTAATGTCATAGTGGAAGAAAAATTATAACATATGTAAAAAAAATATTTATAATCTAATAAAACAATAATATATCTTTATTAGGTAAGTATTCAGACCCCTGATTGAATACATGTTAGAATCACCTTTGGCAGCGATTACAGCTGTGAGTCTTTCTGGGTACGTCTCTAAGAGCTTTGCAAACCTGAATTGTAAAATATTTGTACATTATTATTTAAAAAATATTTCAAGCTCTGTCAAGTTGGTTGTTGAGCATTGCTAAACAGCTATTTTCAAGTCTTGCTATAGATGTTCAAGATGATTTAAGTCAAAATCGTAACTGGGCCACACAGGAACATTCAATGTCGTCTTGGTAAGCAACTCATATTTCGCCTTATATTTTAGGTAAATGTCCTGCTGAAAGGTGAATTTGTCTAACAGTGTCTGTTGGAAAGCAGACTGAACCAGGTTTTCCTCTAGGATTTTCACTGTTCTTAGCTGTATTTGGTTTATTTTTATCATAAAAAAAATCCCTGGTCCTTGCTGATGACAAACATACCCATAACATGATGCAGCCACCACCACGCTTGAAAATAGTGTTACGCAGTGATGTGTTGTTGTTTTGGATTTGCCCCAAACAGAATGCTTTATATTCAGGACAGATTTTTGCAGATTTACTTTAGTGTCTTATTGTAAACAGGATGCAGGTTTTGGAATATTTTTATTTTGAACAGGCATCCTTATTTTTTTTTTATTCTCATAAATCTACACACAATACCCCATAATGACAAAAAAAAAAAGAAATATTACATTTACAAAAGTATTCAGACCCTTTACTCAGTACTTTGTTGAACACCTTTGGCAATGATTACAGTCTCGAGCCTTCTTGGGTATGACACTACAAGCTTGGCACACCTGTACTCTGCAAATCCTCTCAAACTCTGTCAGGTTGGCTGGGGAGCGTCGCTGCACAGCTATTTTCACATCTCTCCAGAGATGTTAGATCAGTTTCACGTCCGGGCTCTGGCTGGGCCACTTAAGGACATTGAGACTTGTCCCAAAGCCACTCGTGCGTTGTCTTGGCTGTGTGCTTAGGGTTGTTGTCCTGTTGGAAGGTGAACCTTCGCCCTAGTCTGAGGTCCTGAGCGCTCTGGAGCAGGTTTTCATCAAGGATCTCTCTGTACTTTGCTCCGTTCATCTTTCCCTCGATCCTGACTAGTCTCCCAGTCCCTGGGAGAGGTTCTTCCATCTCCTCAGAAGAACTCTGGAGCTCTGTCAGAGTGACCATCGGGTTCTTGGTCACCTCCCTGACCAAGGCCCTTCTCCCCCGATTACTCAGTTTGGTTGTGCGGCCAGCTCTAGGAAGAGTCTTGTTCGTTCCAAACTTCTTCCATTTAAGAATGATGGATGCCACTTGTATTTTTATTTATTTTTATTTCACCTTTATTTAACCAGGTAGGCCAGTTGAGAGCAAGTTCTCATTCACAACTGCGACCTGGCCAAGATAAAGAAAAGCAGTGCGACAAAAGCAACAACACAGTTACACATGGGATAAACAAACGTACAGTCATTGACACAATAGAAAATCTGTATACAGTGTGTGCAAATGATGTAAGGAGGTAAGGCAATAAATAGGCCAATAGTGGCGAAGTAATTACAATTTAGCAATTTACACTGGCGTGATATACAGTTGAAGTCAGAAGTTTACATACACCTTAGCCAAATGCATTTAAACTCAGTTTTTCAATTACTGACATTTAACCCTAGTAAAAATTCCATGTCTTAGGTCAGTTAGGATCACCACTTTATTTTAAGAATGTGAAATGTCAGAATAATAGTAGAGAGAATGATTTCTTTCATCGCATTCCCAATGGGTCAGAAGTTTACATACACAAAATTTTGTATTTGGTAGCATTGCCTTTAAATTGTTTAACTTGGGTCAAACGTTTTGGGTAGCCTTCCACAAGCTTCCCACAATAAGTTGGGTGAATTTTGGCCCATTCCTCCTGACAGAGCTGGTGTAGCTGAGTATGGATTTTAGGCCTCCTTGCTCGCGCACACTTTTTCAGTTCTTCCCTCAAATTTTCAATGGGATTAAGATCAGTGCTTTGTGATGGCCACTCCAATACCTTGACTTTGTTGTCCTTAAGCCATTTTGCCACAACTTTGGAAGTATGCTTGGGGTCATTGTCCATATGGAAGACCCATTTGCGACCAAGCTTTAACTTCCTGACTGATGTCTTGAGATGTTGCTTCAGTATATCCACATAATTTTCCTCCCTCATGATGCCATCTATGCATCTCATGATGCCCCCACAACATGATGCTGCCACCCCCGTGCTTCACGGTTGGGATGGTTCTTCGGCTTGCAAGCATCCCTATTTTTCCTCCAAACATAACGATGGTCATTATGGCCAAACAGTTCTGTTTTTGTTTCATCAGACCAGCGAATATTTCTCCAAAAAGTACCATCTTTGTCCCCATGTGCAGTTGCAAACCGTAATCTGGCTTATTTATGAAGGTTTTGGAGCAGTGGTTTCTTCCTTGCTGAGCGGCCTATTCAGGTAATTGGCTGAATTATTTAGATTTTTGCATGATGTAAAGCGAAGAGGTACTGAGTTTGAAGGTAAGCATTGATATACATCCACAGGTACACCTCCAACTGACTCAAATTATGTTAATTAGCCTATCAGAAGCTTCTAAAGCCATGACATCATTTTCTTGTATTTTCTAAGCTGTTTAAAGGCACAGTCAACTTAGTGTATGTGAACTTCTGACCCACTGGAATTGTGATTAAGTGAAATAATCTGTCTGTAAACAATTGTTGGAAAAATTAGTACGCAAGTATAAACACCATGGTACCACGCAGCCGTCATTCCGCTCAAGAAGGAGACAGAAGGAGATCTCCTAAAGATGAACGTACTTTGGTGCGAAAAGTGCAAATCAATCCCAGAACAATAGCAAAGGACCTTGTGAAAATGCTGGAGGAAAAAGGTACAAAAGTATCTATATCTACAGTAAAACTTGTCCTATATCGACATAACCTGAAAGGCTGCTCAGCAAGGAAGAAGCCACTGCTTCAAAACCGCCATAAAAAAAGCCTGACTACGGTTTGCAACTGCACATGGTGACAAAGATCGTACTTTTTAGAGAAATGTCCTCTGGTCTGAAACAAAAATAGAACTGTTGGCCATAACGACCATCGATATGTTTGGAGGAAAAGGGGGACGCTTGCAAGCTGAAGAACACCATCCCAACCGTGAAGCACGGGGCCGCAGCATCATGTTGTGGGGTGCAAAATGGCGTAAGGACAACAAAGTCAAGGTATTCAAGTGGCCATCACAAAGCCCTGACCTCAATCCTCTAAAACATTTTTGGGCAGAACTGAAAAAGCGTGTGCGAGCAAGGAGGCCTACAAACCTGACTCAGTTACACCAGCTCTGTCAGGAGGAATGGGCCAAAATTCACCCAACTTATTGTGGGAATCTTGTGGAAGGCTACCTGGAACGTTTGACCCAAGTTAAACAATTTAAAGGCAATGCTACCAAATACTAATTGAGTGTATGCAAACTTCTGACCGACTGGGAATGTGATGAAAGAAATAAAAGCTGAAATAAATCATTCTCTCTACTATTATTCTGACATTTCACATTCTTAAAATAAAGTGGTGATCTTAACTGACCTAAGACAGGGAATATTTACTACGATTAAATGTCAGGAATTGTGAAAAACTGAGTTTAAATGCATTTGGCTAATTTGGCCAACTTCAATTGTATAACTGACATACTTAGGCCATAATTTTGGGTTGGGTTTCCTTGTTGTAATACACATTTTAAGCCATTATTGGTCTTATTACACCAATTATTTATTCAGTTATGGACATGCAAAATCAATGCAGTTCCTTCCCATTGAAATTAATGGTGGCTTGAAAATAGGTTGTTGGGACTGATTATTGACAAAAATCTATGACAACTCTATATAGTTAAAAGTTCTTGGGTCTCCCAAATGGGTCTCCTTGTTCTGTAAAATTTGGTGTATTTAACAGGGTACCATGTGATAATAGAGCACATCCCAATACTGCCCACAATGGCGCGATATACCCCAAAATGCATGCATGTATGACCTTTGACACCCCAAGGTGGGCCCATAGATGTCATTACCATTCCAGTTGTTTCATACCTTAATGTGTTGCATTATGAAGTTCTTAACTTATCAAATAGCTTTAGCTTGAGAAAAGTGTTCCCTGATAATACAAAATTACATTTCATACCCTGATCCTGTTGACCCTACTAACCGCATCAGGGTCATAACATATAATGCAGTCATAGCCACATTTATCTACCTCCGATAAATATATTTTTTTATTTTAATTTAACTAGGTAAGTCAGTTAAGAACAAATTCTTATTTTCAATGACAGCCAAGGAACAGTGGGTTAACTGCCTTGTACAGGGACAGAACGATAGATTTCTTTACCTTGTCAGCTCGAGGATTCAATCTTGCAACTTTTCGGTTACTAGTCCAACGCTCTAACCACTAGGCTACCTGCCGCCCCGGCATTACATTTTGGAATGGCTATCATTCCAGAATATAATCCACAGACATGGACCTTAATGAAAACCATCATTAGACTTTGCCACCCCAAAGTGGACAAGTATGTGAAATTTAGCCCTCTGGTCAATGCACTACATAGGGTATTTTTAAATAGCAAACTGAGTTCATTGTCGAAATTCTGAATATTTAAACAAGTACTAAAATATGTATCATCATATTTATCAACTCCATTAACTTTCTATACAACATCACAACCCCACCCATCCATAGACACGGGAAGTAATTTTGGGGTAGGGGGAGGGGGAGGGCTGGACAAATCTTTTTTCCCATGCTTCGCTGCAGATGGCTATATCGGTTCGCTAATACAGGACTATTAAAGGCCCAGTATTATCTTTTTTTAAAAATTAATATTTGTTATTTATTTTCAGATTTTTCAGGGGGTGTTGCAGCACCCTCAGCACCCCTACTTCCCGCAGCTATGCACCCATCTATTCTAGGCTAGGTCAAAATCTCTAATGATCTTTCTGATTATTTGTCCTATGTATGTACTGTATAAGGATAATGAAACCTTAAACTAACATATTTCTCAACATGCTCACAACCAGCCATTGGATACAAATTATATATTTTTTTAAATGGCATGTCAAGTTATAGACAAATACTCTATGGACAATTATATTTATTATCTACAATTATTTCTATTCAGCAATTCAAAAATAACAGTTTTGAAATGTGTATCTTGTAGTTTTTGCTATTGGATTAAATGGAAGTTAAAATGCCTAAATGATGAGCCTATCATTATCTGAATATTGGGAGCTAAACTAAATGTTCTTATGGTGTTTCAAGGTAAAGGTTGATTTTGCCTGAATGACTCAGGGGTGAAAGATGTTTGAATGCACAATCAAAAGATTCTGAACATGGACATTACATGTGTTATCAGTTTAGAGTTTTGGACTTAGAGTTTAGAAAATATATCATTTACATCTGAACATTTTGCAAAAGTGATTGAAAGAAAAACTGTCATTAGATAATATTGCTCCAGTTTATACCTAAACTGACTGTTCAAATATGTATAGTCCTCCACAATTTCTTGCCTGAGAGGTAAGAACAGGGAGTTCTATTATGTGCAAAATATAAAATATGCAGGCAATAACCCAACAGGGAGTACTGATTAAATCAGTGAATAAAGAAGAGCTTTCATCTATGAATTACAATTATATGATTGAAAAACTATTAAAAGAATCATATTTTGTTTCTCCAGCTGAGTCCATGGACTATCCAGACCCCCCTGAAACATACACAATATAACCAGCTACAATGCATGCACTATAATTTGTAATTAATTATGTGATTGACTTCAAATAACAATATTTCATCATGTCTGCTGTATGATGTCCACAGCTTTGTCCCGACACCATGTGTGTCACGCTCTGACCTTAGAGATCCTTTTTATGTCTCTATTTTGGTTTGGTCAGAGCGTGAGTTGGGGTGGGCATTCTATGTTTTGTGTTTCTATGATTTTCTATGTTTTGTCCGGGTATGGTTCTCAATCAGGGACAGCTGTCTATCGTTGTCTCTGATTGGGAACCATACTTAGGTAGCTCTTTTTTCCACCTGTGTTTGTGGGAAGTTGACTTTGTTTAGGGCACATAGCCTTTGAGCTTCACGGTTTGTTTTTGTAATGTTTATTGTTTTGTTCGGCGTCATTTTGATTTATTAAAGAAAATGTACGCTCACCACGCTGCACCTTGGTCCAGTTCCTTCAACAGCCGTGACAATATGTAGTATTTGTTTAATGAGATGTTCTGAATTTTGTGCCGGTACATGTACATTCTTTTCCATTTAAAAGTCCTCTTTTCACAAAAGTCCCCTTTTCATATACTGTGAATAATTCAAATCAACTGTGGTATTCTCACACAAGTCATTGAAAAATACCATCCCACGCACAGTATACTAGCTCCTGTATCATTCCATGTATTATGTTCTAAAAGGCTATATACACGGTTGATGTTCTTTGTCAATTTAACCCAGTAAGTACACATGGATTATGGTATTGATTCTGGTAAGTATTGGTAAATATGGATAATTATATAAAAATGGTATTTGATAGTGGTGGGTATCTCAAAATATAGCGCATCATGGTAATTGGTGAATAGAGTATAGCTAGCTAAAGTTCAAACGGTTCGGCTGATAATATGAAAAGAAGAGCAAAGGCTAAAGGAGAAATATTACCATATTTATTGTCTATAGGAAACTCAATCATTCTCTTAGGACGAAGTGGCCAGGGAAAAAGAGTGAGATGGTAATACATTTAAAATGTTAAGAAATTAAAATGGTGTCATCATCCTAATCAAAATGTATTTAAATCTTGAGGTGCAATCAATTAAAATATATCCTCACAGGAAGATAATCCATCTTGAATATACTACTTGAATATATGGACCGAATAATGACGACTCAAACTTCTTTGAAAATATTTGTAATAATTGTGTTAGTCTCCAAGATATAAATAATTATATTGTAATGGTAGGGGACTACAACACAGTATTAAGTACATCTATAGACTGTAAAGGTAATCATACTACCAACTATCACCCTCAGGTGCTCAAAATGATCGCAAATATTATGAACACATTGGAACTAGTTGATATATGAACGCTTAAAAACCCGGACCTTGTAAGATATACTTCAAGGGCCTCCCGAGTGGCACAGTGGTCTAAGGCACTGCATGGCAGTGCTAGCGGTGCCACTAGAGATTCTGGGTTCGAGTCCAGGCTCTGTCACAGCTGGTCGTGACCGGGAGACCCATGGGGCGATGCACAATTAGCCCAGTGTCGTCCGGGTTAGGTGAGGGTTTGGCCGGCAGGGATATCCTTGTCCTATTGCACACTAGCGTCTCCTGTGGTGGGCTGGGCGTAGTGCACGCTGACACGGTCGCCAGGTGTACGGTGTTTCCTCCGACACATTGGTGTGGCTGGCTTCCGGCTTAAGTGTGCATTGTGTCAAGAAGCATTGCGGCTTGGCTTGGTTGTGTTATGTTTCAGAGGACGCATGGCTCTCGACCTTTGCCTCTCCCGAGTCTGGATGAAAGTTGCAGTGATGAAACAAGACTGTTACTACCAATTGGATACCATGAAATTGGGGAGAAAAGGGGGTAAGAAAATTATTTAAAAAAGAAAAAGCTAGTCAGATCGATTATTTTCTGGTATCTTTTTCTATTGTGCTGAAAATTTTAAAGTATTGATGGAAGATCAAATGTGATCGGACAATCAGCGTATAGTGTAACTATGACAGATTTTTCACGAGGACGGGGATATTGGATATTGACTGACAGTATATTCTTAACAAAAACAAAATAATTTTTTCTTGCAAAATATAGGTTCAGCGGATCCACTTATCGTATGGGATGCTTCTAAGTGTGTCTTTACAGGCCATTCAATTACATTTTCATCCAAAAAACAAATCAAATCAAATTGTATTTGTCACATGCGCTGAATTTAACACACCTTACAGTGAAATGCTTACTTACAAGCCCTTAACCAACAATGCAATTTTAAGAAAATCCCCTGAAAAAGTAAGAGATAAGAATAACAAATAATTAAAGAGCAGCATTAAATTACAATACCGGAACTATATACAGGGATTACCGGTACAGAGCCAATGTGTCAATGTGTGGGGGACACCGCACCGCAGTTACAGTTGAAGTCAGAAATTTACATACACTTAGGTTGGAGTCATTAAAACTCGTTTTTCAACCACTCCACAAATTTCTTGTCAACAAACAAGACCTCAGAAAAAATGGAGACCTCAACAAGTCTGGTTCATCCTTGGGAGCAATTTCCAAATGCCTGAAGGTATCACGTTCATCTGTACAAACAATAGTACGCAAGTATAAACACCATGGGATCACTCAGCCATCATACCGCTCAGAAAGGAGACGTGTTCTGTCTCCTAAAGATGAACGTACTTTGGTGCGAAAAGTGCAAATCAATCCCAGAACAACAGCAAAGGACCTTGTGAAGATGCTGGAGGAAACAGGTACAAAAGTATCTATATCCACAGTAAAAAAAGTCATATATCGACATAACCTACATAACCGCTCAGCAAGGAAGAAGCCACTGCTCCATTACCGCTATAAAAAAAGCCAGATTACGGTTTGCAACTGCACATGGGGACAAAGATGGTACTTTTTGGAGAAATGTCCTCTGGTCTGATGAAACAAAAACAGAACTGTTTGGCCATAATGACCATCGTTATGTTTGGAGGAAAAAGAGGGAGGCTTGCAAGCTGAAGAACACCGTCCCAACCGTGAAGCACGGGGGTGGCAGCATCATGTTGTGGGGTTGCTTTGCTGCAGGAGGGATTGGTGCACATCACAAAATAGATGGCATCATGAGGTAGGAAAATGATGTGGATATATTGAAGCAACATCTCAAGACATCAGTCAGGAAGTTAAAGCTTGGTTGCAAATGGGTCTTCCATATGGACAATGACCCCAAGCATACTTACAAAGTTGTGGCAAAATGGCTTAAGGACAACAAAGTCAAGGTGTTGGAGTGGCCATCACAAAGCCCTGACCTCAATTTTGTGGGCAGAACTGAAAAAGCGTGTGCGAGCAAGGAGGCCTACAAACCTGACTCAGTTACACCAGCTCTCTCAGGAGGAATGGGCCAAAATTCACCCAACTTATTGTGGGAAGCTTGTGGAAGACTACCCGAAACGTTTGACCCAAGTTAAACAATTTAAAGGCAACGCTACCAAATACTAATTGAGTGTATGTAAACTTCTTACTCACTGGGAATGTGATGAAAGAAATAAAAGCTGAAATAAATAATTATCTCTACTATTATTCTGACATTTCACATTCTTAAAATAAAGTAGTGATGTATGTACAGTTGAAGTCGGAAGTTTACATACACCTTAGCCAAACACATTTAAACTCAGTTTTTCACAATTCCTGACATTAATCCTAGTAAAAATTCCCTGTCTTAGGTCAGTTAGGACCTCCACTTTATTTTAAGAATGTGAAGCAGGAGCCGAGGAACAGTACAAAGACCCAATCTCTTAAAAAGTCTTCAATGTCGTGATGCACAAATAGGGGTCAAATGTATTGCTCATAGAATTAAAAAGTTATTCATGTTTGATTTCAAGGTTGGTTCTCTTTGGGTGTGGCATATTGATTGGAATTACCCTTGTTGATCAGGAGGTGTTGCACCCGTTGTCCTCGTTAGTCAGAAGGTATTTCACCTGTGCTGGCACAGCTGATATTTAAGGGCTGCTGGCCTTGTGCTTCTGTTGGAAAAAGAGATGTTGAAAGAGGTACACTTCTGTTTAGCTTTTCCGTTTTAGGTTGTTGAACAGAGCCTTTACATTTGTGTTTTCCCTTGTTTGAGATTTCTCCACTTTTGTTTTCACTCCCTATCCTAAATTGGTGTGCTTTTTTATGTTGTCTGATATCAGGCAAATTCAGTGGGTATCCATGGTGTGGATCTTTTAAGACCCAACTGGAGTTGCTTGGCCAGCACTCAGTAGAACCCCTCCATGGATGCCTTTAATAACCCATTTTAAAACCCCAGCTGTTATGTTTTGGTTGTCAGTGGCTCATTTGCTTGTCGCTCAAGTCACTTCGAAGCAGTGGAAAGTTGCAGAGTAAATAAAGCCATGGACTTTGAAGTGAAAATATTTAAGGGAAACCCCAATTGGGAAGTACTAGACCGATGTACCAAGGCATCCACATTGTTAAGCATTTTGACATCAGTATAGCACCTTCCCAGTCAAAAGCAATAGAGTAGCTTGAGGCTGTTTTGGTGGAGGGGAAGGTGGAAGGGAATCCTGTCAAAGAGTGAGGCTGATGAAAAGGTTGCTACGGGCAGTGGGGTGAGTCCCGTAGACCTGCAACTGCGGGAGGTAAAACTAAATGCAAAATGATAACATAAATGCAACTCAAGCATAAGGAAAGAGTGTGGGGACAGATTGGAGCAACATAAATTAGAGCTTGATCTGGCCATTAGTTTAATTTAAAACAGAAAAAATTGGAGGCCACCAAAGCAGCACAAAAACTGGAAGCACTCCGGCCATGATGCACCTCAACAGAGTTCGACCTTGGTCGAAAAGCCGGCTTGTACTGCCTTTCAATGAAAAGGAGGTGGACATGTATTTTGCTCTGTTTGAGCGGATTGCCACGTCCCTAAAATTGCCGCAAAATATCTGGTCACTTTTCCTCCAAATTGTTCTTGTGGGAAAAGCTCAGAAAGTGTATTCTGCTTTTTCTCATGATCAGAATTCTGATTATGACACTGTTAAAGCTGCTATCCTTCGGGTTTGGGCCCAGAGGGATACAGACAACAGTTCCGCAAATTGTGAAAGAATCAGAAAGCCATCTTGAATTCGCATGGGAACAGCATGCCTATCGAGCAAACTCTGCGAGTTCATGCTTGAGCATGGCATTGCACAACAAGGCAACAGTCCGTGGAGTTTGCCCTGTATATTAGTACCTAAGCCAGATGCGTATTTGCATTTTGTTCTGATTTTCGCACACTTGATGCCGTCACTAAGTCAAACTTGTACCCTTTGCCCAGGGTTGCCGATTGTGTGAGCCACGTTGGTGCTGCTAAGTACATTAGCGAGTTCGATCTGCTGAAGGGATATTGGCAGGTCCCTCTGAGCACGCCAAAGAGCTGTCTGCTTTTGTCAGTCCTGACGGTTTGTTTTCCTACCTTCGTCTTCCGTTCGGTTTACGAAATGCCAGATCATACTACACGGTCTACACGCGTATTTGGACGATGTGGTGGTATTTAGCGCCACCTGGCAAGGACATCTTCAGAACATTAGGAGTCTGTTTGTCAATTAGTAAAATCGGCCAAGCAACATTGAAGCATCTCCGGAAAGTGTGGAGGCAAGGAAAAGTCAGACCGGTCCTGGCAAAAGTGGAGGCCATCAATAACCTTCTTGAGCCAACTTCTCGTCAGGAGCTGCACCGATTCTTTGGGATGGCCTCCAAAGGCAATTCACCCTACTAGGCATTTTGCAAAAACTTTGCCCAGGTTGTTGCCCTGCTTACATATTTGACCAGTCCCAAAATTATTTCTGTTGGAGCCCTGACTTTCAAGAGGCAGAAGACAAAGACTCTTAGTCTCCGCACCGGTGCATCAATTTCCATCGTCCGTTCTCTTTGTACAGTACACAGATGACATTGGACAGATGACCAGGACAGCTGTTGCTCAATATGCAATAATGTGACTAGAATGACGTTGTAAACAACTGCCAATTTTCCGGGACATAGGCATGTCTTATATGGGCAGAAAGCTTAAATTATTGTTCATGTAACTGCAGTGTCCAATTTACAGTAGCTATTACAGCGAAAAAATACCATGCTATTGTTTGAGAATAGTGCACAACAACAAAACACTTATCACGGCAACTGGTTTGATATATTCACATCTGAAGGTAAATAATGTACTTACATTCAGTAATCTTGCTCTGACTTGTCATCCTGAGGGTCCCAGAGATAAAATGTAGCTTAGTTTTGTTTGATAAAATACATTTTTATATTCAAATGTAGGAACTGGGTTCTACAGTTTGACCCCACTGCTGTCTCTGGCTCTTCACCCAACCCATCTGGCCATCTAGCTGTGTGTATGGTTAGTGTATGTTCTGTAGGAAAGTTAATGATCTATCATGTATGACATTCCTGGGAGAGTGTAAACTTGAATGTTTTATTACCATAGCATTTTTGTATGTTCTTTATAGTTTTGTACTTGAAAACGTATAAATTGACCAATTCGGCACATTTGACCAAACTCCTGGCAGATTTGATCCAAAATATTGTGTAGTGATGTAATTCTTCACTGGATCAGTCTGAAACTTTGCACACACTGCCGCCATCTTGTGGACAACATCTAAATTACACCTAGAATCCTACATCAATGTCTGGCCTTTCTCTTGCATTTCAAAAATGATGCAAACATCTGTTTTGAGAAAACGCATGTTTTTTTGTTTGTATTATCTTTTACCAGATCTAATGTTTTCTATTCGCCTACATTAATTTCACATTTCCACAAACCTCAAAGTGTTTCCTTTCAAATGGTATCAAGAGGAGCTGGTGCTCGAACATCCAGTGGGGTACTTTTCAAAGAAGTTGGCCTCCTATCATAAACACTACTCCACCATCGAGAAAGAAAGACTTTCTTTAATCTGGGCTCTATAGCACTTTGAGGTGTATGTGTTGGGTCTCTACCCCTCTAGTGGTCTATACTGCTCATAACCCTCTCATTTTCCTGCAAAATACGAGCTCCACAAATAGGTGACTCCTTCACTGGAGTCTTATATTGCAGGAGTTTCCCCGTGAAATCAGACACATTCATGGTAACGATAACTTGTTGGTGGACTGTCTTTCAAGGGTGGGCAGTCAATAAGATATTTGTGTTCTGTGTTTCACCAGTGAGTAGACCTGGCGCACATTTTGTTTTGACTGCATGTTTTGCCGTATTGGGATGTAAGAGATTTTCCCTCTGTTTTCAAAAATTCGGATTTTTAGGTGGCTACTTTATTTTCTAAATTATAAAATATATATTTTTAAATTATATGATAAAGAAAAATAGAAAAGAAGTGGCTGTTTGGACTTGTATGGTAGACAGCCAATAAACACCATGTTTATATTGGGGTAGAGATGCATCTATGTTGATCATGTTGTGATAGGGGTGTTGTTATTCAACAAGGACATGGAATTTGTCACAATTTCACCTTACAGTGAAATGCTTACTTACAAGCCCTTAACCAACAATGCCGTTTTTAGAAAAATAAGTGTTAAGTACTTACTAAAATACACTGAAAAAATAATAATATATATGTAAAATGTAAACAGAAAAAAATGACAAATTATTAAAGAGCAACGGTAAAATAACAGTCGCGAGGCGATATACAGAGGGTACCGGTACAGAGTCAATGTACAGGTTAGTCAAGGTAATATGTTTTATGTAGGTTGAGGTAAAGTGACAATGCATAGATAATAACAGAGTAGCAGCAGCGTAAAAATGGGGGGGTGGGGGGTGCAAATAGTCCAGGTAGCCATTTGATTAGCTGTTCAGGAGTCTTATGGCTTGGGAGTAGAAGCTGTTAAGAACCCTTTTGGACCTAGACTTGGCGCTCCGGTACCGCTTGCAGTCTATGACTAGAGTGGCTGGAATCTATGAAAACAAAACCTTCTCTGTTTCCGGTTACTTGCCTTTTTGGAGTGTTTTTGGAAGATTATCTAGTTTGATGGGAGACACTAGCCAGTTAGTTTATTGGCTCAGTCTCTCTCTCTCTCTCTCTCTCTCTCTGTCTCTCTCTTTTGCTCTCTCTCTCTTTTGCTCTCTCTCTCTCTTTTGCTCTCTCTCTCTCTTTTGCTCTCTCTCTCTTTCGCTCTCTCTCTCTTTCGCTCTCTCTCTGACTCTCTGTGTGTGTGTCTGCCTAACTGCGGTCTAGTTGGCACCCGCTTTTCTAAATCCTGTCCAGTTGGAACAGGTTAGCGTGAATACTGCTCTTTTGGTTTTGGGAGTAGAAGCTGCTAAGAACCCTTTTGGACCTAGACTCCGGTACCGCTTGCAGTCTATGACTAGAGTGGCTGGAGACTTTGGCAATTTTTAGGGCCTTCCTTTGACACCGCCTGGTATTGAGTTCCTGAATGGCAGGAAGCTTGGCCCAGTGATGTACAGGGCCGTACATACTACCCTCTGTAGTGTCTTGCGGTCAAAATGATGGTAGTGCGTCAGGATGCTCTCGATGGTGCAGCTGTAGAACGTTTTGAGGATTTTAGGACCTATGCCAAATATTTTCAGTCTCCTGAGGGGGAATAGGCATTGCGTGCCCTCTTCACAACTGTCTTGGTGTATTTGGACTATGATAGTTTGTTGGTGATGTGGACATCAAGGAACTTGAAGCTCTCAACCTGCTTCACTATCGCCCGTCGATCAGAATGGGGTCGTGCTCGGTTCTCTTTTTCCTGGAGTCCACAATCATCTCCTTTGTCTTGGTCATATTGAGGGAGAGGTTGCTATTCTGGCACCACACTGCCAGGTCTCTGACCTCGTCCCTATAGGCTGTATCATCGTTGTCGGTGATCAGGCCTACCACTGTTGTGTTGTCGGCAAACTTAAGGATGGTGTTGGCGATGTGCCTAACCATGCAGTCATGGGTGAACAGGGAGTACAGGAGGGGACTGAACACGCACCCCTGAGGGTCCCCCGTGTTGAGGATCAGCGCGACAGATGTGTTGTTGCCTACCCTTACCACCTGGTGGTGGCCCGTCAGGAAGTCCAGGATCCAGTTGCAGAGAGAGGTGTTTAGTCCCAGGGTACTTAGCTTAGTGAAGAGCTTTGTGGGTGCTATGGTGCTGAACGCTGAGTTATAGTCAATGAATAGCATTCTCACATAGATGTTCATTTTGTCCAGGTGGGAAAGGGCAGTGTGGAGTGCAATAGAGATTTGATCATCTGTGGATCTGTTGGGGCAGTATGCAAATTGGAGTGGGTCTAGGGTTTCTGGGATAATGGTGTTGATTTGAGCCATGACCAGCCTTTCAATGCACTTCATGGCAACAGACGTGAGTGCTTCGGGTCGGTAGTCATTTAGGCAGGTTACCTTAGTGTTCTTGGGCACAGGGACTATGGTGGTCAGCTTGAAACATGTTGGTATTACAGACTCGGGTCAGGGACAGGTTGAAAATGTCATTAAAAACACTTGCCAGTTGGTCAAAGCATGCTCGGAGTACATGTCCATCCGTCTGGCACTGCGGCCTTGTGAATGTTGACCTGTTTAAAGTTCTTGCTCACATCGGCTACGGAGAGCGGGACCTCACAGTCGTCCAGGAACAGATGATGTTCTCATGCATGCTTTAGTGTTGTTTGCCTCGAAGGGAGCATAGAATGAATTTAGCTCGTCTGGTAGGCTTGAGTCACTGGGCAGCTCGTGGCTGTCCTTCATCTGTAGCCACCATACTGCAGAACGAGCAATGTCGAAGTGTATCACGAGTGGGGTAAATTTCTCAAAACCAAGTGAAATTGCAAAAAAGTGTCTGTAGCATGACATTTAGATTTAAAAAATATATAAATTGGTTAGAATCCCGCTCCTTGAAAGCGGTAGCTCTACTCTTTAGCTCAGTGTGGATGTTGCCTGTAATCCATGGCTTCTGATTGGGGTATGTACATACGGTCACTGTGGGGACGACGTCATCGATGCACTTATTGATGAAGCCTGTGGTGTACTCATCAATGTCATCGGGAGAATTTCAGTCTGTGTATTTCAGTCTGTGCTAGCAAAACAGTTCTGCATCTTAGCATCTTCGTCATCTGACCACTTCCGTATTGAGTGAGTCACTGGTACTTCCTGCTTTAGTTTTTGCTAGTAAGCAGGAATCAGGAGGATAGAGTTATGGTCAGATTTGCCAAATGGAGGGCGAGGGAGAGCTTTGTACACATCTGGGTTTGTGGAGTAAAGGTGGTCTAGAGTTTTTTTTTCTTCTGGTTGCACATATAACATGCTGGTAGAAATGAGGTAAAACGGATTTGAGTTTCCCTGCATTAAAGTCCCTGGCCACTAGGAGCACTGCCTCTGGATGAGCATTTTCTTGTTTGCTTATGGCGGTATACAACTCATTGAGTGTGTGCGGTCTTAGTGCCAGCAATGGTTTCTGGTGGAATGTAGACAGCTACAAAAATTATAGATGAAAACTCTATTGGTAATTCGTGTGGTCTACAGCTTATCATGAGATACTCTACCTCAGGTGAGCAAAACCTTGAGACGTCCTTAATATTAGATTTTGTCCACCAGCTGTTATTTACAAATAGACACAGACCGCCACCCCTTGTCTTAGCGGAGGCAGTTGTATGTTATCCATGTTGTCGTTCAACCACGACTCCGTGAAACATAAGATATTACAGTTTTTAATGTCCCGTTGGTAGGATAGTCTTGATCAGAGCTCCTCCATTTTATTATCCAATGATTGCACGTTTGCTAATATGAATGATGGTAGAGGTGGATTACACACTCGCTGAAGATGTACAAGCTCACCACAATCCATAGACATCATTCTCTTTATAGAGTCATTTGTGAGTACACATTGATTATCATGATATGAACATTTACATGTTGTCATTTAGTCAGCATTTTTACTTTTACTAGAATTAGAATATCGTTATTTATGATTGGATTAGCCATCCATTCAAATGAACGGTGTTTAGCGAGGAAGTTGGGTTTTCAGATAAAATAATGCAGTTGTGCTAGCTTGTATGATTATGAGTGTGCATGAATACAAATGTGTTTTTACTTACCTCTGGTTGATTTTCATTCAATATACTTCTCTCTGAGTTGTCTGCTTGTCTTAATTGTGAAATGTTTCCACTTTAAAAAAAAGTAGATTACTTTATTATATTGCACTGCAATAAACTTGAAAGTATTTGGTATTTACCTAGTAAAAGAAACAGCTTCATTTTACACCCATCATACCGTACCTACCCTGTAAGTGTAAAGGTGGCATCATGTACACTGAAACACAACACGCAATAATTTCTAAGATTTTGCTGAGTTACAGTTCATATAAGGAAATCAGTCTATCAAAATAAATTAATTTCTATCGATTTCACATGACTGGGAATACAGATATGTATCTGTTGGTCACCGATACCTTTTTAAAAAAGGTAGGGGTGTGGATCGAAAACCAGTCCACCATTTGACCACCATTTGCCTCATGCAGAGAGACACATCTCCTTCGCATAAAGTTAATCAGGCTGTTGATTGTGGCCTGTGGAAATGTGTCTCACTCCTCTTCAATGGCTGTGGGAAGTTGCTGGATATTGGCGGGAACTGGAACACTTTCGTACACGTCGATTCAGAGCATCCCAAACATGCTCAATGGGTGACATGTCTGGTGAGTATCCAGGCCATGGAAGAACTGGGACATTTTCAGGAATTGTGTACAGATCCTTGCGACATGGGGCTGTGCATTATCATGCTGAAACACGAGGTGATGGTGAATGGCATGACAAAGGGCCTCTGGATCTCGTCACAGTATCTCTGTCATTGAAATTGCCATCGATAAAATGCAATTGTAATTGTTGACCTTACCTTCTGCCTACCAATACCATAACCCACCTCCACCATGGGGCACTCTGTTCACAATGTTGACATCAGCAAACTGCCATCTGCCCAGTACAGTTGAAACCACGATTAATCTGTGAAAATCACACTTCTCCAGCTTGCAAGTAGCCATCGAAGGTGAACATTTGCCCACTGAAGTCGGTTGCGATGCCGATCTGCCGTCAGGTCAAGACCCTGGTGAGAATGACAAGCACGCAGATGCGCTTCCCTGAGACGGTTTCTGACAGTTTATGCAGAAATTCTTCAGTTGAGCAAACCCACTGTTTTATCAGCTGTCTGAGTGGCTGGTCTCAAAACAGGTGAAGAAGCCAGATGTGGAGGTCCTGGGTTAGCGTGGTTACACCTGATCTGCGGTTGTGAGGCTGGTTGGACGTACTGCCAAATTCTCTAAGACGATATTGGTAGAGAAATGAACATTCAACTCTCTGGCAGCTCTGGTGGACATTCCTGCAGTCAGCATGCCAATTGCATGCTCCCTCAAAACTTGAGACATATCTGGCATTGTGTTGTGTGACAAATCTGCACTTTTTAGAGTGGCCTTTTATTGTCCCCAGTACAAGGTGCACCTGTGTAATGATCATGCTGTTTAATCCGCTTCTTGATATGCTACACCTGTCAAGTGGATGGATTATCTTTGGCAAAGGAGGGGATGTAAACACATTTGTGCACAAAATTTGAGCAAATAAGCTTGCATTTCTGAGATCTTTTATTTTAGCTCATGAAACATGGGACCCACACTTTACATGTTGCATTTATATTTGTGTTGCAAGCAACAAATGATGGAAGCAATGCTATCTGATATAATTGCAATTCTACATATCTGCACATTTCAAAGCTGATCTATCCCCTACATATTCTTTTTTTAAAGGTCTGAAGAGGCTTTTCCCCTTGGATAACCCCAACTATTCCAATGCCAAATGTTTGATGCACTTAAAAAGTCATAAATATATCAGATTGTCTGTGATCTCACATCGTAAGTCATTATATATTTTTTGCTCAACTTCAGATCAGTTTTGCTCATACTGTGAGCATCATTGGGAAACTCTTCTTACATCACTCTGACCATCATAGTTAAAGCATTGTTTCATTTCTGTTACATTCAAAATTTAAGTCAAATTGACCCAGAACTTCAAATGTGTCACCTTCTAAGTGTTTTTGTACAGGTTATATATACAGTGCATTCGGAAAGTATTCAGACCACTTGACTTTTTCCACATTTTGTTACGTTACAGCCTTATTCAAAAATGTATTAAATAGTTTTTTTCCCTCATCAATCTACACACAATACCCCAAAATGACAAAACAAAAACAGGTTTTAAGAAATGATTGCAAATGTATATAAAAAAAAATGGAAATATTACATTTACATAAGTATTCAGACCATTTACTCAGTACTTTGTTGACGCACCTTTGGCAAGGATTACAGCCTCGAGTCTTCTTGGGTATGACGCTACAAACTTGGAGATTTTGGGGGTTCCAAACTTATTCCATTTAAGAATAATGGAGGTCACTGTGTTTTTTGGGGACCTTCAATGCTGTAGACATTTTTTGGTACCCTTCCCCAGATCTGTGCCTCGACAAAATTCTGTCTCGGAGCTCTACGGACAGTTCCTTTGACCTCATGGCTTGGTTTTTGCTTTGAAATGCACTGACAATCAATTTAATTTACCTCAGGTGGATTCCAATCAAGTTGTAGAAACACCTCAAGGATGGTCAATGGAAATGGGATACACCTGAGCTCAATTTCGAGTCTCATAGCAAAGGGTCTGAATATAAATAAGGTATCTGTTTTTATTTTGAATACATTTGCAAAAATTTCAAAAAAAATGTTAATGCTTTGTCGTTATGGGGTACATTGAAGAATCTCACATATAAAATATGTTTCGATTTGTTTAACACTTTTTTGGTTACTACATGATTCCATATGTGTTATTTCGTAATTTTGACATCTTCACTATTATTCTACAAAGTAGAAAATAGTAAAAATAAAGAAAAACCCTTGAATGAGTAGGTATTTCCAAACTTTTGACTGGTATTGTGTATATACATTTGAAGTCGGAAGTTTACATACACCTTAGCCAAATACATTTAAACTCAGTTTTTCACAATTCCTGACATTTAATCCTAGTAAAAATTCCTTGTCTTAGGTTAGTTAGGATCACCACTTTATTTTAAGAATGTAAAATATCAGAATAATAGTAGAGATAATGATGTATTTCAGCTATTATTTCTTTCATCACATTCCAGGTGGGTCAGAAGTTTACATACACTCAATTAGTATTTGGTAGCATTGCCTTTAAATTGTTGAACTTGGGTCAAATGTTTTGGGTAGCCTTCCACAAGCTTCCCTCAATAAGGTGGGTGCATTTTGGCACATTCCTCCTGACAGAGCAGGTGTAACAACCAGGTTTGTAGGCCTCCTTGCTCGCACACGCTTTTTCAGTTCTGCCCACAAATTTTCCATAGGATTGAGGTCAGGGCTTTGTGATGGCCACTCCAATACCTTGACTTTGTTGTCCTTACCCATTTTGCCACAATTTTGGAAGTATGCTTAGGGTCATTGTCCATTTGGAAGACCCACTTGCGACCAAGCTTTAACTTCCTGACTGATGTCTTGAGATGTTGCTTCAATATATCCACATAATTTTCCTACCTTATGATGGCATCTATTTTGTGATGTGCACCAGTACCTCCTGCAGCAAAGCACTCCCACAACATGATGCTGCCACCTCCGTGCTTCACGGTTGGGATGGTGTTCTTCGGCTTGCAAGCCTCCCCCTTTTTTCCTCAAAACATAGTAGTCATTATGGCCAAACATTTCTATTTTTGTTTCATCAGACCAGAGGACATTTCTCCAAAAAGTACGATCTTTGTCCCCATGTGCAGTTGCAAACCATAGTCTGGCTTTTTTATGGCGGTTTTTGAGCAGTGGATTCTTCCTTGCTGAGTGGCCTTTCAGGTTATGTCGATATAGGACTAGTTATACTTGCGTACTATTGTTTGTACAGATGAACATGGTACCTTCAGACGTTTGGAAATTGCTCCCAAGGATAAACCGGACATGTGGAGGCCCACGTTTTTTTTCTGAGGTCTTGGCTTATTTCTTTTGATTTTCCTGTGATGTCAAGCAAAGAGGCACTGAGTTTGAAGGTAGGCCTTGAAATACATCCACAGGTACACCTCCAACTGACTCAAATTATGTTAGTTAGCCTATCAGAAGCTTCTAAAGCCATGACATTTTCTGGTATTTTCCAAGCTGTTTAAAGGCACAGTCAACTTAGTGTATGTAAACTTCTGACCAACTGGATACAGTGTGATACAGTGAATTATAAGTGAAATCTGTCTGTAAAAAATTGTTGGAAAAATGACTTGTGTCATGCACAAAGTAGATGTCCTAACCGACTTGCCAAAACTATAGTTTGTTAACAAGACATTTGTGGAGTGGTTGAAAAACAAGTTTTAATGATTCCAACCTAAGTGTATGTACACTTCCGACTTCAACTGTATATATATAAACTCAGCAAAAAAAAGAAACGTCCCTTTTTCAGGACCCTGTCTTTCAAAGAGAATTCGTAAAAATCAAAATAACTTCACAAGTCTTCATTGTAATGGGTTTAAACACTGTTTCCCGTGCTTGTTCAATGAACCATAAACAATTAATGAACATGCACCTATTGAACGGTCGTTACGACACTAACAGCTTACAGACGGCAGGCAATTAAGGTCACAGTTCTGAAAACCTAGGACACTAAAGAGGCCTTTCTACTGACTCTGAAAAACACCAAAAGAAGAAAGAAGATGCCCAGGGTCCCTGCGTGAATGTGCCTTAGGTATGCTGCAAGGAGGCATGAGGACTGCAGATGCCTAAGACAGCGCTACAGGGAGACAGGACAAACAGCTGATCGTCCTCGCAGTGGCAGAACACGTGTAACAACACCTGCACAGGATCGGTACATCTGAACATCACACCTGCGGGACAGGTAGAGAATGGCAACAACAACTGCCCGAATTACACCAGGAACACACAATCCTTCCATCAGTGTTCAGACTGTCCGCAATAAGCTGAGAGAGGCAGGACTGAGGGCTTGTAGGCTTGTTGTAAGGCAGGTCTTCACCAGACACTACCGGCAACAGCGTCGCCTATGGGCACAAACCCACCATCGCTGGACCAGACAGGACTGGCAAAAAGTGCTCTTCACTGACGAGTCGCGGTTTTGTCTCACCAGGGGTGATGGTCAGATTTGTGTTCATCATTGAAGGAATGAGCGTTACACCGAGGCCTGTACTCTGGAGCAGGATCGATTTGGAGGTGGAGGTTACGTCATGGTCTGGGGCGGTGTGTCACAGCATCATTGGACTGAGCGTGTTGTCATTGCAGGCAATCTCAACGCTGTGCGTTACAGGAAAGACATCCTCCTCCCTCATGTGGTACCCTTCCTGCAGGCTCATCCTGACATGACCCTCCAGCATGACAATGCCACCAGCCATACTGCTCGTTCTGTGCGTGATTTCCTGCAAGACAGGAATGTCAGTGTTCTGCCATGGCCAGCGAAGAGACTGGATCTCAGCACGTCTGGGACCTGTTGGATCGGAGGGTGAGGGCTAGGGCCATTCCCCCCAGAAATGTCCGGGAACTTGCAGATGCCTTGGAGGAAGAGTGGGGTAACATCTCACAGCAAGAACTGGCAAATCTGGTGCAGTCCATGAGGAGGAGATGCAGTGCAGTACTTAATGCTGCTGGTGGCCACACCAGATACTGACTGCTACGTTTGATTTTGACCCCCCCCCCCCCCCCCCTTTGTTCAGGGACACATTATTCAATTTCTGTTAGTCACATGTCTGTGGAACTTGTTCAGTTTATGTCGCAGTTGTTGAATCTTCTTCATACAAATATTTACATGTTAAGTTTGCTGAAAATGAAGGCAGTTGACAGTGAGAGGAAGTTTCTTTTTTTGCTGAGTTTATATATAAATTATATATTTTTTTACAAGTTCATTACCCCTACCTACAGGATGCAAATAAGGGTCATGGTGAAGAAATTCAATTAAGTAGTGTTTTGGTGATTTAAAAAAATCAGCATATGATACTAATATAAGGACTGAATGCATGTCTAATTTACACATCTCCATCTGGCTTTTGGGGGTCATCTATTTTTTTACAGAGCTACATCTATGGGTTTTTATGTTTTTCTGTCATGCGTAATGTGAAATAACCTATATCATAATTTGGGCTTTTTTGAGCATGGGCTCTGGTAGCGTCAGACTTTAATTTTAATGCCGATCAAAGCTCTAATCAAATCCAGACATATGATTTAAGCAATAAGGCCAGAGGAGGTGTGTTATATGGCCAATAAACCACGGCTAAGGTCTGTACTTATGCACGACGCAAAGCGGAGTTCATGGATACAGCCATTAGCCGTGATATATTGGCCATATTTCACAAACCTCAGAGGAGCCTTATTGCTATTATAATCTAGTTCCCAAGGTAGTTAGAGCAGTAAAACTACATGTTTTGTCATACCTGTGGTATACGGTCTGATATATATGGCTTTCAGCCAATCAGAATTCAGGGCTCAAACCACCCAGTTTATAAAATGCTTTATATGCTTTAGAATGACACTTCCAGTTTGGGTGGGAAATACTGGGTTACCCGGGAGAAAAGTGATTATTCTCGGGATGGAACATTTGTAAAAACCGAGAAAATATTTAACCCTAGTCTGTAGCTTATTCTTTAGATGTTTGGGGCTTCTAGTGAACCATGGTAAACCATGATAATCAAAGTGACACTGAACTAGCACACTTGCCAGAGTCTTTAGGGTGTCTATAGGTTTCCATCCAATTGGCGTCCGATTTTCAAGCAAATATTCTTGAATCTGCATAAAACAATATGCACATTTCAAGGCTTCCTTTAGAAAAAATGTTGGTGCAGGACAACATGACCGGGAAGATTTTAATAAAGCAGGGATATTGGCAAAATTAGCCACATTTATTTGTCCTTAACAGCCAATAACAAACTACAAAAATACTATTCTTTGTGTTTTGATGTGTAGCATATGCAAAACTTTATAGTCTTTTTATTTTATTGGTTTTTAGGCTACTTTCCTAAAACAATAATTGTCTACCTTACGGTTCAGCTGTCTGAGATTTGAGCACTAAATGCATCAGGGAAAATCATGCATAGGCCTATAGGCTTAGGTGTCTACTGTATGATTTTAATATTTAAAAAAAGATATAGCCTATACGAAAGGAGAGAAGCTTAGGCCTAGCCCCAGAGAGGTAGAGAGAGTGAGATATGCTGGCAGCATGCTACGACACAACATGCATTTCTTTGTCAGATGGCTATTGCGTCTGCTACACAAATATAGATGTACTGGAGGCCAACTCGTACATTTTCGGTCAGAATATTTGTGTCAAGATTAGCTTTATATTGTTAGATTATAGGAGTAACTCTGGTATTTCTGAAACATTCTTCCTCACCTCAAGTTCAACTGTCGAAGTCACTCGGCTTGCAGTAGCTAATGCTTAACAATATCAAAAGTATGTCAAACCATTGTTTATAGGGAAAATATGAGGAGGCAAACACAGTATTACAGTTGGAACTGTCACGCCTGCTCCTGCTCCCCCTCTCTGGCGCTCGAGGGTGCCATCCTGCCCATCATTACGCACACTTGTCACCGTCGTTACGCGCATCAGCGCTTCATTGGACTCACCTGGACTCCATCACTTAATTAATTGCCTCCTCTTTATCTGTCCATTCCTCAGTTTGATCCCGGTGTTAGCATTTAATGTCGTTTTGTTCCCCCTGTCCAGACGCTGTCCTTGTTTTGTTTCATGTCGGTTATTTATTAAATATTCACTCCCTGTACTTGTTTCTCACAGGAACGTAATTTGGCCAAAGAAAATGGCTCAACAGAATGAAACAAAGCAGTTATGAACTGGTTTAAACCTTCACAAAAGTTTTGTACAGGCTATATTGCAGCAATTACCAGCAAAGGCAAGTGCCTACCATACCCAACAAATGACAGAAATAGGCTAATGTTGTTTATTTTTCGACAGACCTACTTGTAACCTACAGTATCTTAAACTAAATAAGGTAGCCTGCATTCTTCTCATTTTAGTCCACTACAATATGAAAACTTATATTAAATTCCCCTTGCAGGCTTTTCACTATAGGCATACTGTTTTTCTCGAACTTTTGTTTTTCTTTAATGAAAAATGCCTCCATCATCGCAATCAACGGTAACCTTGGCCAAGGCTCCTCTGTTGCTCTTTTAAGCAGGCACACTTGCATGCAAGGCACACCTGTATGCAAGACTTGAGAGAATGGTTCTGAAGTGAAAATTTGGGGTGTGGGCTATGATAGACAGCCTTTCCTGGACAATTTGGCCCTCTATAATTTAATTTCACTGCCTTAAATAAAATTATCAGCCAAATACCCGGCAATTACCAGCTAGGGGAAACAATGGCACGTTTTCCCATCAGAGTCGTTTACATCAAATTGACTTGTAGCAGATAAAAGTCTGTGCGTAAATACATAGTTTTATGTGTACTAACTTCAGGTCATTCCCATGTAACGAATAAAATAAATAAATTAAATGGGTTTCCATCACATTTTCAACTCTAGGCCTACTGATGGTTTTGTCACATTTGTTTTTGCATAGGTATAGCGAACATGCCCACTCTGGTATTGCCACGTGCTCTCTAGCCAACATCTTGCAGATACTACATGACAAGATTATTATGGACAAAACTGCAAGAGTATTTTTATTTGTCAAAAGGCAGCCCAGCATCGATCATCGTGTCACCAGAATTAGACCCTCGATATTGTTTGAAAGGAGCATCAACCTCACTGTGCACAACTTATTTCATCTGTAGCTGAATGATATTGTTTGAAAGGAGCATCAACCTCATCACTGTGCACAACTTATTTCATCTGTAGCTGAATGATATTGTTTGAAAGGAGCATCAACCTCATCACTGTGCACAACTTATTTCATCTGTAGCTGAATGATATTGTTTGACAGGAGCATCAACCTCATCACTGTGCACAACTTATTTCATCTGTAGCTGAATGATATTGTTTGAAAGGAGCATCAACCTCATCACTGTGCACAACTTATTTCATCTGTAGCTGAATGATATTGTTTGAAAGGAGCATCAACCTCATCACTGTACACAACTTATTTCATCTGTAGCTGAATGATATTGTTTGAAAGGAGCATCAACTTCATCACTGTGCACAACTTATTTCATCTGTAGCTGAATGATATTGTTTGAAAGGAGCATCAACCTCATCACTGTGCACAACTTATTTCATCTGTAGCTGAATGATATTGTTTGAAAGGAGCATCAACCTCATCACTGTACACAACTTATTTCATCTGTAGCTGAATGATATTGTTTGAAAGGAGCATCAACCTCATCACTGTGCACAACTTATTTCATCTGTAGCTGAATGATATTGTTTGAAAGGAGCATCAACCTCATCACTGTGCACAACTTATTTCATCTGTAGCTGAATGATATTGTTTGAAAGGAGCATCAACCTCATCACTGTGCACAACTTATTTCATCTGTAGCTGAATGATATTGTTTGACAGGAGCATCAACCTCATCACTGTGCACAACTTATTTCATCTGTAGCTGAATGATATTGTTTGAAAGGAGCATCAACCTCATCACTGTGCACAACTTATTTCATCTGTAGCTGAATGATATTGTTTGACAGGAGCATCAACCTCATCACTGTGCACAACTTATTTCATCTGTAGCTGAATGATATTGTTTGAAAGGAGCATCAACCTCATCACTGTGCACAACTTATTTCATCTGTAGCTGAATGATATTGTTTGAAAGGAGCATCAACCTCATCACTGTACACAACTTATTTCATCTGTAGCTGAATGATATTGTTTGAAAGGAGCATCAACCTCATCACTGTACACAACTTATTTCATCTGTAGCTGAATGATATTGTTTGAAAGGAGCATCAACCTCATCACTGTGCACAACTTATTTCACCTGTAGCTGAATGATATTGTTTGAAAGGAGCATCAACCTCATCACTGTGCACAACTTATTTCATCTGTAGCTGAATGATATTGTTTGAAAGGAGCATCAACCTCATCACTGTGCACAACTTATTTCATCTGTAGCTGAATGAACTGCATGCTTTCCCATGATGTGGTGACATTTTTTATCAGACATGTCGGCTACTTTACTCGGATAAAAACGTTGGAGGGGAAACCTGGTTAATTTCAAGCCAATTTGAGGATGCTGGAATTATATTTTTGGATGAATATTGCACATTACTACAGGAGACTTTTGAAGTAGACCAGTGCTTGACTTGGGCAGGAGCTCACTGGAGCTGAGTACCTGCACCTCAAATCTTCTACTGCTTGAGCTCTTGTTCCTCTTATAGAATATTAGCTCAAAGGTATTGTGGAGCTCCTGCCCCTAAGTATAAACAGTACTGGCACCCAAAATGAGTACCAAAACCTATTTTCGGTCCAGGTAAAGCACTGAAGTAGCCTAATCAGATTAAAACATTGTGACTGTGTTTATGCCACATATAAAAAGTAATTAATTAGATAAATGATAAATATTTAGGCTATATTGAAGCGTTCGATTCTAGGTGCCCGAGGAATAGCCGTTAGGATTGGAGAGGAGGCAGAGCATGTGTTAATCTTTCCTGAATAACTGGGCCTGTCAGGAGCATATGTGGCCACATGATTACACCACAACTTGGGAGAATGATGATCTGCAACAGACAGCGCATTCAGTATCAGAGGCTACTGTGCCTTCCTAGGTCTTATAAACTGTCGAGAGTAGACCCACAACTGATCCAAATCAATGAAACATTCAAATCACTGGGCTTTTGCCGCTGTTTTCACAGCAGCCTGGAGTAGAATGTTGTACTCACTTGAAAACAATAATGCAATTATTCATTGCATTGTGGTGTTGTAGGCTAGTCTATGTAGGATAATTGTATTGTCTCTAAACAACTGTTCTTACATAAGAGCAATGATGCTCCTGTCCTCTCTAATGCCTATCAGCAATTCCTATTTGTTCTTGTCAATTCATATAAAAAATGTACGCAGCTTTGAATGTTTTTGTGTAGTAGTTTGACAACCCTCCCCTATTTTGGACCCCACCCCCCACCCCCTCCCATTTACTCTCTGACCACATCTCTATGGGGACAGTCCAGTTTCCTAACAAATATGTGTGACTGAGGTCTGTGCTCATTAGGCTGCCAGTAGCATGCTGGATAATATATTAGGTTTACTTTTAATTCTGTTTTTAAAGGGGAACCCTCTGGAGGCAACAACCTTCTTCCTCTTGTACCACACAGCTGAAGAGTGAATGGCTAAGATGTACAATCAAGAAGCAGGTGGCAAGACATTGGTTTGAGATATCTGTAATTCTATCATTGCAGCACCAGAGCCACAAGTTCTGTTGCTAATCAAGCTATTTCTATTTATACTTAGGACACACTTAGACCAATAGTACATTCGTTTTTACCAACTTAGAATAGGGAACAAAATGCCCAGATTTACACTAGGGCTGTTCCACGAATAGAGTGTATTTTGTGTCCCTTTAAAATGTTAAGTTGAAATTGTGTTACTAAATATCAAATTTTAAAAGCCTATTATATTGAAAGGAAGTACCCTTTAATATAGACCACATGGAAAAGTCAATACATCTGATGGTTAATATGAATTAAGACTCGATAAAGTGTTAGGGAGTGTTTTCCGACTTGTAGGAAGATTTTAAACATTAACCCAACAACTTCCTCAAGTTTTCACCATCATTGTAAAGCCCTAGTTACTTTGTTGCTTCGCAAAGTCATTTCTGAGGATTAGTGATTCATTTACATTTGTCTACCCTGTTACATGAACTGAAGTCTCGTTTTAATATGGTGAAACTATTCCTTTTTAAATAATTTTTTCAAAAGGAACATTCAACATCTAATAGTCAAATTATAGGGTAAAAGCAGGTGAGCTACTTCTAATATTTTTGGCCATTGTCTGGTGTTTTGTGGTGGTAAACTAAACGGGTCAAGCATAACACGTCAATCCTGTTACCAATAGATAGATAGGTCAGAAATGTTTTAACAATTAAAACATTTTGTGAAGCTTGCATTCAATCGCCCCTCACTGATATACTCAACAAGCTTCCATTTAACCTTTTGAAATAGGAAAAGGTATTTTTTTGTGAAGTTGAATGTGCTCTTCATGACAAAATGTAAAAATTAAGTGAAATAAATATACATTTATTTTTAACGAAATTACACATAAGGCACTATATTGGTGGAATGGCCCACTAGCTACCTACTTGACACTATTTTGACACCCACATTCACTTAAATTGTACTTTTCATTTTGACTTACTAATGAACACCTTTTATTTTCCTAAATATTCAGTCACTCTAACACCTAAATGGATGCCTTTTTCTGGAGGGAACTGTTATTTATTGCTCTTAACTGGAGACAAAGGTGTTCATCCATTTCTTGATTCACTTATAATAGGCTACTTTGCCACAAATACTCACCCTTAAGTACCCAGGTGAAACAGACCATTGAAGTTAAGTTAATATCAAATAAAATGTTATTTGTCACATGCTTCATAAATAACAGGTGTAGACTAACAATGAAATGCTTACTTTATGGTCATTTTCCAACAATGCAGAGTTAAAGATAAAGATTTTAAACTAGAAATAGTTACACGAGGAATAAATACGCAGTGAATAACGGACAACGATAAAGAGTAAAGATAACATGGTTAATTGAGGAAGCTACAGTGACTGGACTCTTTCTACATTTTGTTATGTTGCAGCCTGAATTTAAAATGGATTACATTTAGACTGTTTTGTCACTGGCCTACACACAATACCCCATAATGTCAAAGTGGAATAATGTTTTTCGAAATGTTTACAAATGAATTCAAAATGAAAAGCTGAAATGTCTTGTGTCAATAAGTATTCAACCCCTTATGTTATGGTAAGCCTAAAAAAGTTCAAGAGTAAACATTTGCTTAACAAGTCACATAATAAGTTGCATGCACTCTCAATAATAGTGTTTAACATGATTTTGTTATGACTTCCTCATCTATGCATCCCACACATACAAATATCTGTATGTGTGGGAGTAGTGAATTTGAAACACAGATTCAACCACAAAGACCAGGGAGGTTTTCCAATGCCTTGCAAAGAAGGGCACATATTGGTAGACATTGAATATCCCTTTGAGCATTGTTGAAGTTATCAATTACACTTTGGATGGTGTATCAATACACCCAGTCAATACAGGTATTTCCCCATAAAGCCAATGGTGACTTTAAAACAGTTAGAGAGTATAATGGCTGTGATATGAGAAAGCTGAGGATGGCTCAACAACATTGTAGGTACTCCACAATACTAACTTAATTGACAGCGTGAAAAGAAGGAAGCTTGGACAGAATACAAATATTCCAAAGCATGCATCCTGTTTGCAACATGGCACTAAAGTAATACTGCAAAAGATTTGGCAAAGCAGTTAATGTTTTGTCCTGAATACAAAGTGTTGTGTTTGGGGCAAATCCAATACAACACATTACTAAGTACCACTTATTTTCAAGAATAGTGGTGTCTGCACCATCTCCCCTGCCTGTTCGGGCGGTGCTCGGCGGTCGTCGTCACCGGCCTACTAGCCGCCACCGATCCCTTTTTCGTTGTCTGTTGGTTGTGTCTTATTAGTTTCACCTGTGTCCTGTTGTATGTGTTTGATGAGCGTCCTTATTTATAGTATGTGTCCCCGCCCTTGTTTTGTGCGGGATTGTTTTGTGTTACGTGTGTTGTTAAGGTAGAGGTGTTTATGTTCTGGACCTGCACCCTGTGTTTTGGGTGGTCCAATTTATTTAACCGCTCCCTGTGTTTGGGCTTGTGGTTTTTTGTGTGCCGTATTAAAGTGCACCTTTTTTCCCTGTGGAACTCTCTGCGCCTGATTCCTTCCTCACCCGCCTAGTCCCGCCTAGTCCCGCGTGACAATTAGCCAACACAACGTGCCATTGGAACACAGGAGTGATGGTTGCTGATAATGGGCCTCTGTACGCCTATGTAGATATTCCATAAAATATCAGCCGTTTCCAGCTACAATAGTAATTTACAACATTAACAATGTCTACACCGTATTTCTGATCAATTTGATGTTATTTTAATGAACAAAAAATTTGCTTTTCTTTCAAAAACAAGAACATTTCTATGTGACTCCAAACTTTTGAACGGTAGTGTACGTAAATGACACATTGCTGTATTTTAATACATTTTGAATTCAGGCTGTGACACAACAAAATGTGGAATAAGTCAAAGGGTAAGAATACTTTCTAAAGGCACTGTACAGTATGTACAATACATACTGGATAGGTAATGGTAAAGTGACTAGTTAACAGGATAGATAATAGTTAGTAGCACCGTATGTGGTGAGTTTGAAAGTGTTTGTGTGTGTGAGGGGGGAGACCTGAATGTGGTAATTCTGACATCATAGTATTTAGGGACCTGAATGTGGTAATTCTGACATCATAGTATTTAGGGACCTGAATGTGGTAATTCTGACATCATAGTTGTCACGATCGTCGTCAGGGTGGAAATGACCGGACCAAGGTGCAGCGTAGTAAACGTACATTTTCCTATATTTTTAAATGTCGCCAACAAAACAAGAAACAACAAAAAACGAATGTGAAGCTGACTAGGGCTATACAGGCCACTAACACAGACAACTACCCACAAACACCAAAGGAAAAAAGGCTGCCTAAGTATGATTCCCAATCAGAGACAACGATAGACAGCTGTCCCTGATTGAGAACCATACCTGGCCAAAACATAGAAAAGAAAACAACATAGAAATAAAGAAACTAGAATGCCCACCCTAGTCACACCCTGGCCTAACCAAAATAGAGAATAAAAGCCTCTCTATGGCCAGGGCATGACAATAGTATTTAGGGACCTGAATGTGGTAATTCTGACATCATAGTATTTAGGGACCTGAATGTGGTAATTCTGACATCATAGTATTTAGGGACCTGAATGTGGTAATTCTGACATCATAGTATTTAGGGACCTGAATGTGGTAATTTCCATAAAGAAATCACTGGTGCTTTTTACCTCATGAGACCATTTTCTCATTGGCAAAATACATTTCTAGAAACTTCACCGCTTCAGTGGTTGTTTTATATTTGAAACTATCCAAGTGGAACATGGGAACTATGGAGCACAGTTCACACATTGAAGATAAGGTGACAGCACTCTGGTTTCCTCCTTTCTAAAAATGCTCATTGAGACTGACCGCTTTTCTATTCCCCAATCCAAAATATGTTACTGTCTGTAGTAAAAAAGTGAATTTAAATTGCATTTTGTCTTGCTCCGCTGGCATTCTTATGCACTGGTTAGAATGTCAGCTCCAGCGAAGTATCTAGATTTCTGTGGATCCCTACAGTAATAGGCTATAAAGACATTGTTATTCACACATTTAATCAAAAACAGTGTGTCAACGGAAATTCCATCTCTCTTTACCCTTTAAATGTATTTATGGATTCATCTCACTTCTCTCAATTTAGCTCAGTATGATGTATCTGACAGGAAAAAGAGTAATGTATTTGCTCATGTAAGTCAGTGATTTTTGTTCTCCATTGTAAGGCTGGCCAGCTGAAACGGGGTGAAGGGAGAGGAGTGAATGTGTGGGAGCGGGAGAGAGGAAAAAGGCAAGGTTTCCAAGAGGAGAAATGCCAAGGCTAAAGCATTACGCTCTTTTTTTATTGTCAAAATTCAAGGTTACAAACAGAGAACAGAGTAATAAATTGTTTTTCCATACAGTCGTACCACTGAAATAGGTTTACTGGAAAATATCAGGGCTTCACGTATTATGAAATATCAAAGATAAAACAAACAGGCTTCAGTAAGTGACAGCTAGATATTCAGAGTTATCTGGAGTTAACCAGAGTTATACTGTAATACATGTACAGCATTCCACATTATCCAACCTAATCCACAGAGGATGTTGGCCAAATGCCTGTAGGCTATTTAGACATAACCATTGAAAAAGAGGACAGAAGAAAGCTCACGTTAAATGTATTTTCTTCCCCTGTTTCTATTCTAATGTTTGTGAATAATAAGACTACGAGGCTTCCATACTCTACTCCTTTTTAATAAGCTCCACCTAGTTTGGGATTTTCCAACTGTGTGGTAGAATTTCCAAGCCAACATCTGTCTGTGATGCTGCTTTGTACATATTTACAAAACGTCAACAAGCCACTAGTATGTTTGAATATGGATAAACATTTTAATCAATCTATTTTTAGTAAGAGATTACCAAGTATTTACAGTTTATTAGCTGATGATATTGAGATACCTTACTCTTTTTTCCCCCATAACTATTCACTTTACTTACCATTACTCACGTGTCATTTCCTACTCAACTTCTGTTGTTTCTTTTCATAAACAAATGCACATTTCTGGTGACTGCTCTCATAAAGGATTGTGATTGTATGTTGCATAACACCTGGCAGGTAGCTTTTGGCAAAGGGACGTCTTGTTTTAGGACTCTTGAACCATAAGGGATTTGTTGTCTGATATCATTAAAAGCTTGGCTTCATAAACTTCTTAAAAGATAAGCAGGATTCTGCTGAACGTCAACGATTTTGCTCAGTTCAGCCTGTTATAAGCAGGTACAGTGTAATTCCATTATTTTAGGCAAAATATACTCCACCAACCCATGATGGAGGCTACTGAGAACTCTTCAGTTTGGTTCTGGTATTGCAGGTCACCAGCGCCAGCAACAGAGGTAACTTGTGTTTGTGAAATGTTAAAGGGCAGTGCATTGAGCTATTAGTAACCAGTGGCTTACTGCCACCCTTCCTGTAAGCAGTGGTTTCCAAACATGGGGTCGCTTGAAATTGAAATGGGGTCACCTGAGAAAATCTGTAATTGTATCAAACAAATTAACTCCTTTTTTAATCTTCAAATGGGTATAGAATACAACATTTTAGTGTCAACTAAGGACCTCTTACACTATTAGAATGTGCTTTCATGACATTATTATGTGTCAAGACAGCCTGCAGGACCTAAAATTGACTGAATATGAACACACAACATTAACTTGGGAATATCATTTTTCCAAGTGGGGCCCCCTGCATTTTCTGGTGTCAATCTGTGGTTGTGTTGTGCCATACTCTGAGGCTACCCACAGATTAAATATTAACATCATCGGTACGGTAGCCATCCACCATCCACTCCTTTCAAAAATGAAGAAGTCTGATATTCTACTGAACTTTTGGCTATTCCTGCCAAGCCACATCAAACATGTCTGGTTTGTAAGAACTGTGGACCTTTTGTGTAAATACACTTGTGCCAATCATTGTCTGCAATGGGCCTATGAGAATAAAGGAGATGCAGTCAGATGGAACACTAGAATTTATCAACAGCTTCTGGTCAGTGTTCACTGTGCCAGTGGATGATCTACAGTATGTCACATACAGTATCTCAGAGATTTGATGTGGTAAAAGCAGAAATGAAGTAGACAATATCTTTAATGGATTTGTACAACATTAACCACTAACTCTGCAGTGACAGGCATGCTGCAACAAAGGAGTATAAATCCACCCAGGGGTAACGTTAAATTCCCCTATGTCTTGTTATAGTACATTTCAAAGACACTTGTGCCCTTTATTATGCACTGTCTGCTGACAGTCCAGACACTAAAAGGCCCTTCATTTGACCAAAACGAAGACAACATAGGCATCTTTTCTTTGTTAAAGTAATAAGGATGGACAAGTACAGTACTAGTCAAAAGTTTGGACATACCTACTCATTCAAGGGTTTTTGTTTATTTAGTTTACATTGTAGAATAATAGTGAAGGCATCAAAACTATGAAATAAAACATATGGAATCATGTAGTAACCAAAAAAGTGTTAAACAAATCAAAATATATTTTAGATTCTTCAAAGTAGCCACCATTTGCCTTGATGACAGCTTTGCACACTTGGCATTCTCTCAACCAGCTTCACCTGGAATGCATTTGCAACAGTCTTGAAGGAGTTCGCACATATGCTGAGCACTTGTTGGCTGCTTTTCCTTCACTCTGCGGTCCAACTCATCCCGAAACCATCTCAATTAGGTTGAGGTCGGATGATTGTGGAGGCCAGTTCATCTGATGCAGCACTCCTTCACTTTCCTTCTTGATCAAATAGCCCTTACACAGCCTGGAGGTGTATTGGGTCATTGTCCTGTTGAAAAACAAATGATAGACCCACTAAGCGCAAACCAGATGGGATGGCGTATCGCTGCAGAATGCTGTGGTAGCCATACTGGTTAACTGTGCCTTGAATTCTAAATAAATCAACAACGGTTTCACCAGCAAAACACCCCAAAACCATCACACCTCCTACTCCATGCTTCCTGGTGGGGAACCACACATGCGGAGATCATCTGTTCACCTACTCTCACAAAGACACGGCCGTTGGAACCGATTTCCACTGGTCTAATGTCCATTGCTTGTGTTTCTTGGCCCAAGCAAGTCTCTTCTTATTATTGGTGTCCTTTAGTTGTGGATTCTTTGCAGCAATTCGACCATGAAGGCCTGATTCACGCAGTCTCCTCCGAACAGTTGATGTTGAGATGTGTCTATTACTTGAACTCTGTGAAGCATTTATTTGGGCTGCAATTTCTGAGGCTGGTAACTCTAATGAACTTATCCTCTTCAGCAGAGGTAACTCTGGGTCTTCCTTTCTTGTGGCGGTCCTCACGAGAGACAGTTTCATCATTGCGCTTGGTGGATTTTACGACTGCACCTGAAGAAACTTTCAAAGTTCTGGAAATTTTCTGCATTGACTGACCTTCATGTCTTAAAGTAATGATGGACTGTCGTTTATTTGAGCTGTTCTTGCCATAATATGGACTTGGTCTTTTATCAAATAGGGCTATCTTCTGTATACCACCCTTACCTTGTCACAACACAACTGATTGTCTCAAAGGCATTAAGCAGGAAAGAAATTCCACAAATTAACTTTTAACAAGGCACAGAAATGCATTCCAGGTGACTACTTCATGAAGCCCCCGAGTGCCACAGCGGTCTAAGGCACTGCATCTCAGTGCTTGAGGTGTCACTACAGACACCCTGGTTCGATTCCAGGCTGTATCACAACCGGCCGTGATTGGGAGTCCCATAGTGCGGCGCACAATAGGCCCAGCGTCGCCCGGGTTTGGCCTGTGTACGCCGTCATTGTAAATAAGAATTTGTTCATAACTGACTGGCTACTTTGAAAAATATAAAATATATTTTGATTTGTTTAACACTTTTTTGGTTACTACATGACTCCATATGTGTTATTTCATAGTTTTGAAGTCTTCACTATTATTCTACTATGTAGAAATAGTAAAATAAAGAAAAACCCTTGAATGAGTAGGTGTGTCCAAACTTTTGACTGATACTGTATATCAGACAATAGCACATCCTATCTTACTTGTATAAACTGCAATCATTTTGTGGGTAATTTTCTGAAAGTTGTTTAGGCTTCGGAATATATGGGATGATTACTGTAATGATCTGTTTACACCCTTGAAACCACTTAAGACTAAACATGTTAGCAGGTTAAAATACTATCAGGACACTGGAAAATTCCTATTTCCTGTCCCATATACCATCTGATTGGCTGATGTTCCTGTGGTGATGAGGAGCTGAGAATAAACCAGTGATAGTCTGTCACCTGGGGAGCTGGTGAGGTTACTTGGGCAAGCAACAAAATGTGCTTTAAAAAAACATAGCTTTTTCCCTTTGGCTGCAGATGTTAAATGTTTCAGTCAGGGTTCTTATCTTACACATTTCTGTGTCTGCCTGTCTGTGTTTGGCAGTCATTCATGGCCTTCGGAGGGCCAGCTCCCACTGGAACAAAAAACAGTTCTTAAAGTACACAGCACTAGGTGAAAGACCACTGGCTGCTTTCTGTCAGCACTCGAGATTCCTTCCCAAGTGGCTAAGACAACGTTATGATGCATCGTTAAAATGGCCACAATTGATTGATTGCTTATGTTTATGGTTGGATAGAGAAGCCTCGACTTAGCAAAATATGGCTACATGTTTGAATGATCCTTTGAAATCGACTTACTTATATATTCAAAAATAATGCCTGTCCTTTGGCGGGAAACAAAGTAAAATAATCCATTCTTAACACCACATGACAGTAGACTAGACATAAACCTGTTGGTGAGCACTGGGTGACAGTCTGGGTTGTAGAAATAATGTCTTAAAGTATTTCCTGACACCAAAAGAACATTGTGTGTTGAGAAAATGTTTTCCCCACTAAAATCTTGAGTAAAATTATTTAAAACATTGTTGAAGTTGGGAAGAAAAATGCGTATTATTATTAACAACAGCAATATTTGAAAACCAAAATAAACTAATTAGCTACAAAATAACATTCCACACACTATACAAAGTCTGCCACTCCATTTATTAGCTGGTCTGAATGCTTCTTCAGAATAGGAGAAGCACAGTGAATGAGCCAGTCACCCGGCTGGGTTAAAGGAAGACATTGCAGACACTCTGAAACAGTGGTAAGAGCTGCTTTCCATGGTAGGATACAGTGGTAGAAAGTAACATCACTTACATAATCAAACTAGTTGCATACATTCACACACTTAAATTGCAATCAGCATATGAGGAATATGTATCATCATTTGTGTATTGCATTCTTAAAAGACAAAATGTTATGGTAGGAAAATGATGTTGCAATGAGCACGAAAGTGTAATATCAACATCACAACATTCACTGCACATTGTTGAGATTATGAATGTGAGTGAATTCACTATCTTGCTGTCTACTAGAATAGAGAAGGCTGCTCCAACTGTAACGATGACATCTAAGTCTGAGGTGGACTGTCTGTGCATGACCTCTGTTTCCTCGTCCAATGGAATTCTCTAGTTCTCACAAAACATAACAACACCTGTCCAACAGCTAAAACATACATATTGGCAACAAACAAAACTTTGCTTCCCATAACATTCTTGAGAAGATATGTCTAAAAACTAAAGATTATGAAAGGCATATTCAACAATCAGACCCCGATATTTAAAGAAGGTTATCTACTTGACTTACATAATGTTGTGTAAGCCGACTGCTCTGCCTAGTTGCTGCTCTAAGGAGATGATGGGAGTCTTCAGGTCTAAAGTAAAGATTACTCATTACACCAACACAGTTCACCTCCATTACCACTCTGACCTGCTCGGCTCCTCTCCACATCGCCCTCCACAACTGATAAACATCAACTGGGCTACAGTATGTGATATGAGTCATTTCAACATTGTCTGGCACCTTTAAAATAAAGGATTTAGTCTACAGGTAAAATGAGAGGATTGAGCATTTTGATTTCCTCTTACAATAGGAGGATATTGATGCATTCTCTGTACCCCAAAGGTTAGTTTGAGGGATTTATGAAAACTGTGTGAAAGCTGATGTAATATGTATCAACCCACACTCTAATGTTTGATTACTCCCTGTCCTTTGTGATGATAAGTATGTAGACTGAACAGTGCTTTGCTTGGAAAAAGATAATATGTTACAAGCAGTAATCAGGTCAGCCTGGCACAGCATGGAAGAATTTAGTAGTAAACAATGGAGATGGCACAAATTGAAAGTACACTACTGAGAGAAGTATCAAACATTGACAGAGGTTTAGGCTACTCTGGATGAAGGTAAAACACTTTGTCCCAAATTGGCCTACATGCTGGTGTGTTTTGTTGTAAATGTATGAGGAAAGGGTATTATGTCACAACAGTTTCGATCCTACTGAAAAGTACATCTTAAAAATTGTAGGTTTAGTTTTCATACTGTGTCAACAAGATCTAAATAAATAAAAAATATTGCCATAATTCTCTAATAGAGATAAAAAATGGAAATGTATTAATTGTTGTCACAAAAACAATTTAATTGAATTATTTTTGATTATTTAAATACACAGTAAACTAAAGTAGCAGGTGTAAAATAAGTGATTACACAGAGACAACCTATTAAACTACTATCCTATACAATCCATATCTATTACACATATTAGTATAGGCCTATTACATTGCAGTTTATTACATTGCTATTACACAGACAGACATAACAGGCAGGCATAGACATGCAGGCTACACAGAAAGATATGCTACTGTAGGCAGACAGACAGTCAGTCTACTACCATGTGTTTATTCTCTGTAATTAGCCAATATCCAGGACCACTATAACAAAAGTACAGGGCCATATTCCCTATCCGATAATTGCAAGCACAATTTCAGAAGTTACCTAATTAGTGCGCACTGATGCTGGTTTTGGCCACCAGACGCGCAGCCCGTGAGGCATGTCAGGGCATGTCCAGATCGGATGAAGTGGGACTGCATAGACTATCGATAGCGTGCACAAGTATAGACTCGTGAAAACGATAGAAAAAGGTGCCCTAAAGTATCTTCGCCAACCTTATGGATTGAGGTAAAACGTTGTTTTTTTTTACTTTGAATCATTTGATGTGATACTCAGGGTGGGAAATTATTATTGGCTCGTAATGCGGTGCGCACTGCTGGTCATGAATCATCTTTCCAGTTGCTAATGTCTGAGTTGTCCAACCGTAGTGTTTTTTTGCTTTGTGGTATTTCATAAAACAGTTTAGTAATTCTTCGTCAATATTAGTAGCAGTGTTGTAAGTTAAAGTAGAGGACAAGTTATGCTAAAACCTGCATGTATATTTTCTCAATATTATTATTTAGGTTTTTACCCCTCAATACAACACATAGGCTCCATCCATCCTCTATCTGATTTAAGATTTAGAAATCCTTTGCCTGTAACAGTATATCCTCTTGTTGTGTTTTGTTGTCTACATTTTTTGTGTTCTTTAGTGACATCAAGTGATAGGATATTGGTTCAACATGTGCACAAGCAATATATTTGATTCAATATTCTATGCAGTGGCTAAGAAACAGCACCCTATGCATTTTGTTTCCATTTTAATCACTGTTCATTATAAAGATTTCAAAATGGGCTAACTACTGAGCTATAAACTATTATACATATTTTTATTTTAGTTACATTGCTGTCATGGATTGTTCTGAAACCCAGTACTACTTGAGTGGGGACTGCCACCCTTGTCTGCAATGTGGACCAGGACAAGAGCTGTCAGAGGTGGGTATTATAAAACTATACAGGAATATTGAAAGAGAAATTACTGGATTTTTACGAAGGTCAAAATATAGATAGGCCTGGTGCTGGCTACACAGACACTGATTCATCTCCTTTCCACTGCAGCCATGTCTAGTAGCCTATCAGCTCATCTGAGCAACAACAGAAATTACTGCAGAACTGGGATTTGTAATTAACGTTACTATGAAACCACAAAGAGTTTGGTTTGTCTGTGACAATCTCTCACTCTAAAAGAATCCCACTGGCAGAGAGAACTTTGTTCCAAGTTTACAAGTCCACTTGGCAGGCCTACTAACCCAGCTACAAGATGACGTTCTGAGAACCATATTTTTCTTAGAGCTTGGTGAGAAAGTGGTTCTACTATGTTTTTTTTTGCATACAATCTTCCCACAACTTTCTGGTAATGGTGTAGGATAGTTGCTTGGCTTTGGAACATTCTCAGCACATTAAGAAATTTGACAACAAAACTAGATTTACTTGGTATTTCATTACTTTAACAGAACGTTTCCTAAAAGTTCAAACATGGTTACATTTAATTTAAATTTTGCTAATGTTCTAGTAACGTTCTCCAACAGGTTTGACATTGGGAATGTTCTCATAGTTCAGAGAAAGTTACGAAACAATGTTCTTCTGTGGGAATTGCAGTACTTTAGCGTAACATTTCTTACAGATTTCCTCACGGTTCCATTTAAAGTCATGTTCTCAGATTGTTTCAAGAACGTTAAGAAAACTTTCTATAAAAACCACAAGAAAAAGTTTAGCAATATTCAAATCGTTTTTTATTTGTCACATGCACCGAATACAACAGGTGTAGACTTTACCGTGAAATGCTTACTTACGAGCCCTTTCTCAATAATGCAGAGTTAAAAAGAAAGAAAAGATTAGCAAAAATAATAATACAAAAAACAGTAACACAATAAAACAACAATAATGAGGCTATATACAAGGAGTAATCTTTTCAGCCTCCTGAGGGGGAAGAGGCGTTGTCGTGCCCTCTTCGTGACTATGTTGTTGTGTTTGGACCATGATAGATCCTTAGTGATGTAGACACTGAGGAACTTGAAGCTCTCGACCTGCTACACTTCAGCCCTGTTGATGTGAATGGGGGCGTGCACAGCCCTCCGTTTCCTGTAGTCCACGATTAGCTCCTTTGTCCTGGTGACGTTGAGGGAGAAGTTTTTGTCTGACCTCCTTCCTATAGGCTGTCTGATCATCGTAGGTGATAAGGCCATCCACCGTTGTGTCGTCGGCAAACTTAATGATGGTGTTGGAGTCATGCGCGATCACGCAGTCGTGGGTGAACAGAGAGTACAGGAGGGGACTAAGCACACAACACTGAGGGGCCCCTGTGTTGAGGGTCAGCGTGGCGGATGTATTGTTGCCTACCCTCCCCACCTGGGGAAGACCAGGATCTAGTTGCAGAGGAAGGTGTTTAGTCCTTAGTTTATTGATGAGCTTTGTGGGCGCTATGGTGTTGAACGCTGAGCTGTAGTCAATGAACAGCATTCTCACGTAGGTGTTCCTTTTGTCCAGGTGGGAAAGGGTAGTGTGGAGTGTAATAGAGGTTATGTCATTTGTGGATCTGTTGGGGCGGTATGCGAATTGGAGTGGGTCTATTGTGTCTGGGATGATAGTGTTAATGTGAGCCATGACCAGCCTTTCAAAGCATTTCATGGCTACAGATGTGAGTGCTACAGGGCAATAGTAATTTAGGCAGGTTACCTTGGTGTTCTTGGGCACAGGGACTATGGTGGTCTGCTTGAAACATGTAGGTATTACAGACTGTTCAGAGAACATTCTAAGAATGTTATTTAAAAACATTTACATTATCAACAACACTCTCTCTATCCTCTATTTTAAGATTGTAAAGGTGTGTTGGCCACGCCCACAAATTGGCCACACCTGATCATAATGAGTGCTTGTTTCCTCAGAAATGGGGTCTGTTTGAATAGACTAAAATGAACAGCTTTGTAAGGGTAAAAAAACATGTCTTGCTATCTCCATCCTGGTGGTGCCTAAGACTAATTCCATGGATAGAGAACAGAAGATTATAGGTTTGAATCTCACTGATGCCTTGTCATAATAAAAAAGAAATGTGTTTGCATGATTAATGCCTAAAGAAATTAATTTGCATGTGTCCTATCTGTGCTTACAGTTTAAAAAAGTGTACCCAAAATAAGATAGCAGTGTTATTAAAAGTTTTATTGAAACATTCAGTGAAAGTTTTAAGGATTTTTTTTTTTAAACTCAAAATAACCTAGAATTTCTGTTCTCAGAGCGTTAATAAAACGTTCAAGGAACCAGAGTAAAACACTCTCAAAACTTCAAAATAAACATTCCCAGAACAGGCTAAATGTTCACTTCTGTTCTCAGGGCGTTTAAAAACATTTAACTTTACCTCAACCAATGTGAAACTGAAAACATACGTTCCCACAACTTTCAAGGAACCAAATTTGCTAGCTGGGAAGAGCTTGCCAATGGAGGTTTACCCATGACCTAAAATAACCCCATGTGGTCATTGGAAGGGGAAACTGTCATGTACTTTGTAATCTAGACATCTAATTATCATATTAATTTATATTTCTGTTTTGCAACTATCTTAACAAATTTACTTCAGTGAAATCCTTAGCTGTAAACAGGTCTAATGTGCACTGTATATTTTGATTCTTATTTCCCGCCAGGACTGTGGTTATGGAAGTGGATGGTCGGCTTCTTGCATCCCCTGTAGTGTCAAGACTTATAAAGAGGGCCGAGGTTACCACAACTGCAAATTCTGCCAGTCGTGTAAACGCATAAACAGGCACCAGAAGTCACTGTGCACCTCTAAGAGCAATGCTATCTGTGGGGAGTGCTTGCCAGGGTTTGTACCTGTACATTATCTAATTGCATTCTTACGTATAGTATCTACAGATCTTTACTTAAGACGTAGCTGTGCTTTTAAGTCATAAAAGCTCTCCATCCAGAACATGTGGACTTGGAGTTTTATTAGCTTGTTTACTTGAAATACAACTATTTCCAACTTTTTTTCCTGCTTTAATTTGATCTAATTGCAGATTCTACAGTAAGACACGGATGGATGGCTTGCAGGAATTGGAGTGCATGCCGTGTGGTCCCTCCTCCACCACTGAGCAGCAGTGCAGCCGTAAGTCTCAGAAAAGCTTGGCCCAGGACTCTGAGAAAGGAAAACCACTTCAGAACCACTCATTATTGTATGAGTCAGTTGTGTAGCCTACTGTTATATTCGGAAATTTCCTCCATGTACTGGAAACATAATTACCCATGTTTTTATTTTGAGATTTGTTGCCGTAGAGAATGCATTGTTTGGGTTACGAGATATTCAAGAATTACAACACTGTTGTAATATTCTATTCATAGAATAGTGTTACTGTCATTATTTGCCAATGTATCAAAGTCAGAAATGTAAAACATAAAATAAATGCTGTGTGTGTAAGCATGTGCTCAGCCTTGTGCAGCACCAACCTCAATCCTTCTATTTTGCAGGAAGCAGAAGAGTTGATGTGGGAAAAGTCTGGAGCCCAGAAGGCCCAGCCCAAAATGCTGCTGTCATCACCACCATTTCTTTTGCCCTGGTTACCATGACAATCTTCCTCTCCGCTGCCTTGTTTATATACTTCAGACATACCTTACTAAAGAAAATATTTAAAGGTATCTCATGATCTGCACACATATCTCATTTAATGAAGTGTTTGTTGCATGAGATGTTCACACAACTACTGATGAAACTGCAATAATGTGGGTTCTGTCAATGTGCTTGTTAGAATCGCTTTTATAGTAACATGCAGGGTACAGGTAATCCTCCTCAAACTGTGCCTCGTCTAGCTCATGAATGATATTCTCTCTCTGAAAGGATGCCTGGCTCCTCAAAGCACAAGTCAGAGTGACATGGAGTGTGCAGCATCCCCAGTGAACGTGGTCACGCTGAATCTGGAGCAGCAAAGCCAGGACTCGGGTAACTATAAGAGTAGAACAGCACCCACCATGATGTATTGAACAGCACATTATTTACACTGAGTATACCAAACATTAGGAATACCTTCAGTTGTGTCAAGTTGGCTGGATGTCCTTTGGGTAGTGGACCATTCTTGATGCACACGGGAAACTGTTGAACAGGAAAAACCCAGCAGCGTTGCAGTTCTTGACCCAAACCAGTGCGCCTGGCACCTATTACCATACCCCGTTTAATGGCACTTCAATATTTTCACCCTATGAATGGCACACATAAACAATCCATGTTTCAATTGTCTCAAGGCTTAAAAATCCTTCTTCAACTTGTCTCCTCCCCTTCAGCTACACTGATTAAAGTAGATTTAACAAGTGACATCAATAAGGGATCATAGCTTTCACCTGGTCAGTCTACTGTATGTCATGGAAAGAGCAGATGTTCTTAATGTTTTGTGTATATAGTATATATATTACTACAACAGACATAACACATGATGAATAAGAGCTTTAACCCTTTCCACTCACAGCCCCTGTCATCCCGTATATGTGTTGAATATGGCAGATTTTGTCATTGATAAGCGCCTAAATTGGAATGCAGTGGCTGTACAGTAACATGCTATACATGACGTCAGAGCTCAGGTTCTCTGCTTCACAGCGCTGTGTGGGTTATTCTGTTCAAATCATTTCAATTTGCCTCTATGGGTCCCTTGTAGCTCAGTTGGTAGAGCATGGTGCTTGTAACGCCAAGGTAGTGGGTTTGATTCCGGGCAGTGGTGGAAAAAGTACCCAATTAGTGAAGTAAAGCACAAATACCTAAAAAAAAACGACTTAAGTAAAGATACTTTAAAGTACTACTTAAGTACTTTACACCACTGATTCTGGGGACCACCCATATGTAAAATGTATACACGCATGACTGTAAGTCACTTTGGATAAAACCGTCTGCTAAATGGCATATTATTTCATCCATATAGGCCAATTTCCACTAGCACAATGGGATAAACATTCCCTAATTGACTCATATTATAGTACATTTGCGAATCCATGGTTCATTAGGGGTTTGTTGGGGTACTAATGTAACCATCTGATGACGTGTCTTCTTACAGGTGCATGTGATAACTCTACCACCACTGCAGACACGTTGGCCAGACTGCAGTCCAATGTGGACATGACTGTCCCTCTGGGGTTCGTTCTACGAAACCCTGACCTTAAAACTCAGGACCAAATCAACCTGCTGGAGACCCAGCCACTGGTGCGTAACTCCACCTGCAGTAACTGCTCCTCTGGGTTGGTCTCTCAGATATCCTCTGAGATATCCTCTGAGCCATCCTCAATCAGCAGTGATGTCTCACTCACAATGGAGACCCCTGTGGGTCCAGTAGACATTGGGGAGTCTGAGGCAGGGTCCTTTTTCCTGCCCCTGCAGAGCAGTAAGGGTTACGATGCTTCTGAGCTGCAGGATAGCCCTCCCCATCAGCATGTACCAGTGGAGTGCACTGAGCTAGACTTCCACAGCACTGCAGCCCTCCACAGTGCCACAGACCCAGACTGTAGCTCTGTGAGCCTGGGGATTACTGTGATATCCGAGATTAAGGATGGCCCCTCCGGAGATGGGTCAGGAGGAAGACAACTGGGGAGTCCATCTGCCTGCCCAGAGGAGCAAACTGACAGCTGTTGGAGCAGCCATCATAAACCCTGCTACAGCAGTAATGCGGTAATTACCCTTAGGAAAGACAGGGCTGTGTCACCTGTTCCTCTCACACAGAGGACCTTTTACTCAGCAGTAGAGAGTTGGAGTAACCAGTCACTAGACTTAGCTGTCTTTTATGCTCATACAGCAAATATTATAAGCAAATGTCACCTTTAATTTTACTATTTAAGGTGTGGCACGCACACTGATCTCATAAAATATGAGTTGTGATAGGCAAGATACTGGATGCCTTTAAAGATATTTTTCACACTTGTCATTTCACACATAATTAGCTAGATGTGCCAAATTAAGTTTACAGCTTCACTCATTTAGTAGAGGATGTTTCCCTGAACAAAGCAACAATGTATTCATAATATTTCTATGTGTAGATGGAAGAAACACTGAGCCTGCTGAAGAACTGTATCCGAATCATGCAAGGTGGGATATTCTTCAGTTGACTATCTAAAGCCTATTTTAATGCTGGAGCACATCCAACAGAAACTAAATGAAACATTGGGGATTGTCAAAAGACCACAATACACATATTTGTATTAGGTGAAGTTCTGTTGTTGTTGTGGCTAGGGATTCAGTAGAGATACATATTCACAGAACCACAATTTTGTTCTGGATGGTTCCGGATTTTAAAGTTAATGTAGCCATTTCTAACAGGAGTAGTTTTTAAAAGTCGTTTTTCATTAAGTCTGGCTAGTTTTAAAACTTTCCTTTGTCTTGGCCAAGAGGTATAGTCCAATATACATTGTCTTACTGTTCTACAGGCCACATGGAAAAATAAGACTATCATTGTACCAAGAGACTTAGCTGCATACTTGGCACCACTGGCAAATTTTCAAGAAGAACATTTTTCCCTTTATAGCAGGGATGGGCAACTGACCCCTTTTGAAGGCTCTCAGATACATTTGTATGAATTATTTTGGAACTCAGTCGGAGTCTCAACTACTGTTGCAAGTTAGAATAGTAGAATACATTTTGCACACTGTCACTGTCCACGAGACATTCTCAAATGTTGAATGTAGAAACAGCATAACAGAATAGTTCACCTCTGGTGGGAGGTTAAACAGTTGTAGGTGGGCAGTGGGATCTGTACTGTGTCATAGCTCTGCTTTTTTAATGCCATAATTTCCCCATTGGCCTGTGTATCTTCTGTCCAGGTGTCCATCTAGGCAGGCTGCCACAGGCCTTGGTGGATTCTCTGGCTTTGAAGCTGGACCCAACATTCCCAGGAGTACAGAACTACCAGCAGGTGGCGCTGAAGATGGGCGTACCTCACGAGTTGCTCAAAGGCCTGTGCGGGTTTGATCATGTCTTTCGGTACCTTTCCTCCTGCACTCTGCTAACAGTACCTGACTTGCTCCACACGTTCTACCTGCTGCAGCGGCTCGACACTCTGCTCCTGCTGTGTGAATATGCCATGCAGAGCCAGACTCAGCGCCAGGTCACAGGATGCACATTTTACTGTTAATACTAACAACACTTCTGCCAATACAGCCCAGAGGGCTGACACAATCAGTATGCGTACTACTGAACTAGAACTTACCTGGAACAACGAAATTGCTCAAACTCTCGGGTGGGGATGTGTAAATATTTGTTTATAATTCTGAATGGATTATATTTAATTTTTTACCTGGTTTCACATGTAGTGTATGTGAATGTGATATAAGCCACTGTACGTTTCAATTATTTTGTCATGCAGCAAATGCTATGCAGGAAAATGATGCATTCATATTTGAAAAGTTTGTCAGAAGATACATTTTAAATGCTTAAGTACTGTACAATCAGTCTTAATTTGTCTACTGAATGAATCAAGTTATATTAGTGTTACTTTTTATACATGTCTTGGACTTTTATAAACAAAATAAAAAATTACATTCAGATTCATGGTTATTTTGTTATGATGTAGTTTGTCAGGAGCAGATGATTTCAGTAAGTAATCGCATTTACTGTACATAATAAAGAATATGGTCATAGACACATTTCAACAAAAACCAGGGCCAGTTGCTGTATTTCTGCAAGGCAAAATTGAAAAGCAGGACTAATGCCGCACTACTGACATTTCTACTAAGCCTAATTTTAGCAAGGTATCTACATTGTGTAACATTATCAAATATTTTTGTTATGAAACATTGTTTTTTCCCAGCAATGTTAATTTACTTTCAAAACAAGTATAGCATACAATTTACAAGAAATTGATCGGAAGACATCACAATCCACAGTCAAAAATAAGAAAAAGTACAATAATTGTACATCTGAAGGAGACAGGATATTGATTTATTTTAAATTGAAATTATGTTTATGACATAGTTACTATGCATTTCCTGTCTGGTCAAATACAGCTATATTATGGTCCTAAACAAGCTGATGCAGCTCTCTGATGTTCTCTATTTGCATTACATTAAATATCATGTTTTCAGACACATCAATGAGACAACCAATTTGTATTTGCAACCAAAATAATTATTTGTTTACCATGCTAATATATATATATAAAGTATCTTGTGTTTTTTGTTACAGTACAAATTGTAAACTACTACAAAGCTGACTTCCAAGTAAGACCATCTAATTTGAGATTGAGAAACATGCTATATGATAAAAAATAAGGCTGTCTTAATTTGTGATATGACATTTCTAGTTGGTGCTCCAATGAAAATATTCAAATGATTCTGTCTCTTTAACTCATAATATTGTAGCAAATTTTGGGGCTAACCCGACTGTCAAGACAACACCTTACCATTACACCAAGAGGTCCGAAAGACACACTCCAGCTATTTTTGGAGTTGGAACCTTTTGCTATTGAAAACCAATATCTCAAGTATAAATACAGTAATGTACACACATTTAAGGGTAAAAAAAAATATTAATTGGAAGCAAAATTGTGTTTTTTAGACAACTGCACATCTCATGGATAGTGCCATTAAAAGAGTTGGTCAAATGTCATTGGCTCTCCAGTGGCGCAGTGGTCTAAGGCACTGCATCTCAGTGCTAGAAGTGTCACTGCAGACCCTGATTTGATTCCAGGCTGTATCACAACCGGCTGTGATTGGGAGTCCCATAGGGCGGTTCACAATTGGCCCATTATTGTCCGGGTTAGGGTTTGGCTGGGGTAGGCTGTCATTGTAAATAAGAATTTGTTCTTAACTGGCTTGCCTAGTTAAATAAAAATAAATGGGCCTTCGCCCTTATTTGCGGGAACAAAAGAGGACAAAAGAGCAAAGGTCCACCCCCCACACTTGTGCCATGTCATACCTACACCATCTATTGAGATGTGCCTTTTGTTAAGTAAATACATGAGGTGAAAGGAGACTGGAGTAGGATTTAAGGTCCCTACCATGGTAAAAATATGATAAATTCAAATGTGAGGTAGTTCACAATATTATGCACCAGGTGGCATGAGTAAGATTAGTTTTTCTCAGCTGCTTGAAAACATTTATTGGAACAATGTATATGTTTTAAACAGTGTAATGCAAACAGTAAATCCATTTTCAAAATGTAGTTGCCTTTTCAAAACAGTAAATACTTTCAGCAAAACTATATGATACCCTCAAAACTGCAAATACATTCACATTCTGCCCCCCAAAAATCCATAAAATCAGATTCTTTCCATTCACTTGGTAACAATCCAAATAGTAATTACTATCCACATCAAAGAAAATATTGTTATTGATCAAATAACATGGGAAATAAGCACTTTTTGGCAGGATTCATTCCTTTTACCATCATTACAAACCACTTCATAAAATATACGCTATTACTGTATTGTAGCCTACATAGGCTGGTCAGGTAGGTTTGTGCATGTAGGCCTAGACCTTTCATCACCAATCAGAAAAACAATGTACGCCTACAATGTAGTAATTGAGTACATCGAGACATGATGTGGTTTGTGATGATGTTAAAAAGAATGAACCACAGACCATAGAAAATCGTAAATGCACAGAAAGTATTTATCAATTATCTACAATTGACATGTGAGGTGAAAAGATATTACAGTTTTTTTTCTCAATCAATTTTGTGCCATTTGGTGCATTTTGTGCCATTTGGTGCAAGTATGTGGTACATTTTCACAAATCTAAGCACAAAAGTCATCAATATGTGTCATGTTTCAAAACTCTAAGCACATTTTCAATTGAGTACAACACTCTTAGAAAAAAAGGTGCTATCTAGGGTTATTCGGAGGTAAAATGGTTATTCGGATGTCCCTTTGAAGAACCCTTTCTGGTTCCATGTCGAACCCTTTTAGTTCCATCTGGAACCCAAAAAGGGTGTTCCTATGGGGACAGCCGAAGAACCCTTTTTTCTAAGCGTGAACAAACAAATTCACAAAGTCACTTGTTCACTGCACCAAATCACACTTTCAATTTGGATACATATTCAAGCTAAGTAGCTGCTTTTCAAAATGCAATATTCATTGCACTTTGATATGATTGTCATTTTTTAACAATGCAGTTAACTATCACTTAATCAAACTTCTCAAACTACATGAATCAAATCAAACTTTCTTTGTCACATGCGCCGAATACAACAAGTGTCGACTTTAACGTGAAATGCTTACTTACAAGCCCTTAACCAACAGTGCAGTTCAAGAAGAAGAAAATATTTACCAAGTAGGCTAAAATAAAAAGCAATAATAAAAAGTAACACAATAAGAATAACAATAATGAGGCTATATACAGGGGGCACCGGTACCGAGTCAGTGTGCAGGGGTACAGGCTAGTTGAGGTAATCTGTACATGTAGGTGGGGGTGAAGTGACTAATAAATTGCAATGTCTGTACTGTGAGACGCCTAAGACAGCACTACAGGGAGACAGGACAAACAGCTGCTCGTCCTCGCAATGGCAGAACACGTGTAACAACACCTGCACAGGATCGGTACATCCGAACATCACACCTGCGGGACAGGTACAGGATGGCAACAACAACTGCCCGAGTTACACCAGGAATGCACAATCCTTCCATCAGTGCTCAGACTGTCCGCAATAGGCTGAGAGAGGCTGGACTGAGGGCTTGTAGGCCTGTTGTAAGGCAGGTCCTCACCAGACATCACCGGCAACAACGTCGCCTATGGGCACAAACCCACCATAGCTGGACCAGACAGGACTGGCAAAAAGTGCTTTTCACTGACGAGTCGCGGTTTTGTCTGACCAGGGGTGATGGTCAAATTCGCGTTTATCGTCGAAGGAATGAGCGTTACACCGAGGCCTGTACTCTGGAGCAGGATAGATTTGGAGGTGGATTGTCCGTCATGGTCTGGGGCGGTGTGTCACAGCATCATTGGACTGAGCTTGTTGTCATTGCAGGCAATCGCAACGCTGTGCGTTACAGGGAAGACATCCTCCTCCCTCATGTGGTACCCTTTCTGCAGGCTCATCCTGACATGACCCTCCAGCATGACAATGGCACCATGTCACATTCCTGACCTGTTTTCCCTTGTTTTTGTATTTGTTTAGTATGGTCAGGGCGTGAGTTGGGGTGGGCATTCTATGTTGTGTGTCTAGTTTGTCTGTTTCTGTGTTCAGCCTAATATGGTTCTCAATCAGAGGCAGCTGTCAATCGTTGTCCCTGATTGAGAATCATATATAGGTGGCTTGTTTTGTGTTGGGGATTGTGGGTGGTTGTTTCCTGTCTCTGTGTTTGTGTTCTGCACCAGATAGGACTGTCTCGGCTTTCACGTTTGTTATTTTGTTATTTGTTAATGTTCACCGTTTATCGTCTTATTAAACATGTTGAACAATAACCGTGCTGCATTTTGGTCCTCTCCTTCATCCCAGGAAGAAAGCCGTTACAGAATCACCCACCAAACCCGGACCAAGCAGCGTGGAAACGGGCAGCAGCGACAGCAGCAGCGGTACCAGGAGGAATGGACATGGGAGGAGATTCTAGACGGAGAAGGACCCTGGGCAAAGCCAGAGGAGTGTCGCCGCCCCAAAGCGGAGCTGGAGGCATCAAAAGCGGAGAGGCGGCATTATGAGGCGCTAGCAAGGCAGAGCGGCTGGAAGCCCGAGAGGCTCACCCAAAAATTTCTTGGGGGGGGGCTAAAAGGGAGTGTAGCTGGGTCAAGTAGGAGACTTGAGCCAACTCCCCCTGCTTACCGTAAGGAGCCAGGGATGGATCCAGAGCCGGTGAGAGCGATATTGGAGGTGAGCGAAGTAGAGACTGTGAAGGATCTAATGGGGAAATTGGAGGAGAGAGAAATTAGGGATTTGCTGGTTTGGTGCATGAGGCACGGCATCCGCCCGACGGAGCATGTCGGGGATTTGATGTCACCTGAGTCAGCTCTCCATACTCGTCCTGAGGTGCGTGCTAGCCGTCTGGTGAAGACTGTGCCAGCACCACGCACCAGACCTCCTGTGCTCCTCCCTAGCCCTGCACGTCCTGTGCCAGCTCAGCGCACCAGCTCTCCTGTGCGTCTCCAGAGCCCTGTACGCACTGTTCCTTCTCCCCGCACTCGCCCTGAGGTGCGTGCCCTCAGCCCGGTACCACCAGTTCCGGTACCACGCACCAGGCCTATAGTGCGCTTCGAGAGTCCAGTGTGCCCTGTTCCTGCTCCCCGCACTAGCCTTGAGGTGCGTGTTTCCAGTCCGGTACCACCAGTTCCGGCACCACGCACTAGGCCTACTGTGCGCCTCAGCAGGTCTGAGCTGCCTACATGCCAAACGCCGCCTGCACTGCTCGTCTGCTCAGCGCCGTCTGAGCTGCCTGCCTGCCCAGTGCCGTCTGAGCTGCCTGCCCGCCCAGCGCCGTCTGAGCCATCCGTCTGCCCAGTGCCGTCTGAGCCATCCGTCTGCCCAGTGTCGTCTGAGCCATCCGTCTGCCCAGCGTCGTCTGAGCCATCCGTCTGCCCAGCGTCGTCTGAGCCATCCGTCTGCCCAGCGCCGTCAGAGCTGCCCGTCTGTCCCGAGCCGTCAGAGCTGCCCGTCTGTCCCGAGCCGTCAGAGCTGCCCGTCTGTCCCGAGCCGTCAGAGCTGCCCGTCTGTCCCGAGCCGTCAGAGCCGTCCGCCAGACAGGAGCAGCCAGAGCCGTCCGCCAGACAGGAGCAGCCAGAGCCTTCCGCCAGACAGGAGCAGCCAGAGCCTTCCGCCAGACAGGAGCAGCCAGAGCCTTCCGCCAGACAGGAGCAGCCAGAGCCTTCCGCCAGACAGGAGCAGCCAGAGCCTTCCGCCAGACAGGAGCAGCCAGAGCCTTCCGCCAGACAGGAGCAGCCAGAGCCTTCCGCCAGACAGGAGCAGCCAGAGCCTTCCGCCAGTCATGAGCTGCCTTCCAGTCATGAGCTGCCCTCCAGTCATGAGCTGCCCTCCAGTCATGAGCTGCCCTCCAGTCATGAGCTGCCCTCCAGTCATGAGCTGCCTTCCAGCCCGGAGCTGCCCTTCAGCCCGGAGCTGCCCTTCAGTCCGGAGCTGCCCTCCAGTCATGAGCTGCCCCTCAGCCCGGAGCTGCCATTAGTCCGGAGCTGCCCTTCAGTCCAGAGCTGCCTCTCTGTCCGGAGCTGCCCTTCAGTCCGGAGTTGCCCCTCTGTCCTGAGCTACCTCTCTGTCCTGAGCTACCTCTCTGTCCCGAGTTATCTCCTCTATTTAGGAGGGACCTTTGGGAGGGTTCCTAGACCAGGGTCGGGGGCGAGGGTCGCCACTCAAAGGACGCTAAGGAGGGGGACAAAGACAATGGTGGAGTGGTGTCCTCGTCCTGCGCCGGAGCCGCCACCGCAGACAGATGCCCACCCAGACCCTCCCCTTGAGTTTTAGGGGTGCGCCCGGAGTTCGCACCTTGAGGGGGGGGTTCTGTCACGTTCCTGACCTGTTTTCCCTTGTTTTTGTATTTGTTTAGTATGGTCAGGGCGTGAGTTGGGGTGGGCATTCTATGTTGTGTGTCTAGTTTGTCTGTTTCTGTGTTCAGCCTAATATGGTTCTCAATCAGAGGCAGCTGTCAATCGTTGTCCCTGATTGAGAATCATATATAGGTGGCTTGTTTTGTGTTGGGGATTGTGGGTGGTTGTTTCCTGTCTCTGTGTTTGTGTTCTGCACCAGATAGGACTGTCTCGGCTTTCACGTTTGTTATTTTGTTATTTGTTAATGTTCACCGTTTATTGTCTTATTAAACATGTTGAACAATAACCGCGCTGCATTTTGGTCCTCTCCTTCATCCCAGGAAGAAAGCCGTTACACACCAGCCATACTGCTCGTTCTGTGCGTGATTTCCTGCAAGACAGGAATGTCAGTGTTCTGCCATGGCCAGCGAAGATCCGGGAACTCAATTACCTTTGAGCACGTCTGGGACCTGTTGAATCGGAGGGTGAGGGCTAGGGCCATTCCCCCCAGAAATGTCAGGGAACTTGCAGGTGCCTTGGTGGAAGAGTGGGGTAACATCTCAAAGCAAGAACTGGCAAATATGGTGCAGTCCATGAGGAGGAGATGCACTGCAGTACTTAACGCAGCTGGTGGCCACACCAGATACGGACTGTTACTTTTGAATATGACCCCCCCCCCCCCCCCCCCCCCCCTTTGTTCAGGGACACATTATTCCCTTTCTGTTAGTCACATGTCTGTGGAACTTGTTCAGTTTATGTCTCAGTTGTTGAATCTTGTTATGTTCATACAAATATTTACACATGTTAAGTTTCCTGAAAATAAACGCAGTTGACAGTGAGAGGACGTTTCTTTTTTTGCTGAGTTTATATACTGTTTTCCACTCATTCCACTCATTATCACTCATTATATCATTGAAATCAATTTCACCTGTGAAAATGCGATTTTAAAGTGTTTTTTGTGGGGGAATGAAATGGTATGGGGATTTTAAAGTAATTTGTACGCTTTTCAGCTAAAATAGTGTACAAATCTTTAATCAATATGATCACTTAGTACCAACATTTTAAAACAGCCCCACCTGGGTTTTGAACTCTTCTGGATTTATGGTATACTGCTCTTTCTGCTGCGCCACATAGTCTATAGCATTCCTCCACACATTTATAACGTATAATACATCACTGCACTTAGCAGAAAGAGTGCCATCTGCACTGCTATTTTTGTTGTTATGACTTTTCTCTCATGGATTTCATTTAGTTATTTCAGAAATGTTAGGGTTTTCAGTATAGTTGCCTAATGTTAGTTGGGCCTATTCTTTTGGTTTAATGGTACTTCTGAATCAGTATGATATAATCGTTTGTTTTGAGTGTGTTTTTAACAAAGCTGACATCTACTTTGAAGTCCATAGTGTAGGAATACAGGTGAAATCGGTCATCGAAAAAGACATGGTGGCGAAGCAGGAAGATGGGAATGCCGTTGTGAGTTCAAATCCCAGGAGGAAGGGAAGCCCTGCTAAAGTACACAATAGTTGATTTTGGTAGGTGAGGACATGCTGAATAATAATTACTGTATAAATAAACATACACAATGTGTATCAAATATGCAAGTTGAAAAAACACTGTGTGTATCCTAATGTCTAATTTTTGTTTGCAGGGCATCACCTGTGAAATGTCGTGAAAAATATTCACGTGAAAATTTGAATTAACACGGGAAAGGTTGTGATCACAAAATCCACATGTGAAATATTATCACGTGAAGTGTTCCAAAAACACATTGTAATCCCTACAGTACATGGAGCTATCACCCATCATTATCATTTGTCATCAACACTGAATATCATTGTAATCTACCGACATGGTAGTGATTTTCCATGTGAAAATCATGTGGCTCTTTTGTAAAGGAAGAAAGTAAGCATGTACAGTAAGTTAGTTACTTGATGTCTGTCTAGGGCAAATGACACTAGGGACAGCATTGACAAATGGACAGAGCAGTACTGCATGAATCGGCTGACATGACATATGGTCTTCCCAAAGACCCATGTGCTTTTCACAAATCTGGCCTGAAAAACAGAACATATGTTACAGTAATACAAAACAATCCGAGTTTTCATAAAGTAAACACTTCCTTATAAATATATAAAACAAGGGGTAGCCAACACTTACAATTATGCCAATTTGGATGATCATCCGATGATTTTTTTTTTCAAACTTGCATAATCAACAGTGCACAGACATATTTTAATAATAAGTCAATTAGATAATCTGGCCACAGTAGCCGTACACCCCCAGGGCACAGATGTCATGCTGATCATTATGCAGTTGATTTGCATTTAATCAAAGACTAATTCATCACCTCTATGAGAAAGATACAAGTGGTGATAGAGTTTAACAGGAGAGAGTGAAAGCTGTAAGGGGGACTGAACTGTATCCCCTATGGTGCAGAGATGAGTGCCTATGTCTGCAGTCTACCACAAAAACCTGGACCTCTGTGAGGCAGTACAACATTCAAATACTGTACACCTGTTACAGTATTCCCCCTCTCTGGAGAAGAGTCCTCAAGCACAAAACCCAACCTTTGAACCAGAGAACACTTCCCTGATGCCTGAGAAAGACGGGACAAATCCCAACTCTGCCACCAGTGTAACAGTAGAGAGTGAGAGCTGTAACAGGGACTCAAATTGAGAGCTGTAACAGGGACTTCTTGATGCTATATGTGTGAAGAAATTATCCAGTGACAACAAAAATATGAACAAGTTGAGGTTCTAGGTCCTTGGTAGGGTAAGACATTTTGGTAGGGTAAGACAGTTGTAGGTTACTAATCTTAATAAGGTCTTTATAGGTCAAAGCCAACTCTGCAAAATCTAAATATATTTAATTATTTATAATTACAGAAAAATACAGACTGTGGCTTTAAAGACTGTACAGAAATGATGCACTTAAAAACAACTAACAGTCATAAACAGGTATAGCCCATATCTGTGACATGTTCTATTTAGCTGAGGTAATTTACCAGAATAAAAGGAGTGTTGAGTAGAGTAATCACTAAATCAGCACCTGACAAATTAATAATAAACAAACATGTGACAGAATGCATCTGCTTCTTTATCACAATGTGGCAAGCAACACTATTCCCATTAAAGTGAAATTATGATAATGACTGAATAAGCTATAATGAGTAAAGTCTTGGTTGTTGAATTTTGTGACTCAGTCCCATATTTGGTTTTGTTACATTTTTTGTCCTCTCATACAGGAGTAGTAAAGCCCTAGTTCACACAGGAGTCCTCAGAACAGCCTCAATTAGTCGGGGAATGGACTTTACAAGGTGTTGAAAGCGTTCCACAAGTTGGCTTGATGTCCTTTGGGTGGTGGGCCATTCTTGATACACATGGGAAACTGTTGGGTGTGAAAAACCCAGCAGCATTACAGTTCTTGACACAATCCGGTGAGCCTGGAATCTACTACCATACCCTGCTCAAAGGCACTTACATTTTTCTTGCCCATTCACCCTATGAGTGGCACACATACACAATCCAAGTCTCAATTGTCTCAAGGCTTAAAAATCCTTCGTCAAGCTGTCTCCTACCCTTCATCTACACTGATTGAAGTGGATGTAAAAATTCACATCAATAGGGGATCATAGTATTCACCTGGATTCACTTGGTCAGTCTGTCATAGAAAGAGCAGGTGTTCATAATGTTTTGTACACTCAGTGTACAGTGTAGTGATACTGGGTTGTTTTGGTACCATGTCGGTAGATTACAATGATATTCAGTGTTGATGACAAATGATAATGATGGGTGATAGATAGCTCCATGTACTGTAGGGATTACTATTGTTTTATGTGTTTTATCTGCATTTTGTATATTCCATTTGGGACCACGTTGGAAACAAGTTAATTTTGCTTTAATGTGTTATTTTTTTCAAAATAAATCAGTCAATCGATCCATATTTATTGACTGCCGTTGCTATGCAGTATGTGAGTCAAACACTGCTATCTAATCACAAGACAGTACAGACATCCGCTCTTACTCAAGCGCATGTGGCTTTGTGAGCACAGGAAGGCATGTGGGTCTGACAGATAAAGGGTGGTATTTTACAGAAGTATCCAAAGGCAGGTTATTGAACATAATAATAATAGGCATTGTAAAAGCATAGATTGCAAATTAAATATTAATTTGGTGTGTGCTTATTTCTCCTATTTCACACATTAATTTCACACGTTAATATGCATGTGTGAATTGTAAATGTGCATATACCATCTCTCCCTGAAACACCCTTAGAGTGTGGTCACAGCCAAGGTCTGCCATTATCAAAAGCAGCCCTGGAGCATTTAGGGTTAAGTGCCTTGCTCAAGGGCACGTCGACAGATTTTTCACCTCGTTGGCTAAGGTCTAAGGCTCTAATCGCTAGGATACCTGCCGCCCTATAAATAAGTGATATATCTCCAACTGCTCTATATCTCCCTTAATTGAAAGCAACGTTTTGTTTCATATTAGAAGAAACTCCTTTAATTTCTTCCATGATAACCAATTTGTGCTGAGCATTGTAGAGCAATGTGCCATCGCTCACCGTGCCAGTCTGTCACCCAGTGATTACTTGACATCGGTAGTGGGTCAGTCACCCTTATGTACTTAATTTAGGCATACAAAAAGTGCTTAGAAACCTGATGAAAAGTTACCTATAGAAATGCAATCTCTATTCCATTTCTATGTATTTGTCTATACACATCGTCTTTACATATGCTAGGGACCTCAAGTTTACCCAGTACTTATGCAGTATTTAATACAGGGACACACATTTGTTACACAGTGTACCAAGTGTCATCATACAAACTTACACGAATACATGAGACATTAGTGACAGTGCAGGATCATGTACACTATCACAGTACATTTTCACACAATCAAATGTTTTGCCTGAGAAAGTCTAACGGGGTAACAGTGAAAGTCACTTGAAGGTTTATGAAGTGATCTTCTTTGAAGTCAGTCTGGTGGGAGATGCTCAGCAGACAAGTGACCCCTCACTTGGGGTATTTGACAAACTGACACCCTGTCATACTGAGTGTCCAACTCAGCTTGTCAAATACACTAAGTGGGGGGCCTTCTCTCACAGTTGCAGACGATGAGCCTGTAGTAAGGAAATAATGGACATTTGTGTAATGTTTAAACATTAAAATATTCCCTGACCAAACATTTACCTCTTGGCTCCAGGTGATGTTTTGTCCTGATTACCTTTTTTGTTTTGGTGTACTTTACTGTAACCAGTGGAGTATCCAGGACCTCCCACTATCAAATGTTTGTTTAGGGTAGATAACAGTTCCATTGATATTTTTTGTGAAACCACAAAATCCAATAGAAACAATAACCAAAGAGCCATTACATTTGGAAATATCAATACATTATACTGTATAATGTATTCCAAAGTTGTACAGATTTGTTATGTCAATTGACTGAATTATCAATAAAACCATGAAACAATATCATGTCATACCTTTGTGACCGGACCTCTAGTTGAAAAGGTGGATGTTTAGTGCATGCCCCAATGATTCCTTCGTCGAGTTCTCTCCTTTGACCAAACAGGGACAGAGACGCTGATGATACTGCGCATCTGACAACACGTCTGATCGTTAATAACTAAGCCTTGACACAAAGAGGAAGCTAAAATGAGGAAGATAGCGTCAAGGCTAGCTAGCAGGAAATATCTGAAACCAAAGTGACAACATGTCATGGTTGTGAAACGCTTCAGTTGGCAGTTTGAAATTTAGTTCAGGCCAATTGCATAGTTTGACAAAGTATTCCATTATTTCAGTCACTTTGTCAATTCAGTTTCAGAGATCCATGCATATAGCGTGGAAAGCGAATTTTATCTCTTGATGAAAGTAAAAGCACACTGTTTATGTTTTTCATTCTCCTGTGTTCACTGTTCAGTCCACAGCTATTGTGACAAACAATAGATTGCTTATTCGTTTGCAGTCATTGAAGTACTATTTGTCAATGCAATGCAATAACATTACAGGGACTCAATACCCTGGATATAGAGTGTGGGTCGTGTTTGTGTGAACATGTCAGCCATGTCAGATTCAACAACACAAGTAATTTTCTTGGTACTTAATTATACTAAACACAAATATGAACACAACACGTAAAGTGTTGGTCCCATGTTTCATGAGCTGAAATAAAAGATCCCAGAAATGCTCCATATGTTCAAGAAGCTTATTTCTCTCAAATTGTGTGCACACATTTGTTTACATCCCCGTTAGTGAGCATTTCTCCTTTGCCAAGATAATTCCTCCACCTGACAGGTGTGGCATATCAAGAAGTTGATTGAACAGTGTGATCATTACACAGGTGCACCTTGTGCTGGGGACAATAAAAGGCCACTCTAAAATGTGGAGTTTTGCCACACAACACAATGCCACAGATGTCTCAAGTTTTGAGGGAGCGTGCAATTGGCATGCTAACTGCAGTAATGTTAATTTCTCTACCATAAGCTGCCTCCAACGTGTTTTTAGAGAATTTGGCAGTACGTCCAACCGGCCTCACATCCGCAGACCACATGTAACCACGGCAGCCCAGGACCTCCACATCTGGCTTCTTCACCTGTGGGATCATCTGAGACAAGCCACCCAGACAGCTGATGAAACTGAGGAGTATGTCTCTGTAATAAAGGCCTTTTGCACGGAAAAACAGATTCTGATCGGCTGGGCCTGGGCCTGGCTCCCAAGTGGGTGAGCCTGCCCTCCAAAGCTCACCCATGGCTGCGCCCCTGCCCAGTCATGGGAAGAAATCGTCGCATATGTTGCATGTTGCGTTTTATATTATTTGTGTTCAGTATACCGTATAGCAAGCCACGGCCACGTGACTCGCTGTCTGTAGGAGTGAATGGGGTGGTGTACATAAGGAACTGGCCGCACCATGACATTCATGCAAATAATATAATATACACTGAACAAAAATAAGCACAACATGCAACATTTTTTAAGATTTTATTGAGTTACAGTTCATATAAGGAAGTCAGTCAATTGAAATACATTCAATAGGCCCTAATCTATGGATTTCACATGACTGGGAATACAGATATGCATTTGTTGGTCACGGATACCTTTAGTGGCGTGGTTCAGAAAACCAGTCAGTAACTGGTGTGACCACCATTGACTAAAGGGTCTGAATTTTATATTTAACCTTTATTTAACTAGGCAAGTCAGTTAAGAACAAATTCTCATTTACAATGATGGCCTACACTGGCCAAATCCGTACGATTTTGGGCCAATTGTGCGCCGCCCTATGGGACTCCCAATCACAGCCGGTTGTGATACAGCCTGGATTCAAACCAGGGTGTCTGCAGTGGCACCTCTAGCACTGCGATGCAGTGCCTTAGACCTCTGCGCCACTTGGGAGCCCCCTGAATACTTATGTAAATGTAATATTTCAGATTTTATTTTTAATACATTTGCAAAAAAGTCTAAACCTGTTTTTGCTTTGTAATTATGGGGTATTGTGTGTATTTTCTAAATCGATTTTAGAATAAAGGTGTAACGTAACAAAATGTGAAAATTACTTTCCGAATGCACTGTATATTGAACCATAGAAGGCCACAATAGCTACAGAATTACCCTGCTTATTATCCTGGTGATTTTTTAAATCAATGATTCCGCAATCATACAACTGTCAAAATTCATGTGTAGTCAGGCACAGGTTAGCAGCTTCCACTGTAGTATCTTTCAGTTGCCTGCTTTTTAACTTATATAATTCCCTTATGAGGCGTGTCTACGAAATGGCAAAAATGAATGGCCAACGTTTTAAGCAGCTTCATCCATGACAACTGAACATTTGTAGGTTTTAATGTGTCAGAGATACATGAATAAACTCACAGCTTCATTTCACAGGGTGTGTGAGTGCGAACAGTCAGTTAACAACTCAAAGAAAAAACACTTCCTCAGAACATTCACTTCCCTCTCTTAAAACACTGACTGTTTGGTTGAAGTAAATACTTAAAGGACAACGCCTCCACTTTTACCATTTGGGTTGTTATAAATTATTTAGTGATGTCCTACACCATTTTAGTGTAATTTTAGGATTTCATGTCTATTGACTGCTTAGTGATGAGCAAAACCAGAAATTGCTTCTCTGTGACATTTTCAAGTAGGATCCCTGAGATGACTAACAAGAAATTTAATTTACAGCTAACTATATAACCCGTCTATACAGCTAACTATATAACCCATCTGTAGTTTTCTGATCAACTCCCTGCTATATGTTTCTCTGGTTGTCTTTGTCTAATAACATGTGTATATTTTTAAACCTATGATATTTATAGCCAGCTTGCTCCAATATTTTTCTGTTGTTCAAGGATCAAACTACCATGATTCCATCCAGTTGCAGCTCCGGCAGCAATTGTGTCCTTTCCCAAATAGCCTATATTTTCATATTGAAATGCTTGTAAATGTCATGCTTTTTATTAGTTACAATAGGCCTTCAATGTTGTTGGATGGTTGCTTGGACAGTCGCCGAGGCTGTATTTGTCTGGTATCATTGAAAACACTTTATTTCAGATGCAGCAGGTTTAGCTACTTAGCTAGCTAGCAATGCTAACATGAGCACCAAAGGCAATTAAACAGGCTGAGAGACTAGAATTCCGTAATGACTGGCCTGTAAATTTCATAATAAATGTTGTGTTCTTCTAACAGACCTAGATGTTATTTGGACTGTTTAATACAGTCGCTAAGATGAAACTTGGCTGTTATTAGTGCAAGCACTATTATTTTGAATGTCGCAGTCGGGCTAGCTAGCATGAACTAGAAGGGAGAGGCTATATGGACACGCCTGGTGGCAAAAAAATGTATTTTGTATGTCGAGTTGAGTTGGGACGAACGGATTCAGTTCAGTCAGTCGTTCTCATGAGCCCTCCCCAGGTAGTTTGTTTATGCTTGTGGCTAGAAACGAAAGCGAAACTTTTCAGAATCATTCAGTAATGGTTAGTATTTTCTTTTATATAAAACTGGTAGACGTTAATGCCGTAGTTGTACATTTTCGGTGAAAATCACTACAATAACCCACTAGAGTCGATTGACGCACCAGTCAGTTTAAGCTAGAGATATCTTTTTCACATTGGATGCGTCTCAATCTACCGCATTAGCCTAAGTCGCACTTTCCGAAAATGAACTTATTTTCTTTGCATTATTCGAGGTCTGACAACACTGCATCTTTTTTGTTATTTTGACCAGTTGTGTAACGGCAGCCTTCCCTCTCTTCACGAGAAGAGAGGGTGTAACAGGGATCGGACCAACACGCAGCGTAGCCAGTGCTCAACATGTTTAATTACAAACAAATACTGTGAACACTTACAACAATTTCAAAATAACAAATGTGGCAAACCGATACAGCCCTATCTGGTGCAGAGAAAACACAGAGACAGGAAACAACCACCCACAATCCCCAACACAAAACAAGCCACCTATATATGATTCCCAATCAGAGACAACACAAAACATCTGCCTCTGATTGAGAACCATATTAGGCCAAACATAGAAACGGACAAACAAGACACACAACATAGAATGCCCACCCAGCTCACGTCCTGACCAACACTAAAACAAGCAAAACACATAAGAACTATGGTCAGAACGTGACAAGTTGTGATTTTCTGCAAAGAAATGCTCTAAATGACAATATTTTTATTGGGAATTTGGAAGAAATGTTGTCAGTAGTTTATAGAATAAAACCAACATTTTCATTTCAATCAGCATACCTATAAATAGTCAAACCAGAGAAACGGATCATTTTGCAGTGGTCTCTTTATTTTTTCCAGAGCTGTATATATTTCCTATATATATATATATATATATATATATATATATATATATATTCCTATATTTCCTATATCTCCTAAATATAGGACAGACACTTCAAAACTGTGTTTCTTATGATTTATTTTTTAACTGTCTGTTTTGCCATTTATGAATGTGTTACTCAAATACTCAGAGTGGCGCAGCGGTCTAAGGCACTGCATCTCAGTGCTTGAGGCGTCACTACAGACAACCTGGTTCATTTCCAGGCTGTATCATTACCGGCTGTGATTGGGCGGCGCACAATTGGTCCAGCGTCGTCCGGGTTTGGCCGGTGTAGGTCGTCATTGTAAATAAGAATGTGTTCTTAACTGACTTGCCCAGTTAAATAAAGGTAAAAAATAAAATAAAAAATCTGGGCTTTAGAAGTAAAGGCCAAATTTTATTCCTCAAAAAATGATACCAAAGGGGTCCTAAAATTCAAAATCAGACAGCTAAATGATCCATAGTATGGCCATCTTAAAGCAATTCCATATGTCAGCCATCTCTCCCCGTTGAGCAGTAGACTATCACAGGGACATCCAGATGGTTATTTACTACCAATATTACAAGTTATTTCTTGTGTAGGCTTTTACTCTACTCAAAATATAATCAAGTGGGATGGAACAAATTGACCACGTTAGCTACTGTCAATGACGTGATACATCTGCCAGGTGAAGCAACTGCTGCCCAGTGGAAAGCACCAGGGGAAGCACCTCCATACAACACCGTTGCACACTGGTCATTCACACCAGCTTGTCATTACGTTATCTAATTGGCACGTCAAGGTGACATCCAGATGGTGACCAATGGTACAAGTTATTAATCCCTTGCCCATTGAAATAAACATAACTTTCTTTTACAAGTTTTAACTAGCGCATTGCTGCTGTTGTTGCCCGCTAGCCAGCATAAACTAGGCTTATCAGGATGACTGACGGAAGAACTGACTGAACTGAATCCATTCATCTCCACTCGACTCTCAACTGCCTGACATATGTTATCAATTTGGGCATCAGACGTGTCCGTATAGCCTCTCCCTAAGTAGATATAGTAACTCTGTGTTATGGTTAGCTTAGCTAGTTAGCGTCTAAATTCGAATTATGTTTGAGTGTATTGCAATTACTTGGTGACAATTACATGAACATAACTTATATGTTGCTTGGACTGTTGTTCAAGACAGTCGCGAAGATGAAACTCGACTGTTATTGTTGCAAACACTTACTTTGGATGTATTGTTCGCAGTCGGGCTATCTAGCATGCTAACTAGATACTGTAACTCTGTGTTATGGTAAGCATAGCTAGTTAGCATTTGAATTGAATTGATTGCAGTTGATTGAATCGATTGCAGGTGATTGGTGACAATGACATGAACATACACTCAATTTATTAGGTACACCCATCTAGTACCGGTCGGACCCCCCTTTGCCTCCAGAACAGCCTGAATTCTTCAGGCCATGGAAACGTTGCTCAATTGGTATCAAGGGACCGAATGTGTGCCAGGAAAACATTCCCCACACCATTACACCGCCACTAGGCAGGATTGGGCCATGGACTCATGCTACTGTACGCCAAATCCTGATTCTGCCATCAGCAAGGATTTGTTGGACCAGGCAATGTTTTTCCACTCCTCAATTTTTCGCACCAAAGTACGTTCATCTCTAGGAGACAAAACACGTCTCCTTCCTGAGCGGTATGACGGCTGCATGGTCCCATGATGTTTATACTTGCTTACTATTGTTTGTACAGATGAACGTGGTACCTTCAGGCGTTTGGAAATTGCTCCCAACGATGAACCAGACTTGTGGAGGTCTACAATTCTTTTGCTGAGATCTTGGCTGATTTCTTTTGATTTTCTCATGATGTCAAGCAAAGAGGTACTGAGTTTGAAGGTAGGCCTTGAAATACATCCACAGGTACACCTTCAATTGACTCAAATTATGTCAATTAGCCTATCAGAAGCTTCTAAAGCCATGACATAATTTTCTGGAATTTTCCAAGCTGTTTAAAGGCACAGTCAACTTAGTGTATGTAAACTTCTGACCTAATGGAATTGTGATACAGTGAATTATAAGTGAAATAATCTGTCTGTAAACAATTGTTGGAAAAATGACTTGTGTCATGCACAAAGTAGATGAGCCTAAACGACTTGCCAAAACTATAGTTTGTTAACAGGAAATGTGTGGGGTGGTTGAAAAACGAGTTTTAATGACTCCAACCCAAGTGTATGTAAACTTCCGACTTCAACTGTGTCTACTGTAAATCACGTCCAGATTTGCTACTTAGTTTACTTTTTTAACATGCACAGAAATAAACCACATCCATGTTCTCCTTTTGGTAGGTATTTTCATTATTAAACATGCAATGAACTACACAGAGGGAAAAGTACACTGTGCATTCAGCACCACGGACAGAACTCTTGTGTTAGCGGGTATGCCGAAAAACACAAGAAAGAGAGAGAGCTCAACATTACATTTAAACTACTCAATCAGTGTGAGGAGTGAAGTCTCTGATGGGCATTGACTAGAGCAGTGAAGTCTCTGATGGGCATTGACTAGAGCAGTGAAGTCTCTGATGGACATTGACTAGAGCAGTGAAGTCTCTGATGGGCATTGACTAGAGCAGTGAAGTCTCTGATGGGCATTGACTAGAGCAGTGAAGTCTCTGATGGGCATTGACTAGAGCAGTGAAGTCAGGTATAGTTTCTGACCTCGCTATGCACAGGATTGCTGAGACGTGAGAGTCAGTAAGAGATGATCTCTGCCTTGACTTGTTATATTTCATCACTTAAAATGTCTGTTCACCACACCATCTACCTAGAGAGTTTATCTGTATTTTTCGTAGCTGTCTACATACCAAAACAGACCGATGCTGGCACTAAAACCGCACTCAATGAGCTGTATACCACCATAAGCAAACAGGAAAACGCTCATCCAGAGGTGGTGCTCCTAGTGGCCGGAGACTTTAATGCAGGGAAACTTAAATCAGTTTTACCTCATTTCTATCAGCATGTTAAATGTGCAACCAGAGGGAAAACAATTCTAGACCACCTTTACTCCACACGCAAAGACACATACAAAGCTCTCCCTTGCCCTCCATCTGGCAAATCTGACCATAATTTTATCCTCCTGACTCGCTCTATAAAAAAGTGGTCAGATGAAGCAGATGCTAAACTACAGGACTGTTTTGCTAGCACAGACTGGAATATCTTCCGGGATTCTTCCGATGGCATTTTTGGAGTACACCACATCAGTCACTGGCTTTATCAATAAGTGCATCGAGGACGTCGTCCCACTGTGACTGTACATAAATACCCCAACCAGAAGCCATGGATTACAGGCAACATTCGCACTGAGCTAAAGGGTAGAGCTACCGCTTTCAAGGAGCGGGACTCTAACCCGGAAGCTTATAAGAAATTCCGTTATGCCCTTTGACGAATCATCAAACAGGCAAAGCGACAATACAAGACTAAGATCGAATCGTACTACACCGGCTCCGACGCTCGTCGGATGTGGCAGGGCTTGCAAACTATTATTAGACTACAAAGGGAAGCACAGCCGAGAGCTGCCCAGTGACGAGCCTACCAGACGAGCTAAATTACTTCTATGCTCGCTTCAAGGCAAATAACACTGAAACAAGAATGAGAGCATCAGCTGTTCCGGACGACTGTGTGATCACGCTCTCCGCAGCCGATGTGAGTAAGACCTTTAAACAGGTCAACAGTCACAAGGCCGCTGGGCCAGACGGATTACCAGGACGTGTACTCCGAGCATGCGCTGACCAACTCGCAAGTGTCTTCACTAACATTTTCAACCTCTCCCTGTCTGAGTCTGTAATGTTTCAAGCAGACCACCATAGTGTTTCAAGCAGACCACCATAGTCCCTGTGCCCAAGAACACTAAGGTAACCTTCCTAAATGACTACCGACCCGTAGCACTCACGTATGTAGCTATGAAATGCTTTGAAAGGTGGGTCATGGCTCACATCAACACCATTATCCCAGAAACCCTAGACCCGCTCCAATTTGTCTCACTGTTGGATACTGCACCAACAGATCCACAGATGATGAAATCTCTATTGCACTCCACACTGCCCTTTCACAGATCTGCATGACCCGACTCTGTCTCTTCCAACAGTGAGACAAACTGCCTGTGGTTTTAAGATTTTGCTCTATGAAGGTTACCACTTTAGTGACTGTATCCACAACATGGCTCATTTTCAGTGCACCTCCTGATGAATAATGCAATGCAGGAAAATAATTTTCTGATCTGGGTGCAGCTCAGCTACTTGATCTTGTATCCTTTTCAAAAGGCCAACATTTTTTCCTGTCAAGTTTGGGCACCCGTCAGTGGTCAAATTGGATAACTTTTCAAAACTCAGTCCCAGCTTTGCCACACACTTATTAACCTCCTCCAATAAATCTTTCCATGTGGTTGTGCTCTTCATTGACTGCACTGAAGTAAACGCCTCTGTAATTTCAAAGTCTGGGGTTATGCCTCGTAAGTATATCGACATCTGCACCGTGTCACGTGCTCTCATCCAGGGCCAAGGAGAAATAAAGTAAAGGATTTCACCTGTCTTTCAATTGTTGTTCCATATTCTCTGCGATGTCCTCAACACGCCGTGTCACTGTTCGTCTTGACAGGGAAACATTTTCAAACAGCTCTTTCTTGTCAGGGCAAAGTATTGGTGCAGAGTCAGCGAATGGCTTGTTATGTTTAGCAATTTTGTGGGTCAGTACATAGCTAGCTCTCGCAATTCCGTAATTTGCTGAATGCAGTTTTGTGAAAAGTCCTTGCTGCTCTTGCAGCTGAGAAAGCAACTCTTTCGATACACTTGCCTTCTGCTTAGAAGACATATTCCTATATTTCTCTACATGCTGCCTGGAAGTGTCGGGACAAGTTGGAATCTTTCAAGACAGCGATGCTCTCGTTGCACACAGCTTTCGCTGATACCTCATTAAAGAAATATTTTGATGTCCACTCTTGCTGGAACACCCTACATTCATCGTCTACTTTCCTTTTCTTTGAAATCTTTGAAAAACAAATTTTTGTGCAATTTCTTGCTAGCTTCTATTTGTAACTGTGTCGTGTGTGTCAGCCTGTCAGTCACTGTCTGTCCTCGTGCAGATGTTATTTATACGTGTCTTCAAAATAAATGTCCCACGAGCGGTGGGAGTTAAATCATTGCACAAAGGCGAGTATTCATAGGGCTTTTAATTTGAATAACATACGTTTTGAAAAACATTACTATCGCAAATTCTTTATGTGATCTGAGCATGATTCTGTGGGCCGTATTGGATCAGGTTGCGGGCCACATACAGCCCCAGGGCCGGCCTTTGCCCAGGCCTGATCTAGACGGTCTATTGATGGTTCTGTACTATTGCTGCTCCTTTCATAGCAAAGTTTGCAAATAACAAATAATAGGTGCAAATGATATACTTACTCTGCCAGGTAAACCTACTTTGCAGTTAACATTTAATTGAGAATGTTTTGGGGAAGGAATTTCTTTCAACACACAAAACGTTTATCAAATCAACTGGCTACACATGAAGTGTAACACTTCGATCATACCGACAGCGACATTGCATTTTGGTACACCAGAATTACATGAATTTTCAATGAAACGCTGTGTTTGCCTCGCAGCATTGCGTTTGATGTGGTGCATACTGTATGTTGGATTTATCGAACGTATGCTTCAAACTGTATGCATAGAAGGCTTGACAGAAATGGTAGCAGAAGGTGAATGTTGAACTTTTGATGATGATGCTGCATACTATTTTGCACAATGACACTGTCAGTGTGTTCAAAGAGATAGACAAATGTGCGCACCACACAGACAGACGGACAATAATGGCAGATACTGGAATCGGCTCACCTGGCACCAACGATCATACCACGCTCAAAGTCGCTTATGTCAATCTAACGTTTAATCGAACAGTAACTGGATGCCTGTCTGCCCGCTTTATATAGCAAGCCAAGGCCACGTGACTCACTGTCTGTAGGAGAAAACTATTTTAGTGAATGGGGTGGTGTACATAAAACTGGCCGCACCATGACATTCATGCAAATAATATAATATACACTGAACAAAAATATAAGCGCTGTAACGATATGCGCTGAGAGTCGGGAAGCAAGTTCAGGTAGTGAGTGTTTTAATCAAATAAAACATCATCCAAACCAAGAAACACTAACAGCACACAGAAACAATGACCCCTGGGGAAGGAACCAAAGGGACTGACATATATAGGGAAGGTAATCAGGGAAGTGATGGAGTCCAGGTGAGTCTGATGACGCGCAGGTGCACATAACGATGGTGACAGGTGTGTGCTATACCAAGCAGCCTGGTGAACTATAGGCCGGAGAGGGAGCACACTGACAGTACCCCCTCCCCGACGTGCCCGATCGAGCTGCAGGACGCCGACCAAAAGGACCGGTCACCTCTGCTGAGGCACGGGAAACCTGTGAGTCCGGCTGAAACGCGGGAGCATGGCGACCTAGAGCGCCGGAGAGAGCATACGTGACGGTACCCCCTCCCCAGCGCGTATCGGCTCCAGCCGCAGGACGGCAACCAAAGGGACGATCCCGAGGATCAGGAGCAGACCGGTCACCCCTGCTGATGCACGGGAACCTGACAGACCGGCTGAGACATGGGGGCCTGGCAATCCAGCTGAGGAATGAGAGCCTGATGAGCCGATGGAAGCAGGGGAGCCTGGCGATCTGGTGAAGGCATAAAAGCCCGACAAGCCAGCTGTAGCCCCTGCAGAATAAACGAGGTGTGTTATCGATTACAACTCCCTTCCTATTATCGTATTAACCCCTCGTTTCATGTGTCTCTCCTCAGGCCGGTGGTAGCTGGTCCCCTGCAGGACGGTGAGGTACCGGAGGTCCCTCCTCCCCCTCTCGACATCGAGGGGTCCCCGGCGTATAGGATACGAGCCATTCTGGACTCAAGACGCCGGGTGAGGGGCCTGCATTACCTCGTGGACTGGGAGGGGTACGGTCCGGAGGAGAGGTGCTGGGTACCGGTGGGGGACATTCTGGATCCATCGATGTTGAGGGATTTCCATCGCCTCCATCCGGATCGCCCTGCGCCTCGCCCTCCGGGTCGTCCTCGAGGCCGGTGTCGGCGCGCTGCGGGAGCCGCGCGTCGGGGGGGGGGGTACTGTAACGACTCCCCTTCCTGTTCGGGTGGCGCTCGGCGGTCGTCGTCACCGGCCTACTAGCTCCTACTGACTTTTCCTCCCCCTCCCTTTTTGTTGATTATTGACACCAGTTTGTGGTTAGGGTGATTTGTGGGGCTTTATTACCCAGCAGCCCGGCCTGCTGGGTGTGCGGGATTGTTGTGTGTACAGTCTGTACATTCTTGTGTGTCAGGGTACGTGTTCGTTGGTTTGTGTTTATTCGTGTTTCTCACTTTGTTTGTGGTGAAGCATTTGTTTTAGAGTAGCGTTGTGTTTTCACCCGTGTGGGGAATTAAATTTGGAACGCTACTCTGAACTCTCTGTCTCCTGCGTTTGACTCCTTTCATCCACGACACCCCGGGCATTACAGAATCCCGCACCCCCAGCAGGCCGGGCTGCTGGGTAATAAAGCCCCACAAATCACCCTAACCACAAACAGGTGTCAATAATCAACAAAAAGGGAGGGGGAGGAAAAGTCAGTAGCAGCTAGTAGGCCGGTGATGACGACCGCCGAGCGCCACCCGAACAGGAAGGGGAGCCACCTTCGGTGGGAGTCGTTACAGTTGGTTGCTTCAGAGATGCAGGTGATTATTTTCCATGATGTACTTCATTAACAATGAACTTCCTATAACACTAATGTACTGTACTTTTGATTTTCAGGCCTTAGGTATCCTGAGTGTTAGCATTTTTCAAAAATGTGCTAACAGACACTACCAGTCAAAAGTTTTAGAACACCTACTCATTCAAGGGTTTTTCTTTATTTTGACTAGTTTCTACATTGTAGAATAATAGTGAAGACATCAAAACTATGAAATAACACATGGAATCATGAAATAACCAAAACAGTTTTAGGCAAATCAAAATATATTTTATATTTGAGATTCTTCAAATAGTCACCCTTTGCCTAGATGACAGCTTTGCACACTCTTGGCATCAAAAGTACAGTACATTAGTGTTATAGGAAGTTCATAGTGCAATTGTCAAATCATTGAATAAATTACTAAATGAAAGCTTCTAAGCTGTGGACATATGGATGGAAAGTTAATCCATGAAAATGTCATTGTTCATGTTTGGTAGGAGAAGCACATCTGTTGTGGTAATTAAATCCATATCAATATTTGCCTGGCTACCCAAACTCCTAGCTCCAGCAAAACACTACGCCATGCCCACGTACGTTAGTTTCCACTCCGCAATGAGGGGGTTCGATTAATCTCGCTCAGGTGCCTGGGTTAGGCCCATGCCAGAACACACGTGGGTAAAGCTGCGTTTTGAAAATGAATCTCTTATTGGTTAGAGATGATCCAGTCATTGATTACTTTGTTTTGTACAACCACCCTCATTTTGACGTCACCACCACAAACAACTTCAACAATGGCAGTCTGAGACTGAAATGTATAAAGAACATAGAGCAGTGGAAGAATTCAGTTTGAGTCGTCAGGCAATATCAATATACCCTCTCTCATTAGTACACAGAACACAAACAGGATTGTATTCCAGCAGATTCACTAACTGATTCTCATCAGCTGTAACTGTAGTTTGCCTAAGGTTTACTTGGAAAGTTTAGTTAGTTGTTAAAATTGAATTTACTGTTAATTTTGGCTTTAGTGTAAACTTAAATTGGGAATAAATTATTTGATCCTTTAAGGAAAAAACACTGGAATTTCTGGTGACCACATGTGAAGTGTTCCAAAAACACATGGATTCACATGTGAAATTTAATGTGAAATCATGTGATTTTCATGTGGTTTTTCTGTAAGGGATACCAAGCTACAATATATTTTCTATATTTCAATTGATGCATTGATGAAGGTCAAAGGTAGGCCTAACGTTAGTACAATCACACGTCGTTTAGGTGCCAAACAACCTTAATGGACTGTACTAGTGTAACACAATGAGTGGTACCTGTTGCATTAGGAACTTGAATCCTCTCCAACCTCAGTCATACCACAGGAAGAGGTTGAGAGCACTGTGCAGCCTCAACTCACCACAACTCCCTCCTTAGTGCCCCCTGGGTGAAGGCTTGATAATAAAGTGTAACCTGAGAAGGTCCTCCTGACCGACTGTCTGCCCCATCCTCAGTGGGCTGCACACTGGCTACTGTGTGAGGAGACTGGGATGGGATATCCTTATTTAGTCAGTGAGGAGGAAAGAGGGAGGCCCAGCTCAGAAAGCAGTGAGATTTGGGAAAGGGCAGGAAAAGGGTGCCTCTTACGGTACCACTGTAGAGGGCTCTCAGTACAAGCAAATTATTTTGTCCAACAAAGTGTGACAATGATTTTTTGCTACCTTTAAAAACTTTCCTCTGTAGTGAACGGCAGCATCGAAGTGCACCGGGACATTACACTGACAGCGTTTGTGACCTGCTGGGCTTAAAAAGATGACCCCTCAACAAAGCATTGGCTCCTACTCCAAAGTAAACTGCAATGAATCAAGGATTCCAGAGAAGGAGAAGGTAAGTTCTTCTTACTTCATTTTATTTCACTTTCTACATTAGGTACTGTGCAATCTCAAATCATTGTGTGTGTGTGTGTGTGTGTGTGTGTGTGTGTGTGTGTGTGTGTGTGTGTGTGTGTGTGTGTGTGTGTGTGTGTTAGGATGCACGTACATCGTCAAAGTTATTTGTCAAAGACTTGATGAATGTTTAGAATGTAGATAAATGTTTTGTATTAATTTCTGTAAACCAAGCTGAAAGCTGTATCAGGCTTTTATATAACACGTCCTACAATGTAGATGTACAGTGCCTTCACACCCCTTGACTTTTTACACATTTTGTTTTATTACAGCCTGAATTTAAAATTGATTAAATTGAGATTTTGTGTCACTGGCCTACACACAATAGCCCAAAATGCGAAAGTGGAATTATATTTTTTGAAATGTTTACAAATGTATTAAAAATGTAAAGCTGAAATGTCTTGAGTCAATGAGTATTCAAGCCCTTTGTTATGGCAAGCCTAAATAAGTTCAGGTGTAAAAATCAGCTTAACAAGTCACATAATAAGTAGCATGGACTCACTCTGTGTGCAATGACAGTGTTTAACTAATTTCTGTACTCCACACATACAATTATTTGTAAGGTCCCTCAGTTGAGCAGTGAATTTCAAACACAGATTCAACCACAAAGACCAGGGAGGTTTTCCAATGCTACGAAAAGAAGGTCAGCTATTGGTAGATGGGTAAAAAAATAAAAGCTGACATTGTCTATTCCACTTTGGATGGTGTACCTCCACACCTAGTCACTACAAAGATAGAGGCGTCCTTCCTAACTCAGTTGCCGGAGAAGAAGGAAACCGCTCAGGGATTTCACCATGAAAGAGTTTAATGGCTGTGATAGGAGAAAACAGAGGATGGATCAACAACATTGTAGTTACTCCGCAATACTAAACTAAATGACACATTTTTTATTCCAGAACACGCATTCTGTTTGCACTAAAGTAAAACTGCAAAAAAATGTGGCAAAGAAATAAATGTATGTCCTGAATACAAAGCGTTATGTTTGGGGAAAATCCAACACAACACATCACTAAGTACCACTCTTCATATTTTCAAGCATGGTGGTGTCTGCATGATGTTATGGGTATGCTTGTCATCGGCAAGGACTATGGAGTGTTTTTTAGGATAAAAATAAACTGAAAAGAACTAAGAACAGGCAAAGTCCTAGAAGAAAACCTGGTTCAGTCTGCTTTCCACCAGACACTGGGAGACAAATTTACCTTTCAGCAGGACAATAACCTAAAACACAAGGCCAAATATACACTGGTGTTGGTTACCAAGATGACATTGAATGTTCCTGAGTGGCCTAGTTACAGTTCTGACTTAAATCAGATTGAAAATCTTTGGCAAGACTTGAAAATGGCTGTCTAGCAATGATCAACAACCAACTTGACAGAGCTTGAAGAATTTTTTAAAGAATAATGGGCAAATATTTTACAATCCATGTGTGCAAAGCTCAGAGACTTACCCAGAAATAATCACAGCTGTAATCACTGCCAAAGGTGATTGAATACTTATGTAAATCAGATATTCTGTATTTCATTTTCCATAAATTTGCAAAAATTTCAACAACAACAAAAAATCACGTTGTCATTATGGGTTATTGTGTGTAGATGGGTGAGAAATATCAATTTAATCAATTTTGAATTCAGGCTGTAACACAACAAAATGTGGAATAAGTCAAGGGGTGTGAACACTTTCTGAAAGCATCATATCAACAATGGCAGTCTCAATTTATTATCCTCACTTACTTAACATGTTAATGGGTTTGTTTGTGGTCTCTTTTCATCACTCGGCTTGAAAATCCAAGGTTGAAATTGTATGCAACACCCTACACAATACTGTATATACAGTGGCTTGCAAAAGTATTCTCCCCCTTGGCATTTTTCCTATTTTGTTGCCTGACAACCTGGAATTAAAATTGAGTTTTTGGGGGGTTTGTATCATTTGATTTACACAACATGCCTACCACTTTGAAGATTTTTAATTGTGAAACAAACAAGAAATAATAAGAAAAAAACAGAAAGCTTGAGCGTGCATAACTCTTCACCCCCCCCCAAAGTCAATACTTTGTAGAGCCACCTTTTGCAGCAATTACAGCTGCATGTCTCTTGGGGTATGTCTCTATAAGCTTGGCACATCTAGCCACTGGGATATTTGCCCATTCTTCAAGGCAAAACTGCTCCAGCTCCTTCAAGTTGGATGGGTTCCGCTGGTGTACAGCAATCTTTAAGTCATACCACAGATTCTCAATTGGATTGAGGTCTGGGCTTTGACTACGCCATTCTAAGACATTTCAATGTTTCCCCTTAAACCACTCGAGTGTTGCTTTAGCAGTATGCTTAGGGTCATTGTCCTGCTGGAAGATGAACCTCCGTCCCAGTCTCACATCTCTGGAAGACTGAAACAGGTTTCCCCTCAAGAATTTCCCTGTATTTTGCACCATCCATCATTCCTTCAATTCTGACCAGTTTCCCAGTCCCTGCCGATGAAAAACATCCCCACAGCATGATACTGCCACCACCATAGTGGTATAGTAGGGGGATAGTGTGCTCGGGGTGATGAGAGGTGTTGGGTTTGGGCCAGACATAGCGTTTTCCTTGATGGCCAAAAAGCTACATTTTAGTCTCATCTGCCCAGAGTACCTTCTTCCATATGTTTGGGGAGTCTCCCACATGCCTTTTGGCGAACACCAAACGTGTTGGCTTATTTTTTCTTTCAGCAATGGCTTTTTTCTGTCCATTCTTCCGTAAAGCCCAGCTCTGTGGAGTTTATGGCTTAAAGTGGTCCTATGGACAGATACTCCAATCTCTGCTGTGGAGCTTTGCAGCTCCTTCAGGGTTATCTTTGGTCTCTTTGTTGCCTCTCTGATTAATGCCCTCCTTGCCTGGACCGTGAGTTTTGGTGGGCGGCCCTCTCTTGGCAGGTTTGTTGTGGTGTCATATTCTTTCAATTTTTTTAATAACGGATTTAATGGTGCTCCGTGGGATGTTCAAAGTTTCGGATATTTTTTTATAACCCAACCCTGATCTGTACTTCTCCACAACTTTGTCCCTGACCTGTTTGGAGAGCTCCTTGGTCTTTATGGTGCCGCTTGCTTGGTGGTGCCCCTTGCTTAGTGGTGTTGCAGACTCTGGGGCCTTTCAGAACAAGTGTATATATACTGAGATCATGTGACACTTAGATTGCACACAGGTGGACTTTATTGAACTAATTTTGTGACTTCTGAATGTAATTGGTTGCACCAGATCTTATTCATGGGCTTCGTAGCAAAGGGGGTGAATACATACGCACGCACCACTTTTCCGTTTTTTATTTTGTAGAATAATTTTGAAACAAGCTATTTTTTGCAATTCACTTCACCAATTTGGACTATTTTGTGTATGTCCATTACATTGAAATCCAAGTAAAAATCTATTTAAATTACAGGTTGTAATGCAACAAAATAGGAAAACACCAAGGGGGATGAATACTTTTGCAAGGCACTGTATACAGCGCATTCAGAAAATATTTATATTTTTTTCTCACACTTATTTACATAGGTATTCAGATGCTTTATTATGCGACTCGAAATTGAGCTCAGGTGCATCCTGTTTCCATTGATCATCCTTGGGATGTATCTACAACTTGATTGGAGTCCACCTGTGGTAAATTCAATTGATTGGTCATGACTCGGAAAGGCACCAACCTGTCTATATAAGGTCCCACAGTTGACAGTGCATGTCAGAGCAAAACCAAGACATGAGGTCGAAGGAATTGTCCGTAGGGCACCGAGACGGCAGTATTGTGTCACAGATCTGGAGAACGGTACCAAAACATTTCTGCAGCATTGAAGGTTCCTCAAGAACACAGTGGCCTCCATCATTCTTAAATGTAAGAAGTTTGGACTCTTCCTAGAGCTGGCCGCCCGACCAAACTGAGCAATCAGGGGAGAAGGGCCTTGGTCAGGGAGGTGACCAAGAATCCGATGGTCACTCTGACAGAGCTCCAGAGTTCCTCTGTGGAGATGAGAGAACCTTTCAGAATGACAACCATCTCTGCAGCACTCCACCAATCAGGCCTTTATGGTAGAGTGGCCAGACGGAAGCCACTCCTCAGTAAAAGGCACATGACAACCCGCTTGGAGTTTGCCAAAAGGCATCTAAAGGACTCTCAGACCATGAGAAACAAGATTCTCTGGTCTGATGAAACCAAGATTCAACTCTTTGGCCTGAATGCCAAGCGTCACGTCTGGAGGAAACCTGGCACCATACCTACGGTAAAGCATGGTGGTGGCAGCATCATGCTTTGGGGATGTTTTTCAGCGGCAGGGACTGGGAGACTAGTCAGAATTGAGGGAAAGATGAACGGAGCAAACTACAGAGAGACCCTTGATGGAAACCTGCCCTAGAGTGCTCAGGACCTCAGACTGGGGCGACTTTCCAACAGGAAAATGACCCTAAGCACACAGCCAAGACGACGCAGGAGTGGCTTCGGGACAAGTTTCTGAATGTTCTTGTGAGTGGCCCAGCCAGAGACCGGACTTGAACCCGTTCTAACATCTCTGGAGAGACCTGAAAACAGCTGTGCACTCCCCATCCAAACTGACAGAGGTTGAGAGGATCTGCAGAGAAGAATGGGAGAAACTCCCCAAATACACAGGTGCCAAGCTTGTAGCGTCATACCCAAGTAGACTCAAGGCTGTAATCGCTGCCAAAGGTGTGTCAACAAAGTACATAGTAAAGAGTCTGAATACTTATGTAAATGAAATATTTCATTTTTTTTATTTTGCATAAATTTGCAATAAATTATAAAAACTTTTTTTGCTTTGTCATTATGAGGTATTGTGTGTAGACTGATGAGAAAACAAATCTATTTTATGAATTTTAGAATTAGGCTGTAATGTAACAAAATGTGTAAAAATTCAAGTGGTCTGAATACTTTCCGAATGCACTGTATATATAAAAGGTTGGAGAAGACACTATGAAAACCCTACACAAACATTACCCAATGAATTCTTCTACATAACAATCCGTGTGCACTTATACTGCATACCAGCTGGATTGTAAAGTAGGAAAGGTTTAAATTGCACATGGTAATCATGCAAATGGACGAACCAACAGAGAAAATATTGAACTTCCGCTTTCATTTAAGAATAGAAAAAGAAAATGAAGGTGAATAAATCAAATGTAAATAGATTTGCAATACCATAGAAAATACTTGCACAGCACATAACACAATATCTCAACCACACAGATTCAATATTGAGGAGTTTAGAACCTCCCTGCAGCATTGTGTAGCTCTACCCCATGGGCTAATAATACTGACGTGGTGGAGAGGGCTTCCTTCACCCCACAGCTGCCTAGCAGAGGCAGGAAACAGATGCAACTATACCACATTCTGCTTTCCATCACTGATGGAAAAAACATGTTATCTTTTATTTTTGCAGTGCTACAATTATATTGTATTGTATTCTATGAGATGCAGTAGCCTACATGGATGATGAGAAAAATATATGACTAACCATGTACCGAGTAGGCCTACAGATATCAATTCCTGGTACTAACTATTTTACAAGAGCTCAACCCAGTGGGCAAAATTGGTTAAAAAGACATCAGGCTTACCATGACTGCTGGACTTCACTACAAATTACATCAGTATGATGTCTCATGCGTAGATTTTCTCAATTATAGCCAGGAGAGAATGTAGTCTGCAGATCATATTTCTTTACTTCTTTGACACTGACTGCAAACTTATTTTCCTGCTGCGTTGTTGTTATAAATTACAGTACATGGTCAAATCAAGGCTCTCCTTGGTAAAATTAGATAGATGAAGGTCATTGCAAACCAAGTCATTATGAAACACAACCCAATGCTTTGAAGGTTGGTCATGTGTAATGAAATAATAACAAAATGCACTAACTGTAAATCGCTCTGGATAAGCGCATCTGCTAAATGACTAAAATGTAAATGTAAACAGTCTCTCCTGTTCCATAGACTACGTTCACGGTAGGGAATCATCTGTTGTTGTTAATTTGGAGGAACTACCCCTTTACCAAGCCACTTTTGGCTCCATGAATGAATGATCTGTTTATTTCATCCCTGATTGGAAAAGCTATGTTTTTCTCACAGAAAATGAGGACAGCACTTCAGCGAAGACATTCTGGCCAATCAGCCATCACAAAGGCATTCAGCAAACCAAAGGGCCACAGCAGGTCAGCCATATGAATAATGTCAAACCATATGTCTGTCTGTCTGTCTGTCTGCACACTTGTCTCCAGACTTGTTTTCCCTTTTTACTCATGCTACACTACATGACGTATGTGTCACAGATCTGGGGAAGGGTACCAAAACATTTCTGCAGCATTGAAGGTTCCTCAAGAACACAGTGGCCTCCATCATTCTTAAACGTATGTGGACACCTGCTTGTCGTACATCTCATTCCAAAATCACGGGCATTAATATGGAGTTGGTTCCCCCTTTGCTGCCATAACAGCCTCCACTCTTCTGGGAAGGCTTTCCACTAGATGTCGGAACATTGCTGCAGGGACTTGCTTCCATTCAGCCACAAGAGCATTAGGGAGGTAAGGCACTGATGTTGGGCGATTAGGCCTGGCTCGCAGTCGGCGTTACAATTCATCCCAAAGTTGTTCGATGGGGTAGAGGTGAGGGCTATGTGCAGGCCAGTCAAGTTCTTCCACACCGATCTCGACAAACCATTTCTGTATGGACCTCGCTTTGTGCATGGGGGCATTGTCATACTGAAACAGGAAAGGGCCTTCCCCAAACATTTACCACAAAATTGGAAGCACAGAATCGTCATTGTATGCTGCAGCGTTAAAATTTCCCTTCACTGGAACTAACGGGCCTAGCCTGAACCATGAAAACATCCCCAGACCATTTGGGGCAGGTAGCATTCTCCTGGCATCCGCCAAACACAGATTCATCCATCAGACTGCCAGATGGTGAATCGTTGGTTCATCATTCCAGAGTCCAGTGGCGGTGAGCTTTACACCACTCCAGCCGACGCTTGGCATTGTGCATGGTGATCTTAGGTTTGTGTGCGGCTGCTCGGCCATGGAAACCCATTTCATTAAGCTCCCGATGAACAGTTATTGTGCTGACATTTCTTCCAGAGGCAGTTTGGAACTCGGTAGTGAGTCTTGCAACCGAGGACAGATGATTTTTACACGCTACGCACTTCAGCACTCAGCGGTCCCATACTGTGAGCTTGTATGGCCTACCACTTCCCAGCTGAGCTGTTGTTTCTCCTAGACGTTTCCACTTCACAATAACAGCACTTACAGTTGACCGTGGCAGCTCTAGCAAGGCAGAAATTTTATGAACTGACTTGTTGGAAAGGTGGCCTCCTATGACTGTGCCACGTTGAAAGTCACTGAGCTCTTCAGTAAGGCCATTTTACTGCCAATATTTGTCTATGGAGATTGCATTTCTGTGTGCTCAATTTTATACACCTGTCAGCAATGGGTGTGGCTGAAATAGTCGAAGGGGTGTCCACATACTTTTGTATATATAGTGTTTGTTTTCATAGCTCAATTTTTTCTCATGTCAGTGACTGATTGTGTTTACTCATGGTTCAGCCATAATAACTGTCTCATCTGACAGAAAAATGTAAGTTTTTCCAGCAATTGTAATTGTTCAGTGATACAATATTTGTATTACTGTCAGCTTTGCACAGGCCCTGTCGCTGCATTTACCAAGAAAGCAAACTAGAAGCAGACTGGTGACAGGCTTATGTTGTCATGAGTTATTGAACGACATTATGCCATACTGGATATGATATGGTACAGTATATTTTGTTAGTGTACAGCATAAGAATGCATATGCTCCATATGACCATAGCCACGGGAAGTAGGAGTGCTGAGGGTGCTGCAGTACCCCCTAAAACATGCAATTATTATTATTATTTTATTTTTTCTCCAAAAAGTAGTGCACTGGGCCTTTACTAGTCCTGTATTAGTGGACTGATATAAATGTCTGTAGCACCGGCAAACATTTTTAAAATCCCCCCCACAATTACTTCCTGCGGCTATACGACCTATGGATAGCCTATGGATGTGGTTTTCTATTCTCTCATTTTAATCTATTTAGTTTTTCCAATGACGTTTGTACTGCTCTTGAGCTGTGGAAGGGCTAGCATTTTGTTTCCATGTTTGAACCTCTCTTCTCCAAGCCCTGCTCTAGCTCACTGTCTCAATGACGCATAACGCACACGGCACTCCACAGTCCCAAGGTCTTTAGTGCTGCCATCTGCAAAGAATTCCTGCCTTTATTTGGTCTCAGAGCTTCTCTATCATGGTAACAGCAGCTAAATAGTGAGGAGTAACAAAAACAACCCCTGTGAAATACGGCCTGTGGGGCTCTTGCCATCTCGGATTAGCTCCTACAAAAAAAATGAAGATAATTTAGTCTCCATCTACCTTTTGGTTGGCTTTGTTAACAAAAGATCACTATTAATTGACACTTAATTCTGTAGACATCTAGATTCCCTCCCTCACTGTGCCCTTTTTTGTCTCATAGGCATGAACACTGTAGTACATGATTCTGCATTTGCAGCAACGATCATAGAGATTTCAACATTGATACTAACTCAATCATTGTTATTTGACACCTTTGTGTATGTGCTGGTAGTCCCAGGTGGTACTGGTAGCTCCGTTGTAGTCACTGGCATAGGACACACCCTGCACAAGCTTTTGGGGGCCCAGATAGCATATGAACACGTCATAAACCATTTTTATTTTTTTTGAATGACAGCAAATTAGCTTAGGGATTCTTTAAAGTCTGGCAATCCTTGTCCGGCAGGAGAACTTTATTTGTATAATTGAAAAAATATTTTGTTGCATTATTTGAGCTTAACATTTACAGTTAGGGGAATTTTATTGGGAAAAGATTTGTTTTGGGAATTTTCAAAATACTTTCAATATTATTGATTTCCTTGTCAGCTTTATGCTTCGAATTACCCTTGTCCGGAGCAAAGGATCCAAATTTCTAACTCTTCAAAAAAGTGTTAAAGTGTCATTTCTTGCAATAGCCCTCTGTAACTTTAAAGAATATTTCTCTTAAAACTGTGATTGTAACGTTCTTCGTCGGGCGAAAGAGAGGAGGACCAAAATGCAGCGTGATGATTATCCATTTTAATAGAATACTTTAAACAACGAACAAAAACAATAAACCGACAAAATGAACGAAGACGAAACAGTCCCGTAACGTGAACACAGAACACAGAAACACAGTAACAGGAACAATCACCCACAACCCATAAAGACAAAACAGGCTACCTAAATATGGCTCCCAATCAGAGACAACGACTAACACCTGCCTCTGATTGAGAACCATATCAGGCCAAACACATAGAAACAGTCAAACTAGACATACAACATAGAATGCCCACTCATATCACACCCTGACCAAACAAAACATAGAAACAAACAATGCAAACTATGGTCAGGGCGTGACAGTGATTCCTAAAAGATTTGTCCAGAGATTTGGTCAACTCAATATATTAATAACTTAACAGTATATGCATTGATTTTAATTTGACTCAATTGATCTCAAAACCCACATCGCTAAATGTGAAAAATCCTGTTAACTCTTCATTGATTGATTTAATTCTTACTAATAACCTCCATAAATATTTGTCTCGTGGAGTATTTGCATATGATCTCAGTGATCATTGTCCCATTGTATGTATTAGAGATACAAAACAGCAAAATACTAATCATCATTTAATTAAGAAGATACATATTAAAAAGTTTGTTGAACTGATTTAGCCACTATTTCCTGTATTCCTGACCCTGAGTTGGCTCTAGACAATATATCTTCCATATTTATTCATCCGGCAGATAAACACGCCCCTTTGAAACAATTCAGAGTCAAAGATAGATCGAACCCTTGGTTTTCTTCTGAATTTTCTGAGCTCATTCAGAGGAGAAATCAGGCCTGATTTTCTGTCCAGCGCCGCCTGAGCCATAGCAAGAAAAACTGACTGTAGTGGACTGGCAATCTTTCAGACAATTAAGAAAGGGAAAGGGAAAGGGGGATACCTAGTCAGTTGTACAATTGAATGCCTTCAACTGAAATGCGTCTTCCGCCTTAATCGACATCCACGTCTTCGGCGCCCGGGGAACAGTGGTTTAACTGCCTTGCTTAGGGGCAGAACGACAGATTTTTACCTTGTCAGCTCGGGGATTCGATCCAGCAACCTTTCGGTTACAGGCCCAACGCTCTAAACAGATGTTAAAAATTTTGGAAAACAGTAAATGCACTTTAATGTCCAAATTCTTCTTCTTCCCTGCCTAAGCAAGTTCTGTCTGACTCTGGCATCACAACTGAGAAGAATGTTATAAGTGTTGCTTTTAATCATTGTTTTATCTCTGCAGGCTTTTTTATTTTTATTTTGTCAGTCAATCAACTGCTCTTCCCTCTGCCAGCCTCTAGCTGACTCCATGGTTAACCTGTCAACTTCTAGCGAATCTCTGTTTTTATTTCAACAATTTACTATATGTGATGTGCTAGATGCGGGAGCTGATATGCTTGATCCATTTTGCAGCTCTCTGCCTCCCTTATTGCTGAATCATTAACCCATATATTTAACCTGACGATTATATCTGGTACTATTGCCAAGGTTTGGAAGGTGGCCCGTGTACTCCCCCTTCACAAAGAAAAGGTGGTGACCCTTGTGTCCTAAATAATTATTGGCCTATTTCTAAACGTTCTTGCCTAGCTAAAATATTTGTATTCTTGATTAATTCTCAGCTAAGAACTTTCTTATCTTTAAAATGTAATCTAAATGTACATCAGTCAGGTTGTAGACCAGGTCATAGCCCTATCTCTGTTGCATCCTTAGTTATTGTCACATGGAATGATGCTGGAGAGACGAAGCAGGTACAGGGAGTCAAACATTTAATAAATAACGGACATGGAACGAGACAGGAACAGCGTCAGCAAACAAGTAACACAAACAAAAGTAAATCAATGCAGAAGCGGGGAACAGAGCTGGGGAACTGACAAATATAGGGGAGGTAATAACAGGTGATGAGTGAGTCCAGGTGAGTCCAATATCGCTGATGCATGTGACGAGGGAAGGCAGGTGTGCGTAATGGATGATAAGAGTGCGTGATGCAGGGCAGCCTGGTGCCCTTAAGCGCCGGGAGGGGGGGAGTGGGAGCAGATGTGACAGTACCCCCCCTCCCCCCTCTTGGGGCGCCACCCAGAGTCCCACCTGGGCGAACCGGCTGAGACCTGGGCGCTGGGCAAGCCGGTTGGGGCGTGGGAGCCCAACGAACCGGCTGAGGTAAGATGCCTGTCAATCCCGCTGCAGAGAGGGAGCCTGAAGATCCGGTGGAGTGTGACGTGGGATGGGAAGCTGCCGAGCCAACCGAGGCAAAGAAACCTCTCGAGCCAGCCAGGGCGTGAAAGCTTGACGGGCTGGCTTAGGCACCCCCGGTTCCATCGGCGGCGGAATCCACCCCAATGTCACCAACAAAACAAAAAACAAACAAAAAAAACTCCTGGACCGGCTGGGCGAACAAGAACTGACGATCCGGCTGAGGCCCAACGTGGGATGGGCGCCACCAGAGCCAACCGGGGTAAGGAAACCTCTCGAGCAAGCTAGGGCGTGGAAGCCCGGCGAGCTGGCTAGGCACCCCCGGTTCCATCGGTGGCGACCCAGAGCCGATGACACCATACCAACCGGAACGCCAGTACTCCCCGATGCTTTGTGTGTTGGCTTCTGCATTTTGTCACATGGAATGACGCTGGAGAGACGAAGCAGGCACGGGGAGTCAAACATTTAATAAAGAACGGACATGGAACGAGACAGGAACAGCGTCAGCAAACAAGTAACACAAACAAAAGTAAATCAATGCAGAAGCGGGGAACAGAGCTGGGGAACTGACAAATATAGGGGAGGTAATAACAGGGGATGAGTGAGTCCAGGTGAGTCCAATATCGCTGATGCGCGTGACGAGGGAAGGCAGGTGTGCGTAATGGATGATAAGAGTGTGTGATGCAGGGCAGCCTGGCGCCCTCTGCGGGAGCAGACGTGACAGTTATAAATTATGAAGTTAACTGTATGGATAAAAGGCTACATTGTGCTGTTCTCTTCATTGATCTGTCAAAGGCTTTAGATACTGTTGATCACTCACTGCTAATTCAAAGGCTTTTCTCAATTGGCCTAGGCTCTATTTGAACTACATTCTGCCTTCACTGTATACAGAAAACTTTAATGACCTGAAATTAGTACTGAATGCAGGTAATACTAAGTATATGTTGTTCTCTAGAGCACATAAAAATAAGTCTGATTTAAGCATACTGTACTTTGGATGGTGTCCATACAGTGCATTTGGAAAGTGTTCAGACCCTTTGACTTTATCCACATTTTTTGTTACGTTAAAGCCTTATTCTAAATTTGATTACATGTATAAAAAATTTAAAACTGAAATATCACATTTACATAAATATTCAGACCCTTTACTCAGTACTTTGTTGAAGCACCTTTGGCAGCGATTACAGCCTTGAGTCTTCAGGAAAAGGACGCTACAAGCTTGGCACACTGTATTTGGGGAGTTTCTCCCATTCTTCTCTGCAGATCCTCTCAAGCTCTGTCAGGTTGGATGGGGAGTGACGCTCCACAACTATTTTCAGGTCTGTCCAGAGATGCCACTCATGCATTGTCTTGGCTGTGTGCTTAGGGTTGTTGTCCTGTTGGAAGGTGCACATTCACCCCAACCTGAAGTCCTGAGTGCTCTGGAGCAGATTTTCATCAAGGATCTCTCTGTACTTTGCTCCGTTCATCTTTCCCCCGATCCTGACTAGTATTCCAGTCTCGGCCGCTGAAAAACATCCCCACAGCATGATGCTGCCACCACCATGCATCAAGGTAAGGATGGTGCCAGGTTACCTCCAGACGTGACGCTTGGCATTCAGGCAAAATAGTTGAATCTTGATTTCATCAGACCAGAGTGACCATCGGGAACTCTGGAGCTCTGTCAGAGTGACCATTGGGTTCTTCTCCCCCGATTGCTCAGTTTAGCCAGGCAGCCAGCTCTAGGAAGAGTCTTGGTGGTTCGAAACTTCTTCCATTTAAGAATGATGGAGGCCACTGTGTTCTTGGGGACCTTCAATGCTGAAGAAATGTTTTGGTACCCTTCCCCAGATCTGTGCCTCGACACAATCCTGTCTCGGAGCTCTACTGACAATTCCTTCGACCTCATGGCTTGACTTTTGCTCTGACATGCACTGTCAACTGTGGGACCTTATATAGACAGATCTGTGCCTTTCCAAATCATGTCCAATCAATTGAATTTACCACAGGTGGACTCCAGTCAAGTTGTAGAAACATCTCAAGAATGATTAATGGAAACAGGATGCACCTGAGCTCAATTTTGAGTCTCATAGCAATGGGTCTGAATACTTATGTAAATAAGGTATTTCTGTTTTTTGTTTTTTTAATAAATTTGCAAACATTTCTAAAAACCTGTTTTTCCTTTGTCATTATGGGGTATTGCATGTATATTGATGAGGAATAATATTTATTTAATCCATTTTAGAATAAGGCTGTAACATAACAAAATGTGGAAAAAGTAAATGGGTCTGAATACTTTCCGAATGCACTGTATATACAGTAGCAGCCAAAAGTTTGGACACACGTTCTCATTCAAGGTTTTTTCTTTACTTTTACTATTTTCTACATTGTAGAATAATAGTGAAGATATCAAAACTATAAAATAACACATATGGAATCATGTAGTAACCAAAAAAGTCTGAAACAAATCAAAATATACTTTATTTTAGATTCTTCAAAGTAGCCACCCTTTGCCTTGATGACAGCTTTGCACACTCTCGTTTTCACTACACCCGCAGTAACATCTGCTAAATATGTGTATATGACCAATTAAATTGTATTTTATTTGGCACTGTATATCGTGTCCACGCTTACAAATATCTGGATAGTACTGTATATTGTTGAGTTAGTTAACCTCTCTTGGGTAGGGAGCAGTATTTTCACGTCCGGATGAAAAGCGTGCCCAGAGTAAACTGCCTGCTACTCAGGCCCAGATCCTAGGATATGCATATTATTAGTAGATTTGGATATAAAACACTCTGAAGTTTCTAAAACTGTTTGAATGATGTCTGTGAGTATAACATAACTCATATGGCAGGCAAAAACCTGAGAAAAAATCCAACCAGGAAGTGGGAAATCTGAGGTTTGTAGGTTTTCAACTCTTTGCTTTTCCAAGATACAGTGGAAATGGGGTCATGTTGCACTTCCTAAGGCTTCCACTAGATGTCAACAGCCTTTAGAACCTTGTTTGATGCTTCTACTGTGAAGTGAAGTGGGGGCAAATGAGAGGGGATTGAGTAAGGTCTCTCCCAGAGTGCCACGAGCTGACCATGCGCGTTCATGTGGGAGTTAGCTTGAGTTCATTGCATTTCTGAAGACAAAGGAATTCTCCGGTTGGAACATTATTGAAGATTTATGTTAAAAACATCCCAAAGATTGGTTCTATACTTCGTTTGACATGTTTCTACGGACTGTAATATAACTTTTTGGACTTTTCGTCCGTACTTTCCGCTGGACTTGCACGCGCGTCGTGAGCTTAGATTGTGTACTGAACGCAAAACAACAAGGAGGAATTTGGACATAAATGATTGACATTATCGAACAAAACAAAGATTTATTGTGGAACTGGGATTCCTGGGAGTGCATTCTGATGAAGATCATCAAAGGTATGTGAATATTTCTAATGCTATTTCTGACTTCTGTTGACTCCAACATGGCGGATATCTCTTTGGGTTGATTTGTCGTCTGAGCGCCGTACTCAGATTATTGCATGGTTTGCTTTTTCCGTAAAGTTTTTTTTAAATCAGTGGTTGCATTAAGGAGAAGTGGATCTAAAATTCCATATATAACACTTGTATTTTCATCAACATTTATGATGACTATTTCGGTAAATTGATGTGGCTCTCTGCAAAATCACCGGATGTTTTGGAACTACTGAACATAACGCACCAATGTAAACTCAGATTTTTGGATATAAATATGAACTTTACCGAACAAAACATACATGTATTGTGTAACATGAAGTCCTATGAGTGTCATCTGATGAAGATCATCAAAGGTTAGTGATTAATTTTATCTATATTTCTGCTTTTTGTGACTCCTCTCTTTGGCTGGAAAACTGGCTGTGTTTTTCTGTGACTTGGCTCTGACCTAACATAATCGTTTGGTTTGCTTTCGTCGTAAAGCCTTTTTGAAATCGGACACTGTGGCTGGATTGACAACAAGTGTATTTTTAAAATGGTGTAAAATACATGTATGTTTGAGGAATTTTTATTATGGGATTTCCGTTGTTTTGAATTTGGCGCCCTGCAGTTTCACTGGTTGTTGACGAGGTGAGACGCTACCGTTCCACATACCCTAGAGAGGTTTTTAAGAAGCTGAGAATAAAAATGGGCTTCTTTGAAAGAAACAGGTCCTGCCTCTCGCTAAATAGTAGAAAGCAGATTATTTAGTCAACGTTCCTATCGCTCCTAGACTATGGCAACATCATCTATATGAATGTAGCGCACTGCACTTTATTACGGGAGACAATTTTAGTACTCATCACTGCATTCTCAAACAGAAAGTTGGATGGCTGGCTTTGATGTCACGTACATTACTATGTTTTCATTTATAAAGTCCTTTTACATAAAGCCCCACTGCACCTAACATCATAACTAAACTTTAGACATACGAGTTACCACACTCTGGAAATTCCTTTGGTCTTTACTGAGTTAGGTAAATCAGCTTTTAGTTTTCATTCACCTTATTTATGGAACAATCTTCAAAATGTTCTTAAATGTGATGTTCTGGTGCAACTAGGGCAATTCAGAAAGCTGATTGAGCAACTTAATACTGATGAATTTGTTTGTATTTTAGGACCGCGTTTTACTTTCTTTCTTTGTATTTATATGTGATGTGTGTATGTTCTGTAATTGTTAGGGGTGTGTACGGGAGGCGGAGTCAGGTGCAGGAGAGCAGAGTGTAGTAAACAGGCGCACTTTAATTACGGTCCAAAAATGACAGCACATAAAAACATAAACGTGCCAAAAACACGGAACATAACAAAAGTATGGTGCCTGACAATATCCACATAACAATAAACAATTACACACAAAGACATGGAGAGGAACAGAGGACTAAATACATGCAGTGATTATGGAATGAAAACCAGGTGTGTATGGAACAAGACAAAACAAATGGATATATGAGAAATGGAGCGGCGATGGCTAAAAAGCCAGTGACGTCGATCGCCAAACGCCGCCTCGAACAAGGAGAGGAGCCGACTTCGGCGGAAGTCGTGACAGTAATTTATGTAATTCAGGGCTCCCTGATAAAATAAAGGTTAAATTAAAATTTTAAAAAGCTAATTTGTCCTATTTAGTTAGCTTGCTGTTGCTAGCTGGCCTTAATCAATATCCACGTCTTTGGCACCCAGGGAACAGTGGGTTAACTGCCATGCTCCTGGGGCAGAAAAACAGATTTTTACCTTGTCAGCTCGGGGATTCAATCCAGCAACCTTCCGGTTACTGGCCCAACGCTCTAACCACTAGGCTACCTGCCACCCGAGGAAGCTCTAACCACTAGGCTACTTGCAGAGCGTTCTAAGCCACAAATAAAAGCAGGTAGCCAGTCACTAAAAAAAGGGGGGGGAAAGGATTTAAATATAAAAATCTATACAAAAATAAGACTCATAAATATCAAAAATAAGAAACAAAGACAAATAGAAACAAATTGTATTATATAAACACAAATAAAAAAGAGAATCAAATTATTACACTATTACCCTATTGCTAACAAAAAACACACAAATAAAACTAAATTGCACAAATCCTATATCACTCAAATACACAAATAGAATAACACACTTATAAAGAAGAGAACCTGATTATTCCACGATTCCACTATACTACAGAAACACACAAACTAAATTGCACAACTACATTAGTACTGTACAAAGTTAGAGGTGCGCTATTTGATAGATTCCCCCGCTCCCCCTTCCTCGGACTTCCAGTGGGGAGACCTGAGGTCAACCTACCCCCGCCCCCCTCCCCATCTCGTACTTCTGAGTGGGAGACCTTCCCAGACAGTAGCCTACCTAGCTCACAAACTAGAATCAGGGTGCCCACTCTGACAAGGTTAATTGACCCACAGTCCCACACGGTGACATGATATCATTGACGTGACGTGCAAATGAGCGATAGAAAACCGATTGTGCAAATGTCACCATTCCGAATATTATTATTATTTGTAATTTTTTAATATAAATGTTTTTGTGCGGGCGCCCTGTGCCGCCCCCGGCAAGATGCCACCCTGGGCGGCTGCCCATGTCGCCTATACCTAAATCCGCCACTGAGTGTAGGTGCAATGTTTGAATCAGCATGTTAGACCGCTGCGCCACTCGGGGTCCCGAGTGTAGTGCACATGTGACAAACTCTTTCCATGGAGGGCTGAGTGTTTGCAGGTTTTTAGCTCCTTCCTTGTACTTGATTGATAAATTAAGGTCACTAATTAGTAAAGAACTCCCCTCATCTACAAAGTAAAATGCATTCATAGCCCTTGACTTTTTAAAAATGTTGCTATGTTACAGACTGAATTTAAAATTACATTGAGATTTTGTGTCACTGGCCTACGGACAATACCCCATAATGTCAAAGGGGAATTATGTTTTTAGAAATATTTGTACAAATTAATAAAAAATGAAAAGCTGAAATGTCTTGAGTCAATAAGTATTCAACCCCTTTGTTATGGCAAGCATGAATAAATTCAGGAGTAAAAATTGCTTAACAGGTCACATGATAAGTTGCATGGACTCACTCGGTGTGCAATAATAGTGTTTAAGATGATGATTTTTTAATGACTACCTCATCTCTGTACCCCACACAATTATCTCTAATAAGACCAGGGAGGTTTCCCAATGCCTCACAAAGGGCACCTATTGGTAGATAGGTCCAAAAAAATGCAGACATTGAATATCCCTTTGAACATTGGGAAAATTATGGATTCAACTTTGGATAGTATAACTAACTCAGTTGCCGGAGAGGAAGGAAACCACTCAAGGATTTCACCATGAGGCCAATGGTGACTTTAAAACAGTTACATAGTTTAATGGCTGTGATAGGAGAAAACTGAGGATGGATTAACAGCATACTCCACAATACTAAATGACAGAGTGAAAAGAAGGAAGCCTGTACAGAATAAAAAATATTCCAAGACATGCATCCGGTGTGCAATAAGGCACTTAAGTAAAACGGAAAAAATGTGTGTCCTTTATGTCCTGAATACAAATCCAACACAACACATCATTGAGTACCACTTCATATTTTCAAGTATTGTGGTGGCTGCATCATGTTATGGGTATGCTTGTCATTGGCAAGGGAGTTTTTAGGGTAAAAAGAAATTAATGGAGAAGAGAATGGAGAATGGAGCTAAGCACAGCCAAAATCTTGGAGGAAAACCTGGTTAGTCCGCTTTTCAACAGACACTGGGAGACAAATTCACCTTTCAGCAGGACAATAACCTAAAACACAAGGCCAAATATACACTGGAGATGCTTACCAAGACGACATTGAATGTTCCTGAGTGGCTTAGTTACAATTTTGACTTAAATCGACTTGAAAATGTCTGCCTAGCAATGATCGACAACCAACATTACATATTTTTTTTAAAGAATACTTTGCAAGTATTGTACAATCCATGTGTGCAAAGCTTACCCAGAAAGACTCACAGCTGTAACCGCTGCCAAAGGTGATTCTAACATCTATTGACTCAGGGATGTGAATACTTATGTAAATTAGATATTTCTGTATTTCATTTTCAATAAATGTTCAAACATTTGTAAAATTATGTTTTCACTTTGTCATTATGGGGTATTGTGTGTCGACGGGTGAGAAAAAAAAATGTCATCCCCTTGGAATTCAGGCTGTACTGTAACACAACAAAATGTGGAAAAAGGGAAGGGGTCTGAATATTTTCCGAATGCGCTGTAAGTCAAGGGTTTATGAATACTTTCCGAAGGCACTTTATGTAACCCCTGTGTGTTTTTTGTGTGATGTGATGAACGTATTGTAAATGCCTGTTTGATGGGAAACAACGTCCAGTATCATGTCTCATTGCCAGAGACATGATGCCCCCTTTACAGAGTGGTTTTTGTCTTTAGGGATGCCGTCCCAGTCCCATCACCAAGAGCAGCGCTGATCCAGAGCCTAACGTCCCAGAGTGCAGAGTTTGTGATGGAAGAGCACGTGCAGCTCAGCACTGGACTGCAGACCCAGGAGAGACACTTGTTCCTCTTCAGTGACACACTCATCATCGCTAAATCAAAGTTAGTCCTCAGCATATAAAAATAATGTTCACTTACTGAACAAGATGAATAGAATAGATGAGAACTAACAATGACTTAATAGAAGTTATCATTTTCTCCACTATGTAAATTGTACAGATTTATCTTAGGACGAGAGGGGCACTTTAACAAAATGAAAATATAAAGTGGAATTGATGATTGCAATTACTGTTGTATTTGTCCTGATAGATTGCTGATATCGTTGTATTTACCTGTTGTCTTGCAGGTCTTCCACAAGCCGCAAACGGAAGGAGAGAGTGAGACTGTGTGAGATGTGGTTGGCTTCCTGCACGGAAGAGGTTGCAGAGAGAAAACTGTGCTCAAAGAACTCCTTTGTCATTGGCTGGCCTAACACCAATTACGTGGTAACTCTCAGGTAGGCTACTCCAATCTAATCATTTTTGGTTAGTACTTGACATTTAATTAGATTCCTATTTTGGGAAATAAATATGACATTTGTTTTCCCTATCAGTTCATCGGAGTCAAAGGAGAAGTGGCTTTCCACTTTACAATGGTAAGGAAATACTCACAAAACCCAGATGTACAATATAGAAAATGATTTCTGAAATTAAATGTATAGGATTATGTACTGTACCTATCTGATGCATGCACATTAGCACTAATATATGCCACATGTGCTATTTGGCACAGGCACATCACAAAATCCAAGGAAGTGGAATATCTCAGTAATCTCACCATGAAGGTTCTTCTCATGGACATTGGAAATAGTGCAATGGTAAGAGAATTCACTCATCTACAACTACTGCTACTTCTCGGATGCTTATTGATTATTTCCCCCAAATGTTCACATTCTAAATGAAATATGATTACATGTATGACTATTTCTAGTTAACATAACATTTATTCAAGTAACCTCAGAAAATATTTTCCAATTCTATAAGATTATGAAGGAATTATTTGTGTTTTAATCTAGACGACTGTGAATGTGGACAATACATGTGACGTTGACAAAGTCATCAGGATCCTCACCCAACAATTTAGACTCACTGTGAGTTGTTGCCACCAATTTCTGTGTTCATTATGTCTTTGTTCTATTATTAGAAGTAATCCAAATGTTTTGTTTGGATTATGTATTGACAAACATTTTACTATAATTATAGAGTAATATATCATTATTATTATTACTATTACCAAGCTCTGCAATATTACACCTGTTGTAAATCTTTTTATTTGTATTTTTTTATGTTTACTCTTTAGAATTTAGATCAAATTCTGCTACCACTAGCCTACATGTTTACTCATAGATCTTTAGAAAAGACAGGAAGAGTATCAGAAAAGGAACACAAGGATCATTGACAACATTTTATGCTTTACAATGGCATTTCCTGTCTCTGACCATGCCTGGGCTTATAGATTACTCAGAGTTTCCTTTCTTCATCCTAAACATAATTGTTCTACTCCCATAGGGCAGACCCACTGACTACCGCCTCTGGGTAGTCTCAGGGAGAGAGGAAGCCCCATATCCTCTTATCGGTGAGGAAATGTGATAGTACTATCACTATGCACTGAAACACGCCTCCAAAAACAGTCAGGATGAAGACACACTTGGCTTGGATTTTAGACCATAGTTTCTGTCTAGTCAAAGGATTACCCAAACTAATATTTCAGTCGGGCAGGTTCTGTCTGTACTCATCTTAGTGTGTTCACATGGAGTGTTTGTGACTTGAAACTGTAATCTTGCGACCTGGCTACAGGAGCCTCTCACAAAGCCAAGGCATATTAGGAATCCTGGGGATCGGAAGAGGGATTCGTGAGGACCTTTGTGTGTCTGGAATTAATGTCTCATACAACCGCATGCTATTCTGTCTAAAGGGCAGATACCTATTTTTCTCAAGTCAATGCTGGTAGAAAAATATATAATTTAGTCAATGCTCATTTTTATATTTTAGCAGACACTCTTATCCAGAGCGACTTACAGTAGTGAGTGTATACATTTTCATACTGGTGCCCTGTGGGAATCAAACCCACAACCCTGGCGTTGCAAGCACCATGCTCTACCAACTGAGATACACTGGAAAAAATAGACCCTGGGAAATGTAGGTGATCTCAGTTTGAAAAATGTTTGCTTAGGACTGGTACTACAAGCATTTTTATCTAACATTTGCTTTGTCTTTAAGCCCATGTAATTATAAGGAGGTTGTGATTCATCATGTATCTCCCATATAATTTAATCACTCCTTTCGATTTGTTGGGTTTATTTGAACAGATAGTAAGCTAATGACAGATTACCAGGAAAGATAAAATGATAATGGTCACAGAGCAGTATAAGCCGGATTCAGTCCTACCGTGACAGCGTTATGTACATGTACCAGGAGCAGCAGCACTAACCACTTGACTATCCAGGTCACATCATCATTCATTCATGATTATAAACTGGGTGATTCAAGCCCTGAATGCTGATTGGCTGACATTCCCGTATACCACAGGTATGACAAAACATTTATTTTTACTGCTCTAATTACGTTAGTAACCAGTTTATAATGGCAATAAGGCACCTCGAGGGTTTGTAGTATATGGCCAATATACCACGGCTAAGGGCTGTATCCAGGCACTCCGCGTTGCGTCGTGGTTAAGAACAACCCTTAGCCGTGGTATATTGGCCATTACCACACCCCTTTGTGCCTTATTCCTTAACTAAACAGAAATGGTAGCAGCAGGGAGTGAATGCATTTTCCAATTCTATACAACAACAAAAACTGATCTACACGTGTCGTGTCTGACAGGTCATGAGCATCCCTTCAGTATTATCCTGAACTCCTTGAGGGAAATGGACTGCCAAGCCTCGGCAGTCACCAACAACATTCTGACTGTAGATGGGAGCCTCTACCTTGATCACCTTCTTAAAGACACTTCCGGCCCTCGCTTCATCCTTAGGCTAAAGGCTGAAGGGGGAGGACATGGTCGAGCAGGTGAATCATTCATTAACTTTCACAGAGAGAGATAGAGAAAGAGATGCTGGCATGTATTGATTTTTAAGTTCCCCCGAGATACACCACAGGGGTAAACAATGTCATTTTCTTTAGTGCATTTTGTTTCTACTTTCTACACGTCAATTATCTAGCTCTCTTTACGGAAGTGGTTTATTCATAATGGAGATAGTAAATAACTTCCTGTCACGCTAGCACATGTAGTTCTACAGATGTTATCAGAGTCTCCTTCCTGTAATTAGAATAATGACAGTGTTCTAAATGTTCCATTGCTTGTTGGAGGCATAGCATACTGTCTCTCTGTCATAGCATACTGTCTCTCTGTCATAGCATAAAATTGTGAGAAAAAAATTATACAAATTATTTTATAGATGACCTTTTTGCTGCTCTTTATAATGAATCATGTATTCTCAAATGCCAATTGAATTGTTTTGCACAGTCATTTCTATGCACAAATGCGGAAAGTAAATCTGAAAAACCATGCATGGCGATTTCTCTGCATGATGCCTTATTAATTAACCACTTGACTATCCAGGTCACATCATCATTCATTCATGATTATAAACTGGGTGATTCAAGCCCTGAATGCTGATTGGCCAACATTCCAGTATACCACAGATATGACAAAACATTTATTTTTACTGCTCTAATTACGTTAGTAACCAGTTTATAATGGCAATAAGGCACCTCGAGGGTTTGTGGTATATGGCCAATATACCACGTCGAAGGGCTGTATCCACACATCAGTTCCTCACATCCTTGTCTTTTCATGTATGCCTTTGTGGCTGTATTGTCCCTGTCTGTGTCTGCACACTTAGAAAACAAGGTTCTTCAAGAGTTATTTGGTAAGGGTGATGGTTCTATGTGCAACCATAATGACTCTTTAAGTGGTCATTTAGCTGTGCGACCTGGAGTTTCATTTTGGGAGCACCAGTGGAAAAAAAACACTCTTCTCTACACTGTTCAAACAAGACAGGATGTCTCCCGCGGTCGCTTGCTTTATGCTCCTCGGCCACACACAGCAAGCGCCACCCTCTGTCACTCATGCAGGTAGCACACAATTCCTCCAGAGGAGGGTGCAATTGCGACCGGAAATTCAGGGCATTCCTGCATGTTGGCATTCCAAATGATCAATGATCCCAAACACACCGCCCGGGCAACGAAGGAGTGGCTTCGTAAGAAGCATTTCAAGGTCCTGGAGTGGCCTAGCCAGTCTCCAGATCTCAACCCCATAGAAAATCTTTGGAGGGAGTTGAAAGTCCGTGTTGCCCAGCAACAGCCCCAAAACATCACTGCTCTAGAGGAGATCTGCATGGAGGAATGGGCCAAAATACCAGGAACATTGTGTGAAAACCTTGTGAAGACTTACAGAAAACGTTTGACCTCTGTCATTGCCAACAAAGGGTATATAACAAAGTATTGAGATAAACTTTTGTTATTGACCAAATACTTATTTTCCACCATAATTTGCAAATAAATTCATTAAAATCCTACAATGTGATTTTCTGGATTTTATTTCCTCATTTTGTCTGTCATAGTTGAGGTGTACCTAGGATGAAAATTACAGGCCTCTCTCATCTTTTTAAGTGGGAGAACTTGCACAATTGGTGGCTGACTAAATACTTTTTTTGCCCCACTGTATATATAAAAAATAACAATACTGCTTTCCACGTTGCTTCTAAATATGAATCCACATGTTTTCTCTATTATACTATTAGTTTGTGTATCTTGCCCTCTGTAAAACGTGATTTAGTTAGTCTAAGGAAGCTGGCAAACACGTTTGGTGTTTGCCAAAAGGCATGTGGGAGACTCCCCAAACATATGGAAGAAGGTACTCTGGGCAGATGAGACTAAAATGTTGCTTTTTGGCCATCAAGGAAAACGCTATGTCTGGCCCAAACCCAACACCTCTCATCACCCCGAGAATACCATTTTTCATAGGCAGGGACTGGGAAACTGGTCAGAATTGAAGGAATGATGGATGGTGCAAAATACAGGGAAATTCTTGAGGGGAAACCTGTTTCAGTCTTCCAGAGATTTGAGACTGGGACAGAGGTTCACCTTCCAGCAGGACAATGACCCTAAGCATACTGCTAAAGCAACACTTGAGTGGTTTAAGGAGAAACATTTAAATGTCTTAGAATGGCCTAGTCAAAGCCCAGACCTCAATCCAATTGAGAATCTGTGGTATGACTTAATGATTGCTGTACACCAGCGGAACCCATCCAACTTGAAGGAGCTAGAGCAGTTTTGCCTTGAAGAACGGGCAAAAATCCCAGTGGCTAGATGTGCCAAGCTTATAGAGACATACCCCAAGAGACTTGCAGGTTGTAAGGCAACAAAATAGGAAAAATGCCAAGGGGGGGTGAATACTTTCGCAAGCCACTGTACTGATACTTTGCTTGTTTGATGGGCGTAGTAGGATTTCTTGTAAGCGTCGGGTTAGTGTCCCGTTCCTTGAAAGAGGCAGCTCTAGCCTTTAGCTCAGTGCGGATGTTGCCTGTAACCCATGGCTTATGGTTGGGATATGTACAGTGGGGAGAACAAGTATTTGATACACTGCCGATTTTGCAGGTTTTCCTACTTACAAAGCATGTAGAGGTCTGTAATTTTTTATCATAGGTACACTTCAACTATGGGAGACGGAATCTAAAACAAAAATCCAGAAAATCACATTGTATGATTTTTAAGTAATTAATTTGCATTTTATTGCATGACATAAGTATTTGATACATCAGAAAAGCAGAACTTAATATTTGGTACAGAAACCTTTGTTTGCAATTACAGAGATCATACGTTTCCTGTAGTTCTTGACCAGGTTTGCACACATTGCAGCATGGATTTTGGCCCACTCCTCCATACAGATCTTCTCCAGATCCTTCAGGTTTCGGGGCTGTCGCTGGGCAATACGGACTTTCAGCTCCCTCCAAAGATTATCTATTGGGTTCAGGTCTGGAGACTGGCTAGGCCACTCCAGGACCTTGAGATGCTTCTTACGGAGCCACTCCTTAGTTGCCCTGGCTGTGTGTTTCGGGTCGTTGTCATGCTGGAAGACCCAGCCACGACCCATCTTCAATGCTCTTACTGAGGGAAGGAGGTTGTTGGCCAAGATCTCGCGATACATGGCCCCATCCATCCTCCCCTCAATACGGTGCAGTCGTCCTGTCCCCTTTGCAGAAAAGCATCCCCAAAGAATGATGTTTCCACCTCCATGCTTCACGGTTGGGATGGTGTTCTTGGGGTTGTACTCATCCTTCTTCTTCCTCCAAACAGGGCGAGTGGAGTTTAGACCAAAAAGCTCTATTTTTGTCTCATCAGACCACATGACATTCTCCCATTCCTCCTCTGGATCATCCAGATGGTCATTGGCAAACTTCAGACGGGCCTGGACATGCGCTGGCTTGAGCAGGGGGACCTTGCGTGCGCTGCAGGATTTTAATCCATGACGGCGTAGTGTGTTACTAATGGTTTTCTTTGAGACTGTGGTCCCAGCTCTCTTCAGGTCATTGACCAGGTCCTGCCGTGTAGTTCTGGGCTGATCCCTCACCTTCCTCATGATCATTGATGCCCCACGAGGTGAGATCTTGCATGGAGCCCCAGACCGAGGGTGATTGACCGTCATCTTGAACTTCTTCCATTTTCTAATAATTGCGCCAACAGTTGTTGCCTTCTCACTAAGCTGCTTGCCTATTGTCCTGTAGCCCATCCCAGCCTTGTGCAGGTCTACAATTTTATCCCTGATCTCCTTACACATCTCTCTGGTCTTGGCCATTGTGGAGAGGTTGGAGTCTGTTTGATTGAGTGTGTGGACAGGTGTCTTTTATACAGGTAACGAGTTCAAACAGGTGCAGTTAATACAGGTAATGAGTGGAGAACAGGAGGGCTTCTTAAAGAAAAACTAACAGGTCTGTGAGAGCCGGAATTCTTACTGGTTGGTAGGTGATCAAATACTTATGTCATGCAATAAAATGCAAATTAATTACTTAAAAATCATACAATGTGATTTTCTGGATTTTTGTTTTAGATTCCGTCTCTCACAGTTGAAGTGTACCTATGATAAAAATTACAGACCTCTACACGCTTTGTAAGTAGGAAAACCTGCAAAATCGGCAGTGTATCCAATACTTGTTCTCCCCACTGTATGTACATATGGTCACTTGGGGGATGATGTGGTCGATGCACTAATTAATGAAGCCAGTGACTGATGTGGTAAACTCCTCAAAGCCATCAGATGAGTTCCGAGAATATTTTTCAGTCCATGCTAGCGAAAAAGTCCTGTTGCTTGGCATCCACTTCATCAGACCATTTCCATATTGAGCGCGTCACTGGGACTCCCTGTTTTGAGTTTTTGCTTGTAATCATGAATTAAGAGGATAGAGTTATGGTCAGATTTGCCACAAGGAGGGCACGGGAGAGCTTTGTAAGCATCTCTGTGTGAAGAGTAAAAGTGATCTAGAGTTTTTTCACCTCCAGCTGCACAGGTGACACGCTGGTAGAAATTTGGTAAGACGGATTTCAGTTTTCCTGCATTAAAATCACCGGCCACTAGGAGCACCACCTCTGGATGAGCATTTTCTTGTTTACTTATGGCCTCATACAGCTTGTTGAATGCGTGCCAGCATCTTAGTGCCAGCATCGGTTTGTGCTGGTAAATAGACATATAGATGAGAACTCTTAGTATGGTGTACAGCTTATCATGAGGTATTCTAACTCAGGCGAGCAGAACATCAAGTCTTCTTTCATATTAGAGATTGCGTACCAGATGATGTTAACAAAGAGACACATACCACCCCCCATGAGCTTACCAGACGCTGCCGTTCTGTGCTGCCGATGCACAGAAAAAAAAGCTATTATCCATGTCCTTGTTCAGCTAAGTTTCAGAGAAACTGTAGGATATTAAAGTTCTTCAAAACCTCTCCTCGGCGACAGCCTGCCATTCCATGTATTTGATCTATTCCAGTGCTAGCACACCTGATTCAACTTGTCAACCAACACAAAAATAGCATCTATGGATTTTTTATTCAACACAAAACAATATTATATGGCAGAAACTTTTTTATAGAACCTTTGAAATTGAGAATAGTTCTTTAGAGAACCTTAATAAGAAAGTGTACTTTACAGCACCATACAAATTATATATATATTTTGTAGTACCAGAATAGGGTTCTAACAACAGAACAACAAAAATATAAACACAACATGCAACAATTAAAAATATTTTACTGAATTACAGTTCATATAAGGACATCAGGCAATTGAAATATATAAATATATTAGTCACTAATCTATGAATTTCACATGACTGGGAGTGCAGATATGAATCTCTTGGTCCCAGATACCTTTAAAAAAAGGTAGGGTCGTGGATCAGAAAACCAGTCAGTATCTGGTGTGAACACTATTTGCTTTATGCAGCGAGACACATCTCCTTTGCATGGAGTTGATCAGGCTGTTGATTGTGGTCTGTACAATGTTGTCCCACTCCTCTTCAATGCTGTGGGAAGTTGCTGGATATTGGTAGGAACTGGAACACGCTGTCGTACACGTCGATCCAGGGCAATCAAAAACATGCTCAATGGGTGACATGTCTGGCGAGTATGCAGGCCATGGAAGAACTGGGACATTTTTAGCTTCCAGGAATTGTGTTCAGGTCCTTGTGACAGTGCATTAACATTCTGAAACATGAGGTGATGGAGGCGGATGAAAGGCATGACAATGGGACTCTCATCATGGTATCTCTGTGCATTCAAATTGCCGTCGATAAAATGCTATTGTATTCGTTGTCTTTAGCCCACGCCACATGGGGCACTCTGTTCACTACTTTGACGACAGCAAACCACTCGCCCACATGACTCCATACACGCTTTCTGCCATCTGCCCTGTACAGTTGAAACCGGGATTCATCTGTGAAAAACACACTTCTCCAGCATGCCAATGGCCATCGAAGGTGGGGGTTTGCCCACTGATGTTGGTTACGATGCTGAACTGCAGTCAGGTCCAAACTCTGGTGAGGATGACGAGCACGCAGATGAGCTTCCCTGAGAAAGTTTCTGACAATTTGTACAGAAATTCTTCGGTTGGCACATCCACAGTTTCATCAGCTGTCTGGGTGGCTGGTCCCAGATGATCCCGCAGGTGAAGAAGCCGGATGTGGAGGTCCTGGGCTGGCGTGGTTACACGTGGTCTGTGGTTGTGAGGCCGGTTGGACGTACTGTCAAATTCCCTAACATGACTTTGGAGGTGGCTTATGGTAGAGAAATTAACATTCAATTCTCTGGCAAAAACTCTGGTAGAGATTCCTGCGGTAAGCATGCCAACTGCACACTCCCTCAAAACTTTAGACATCTGTGGCATTGTGTTGTGTGACAAAACTGCATATTTTAGAGTGGCCTTTTATTGTCCCCAGCACAAGGTGCACCTCTGTAATGTTCATGCTGTTTAATCAGCTTCTTGATATGCCACACTTGTCAGGTGGATGGATTATCTTGGCAAAGAAATCCACACTAACAGGGATGTAAACACATTTGTGCGGTAAACTTGAGAGAAATAAGCTTTTGGTGCGTATGGAACATTTCTGGGATGTTTTATATCAGCTTGTGAAACATGGGACCAACACTTTACATGTTGCATTCATCTTTTTGTTCAGTATAGAAACTTTTGGTAATGGTTCTTTATAGAACCTTAGGAAAGAGTTCTTTACATCACAAAACAAGGTTACATATAGAACCTTATGAACATGGTTCTTTTCAGAATCTTTGAAAAGTGTTCTACAGTATATACTGTAGCACCAAAAAGAGTTACGCTATCGTTACGAGCCAAATAACCCTTATTTGACATTATATATAATTTTTTTGGTGTGTTCCCCTCTGGGAATTGCGTTGATTTGTTACTCAAAATGACATTTTAATATTTTTGTTTGGCTAAAAGCAGGTTTGATTGAATGACAACCACCTATCTGTCACTCAGAGTTTCTAAAGAATGCGCTGTTCATAATTTCCAACAGATTCCTTTCAGAAACACATAAAGAGAAAGAAGTCTCTGTTAGACTGGGCTCTGAGAAGAGGACATGGCAGCCAAGGAGGTGGATATCCTGAATCCCCCACAACTCCTCACAAGCTCTTTGGTCTTTCATTGTCCTCCATCTGTCATCATGGAACCCTACCCAGACCCATCATGGTGAGTTGTGATCCCCCTCAAATATGAAAAATGATAAAGTATTAATCTCTACTGCTGGGAAAGCAGTGAGGATAATTCCAGTCATGATGGGCAAATTAGGATAATATCAGTCATGGTGGGCAAATTATTCACAGCTTGTAATTGCGCCTGCAAACTACTACATGTCTGGTCTATTCTCCATACAGGACATGCTGTATCTGTTGTATCATGAGGGCCCCACCACCACAGGGATCTTCCGGCGCTCAGCCAATGCTAAGACATGCCGGGAACTGAAGGAAAGACTGAACTCTGGCAACAGTGTTCAGCTGGAGGGGGAGTCTGTGTTTGTTGCTGCATCAGTCATCACTGTAATTGCTTTCTGAAGTCTCACTTATGTTTTAGATTATTTACTTGCCTGCATTGGATTTTAAACTGAAATTTTATGGCCAGCAGTAACAGTAACATGTTAAAATGGAGGACCAAAAGTAAGAAAATAACCATTTTCATACTGTACTGTATAGATTTTGATTGCTAGGACTTATATTTGAATGAACAGGACTTTCTGCGCAACATCCCTGGCAGTGTGCTAAGTACTGGTCTGTATGAGAAGTGGATGGAGGTCATGGCGGCTGATGATATTGAAGACAAGATTGACTTGATAAAAGGGTGAGAGATTCATACATCTGTTTACTTGTTTACCAACAATAGATTAGTGGCTAAAATAAAGGAGTTGTCATATGGTTCTTGATAAACTGAGACAATTGTGTTAGAGCAGGGATGAAACAAAAGACTCCACCCTCTGCACCCACCTCTGATATAATGGATCTGCTTACAATTGTTTTATTGAGATTTTTCCACTTGAATAGGTGGCTACCTATTCTATGGGATTTGAAGCCTCCTGAGTGGCGCAGTGGTCTAAGGGACTGTATCGCAGTGCCACTAGAGATTCAGCTGTGCCACTAGAGATTCTGGGTTCAAGTCCAGGCTCTGTCGCAGCCGGCTGCGACCGGGAGACCCATGGGGTGGTGCACAATTGGCCCAGTGTTGTCCGGGTTAGGGGAGGGTTTGGACAGCAGGGATGTCCTGGTCCCATTGCGCACTAGTGACTCCTGTGGCGGGCCGGGCGCAGTGCACGCTGGCACGGTCGCCAGGTGCACAGTGTTTCCTCCGACACATTGGTGCGACTGGCTTCCGGGTTAAGTGGGCACTGTGTCAAGAAGCAGTGTGGCTTGGTTGTGTTTCGGAGAACGCACGGCTCTCAACCTTCGCCTCTCCCGAGTCCTTACGGGAATTGCAGCGATGAGACAAGACTGTAACTACCAATTGGATACCATGAAATTGGGAAGAAAACAGGGTAAAAAATTGATTTATAGATTAGATAGGAAACATTTGGGTAACAGTGAGCAGAAACAGAACAATATTGAAAATTGTACAACAGAATAACACCCTAGTGAATGTGTTCAGTCCTGTTCATATACCATTCTTTAGTCTGTCTGTCTTTAGTAAATTCCACTTCTGCACAGTACATACAGTAAATTTACTTGGGGAAAAACACATCAATAAATATATCTCTTCGTGTTGTTGAAATTGCTCTAATGTGCCTAATGTGTGTTTTTCAAAGATATTAAGATAACAAACAGATATTGAATGACTTTGAAACAGGACATGAAGTGCTGAGAAGGCTATTGGAATTAAAAAACAAGCAATACAATTCTGTGTGTTATTCTAGATGCACAAAATGATTTAATGAATTTAGCTGAATTGCAAACCACTGCTCTTCTATTCTATTGAGGGCATTTAACCTCTATTAAAGACTATTCTTTGATATGTCCTTTTTTTTCACTTTTCTGCCAGTCACAGGTTTCAAGGTTTGAATCATTGTGTGCATCAGCCACTCACCCATTCCATTACTGGCCTCAATTAGCCGTTAGGATATTAATGGTACTCCATTTTCTGTCCCCTTCAGGCTATTGAGCCAGCTTCCAGAGGATAATGTTACCTTGCTCCGCTACCTGTTCGCCCTTCTCTATCACATCCAGGAGAGCTCGCAGGAGAACCAGATGAACGCTTTAAACCTGTCTCTCTGTATCGCTCCCAACATGCTGTGGCTGCCCATGCCTACTGGGCCAGAGGAGGAGAGTCAGTCCAATAAAAAGGTAGATCTACTTAGGGCTCCCCTGTCCAACAACAATAGTACCCTATGGACATTTTATAAGTACCATAAATAATCTTTAATAATTCATGTATTCTTTTATTTCTCTGTATTTCTTACACAGATAAATAAATGAATTATTGAAGATTATTTATTGTGTGCTGACCATCTCTATTGCTATGGACTATGAGAATCTAGCACCCGACAACTTCTGAAAAATAATATGAGAGTGAGCATGTTATCTATTATTCTATTTTATAAATATAATCAAAGATATAATACTTTATTAAGGCTTCAATGAAACACACACATGCAGTAATAAATCCCTAGTGAATTGCTGAGTTTATGTATTAATGCATAATATAATGATTATGCAAAATATACAATTCAATGTATATATGCTGAAATTGTCAGTTCCCACTGGGCACAGATGTCAATTCAACATTTATTCCATGTTGGTTCAATGTCATTTCATTGAAATGAAATGAAAACAACTTTGATTCAACCAGTGTGTGTCCAGTGGTTTCTTATTCGGTACAGCTTTTGGAATAGGCATCATCTCTTCAGTAGCTTATTGCTAAAATAATCATTTTAAAAGGCAACATGATGTCAAGGTTAAGAAATCAATTAAGTCTAATTTGTAGAGGATCAAAAAATGTCTAACTGGTAAATGATTTTGTCTGCGACACAATTTGGCCAATGCGATTCTTCTGCCAATTAAACGTCAGAACATTGATCTAGTGTTTGACGTTTGTGTTGCTGTGAAACATCACAAAGATAAAAACAGTTCTCCAGAGTTCTTAAAACATCAAAGTGTAAGTTATAAGCTACAGTGAGCTCCATAAGTATTGGGACAGTGACCATTTTGTTGTTGTTTTGGCTCTGTACTCCAGCACTTTGGATATGAGGACTATGAGGTTAAAGTGCAGACTGTCAGCTTGAATTTTCATCCATATCAGGTGAACCATTTAGAAATTACATCACTTTTTGTACATAGTCCCCCATTTTAGGGGACCAAAAGTATTGGGACAAGTTCACTTATATGTGTATTAAAGTAGTAAAAAGTTAGGTATTTGGTCCCATATTCCTAGTACGCAATGATTGCATTAAGCATTAAGCTTGTGACTGTACAAACGTGTTGGATGCATTTGCTGTTTGATTTGGTTGTGTTTCATATTATTTTGTGCCCAATAGAAATTAATGGTAAATAATGTTGTGTCATTTTGGAGTCACTTTTCCATAAATAAGAATATAATGTTTCTCAACACTTCTACATTAATGTGGATGCTACCATGATTCCGCAAAATCCTGAGTGAATCGTGAGAAAGTTACAGATGCACAAATATCACATGATATTTATGCCTCAGTAACTTTTCTCACTCATCATTCACGATTCATTCAGGATTATCCCTAATCGTGGTAGCATCCACATTAATGTAGAAATGTTCTATTCTTATTTACAGTAGAAGTGACTCCAATATGACACAATACTGTAAAGGTTCTCTTCCAGGGGTGAAGGAGAGGACCAAAATGCAGCGCGGCTAGTGTTAAACATGTTTAATACAAACACAAGTGAAACACTACAAACAACCTACAAAATAACAAATGTGCAAAACCGATACAGACCTATCTGGTGCAGAACACAAACACAGAGACAGGTAACAAACACCCACAAAATCCCAACACAAAACAAGCCTCCTATATATGAGTCTCAATCAGAGACAACGACTACCATCTGTCTCTGATTGAGAACCCACACCAGGCTTACATAGAAACAGACAAACTAGACACACAACATAGAATTCCCACCCAGCTCACGTCCTGACCAACTAAACACATACAAAACAACAGAAAACAGGTCAGGAACGTGACAAATACATTATTTACTATTCCTTTCTTTTGGGCACAAAACAATCTGAAACGCAACCAAAACAAACAGCAAATGCATCCAACAAGTTTGTACAGTCATAAGTTGATGTAGTCATTGCGTGCTATGAATATGGGACCAAATACGTAACATTTTACTGCTTTAATAATGCACATAATGTAGATTTGTCCCAATACTTTTGGTCCTCTTAAATGGGGGGACTATCTACAAAAAGTGCTCTAATTTCTAAACGGTTCACCCGATATGGATTAAAATACACTCAAATTAAAGCTGACAGTCTGCACTTGAACTTCATAATAATTGAATCATTTCAAATCTGAAGCCAAAACAACAACAAATATTTGATGTCCAATACTTTTGGAGCTCACTGTATAAGTTTTTTTTTGTTGGTGTAAATTGAAATAATACACTGAATTGAGAGTATGTCACGATCGTCTTCTTGAGATAGAGTGGACCAAGGCGCAGCGTGTGCAAAATACATCTCTTTTATTTTAGAGAAGGAAAAAACACGTAACGAACACAATTACAAAATGAACAAAACAAACGAACGATCGTGAAGCTAAAGACGTAAGTGCAAACCCAAGCTACAAACGTACAACATAGACAACTACCCACAAAAGCCTACTGCCCATGGCTGCCTTAAATATGGCTCCCAATCAGAGACAATGAATGACAGCTGTCTCTGATTGAGAACCAATCTAGGCAGCCATAGACATAACTAGAAAACTCCACTCTACTCTGCCCCATAAACATACAACACCCCTAGACACTACAAAACACATACATTCCCCTTGTCACACCCTGACCTAACTAAAAAACATAAAGAAAACAAAGAATACTAAGGCCAGGGCGTGACAGAGTAATTTTCATTGGACCTCATTAATGACTCTGGTGTTATAGTTAGCATGAGCAGATAGTGTATGTTCATCTCCTGTATCTCCTATTTGTTAACGGTTTCTGCCTCAATGTGTTTTCATGTCTCCATTGCAGGTTGCAGCTCTCATCCAACTACTCATTGAAAACACCCCAGCCATTTTTGGTAAAGATGTTGAGTGCATTTTTACTAAGCCAAATTGTGAACAAGGAACTGTAGACGATGTCATGGGTGAGATCTTTGTTAGACAACATATGGTTTATTTTTAATTTTTTTGCATTTTCATGGTAACCATGTGGTCTCGCTTTGATCCTTACGTGTTTTTTCTTTCAGTGGAGTCTTACCAGCAGCTCTACTTGTCTGATGATTTGGACTGGGAGAAGCAAGGAGGACTTCACTCTCCTAACAGGGAACCTTTATTCCTGTCTCCAGGGAAACTGGTCTTGAAAGAGAAGAAAGAGAATTTGGGCCTTCTGAATGAGGTTGACTCCTTGAAAAAGCTACATGTGAGTGAGGAAAGTGCTTATAGCTGTGGAAATCTAGACTTTATGTCTTCACTCTCCAGTGGGTCTATATGCTCCCTGATGGGGACCCAGAGTCTTCGCTCAGCCCGCTGCTCCTCAGAACCCAGTGTGTCTCTGGCTTCTCCCCAGTCAGGGTCCCAAAGCCAGATCCACACTCCTGTTGCCCGTCAGTCCAGCTGCGATGCGGCAGTGATGTGTGGCTGTGCAGACCACTCCCAACACAAACACAAACCCCACGCTAAGGGACTACTAAAGGGGGACAGCAGTCCCAGGGTAGGTGGCAGCAGATCTAGGTATGCCTTCTGGAGGTCCCCTCAGGTAGCTTCTAGGTTCTGGCACCCTGCCCAGAGGCTGGCCATGTCCAACAGGTCCAGTTTCTCCAGCCTGTCCTCCACAGCCACCTCACCGTCTGCCTCCTCTCTGAGCTCCATAGACAGTGCCTTTTCCTTCTGCTCTGACTCTGTGTCCTCTCCCAACGAGCCCAGCTCCCTACCCTTCCTGTTCGGCATGTCGGCACGGTTACGCCCTCTCACCCCAGACACCCCGAAGAAATTCCCAAAAGACTGGAGCATGACATTCCCAGTGGCAGTGGCTCAGGCACCCGAGGTTTTGGACTTGTATAATAAGTATGATGAGGGAGAGGAAGACAAGGAGCATTACCGTTCTATTAGCATTCAGAATAGAGAAGACTACCAGTTGCGTACGCAAAGCCTCTGTAGTTTAAAAGGTGAGAATCGTCAAAGCCCTGTCTCTCAACCAGATGACAGTGAGAATTTTATCTCTGATTGGAGTGGGGAGCAGGTGCACCAGAGCCAGAAGGATAAAGTGTTTGAGACGTCAGAGTCAAAAGGCCAGACCAAAGAAATATCCATTACACACATACAGCTGAGAAAAACAAACAACCAGGCTGTCAACAAAGAAGAGGTGAAGGGGACAAAAATTACATTTTACACCTCTAACAGAATGCTGATGAAGAAACAGTCTGATCAATCTGTGGAAGAGTGTGGAGTCTCTCTGGTGTCTGACACAGGGACAGAACATCAGGGAAATGAGGAACTGCTCGGTCAGAGTATGCAGGTCCACATACCCCAGACAGTGTTCTATGGTCAAAACACTCCACTGGTCCTTCAGTCTGTGTCAATCAGACAATCTGTCAACAACAAGGAGAAAGGAGCAAAGACTAAAACAGAGATTGACTGTGGTGAGGTGGTCCCTGAACAGTTGGGTGGTGGATGCACCCCTCTCTCCCAGACATCAGCTAAAACCAATGCCAAAACTGCAAGCACAATCAGCCACAATACTGCAACCACAATCAGCCACACTATAAGAATAAAACTGCCAGCAACTGTCAGAAACACTGTGAGAGAATACTTCAGCTCAAGTGACAACAAGAATGGCAACTCGGATGCAAAAGCAATTGAAAAAAAAACTTGTAAGTAAACTCCAGTAGCAAAGTAAAATGGCTGAACCAACAGAAAATGCCACAAAGCTATCACACGGTGAGGAATCAGTTGTCTGATTGTACAAATGCTCATCATTTGGTGTTTTATAATGGCTTATCAGAATGTAGATAATCAAGGGTTACTTTACCTCCCTCTTTGTGTGTAAATATCTACGTATTTCTTGCTAAATTCTAAATGAAGAATGGTGCAGATTAAATGCAGGAATTAGGATTAGTGATGAATGCAGATAAATGTATGATGAATGTGTAATGAAAGTTAAGCAAGGGAGTAAGACCGTGTCAGATGGTAAAGACTCAATGGGTTAGTACTTGCAGTTAATTTTGTCAAACTAGTCAGCTTGATAAGCAATTTCAACAGTCTCTGCAATGTCCTGTGGGTTGTTGCTTAGAGGAAATGAATGGTATTTATGCAAACCACTCAGACAGAGCACCTCTTCCAACTGAATGGGGATGCTTAATGCTTTTGTATAGCAAATGGCTGAAGCTATGAATAAGGACCAGACATCTTGCCTTCAATGTCATGTGTGTGTTTACTGGAGGTACTGTGACATGCTCAAGAAGATGATAGGGATAATATGTCAGGGGAAAAAGAAAAATGTGAGACAAATTAGGTATAACATGCACAATTTGTATACGAGCAAACACTTTTACAAATATAGTTCAGCTAACACACAAAATAGCTGTAAAAAATGTAAATACATGAGATGGAAAATTATCCAAACTGAGTTCCAAATAATGTTAAGCGATTGCATGGTGTTCATATTTTCCTGATTCTAACTTTTATCATTAAAGAAGAATTACAACACAAATCGCATTGAATAATAGTGAGTTAAAAAAAAAGTTTTGTTTTTGAACAGTTCAGTGCCATTTTGCACCCTTATGTACACTGTGTGTGTGTGTGTGTGTGTGTGTGTGTGTGTGTGTGTGTGTGTGTGTGTGTGTGTGTGTGTGTGTGTGTGTGTGTGTGTGTGTGTGTGTGTGTGTGTGTGTGTGTGTGTGTGTGTGTGTATGTATGTATGTATGTATGTATGTATGTATGTATGTGTATATATATATATATATACATACACACACACACAGTGTACATAAGGTGTTCCATATATATATATATATATATATATATATATATAGATGCATTGATACAGTGCTTTCGGAAAGTATTCAGAACACTTGACTTTTCCACGTATTGTTATGTTACAGCCTTACTTTAAAATGGATTAAATTAGTATTTTATTCTCATCAATCTACACAAAATACCCCATAATGACAAAGCAAAAATACTTTTTTTGACATTTCTGCAAATGTATTAAAAACAAAAACAGAAACACCTTATTTACATAAGTATTCAGACCCTTCGCTATGAGACTCGAAATTGAGCTCAGGCGCATCCTGTTTCTATTAATTATCCTCGAGCTGTTTCTACAACTTGGTTGTGGTAAATTTAATTGATTGGACGTGATTTGGAAAGGCAGACATCTGTCTATATAAGGTGCAACAGTTGACCGTGCATGTCAGAGCAAAACCTAGACATGAGGTCGAAGGAATTGTTCGTAGGGCTCCGAAACAGAATTGTGTCTAGGCACAGATCTGGGGAACGGTACCAAGAAACGTCTTCAGCATTGAAGGTCTCCAAGAACACAGTGGCTTCCATCATTCTTAAATGGAATAAGTTTGGAACTACCAAGACTCTTCCTAGAGCTGGCCGCCCAGCCAATGTCCTTGAGTAGCCCAGCCAGGGCCCGGACTTGAACCCGATCTAACATCTCTGGAGAGACCTGAAAACAGCTGTACAGCGACACTCCCCATCCAACCTGCCAGAGCTTGAGAGGATCTGCAGAGAAGAATGGGAGAAACTCCCCAAATACAGTGGTGCCAAGCTTGTAGCACCTTGAAGACTCAAGGCTGTAATCGCTGCCAAAGGTGCTTCAACAAAGTACTGAGTAAAGCGTCTGAATACTTATGTAAATATGATATTTCAGTTTTTTCTCTGTTATGCATTTGCAAAGAATTCTAAAAACCTATTTTGCTTAGTCATTATGGGGTATTGTGTGAAGATTGAGGGGGGGGATAATTTAATCAATTTTAGAATACAGCTGTAACGTCACAAAATGTGGAAAAAGTCAAGGGGTCTGAGTACTTTCCGAATGCACTGTATAACAGTCTTAAACACATACAGTAATAACTAGGACCCTGTGTTTTGTGCAATCATGTGACATGCCTGGATTTTAACCTTTATTTATAACGCATGTATACTGCACCACTTTAATCATTGTCTGTTTTTATGCATGTTTTATCCTAGAACACTAAGAACAGCAACTGTTAATGAGAATCCAATATGGCGTGAACCTTCATATCACTGTAACAATCAGGGGGGGAAATAATTGCCTTTTCAGATCTTGTAGCAACTGATAATGAAATAACTGCCAATAATGTAATAGCGGTTCATAATTTTTACATTTGTAATGCTGATAATGTAATAAATTGCCAATAAACTAATAAATATGCAGAACGCATAACGTAATAACGTTTTTGCACATAATGTAATCATTATTATCGATTATTACATTATAAAGTGTGTAAAAAAACATCTATATTGTAATAACTTAATACAATACTGTAATAACACACTTGAGGAACAGTTTGTATTTGCATCCATTGCCACAAAAGGGAGGGTGTAACTATTACACTTCCATTCTGACCTTATAAACATCCAATGTCTTCAGAGAGAAAAAACAACAACACTCCTCAATTTGAAGACAAACCTTGCAGTCATGTGATTAGCCAAATTCTAATGATCACAAAAATATTCAACAGGAGTTTCACTCCTCCTTATCCCAGGATTGACCAGGCTACTTTGCCTTACAGAGTGGAGATGGAACCAGACTCATGTCAGACAGACAAACTCACTGATTCACTCACAGATTGACTGACTGACTGGCTGACTGATTCACTCACTTACTCATTCACTCACTCACTCACACATAACCCATTGGACCAAGGCCAAAATCTGTGTTTTTTTCCACTACTTTTTACCTTTACAGTCCCTTTATGAGCCACATATGGAAGTGTTACACATTTTTATTTTTCAGGTCAACCAGTACAAGAAACATTTTAATACAAAGTTACTTTCACAGCTTCATTTTACATGTTCTGGTAGATATGACAACATTTTGGGACTGTATTATCTGCAATATCTAAGTGTGTCAGAATTTAAATACCACGATCTGCCCGTTTATGTCTGTTGAGAAACATGAGTATGAGCTCTCCAACATTAGCCCACTGGTTACATTCCCTTAGTAATATCAAATAACGACTCAGGAATGTGGTTTGGTGTGTAGTCAGCTATTACACATGACACTTGATATGCATGAAAAAGAGTGAATATAGATTTAGTATTTATTTTTAAGGTTGTTATTACATCATTGGTTAAAAGTTATTACACTATTAATGAAAAAACTTTTACCCACTCCATAATGTATTCATCAATGCATAATGTAATAAAAGCTTATTAGCTATATAACGTTATTAGGTTATTGGCAATTTATTACATTATGAATGCAAAATGTATTACATTATTAGCAGCTATTACATCACTGGCAGTTATTACATTATCAGTTGCTACAAACCTGTATATGCCTATGTTTATTGCACCACCTATAATAAATCACATTTCTCCTCAAAACTCTCTGCATATGTTTTTCCATGCATTCTCAGTCCCAACTTTCTAGACATCATATTTAAAATATGCAGGGTTATTAATTGCAACAACTTATTGTTTTGCACAAAGATTAGTGGGTCAAATTTCACACAATGTAGTTGGATGAAAACACATTTGTTTTACTTACTTAAAGGGAATTTTATGTGGTTTAGAAAGTGCCTTCAAAAAGTATTAATTCCCCTTGACTTAGTCCACATTTTGTTGTGTTACAGCCTAAATTAAAAAGGAATTAAAAATAATAATACTTCTCACCCATCTACACACAATACACCATAATGACAAAGTGAAAGCATGTTTTAATTTTTGAACATTTATTGAAGATGAAATACAGAAATATCGCATTTACCTAATTGCTTTGCCACATTTTTTACAGTATTAATTTAGAACTTGTCGCAAACAGAATGCATATTTTGGATAATTTTTATTCTGTACAAGCTTACTTCCTTTCTCTTTGTCAATTAGGTTAGTTTTGTTGAGTAACTAGAATGTTGTTCATCCATCCTCAGTTTTCTCCTATCACAGCCATTAAACTCTGTAATTGTTTTAAAGTCACAATTGACACCATGGTGAAATCCCTGAGCAGTTTCCTTCCTCTCCGGCAACTGAGTTAGGAATGACGCGTGTATCTTTGTAGCAACCGGGTGTATTGATACACCAGTGTAATTAATAACTTCACCATACTCAAAGGGATATTCAATGTCTGCTTTTTTTATTTTTACCCATCTACTAATAGGTGCCCTTCTTTGCGAGGCATTCAAAAACCTCCCTGTTTTTTTGGGTTGAATCTGTGTTTGAAATTCACTGCTCGACTGAGGGACCTTACAGATAATTGTATGTGTGGGGTACAAAGATGAGGTAGTGATTCAAAAATCATGTTAAACACTATTATTGAACACAGAGTGAGTCCATGCTACTTATTATGTGACTTGGTAAGCAAATGTTTACTCCTGAACTTATTTAGGCTTGCCATAACAAAGGAATTTAAATACTTATTGACTCATTCAACTTTTAAAAAATGTATTAATTTGTACAATTGTTTTTCATTTAAAAAACATAATGCCACTTTGACATTTTGGGGTATTGGATGTAGGCCAGTGACAAAACATCTCAATTGAATCAATTTTAAATTCAGGCTGTAACACACATTTAGGAAAAAGTCAAGGAGTGTGAATACTTTCTGAAGGCACTTTTCAGAGAACTGCTGAATAAAGATAGTCCACTTTAATGTGCTTCCATATTTCCAATGGTTTCCTTTTATAAAGCCAGCATGCTAGGTGACATGTCATTGAACTACAGGCAATGTTTGTAACATTTAATAACTTACTATTTATAATTACAGGAATGTCTTCTTAATGCATGCCACTTCAGGCCATTTTGTATGCAATGTACAGGTAATATGTAATTGTTACAACCGATTCTCCAACAGAAGCTAGTTGATTGGTAGAGCAAAGGGTAATACATGTCAGAGTGGTCCTGAGTGATGTTTCTGGAGATGTTTGATTATGATGATGATTAGACTTGGTACAGTAGGTGAGAGGTGTAGCAGGTTACATGAAGGATCACTGGCTGCCTTTAGATCCCACAGCATCCCTCACCTCTTGGGGCACTTGGACAGTCATACCATCCATCCACTTCTGCACTGTCACCTGGCAACCAAGACGGGACCTGTCAATCAGAAGCAGATTAGAGGCAGACAGATGATTTCAGAGCATTTATATAAACTACTCCAGATTTGTTTTACTGAACTACCGAATTTCCTGCACTTTGTTGTGTCTATGTCAGTTCAGCAGTGAGGCCCTACCACTTGTTTCTGTTTTGACCGGATTAAATCAACATTTATTGTGTGTGCCTGTTTTGATTGAACTGTGATTGCGTATGTAAATCATAACATTTCCACAAGCAAAGGACAGCGAAGGACACTTTATCATTTCAAAATGAAACTCACGTCTTGGTAAGCCCGTAAGCTAGATCTAGCATATCCATCTCCTCATCCACCGTTGGTTCCATCTTCTCATAAAATGTCTTGTCAAAAATGAGATGACAGGTGGAGCATGCTAATGTCCCCTCACATGCACCTGAAGAACAACAGACGAGACAATAAAGGGACATATGTGAAAATCCTTAAAGACACCTGGATAGTAGATGGCATTTATACTGTAAATGCAACATACAGTGATACATATTTGCTAAACATATTCATATTTTACTTGTCTATTTTTCCTGTTTACATACCAAAACCACTTATGTCCAAGTTTTTGTTTACGACAACATCCAACAGGGTCTGTCCTTCAGTAACAGCAGTGGTGGTTTTGATGCCATCTTGGTTAATAAAGTGTATAATGACTTTTTCCTCCGACAAGCTGTAAAAATCAGAGCTTGTTATAAGCCATGACTTTCCAGATAAAGAGTACATATAATTTATCTTAATCAATATGTTTGAAAAGGTCGAACATTTAGCGGTCTTTCTGGATGTATTGTATCAAAGCCTATTAAAATATTTTCATCTTCAGCCAACTGAATTAACATTTATCAGCAGTTATTATATTATCACCCATTGTAGAGGTACTCACTATAATATGGCTCTGGGTAAGAACAGAGAAAGAACAGTATGAATACATAATTAAAATGTACAGCAGATGATAAAATATATGGTTTCAAGAGACCTATAAACTAACCTTAGCAGATAATGTTATGGTCCTATAAGCAATTTCAAATCACTTACCTGTTATTTTCAGAGTCGGAGTGTATGGCCGAGTGGATGCTGATGGCTTTGCCTTGGCTGTGTGGGGTCCAGATTTTAATGAGGCAAGTTTTGACTCCCATTGAGATACGGGGTGTATTGACCATCTTAGTGAAAAGGAAGGAGCCGAGATGCAAACACCTTGCCATGTTGGCCTGTGGCGTGTCGATTGTGGACTGAGTGGTAAGGGGGCCTCTGGTGAATACCATCAGCCTTGAGTAGAACTCAGCCCACAAGAAGGGCCAAGGCCTAGCATAGATAACCTAACCTCAGCTCTGCAGGTGGCAGAGAATGGTTTAGCTAACATCTATAAGAATTACACATCTCATCAACCCTAAGGTCAAACTGTAAGTCATCGTAGATCTTCAAGTATGCCTCCTCAATGACTTATGATGAGAGCTATTTGTTCCTCATAAGAATATGCTGTTGTTTTTCATTGAAAAAAGAATGCCATCTCTGTCCAGAAAACTTAGTTATAAACCTAATTTAATTTCATTTGGAGCAGCCACCTGTATGTGACTATATGGATAACCTATAAGACTTTATTACCTACAAGATGTTGAACATCTGTCTCATCTACTGTCTGTATAATGATGTGTGGCCATTGTAAACCTGCTTTAAGTTTTAGAATGTCAAAAATGTAACGTTTTATAATTTCATTTAGTTCTACTCTTGTTGCTGGAGGGAACACATTTTTACAGGAGCTCACAGAAAACTGGCCCACATATCATCCTCTAGGAATGTATATACAAGTACATTATGTGCACATTAGGTTGTACAATGGTCAGGGTTAGCTCTTAATGTTTGTTAAGGCTAGACAATATACACACATCCGCACAAAGGTTGGAGCAGGGTCAGCCATAGGGTCAACCACAGTGCAGCACCCCTGGAGGAGTTTAGGGGTTAAGTGCCTTGAGCAAGTACACAGTGGCAGGAGAAAGCAACTAGAATCTCAAACAACTAAACAAATGACCTTATTGTTCTTTAACTTACGAGGTCAAGAAATGTTTTATTATGGTCCTCACACCGAGGGTGTCTCTGACCTTTACGAGCTCACAGCAAATCTGACCACATCATTTTAGAAAATGCATGTCTAACAACAAAGTTATTCCACTAAGCCAACTGCTTTGTGAGTGGATGAACATGTCATGCTCAATGTGAGAGCAGTATTGTGTCAATACATTTTGTCTAAGGACAGGTTTGCATGGCAACCAATGATGTATACAAACCCTGAATTGCTGATGTTATGTTTTGGCCATGGAGAGGCTTTGAAGCCACCGGTCAGCCATATTGGTACTGCCCGGAGCGGTCCTCCATAGGAATGAATGGAATTCTACAGTTTTTCAATTAAATGTTTCAAGGACAGAATTACATATATTTAAGTATTTTTTGTTGTCACGGGGACAGTAACATTTGTACTTTCAAAACATTATACTTTAAGGAAAATATTTTTATATATATAAAAAAAATTATTGGTATGTTTAGCATATCATTTAAAAGTATGCATTAAGGTGTCTGTAATAGAATAAACGTTGCAAAAACAAATGTAGCCATTAATAAGTTAATTTCTATAATATTATTTACAATAGTGGGGGAGTGCCAAGATGGAGGCGCAGTGGCTTCAAAACAGCAAACCCTAACAGTCATCTAGTATATACAGTACCAGTCAAAAGTTTGGACACATTTATTCATTCAAGAGTTTTTCTTTATTTTTACTATTTTCTACATTGTAGAATAATAGTTAAGACATTAAAACTATGAAGTAACACATATAGATTCATGTAGTAACCAAAAAAAGTGTTAAACAAATCAAAATATATTTTATATTTGAGATTCTTCAAAGTAGCCACTCTTTGCCTTGATGACAGCTTTGCACACTCTTGGCATTCTCTCAACCAGCTTCACCTGGAATAATTTTCCAACAGTCTTGAAGGAGTTCCCACATATGTTGAGCACTTCTTGGTTGCTTTTCCTTCACTCTACGGTCCAACTCATCCCAAACCATCTCAATTGGGTTGAGGTCAGATGATTGTGGAGGCCAGGTCATCTGATGCAGCACTCCATCACTCTCCTTCTTGGTCTCCTACTTGGTCAAATAGCCCTGTTTTGGGTCATTGTCCTGTTGAAAAACAAATGATACTCCCACTAAGCGCAAACCAGATGGGATGAAGTATCGCTGCAGAATGCTGTGGTAGTCATGCTGGTTAAGTGGGCCTTGAATTCTAAATAAATCACAGACAGTGTCACCAGCAAAGCACCCCCACACCATCACACCTCCTCCTCCATGCTTCACGGTGGGAACCACACATGCGGAGATCCTCCGTTCACCTACAAAGACACTGCGGTGGAACCAAAAATCTCAAATTTGGACTCCAGACCACTGGTCTAATGTCCATTGCTTGTGTTTCTTGGCCCAGGCAAGTCTCTTCTTATTATTGGTGTCTTTTAGTAGTGGTTTATTTGCAGCATTTCGACCATGAAGGCCTGATTCACGCAGTCTCCTCTGAACAGTTGATGTTGTGATGTGTCTGTTACTTGAACTCTGTGAATAATTTATTTGGGCTGCAATTTCTGAGGCTGGTAACTCTATAATGAACTTATCCTCTTCAGCAGAGGTAACTCTGGGTCTTCCTTTCCTGTGGCGGTCTTCATGAGAGCCAGTTTCATCATAGCGCTTGTTTTTGTGACTGCACTTGAAGAAACTTTCAAAGTTCTTGAAATGTTCCGGATTGACTGACCTTCATATCTTAAAGTAATGATGGACTGTCGTTTCTCTTTGCTTATTTGAGCTGTTCTTGCCTTAATATGGACTTGGTCTTTTACCAAATAGGGTTATCTTCTGTATATCACCCCTACCTTGTCACAACAGAACTGATTGGCTCAAATGCATTAAAAAGGAAAGAAATTCCACAAATTAACTTTGAACAAGGCACAGCTGTTAATTGAAATGCATTCCAGGTGACTACCTCATGAAGCTGGTTGAGAGAATGTCAAGAGTGTGCAAAGCGGTCATCAAGGCAAAGGGTGGCTACTTAAAATAATATATTTTGATTTGTTTAACACTTTTTTGGTTACTACATGATTCCATATGTGTTATTTCATAGTTTTGACGTCTTCACTATTATTCTACAACGTAGAAAATAGTCCAAATAAAGAAAAACCCTTGAATGAGTAGGTGTGTCCTAACTTTTGACTGGTACTGTATATAAATCATTGATGGCCACTGGTGTCCTTGTTACCATGCAACCCTGTCCTTCATGACCAAGGTCTCTGGAGTTCTCAGTATCCCTGACAAACTTGCTCAATGATAACAACATCCTAACAAAACATTGATTTTACACTTCATTAGGTCATTATAGTTGAGTACAGTCTTTATATTTTGACTTTGCGGGACATCAACTGTAGGCGGTGATTTTAATAAATTGGCAAAGCATGGACTTTTAATAGAAGTATGTTTATGTTTTTCACCTCTCCCCTCTCATAAATAGGAGACTCATTACAGCAAGATTTGCTAAAGGTTAACAACACGAGGCAGCATAAGCAAAACATAATTTACGTACAAATTACAGCTGTGTCTATGTGATGCCCAATGACGTGTGGAAATATGCACATGCTACCATATATGCTACAACAGGCTGCGATGCAGGATATTGAATGCAATAACCTTCAAAGACAGACATCAGATAACACAGCCCTGTGTTTCAGCTTGTTGAAAAATGATCTCCAGTTATGTTTTTCCATTCAACTCACTGCAAAACAAAAAATAACTACAGGAGAGTATCTTTCTGGGTGCAGATCTTATGCACACATCTTATGCACACATCTTATGCACCTATATACCAGTGTCTGTAACACTGGATCAACTACTCTCATCCTACCAGGTAAAAATGCATGATTGAATCAACATTCTCTGTGTCATATTTAATTTCCCCCCCAACATACGGATGTTTACCATCCATTGAAGAAGTAGTAAACGTACATAGTTTGTGTTGTTATGTTGCTTTGATGATAACACTTTATATGAAGGGTATCCATAAGTTATTCACAACATTTTTATAAAACCAGTCATGATACCTTTATGAATGTTGCAGTATCATTCATGCATTTATTCAACATAATTCATAAGTTTTTTAAATAAAAGTCCCTTTTCATTATAGTACAACAACAAAAAACCTGGTTGATGGTGGTACAGGAGATGGTTGCTAGGTTACTGACTAGGTGGGTTCAAGCTCAGGTCTTCTGCGTACCACAAGACTGTGTTCGCCGGCTGAGCTAGGGGCTAGGCATTCGTTTGTGGAGCTAGTGTATGTCTTCAGGTCTCAGCTAAGGTTGTATACTAACACATTACAATGGCAAATAATTGCTCTGTTGCCACCCAGACCTTGGTTCAAATAGTACTTGAAATCTTTCAAATACTTTTAGCGTTTGCTTGAGCCTGCCTGGATTGCCAGATGGGCGGGTGGGGTTTGCACTTTTGGGACTTATCAATTGATCCATTGTGCCAAGCAAGCTCAATCAAGCCCAGCTAGCTAATGTATGTAAAAGATCTACACCCAGGGATGGTGCCATTCCATACCACCCTTGTGGCCTTGAGCAAGGCATTTAACACCTACACTACTACAAGGGTTATGCTATAAGGCCTACCCTGTGCTTCTCCCAGCCTGTTGAGTTGATAGTGTGTCAGGAGGTTGGGTACTGTGACAGTAAATATACACTTTTTTGTTGTACAAAGGATGAATACAATATAATTCAAGGGAACTTAAAAATAAAAAAATATGAATGATGTTGAATAAATGAGTCATCTGTCCAAGTGTTAAAACAGGATTTGATTTAGGGGTTTAACGTATTCTGGTAGCCTACATGCAAACAAGAGAAGACTTTTCTGAGATTCCACAGCGTGCTGAGAATTAAACACTTTCTGAAGTTTTGAATACAATTCTTGGTCAACCAAGGACCTCTAGTGTCCCTGCAGGATATTGCATTCCTTGAAGAATATTGCATCTACACTGAACAAAAATATAAATTGAACATGTAAAGTGTTGGTCCCATGTTTCATGAGCTGAAATAAAAGATGTCATAAATGTTCCATACGCACAAAAAGCTTATTTCTCTCAAATGTTGTGCACAAATTTATTTACGTCCTTGTTAGTGAACATTTCTCCTTTGCCAAGATAATCCATCCACCTGACAGGTGTGGCATATCAAGAAGCTGATTAAACCGCATGATCATTACACAGGTGCACCTTGTGCGGGGGACAATAAAAGACCACGCTTAAATGTGCAGTTTTGTCACACAAAACAATGCCACAGATGGCTCAAATTTTGAGGGAGCGTGCAAATTGGTATGCTGACTGCAGGAATGTCCACCAGAGCTGTTGCCAGATAATTTAATTTCTCTACCATAAGCTGTCTTCAATTTTGTTTTAGAGAATTTGGCAGTACATCCAACCAGCCTCACAACTGCAGACCACATGTATGGTGTTGTGTGGACGAGCGGTTTGCTGATGTCAAAGTTGTGAACAGAGTGCCCCATGGTGGCGGTGGGGTTATGGTATGGGAAGGCATAAGCTACAGACAACGAACACAATTGCATTTTATCGATGGCAATTTGAATGCACAAAAATACCGCAATGAGATCCTGAGGCCCATTGTGAGGTATTTTTTTAATACACATCTGTATTCCCAGTCATGTGAAATCCATAGATTAAGGCCTAATTAATTTACTTAAATTGACAGATTTCCTCATATGAACTGTAACACAGTAAAATCTTTGAAATTGTTGCATTGCGTTTATATTTTTGTTCAGTTTATTTCAAGGGCTTTCTTACATGCAGGCCAAAATGAAAGCAGACAGGGACGGACTGGGACCAGAAATCGGTCCAGACATTTCTAAGGGCATTTTCACACATGGTTCTGAGCTATAATTCAAATCAGAGTTTGATAATATGTTACATTGTATTGGTTTCACATTGCCATTGATTCAACCAAAACCCCAACTCCACGCTACTTAAACACACAGGTAGTAAGGCTACTGACACATAACATAGGCAGTACACTATAGTACAGCGTTTATCAACTTTTACTGTACCAGGGACCGGTGAAACATAGTCCTCCTCTTTTTTTAACCAGTTATTTTTGACCAGCTCCTGTTTTAAGACAAATACAACAGGTAAAAACACAGCTGGAGATACAACTCACAACTATAACTGTGCCTCTGTTGCCTCCCTGTAGTGTAGTCTGTCTCTGCATCTTCTCTGCAGTCACTCTGTCTCTATCTGTCTGTGCTTCTCCTTGTGCTCTTCTGTTGTCACTCTTTGACACTGTGTCATGCTGTCTGTCTCACTCTGTCTGTCACTCCTAAGTGTTCATTGCTATTACATATAGAGCCAACATTTTAAGGAATTGGCAGTACATCTGTGTCTATGTTTTTTCCTACACTCTTAGAAAAAAAGGGTTTCAAAAAGGTTCTTCAGCTGTCCCCATAGGAGAACTAGTTTTTTGGTTCCAGATAGAACCCTCCATGGAAAGGTTCTACATAGAACCCAAAAGGGTTCTACATGGAACCAAATATTGTTCTTCAAAGGGTTATCCTATGGGGACAGCCAAAATAACCCTTTTAGGTTCTAGATAGCACCTTTTTTTCAATACAACTTAATTGCAGTTCACCTGTGGTAAGTTCAATTGATTGGACATGATTTGGAAAGACACACACCTGTCTATATAAGGTCCCACAGTTGACAGTGCATGTCAGAGCAAAAACCAAGTCATGAGGTCGAAGGAATTGGTTGTAGAGCTCCGAGACAGGATTGTGATTGGGGGAAGTGTACCAAAGAAATGTCTACAACATTGAAGGTCCGCAAGAACACAGTGGCCTCCATCATTCTTAAATGGAAGAAGTTTGGAACCACTAAGACTCTTCCTAGAGCTGGCCGCCGGCCAAACTGAGGAATCGGAGGACAAGGGCCTTAGTCAGGGAGGTGACCAGGAACCCGATGGTCACTCTGACAGAGCTCCGGAGTTCTTCTGAGGAGATGGAAGAGCCTTCCAGAAGGACACCCATCTCTGCAGCACTCCACCTATCAGGCCTTATGCTAGAGTGGCCAAACAGAAGCCACACCTCAGTAAAAGGCACATGACAGCCCGCTTGGAGTTTGCCAAAAGGCACCTAAATACTCTCAGACCATGAGAAACAACATTCTCTGGTCTGATGAAACCAAAAATGAACTGTTTGGCCTGAATGCCAAGCGTCACGTCTGGAGGAAACCTGGCACCATCACTACGGTGAAGCATGATAGAGGCAGCATCATGCTGTGGGAATGTTTTTCAGTGACATGGACTGGGAGACTAGATAGGATCGAGGGAAAGATGAATGGAGCAAAGTACAGAGAGATCCTTGATGAAAACCTGCACCAGAGCGCTCAGGACCTCAGACTGGGGCGAAGGTTCACCTTCCAACAGGACACCGACCCTAAGCACATAGCCAAGACAACACAGGAGAGGCTTTGGGACAAGTCTCTGAATATACTTGAGTGGCCCAGCCAGAGCCCAGACTTGAACCCAATCGAACATCTCTGGAGAGACCTGAAAATAGCTGTGCAGCGACGCTCCCCACCCAACGTGACAAAGCTTGAGAGGATCTGCAGAGAAAAATGGGAGAAACTCCCCAAATACACGTGTGCCAAGCTTGTAGCGTCATACCCAAGAAAACTCGAGGCTGTAATTGCTGCCAAAGGTGCTTCAACAAAGTACTGAATAAAGGGTTTGATACTTATGTAAATGTGATATTTCAGTGTTTTATTTTTAATACATTTGCTAAAATTCCTAAAAAGCTGATTTTGCTTTGTCATTATGGAGTATTGTGTGTAGATTGATGAGAAAAAAAACGATTTAATACATTTTAGAATAAGGCTGTAACGTAACAAAATGTGGAAAATGTCTGAATACTTTCTGAATGTACTGTACTTCCATGGCATAAGGGAATGATGAGCGGATAAGAGGCTATCCGTAATTTCAATTAAGACATTAATGAGCGTGCTAGGATGGACGTAGGCAATATAACTATTTGTTTAGCACTTTTGAAATTTACAGCGAAAGAATCCAAAACATGGGCCGTTCTTACAGTATTCTCCATCTACAGCAAGTCAGAACCATAGGATAAATAAAGGGGTCATGTAAGCAGATAATAAAAGCTCTCAATGATTACATTTCTCTGAAACAGGCTATAGACTACATGTGCACCACCAAGTCAGAACAGTAGGCTAAGTTAAGAGGGGGAAAGGGATCAAATGATTAGGGTGAGGCACATGGGCTACTAACAGCTTACTACACAACATACACTTAGTATTACTTTCTTAGCTACAGTATATATATCTCCCTGGCATATTACATAATTTATGCAGCAGAATACAATACCTTTTTGGACTCACCTTGTTGTGCTGTGCTCACTTGAATAGGAAGGTGGTGTGGCGGTCCTTTGTGCACAAACTTTGTCTTCAAAGTCTGGCATTCTCAAGATTTATGGTGCTTTCAAGACAACTGGGAACTATGAAAAACAAGGTCAAATCATGACGTCAGTGATCTTCAGGTCTGAGCTCTAGAAATAGGCCCAAGTTCACGATTTGGAATTCTGAGCTGGATGACTGTTCAAAACGTATTTTCCCAGTTGGAGCTCATTTTCCCAGTTGTCTTGAACTAACTGAAGTCTGAGATTTCGCAGTTCCGAATTTTCAGTTGTTTTGAACGCTGCAGAAGTCATCCTGGATTGACAGCGTGCCCAATGTATTCGACCTTTTCTAATGTAAATCTATGGCAGCACCCAAGGGAGTTGAATTCTTTAGCTATCCCCGTAGATTTTGCGGTGACGTAGTGTCCCCATGAGTGACAGAACACTGACCTAATCACGGCGCAACTAGAGAACATTACCAACCCTTACGCTCCGTATTTTCCACCACCACAAAAAGCACTGAGCTAGGCTGAAACACCTGCATTTCGGAGCTGCCTTACTCAAGAAAGCAAAAAAGAGACCATGTTTGTATTCGGCTTTATTAACTCCATTTTTTTACATTGTTTGCAAAGTGATATGTGAAATGTATGAATGCCAAAATAAAATGGAAAGCAGGCAACAAAAATACAAAAAACAGGCTCTGCCCCACCTGTCCTGAATGATGGGTTGCCACTGCTTGTATTTAATAAAAAGCAGTAGCACCGTATATAATGTATAAAAGATGGCTATTGGCTTATGTGTTATTAAAGTATATCTAACAACTTTTTACGCTATTGCAAGTTAGTGTCTGTCATATGTGTTCTCCCAAATCCCCCGTTCCCTAATTAGGCCTATGTGTTAATTAGCCTACTATTTCATACAATATACAGCAAAAATATCAACTGGCAGCAGTAGGCTTAATCTGTGTCAGTATGTGTGTCTTTCTGTTTTTTCCCTACCTCAACTGCACGGTTTTTTGCAGCAGCTGCTGATCTGTCACTGCTAAACCTAGCATAATTTCTCAGCACAGACACAGTCACAGCACTTGGATCAGCAGAATCTTTTGATACGGTAGACCATTCCATTCTTGTGGGCCGGCTAACGAGTATTGGTGTCTCTGAGGGGTCTTTGGCCTGAATTGTTAACATCTCTCAAAGAGTGCAGTGTATAAAGTCAGAACATCTACTGTCTCAGCCACTGCCTGCACCAAGGGAGTACCCGAAGACTCGATCCTAGGCACCACACTCTTCTCAATTTACATCAACAACACAGCTCGGGCAATAGGAAGCTCTCTAAACCATTTATATGCAGTTGATACAGTGTTATACTCAGCTGGCCCCTCCCCTGATTTTGTGTTAAACGCTCTACAACAAATCTTTCTTAGTGTCCAATAAGCTTTCTCTGCCCTTAACCTTGTTCTGAACACCTCCAAAACAAAGAGCATATGGTTGGTAAGAAGAATCCCCCTCTCCCCACCGGTGTGATTACTACCTCTGAGGGTTTAGAGCTTGAGATAGTCACCTCATACAAGTACTTGGGAGTGTGGCTAGATGGCACACTGTCCTTCTCTCAGCACATATCAAAGCTGCAGGCTAAAGTTAAATCTAGACTTGGTTTCCTCTATCTTAATCGCTCCTCTTTCACCCCAGCTGCCAAAATAACCCTGATTCAGATGACCATCCTGCCCATGTTAGATTACGGAGATGTAATTTATAGATCGGCAGGTAAGGGTGCTCTCGAGGGCTAGATGTTCTTTACCATTCAGCCATCAGATTTGCCACCAATGCTCCTTGTAGGACACATCACTGCACTCTACTCCTCTGCAAACTGGTCATACGTGGTCATACGTCTCTCTTTATGTAGTGTTGTGGTGTCTCTCTTGTCGTGATGTGTGTTTTGTCCTATTTTTTATTTTTTATCCCAGCCCCCGTCTCCGCAGGAGGCCTTTTGGTAGGCCATCATTGTAAATAAGAATTTGTTAACTGACTTGCCTAGTTAAATGATTCAATAAAAAAATATAAGAACTTTTAGAAAATAAAAATGTCACATATTTAGCAGCGTCGGCCTCAAGAAAATGCACCCCCTTTCCGTGCTTCATGATACATTATCTGAGCTGATGCGCGTTTGACTATGAATGTGAATTTTTTGCGCATCCTCAGCTCAGCCAATCGGAAAACCGAGCCGGCCCATCTGATCACGGCAAATGTTCAAAATATATATATATTATAACAGAGAAAACCACGCAGATATAATTAAAAAAAATACCTTTTTGTTTTTTGTCCATTTTTTATTTTATATGACCTGCCCACCAAACAAAAAAATGGTCCATCTTGGATTTGCCAGATGGCCAATCGCCCATGCAGTAGCCTATATCCCCGGTATAGCCCCCATCTCCCCTAATCTACATCAGATGCACTCATATATGCCCTGCTTTTACAGTCTATGGCTGCTACTCACAGAATGTTTCAGTGCAGGCAGAGGCAAGAGCGACTTTGAAATTGAAGGTCTATCCATGTCCCGAGGACGTCGGGAAATACCTTCAAAACCGGTCACTAGGGGCAACTGTGAGCGCTATTACCATCAAGTAGGCTTGACTCTGGATCTGAAGGTTGTGTGTTTGATCCCACAGGTTGACACTTGTTTATTTTTATATTTTTTACCCTATCCAAAACCTTTACTCATAACCTATTAAATTCGATGGTTGGAGCAACTAAAAAAATTGACGTTTGGAGAAATGGAATGATACTGAGCAGGAGTCAACCCACGGTGTCAAAAACATGTTGAAATTTGACATTTGGAGCAACCTCGAAATTTGACATTACAAACCATTTTTCTTTTCATTGAGGCCCCAATTATCAGCCAAATAATGATACATCTGCACAAAAACACATATTTGGACGTTCCCACTTGGCTAAAGATGGACCAGCCCATCCGGCATTTGCCCAAAATTCCTGTTTCTGAGATCATACAAAAAAATAAGGAAAAGGGAAAACATAACACATAAAACTGTGTCGTTTCTGCTTTTAATGACATTTGAAATGAAGACTAGCAGCAAATGTTTGCTGAAGAGAAAGCACTGCCTGTACTGTAACATCCTTGTTTTGATTCTGGCTGGTGGCTTCCAGTCATGCATATAATTGAGTTGACAAAAGGCTACATCTGCATACTAGGTTCGGTTTGCTCCTAGCCAAACTCAGCTCGGCGAAGTGAACGTCTGTGCCTCGCATACTCCCTTAAAAGACCTTCGCTTGAAAAATGAAAAGTAGCGGCAATATGGGCGCGTGGCATGTAAGCGCGTTCCTATTTGACGTTGAGATCCAAGTCACGCGAGGATGCGCTCTTTGAAAGGAGGGAGTAGTGTAACGACCCTGGGTTTATAATGTAATGAAACAGGCAAGGAGAAGGTCTCGAACCCTCGACCTTCTAGCCCGAATTCCAGCGCGCTATCGACTGTGCCGCAAAAACATGCTCAAGCGGCAGAGTCGATATCCGCTCTTATAAACCCAGGGTCGTTACACTACTCGTTGTCCCTCTTGAGGCGCTTTAGCCAGTGTACACTTCCTCAAAATAATCTGAATTAATCTAAAATAAGGTTTTAGTGGCGCAATTTTACATCTAAGATGTTTGTTGTAGTATTTCTCAAGTGATTTTGTTTTGCATGAAAACGAGTTGTCTCACGCTGACTGACAACAAACACTTGATTGAATAATCCCTACTGTTGACCAATGATGAAGACGCATAGACTTCAGTTACCGAATTTCAGTTTACCTCAAGGAACTAAAATTGTGTTCACGAACAGCCCAAAAAACAAACATTGCAGAAGACCAAAACGTCACAACATGTCGTCATAATATATACACAAACTATTTTGAACTGTTTCGGATGGGAAGCATGCAGACAACTTTACATTTCATAAGACATCCATCTTTTTACACATCAACCTGTTTTATTGAAAAATCCAAATTACAAAATAAATCCTTCAAGGCAGGCCTTAGAACCATATTTCTTCAAATTCCATATAATAAAATATTTAGCAAAGGATTGATATACAAAAAGAAACTCCTAATCATGGTAGCTACTAGTGTGCATGGCTATATGGAATAGCAGATACACTTGGTCTATAAAGAGTCATTCAGAGGTATGTGTCTCTCTGAAAATGGAACATGTGGTATTCCAGCGCTTATTTCATATGGACTTAATAAAATCTTATGTAAAAGTAATACTGTTGAGTTTCCAAACAAAGATGTCCTTCTCTTAGAAAGACAACAATCTCTTTAAATGCCTAAGATTAGAATATAATAAAAAACTAAAATCTAATTACAGTTTGATGTTCTCTTAATTTGTGGAAAATGCTTACAGTAATAGGTCCACTTCAAAACAAACAAACCTGCTCTGAAATAATGACACCTAAAATGTGGCCAACCATAACGTAATTGCAGCTGTCCTGCATTGAGTTGTTTTGTTCATTTTTAGTTTAAAACAGTGTGAGAGATGAATCACAAAAATAACTAAATTATAGTCAATAAAAACACGCTCCATCTATAACCCAAATTCAAAGGCTGGAAAAATGTATTATCAAATTGTATTCACTTTAAACCATTCTTCTATAAAAAATGTCCCTGATACATCCACTTATTTCATAATTCTGAATAACATTACTTGTAATGTGATTTGTGCACCATTATTCATATACATTTTGCTGTACTTTTTTTTGTTGCTTTTTGATATGTATTCTGGTCTTGTTTGGGTAAAAGGCACTGTAGCTTGTGTGAGGCAGGTCTGCAGTCTAGAATGAATGGACCAAGTATGGCACCGCTGTGGAGGTTATAGTAGTTGCAAACAAGATACATCACATACACTCAAACTCGTCTATACGCTGCTTGGTGTTGCCCGACCGAATCTGCCGGAGGGTCTTGTACTTGTCCCGTCCCGCTTTCACATTATCCGCATGGATGATGTCATTTGCGGTTTTCTTGGTCTCATCTCGAGCGATGGCCAACTCCGAGCTCAAAGCCTGGTAGAGGAAAGATAACATTACTGCCAAGTCTCACTACGGCTCACACAACAACACAGGCATACCGGGACATGTTTATAGGCCCCATTCTTGTAATCTCTACAATATCACAAAGAGTGATGCAACCCTCACTCACCAGCAGGTGTTGCTGCACGCGCTCGTTCTTCTCGGCTTCGGTCATACGCTCCTCCTCGCTGCGGTCTTTGTAGGAGATGCCGCCCGTGAACTCGGCACTGGCCTGGTCGCTGGTCTCGTCGTTCTCGTCATGCTCGTTCTCGGCCTGCATAGGCTCCTGTATGTGTGATGCCATTATTTTGCTGTTCAGCTCCTCTTTGGTCTTCTCCAGGTCCTCCTGCACCATGCAGGCCTGAGGGGGGCAGCCACAAATGTTAATGACTCATGGTATGTATGAACTGATTCAGGAGAAGGAATATCAATCAATACAGTCAATCACGGATTATAAAAAGAAAACCATCCCCGTCGCGGACCAGGATGTCTTGCTCCCAGACAGACTAAATCACTTTTTTGCTCGCTTTGAGGACAATACAGTGCCACTGACACAGACCGCTACCAAAACCTGCGGGCTCTCCTTCACTGCAGCCGAGGTGAGTAAAACATTTAAACGTGTTAACCCTCGCAAGGCTGAAGGCCCAGACGGCATTCCCAGCCGCGTCCTCAGAGCATGCGCAGACCAGCTGGCTGGTGTGTTTACGGACATATTCAATCATTCCTTATCCCAGACTGCTGTTCCCACATGCTTCAAGAGGGCCACCATTGTTCCTGTTCCCAAGAAAGCTAAGGTAACTGAGCTAAACGACTACCGCCCCGTAGCACTCACTTCTGTCATCATGAAGTGCTTTGAGAGACTAGTCAAGGACCATATCACCTCCACCCTACCTGACACCCTAGACCCACTCCAATTTGCTTACCGACCCAATAGGTCCACAGACGACGCAATCGCAACCACACTGCACACTGCCCTAACCCATCTGGACAAGAGGAATACCTATGTGAGAATGCTGTTCATCGACTACAGCTCAGCATTTAACACCATAGTACCCTCCAAACTCGTCATCAAGCTCGAGACCCTGGGTCTCGACCCCGCCCTGTGCAACTGGGTACTGGACTTCCTGACGGGCCCCCCCAGGTGGTGAGGGTAGGTAACAACATCTCTACCCCGCTGATCCTCAACACTGGTGCCCCACAAGGGTGCGTTCTGAGCCCTCTCCTGTACTCCCTGTTCACCCACGACTGCGTGGCCATGCACGCCTCCAACTCAATCATCAAGTTTGCGGACGACACTACAGTGGTAGGCTTGATTACCAACAACGACGAGACGGCCTACAGGGAGGAGGTGAGGGCCCTCGGAGTGTGGTGTCAGGAAAATAACCTCACACTCAACAAAACAAAGGAGATGATTGTGGACTTCAGGAAACAGCAGAGGGAGCACCCCCCTATCCACATCGACAGTAGTGGAGAAGGTGGAAAGTTTTAAGTTCCTCGGTGTACACATCACGGACAAACTGAATTGGTCCACCCACACAGACAGCGTTGTGAAGAAGGCGCAGCATAATTTCCATCAATTCCCATTATTAAAGTGGCTGGAGTTGAGTCAGTATGTTGGCAGCGGCCACTAAATGTTAGTGGTGGTTGTTTAACAGTCTGATGGCCTTGAGATAGAAGCTGTTTTTCAGTCTCTCGGTCCCTGCTTTGATGCACCTGTACTGACCTCGCCTTCTGGATGGTAGCGGGGTGAACAGGCAGTGGCTCGGGTGGTTGTTGTTCTTGATGATCTTTTTGGCCTTCCTGTGACATCGGGTGCTGTAGGTGTCTTGGAGGGCAGGTAGTTTGCCCCCGGTGATGGGTTGCGTAGACCGCACCACCCTCTGGAGAGCCTTGCATTTGTGGGCGGTGCAGTTGCCGTACCAGGCGGTGATACAGCCTGACAGGATGCTCTCAATTTTGCATCTGTAAAAGTTTGTGAAGGTTTTCGCTGACAAGCCAAATTTCTTCAGCCTCCTGAGGTTGAAGAGACGCTGTTGCGCCTTCTTCACCACACTGCCTGTGTGGGTGGACCATTTCAGTTTGTCCGTGATGTGTACGCCGAGGAACTTAAAACTTTCCACCTTCTCCACTGCTGTGCCGTCGTTGTGGATAGGGGCGTGCTCCCTCTGCTGTTTCCTGAAGTCCACGATCATCTCCTTTGTTTTGTTGACATTGAGTGAGAGGTTGTTTTCCTGACACCACACTCCAAGTGCCCTCACCTCCTCCCTGTAGGCTGTCTCGTCGTTCTTGGTAATCAAGCCCACTACTGATGTGTTGTTTGCAAACTTGATGATTGAGTTGGAGGCGTGCATGGCCACGCAGTCATGGCTGAAAAGGGAGTATAGGAGGGGGCTGAGCACACACCCTTGTGGGGCCCCAGTGTTGAGGATCAGCGAAGTGGAGATGTTGCTTACTACCTTCACCACCTGGGGGCGGCCCGTCAGGAAGTCCAGGACCCAATTGCACACCGCGAGGTTGAGACCCAGGGCCTCAAGCTTAATGATAAGCTTGGAGGGTACTATGGTGTTGAATGCTGAGCTGTAGTCAATGAACAACATTCTTACATAGGTATTCCTCTTGTCCAGATGGGATAGGGCAGCGTTATGTGATGATGGCGATTTCATCTCATGTGGACATATTGGGGCGGTATGCAAATTGAAGTGGGTCAAGGGTGGCAGGTAAGGTGGAGGTGATATGATCCTTGACTAGTCTCTTAAAGCACTTCATGATGACAGAAGTGAGTGTTACAGGGCGATAGTCATTTAGTTCAGTTACCTTGCCTTCTTTGGTACAGGAACAATGTTGGCCATCTTGAAGCATATGGGGACAACAGACTGGGATAGGGAGAGATTGAATATGTCCGTAAACACACCAGGCAGCTGGTCTGCACATGCTCTGAGGACACGGCTAGGGATGCTGTCTGGGCCGGCAGTCTTGCTAGGTTTAGCACTTCTAAATGTCTTACTCACGTCGGCCACGGAGAAGGAGAGCCCACAGTCCTTGGTAGTGGGCCGCGTCGGTGGCACTGTATTATCCTCAAAGTTGGCAAAGAAGCTGTTTAGTTTGAAGCAAGACATCAGTGTCCGTGATGTGGATTGTTTTTTTTCCGTAGTCCGTGACTGCCTGTAGACCCTGCCACATACGTCTCGTGTCTGAGCTGTTGAATTGCAACTCCACTTTGTCCCTATACAGTCATTTCACTTGTTTGATTGCCTTTTGGAAGGAATAACTACAATGTTTGTATTCAGCCATATTCCCAGTCATCTTTCCATGGTTAAATGCGGTGGTTCACGCTTTCAGATTTGCGCGAATGCCGCCATCTATCCACGGTTTCTAGTTAGGGTAGGTTTTAATAGTCACTGTGGGTACAACATCTCCAATGCACTTCCTTATAAACTCACTCACTGAATCAGTGTATAAATCAATATTATTCTCTGAGGCTGCCCGGAACATTTCCCAGTCTGTGTGATCAAAACAATCTTGAAGCGTGGATTCCGATTGGTCAGACCAGCATTGAATAGTTCTTGTCACGGGTACATCCTGTTTGAGTTTCTGCTTATAGGATAGGAGGAGCAAAATGGAGTTGTGGTCAGATTTGCCGAAGGGATGGCTGGGGAGGGCCTTGTATCTGCCGCGGAAGATAAAGTAGCAGTGATCCAGTGTATTGCCCGCATGAGTGCTAGAATCAATATGCTGATAGAATTTAGGTAGCCTTGTTCTCAAATTTGCTTTGTTAAAATCCCCAGCTACAATAAAGGCAGCCTCAGGATATGGTTTAGAGTCCAGTGAAGTTCCTTGAGGGCCGTCGTGGTATCGGCTTGAGGGGTGATATACCCGGCTGTGACAATAACCGACGAGAATTCTCTTGGGAGATAATATGGTCGACATTTGATTGTGAGGAATTCTAGGTTAGGTGAACAAAAGGACTTGGGTTCCTGTATGTTGTTATGATTACACCATGAATCGTTAATCATGAAGCATAGACCCCCGCCCTTCTTCCCAGAGAGATCTTTATTTCTGTCGTTGCGACGCATAAAGAATCCCGGTGGCTGTACCGACTCCGACAACATATCTCGAGAGAGCCATGTTTCTGTGAAACAGAGTATGTTACAATCCCTGATGTCTCTCTGGAGAGCAACCCTTGCCCTAATTTCGTCCACCTTGTTATCTAGAGACTGGACATTGGCGAGTAATATACTCAGAAGCGGTGGGTGGAGTGCACATCTCCGAAGTCTGACCAGGAGGCCGCTCGGTTGACCTCTTCTGCGGCAACGTTGCCTCTAGGATCACATCAAATGCTCTGGGTGGTGGTGCGAACAAAGGATCCGCTTCGGGATAGTCATATTCCTGGTCGTAATGTTGGTAAGTTGACGTCGCTTTGATATCAAACAGATCTTCCCGGCTGTATGTAATAAAACGTACAATTTTCTGGGCTAACAATGTAAGAAATAAAACATTAAAAAACAAAATACTGCATAGTTTCGTAAGGACTAGAAGCGAGGCGACCCTCTCTGGCGGCGCCATCTTGCTGTTGCCCCCTGGCAGAAGAAATATGACGTCCATAAGATTCTACAGTCCTAATGGACCCAAAATGTACATTCATTCCCTGGGTGACAGGTGCACCAATCAGTGACAGTCTAAGATCATAAATCCATCGCATGAAAATGGGTTTGTTCTAGACAGCACAATCACAGGACATTTGGGACCTGCCATTTAGATTTGCTTTCTTTCAAATGCTAAAATAGGGGGGAAAGCACAATGGGGTGAAAGATATCCTCCCAGGCAAACAGGATTTCCCTAACGTAAAGAAAGAGAACCCTCCCCTTACAACCAGGCCCACACCACAGCATGAGTCACCATGTCCACAGGGAGGAGAGGAGGGGCCCTTCCTATGGAGCAATGCCCTGCACCAGAGGGAGTCTAAGTATCGTATCTTAAAACAGTGCCCAACTGCTATAACTTCAGAACAGCAAATCAGGTCTAAGCTTTAATGTTAGGCTATGGTTCATCCTAATTTTTACTTTTTTCTAATGGATGAATTACTGTAACATTGACTATAGTTTAATGACACATGGGACTAAACCATTTGAGAAGGTGGGGGAGGTGAATGAAGAGAGCAGTAGCTGAGACCACACCTTCTGTTGCCACTGCGTTGCCTCATCCTCCTTTTTCTGCTTGGCGTCCTCCAGTAGGGAGATCTTTGAGGTCAGCTCAGCCAGTTCCGTGGCCTGTGGAAACACATTTTTTTATTTTCACTTTCTTTCCATGAATTTGGATTTGAAAGTTTCAACAGATGTTAGCTTATTTTAATTTCCAAACCATGTGAAGACTACCACAGTTAGAAAACTAGAAGTTAAACAATGATTTTCGTACATTTCACAATTTCTAGAATAATAATATGAACTATCATGATAATACATGTTTCTATACAATACAAATAATAATTGATGTGTTATATTCCAATGAATGAACTACAGTAATTAATAATCATCACTTTACTCAGCTCATCACTCTGTAGCACAATGCTACGTGCTGACACTGCGTGTGCTGTTCATTAATGTGTGTGTGTGTAACTCACCAAGTGTTCCTGGTTCTTCATCTGGTTCTCAGACTGCTGGAGCAGGGCGGTCTTGGCCTCCTCAGCCATCCTGCGTTCCTTCTCCAGACGCTCCGCCTCCTCCTGAGCACGCTTCCTCTCCTGCTCCAACTCCAGGGCCCTCCGTGTCTGCTCCTCCAACTCTGCACACACAGTAATGATGATAATAGACAGAATGAATTACGTGTACTGTAGCTAGGGCTTCATTAATCTCTCTTGCAAAATATGTTTTACCTCAACAAGACTAAAGGTTAAATTAGGCCTTACAGTGCTTTACATTGTATTGGGTGAACACACACAACTTATGTGTATTTCGACAACAATCAATAAAAAGCTATGAACAACCACACTTATAAGACTCCTAGCTTTAAGAGTAAAGATAATAGTTTGTTCATACTACAGAAATAGGGTGTTTCCAACCTTGCTGAGCTTTTTTTGTCTGTTCCTCAATCTGTTTCAGTCTCTCCATAAGCTCCTCCTTCTCCTTTTCAATCTTTTCCTTTTCTTTTTCAGCAAGTTCTCTCTTCTTCTTTTCATTCTCCAGCAGTGCCCTGGTGGACAGAGGCCGTAGAGTAAACAGGGATATAGAAGGGAGGGAACATGTACAACTTCCTAACATTGTCAAGCCTTCTTTATCAGACAATAGGCCAACCTAAACATTAGCTAAATAGATCTGTCATTGTTCTGATGGCTACTTTCTTAAGAAAAATCCACTCATAACAAAGACCCTCATGTGTGGCCAGTGGCCACCAGTTGACACCCACAACAGTCTGCTGATTTTAATGTTCGAAACTATCAATTGATGCACAAATGCCCTTCATGTTCAGCTTTCTTTTTGAGCATTGCTGTTGGGCTTGTACAAGGACGACACAAATACAGAGGCAGGAGTAACCAAAGGTCTGATGTCTTGAAATAGACTCATGTTAGCAGTAGCTTGAGTGTGTGGTGGTGGTGACACTGACCTCTCCATCTTCTTGTGGTTCTTCTCCTCTCTGGCCTGGGCCTTCATCTGCTGTACCTCGATGGTGTCTGGTTTGCGGCGACGCATATACAGCTCATGGTTGCCCATGCAAAGTGCCAGGATGCGCTTGTTGATACGCAGTCGTGGAGCATAGAATACAAAGTCCTAGAAGAGAAAGCATGTTTGACTATCCAACGTGGTCTCAGAGCATTTCGTATTATTTTATACATAAATCTCAGACACTCCATTTAGTATGAATTGTTACATTTCGTATGGTATGTATTATATTGTGGATGTCCATCATCCATTTTGTATAATATGTAACGAATTGCAATTCGTACAATATGTTACGAATTTCCAAAATGTACAATATGTTACAAATTTGCATGTTAAGAATTCCATTTGTTGTGGCCAATGTTAGCTAGGTGGCTAACGCTAACATTAGCTGGCGCTAGGGGTTAGGGGTAGGAGTTAGGTTAAGGTTAGGGTAAAGGGTTAGCTAAAAGGGTTAAGATTAGGGGAACATGCTAAGTAGCTAAAAAGTAATGGCTAAGTAGCTAAGTAGCTAAAGTTGTCTTTGATGAGATTCGAACATGCAACCTTTGGGTTGCTAGACATTCGTTTTTTCCTCAAGTAACTTATGTAACCATACCAAATGTAACATATACTAATTACAGTGTCCGAGATGTATGTTTACTATGTTATGTCTGATCTATGAGACCAGTCCATACCAGTAATCTTTCTAAATATAATTATGGCAACAATAATTATTTTTTGTCCCTAGGAGATACTGTATAATCTTATAAACTATGGATGAGTACAGAGAGGTGGTTACATACTGGTGCTTTTTTGTCAATGGGTTTGATGACAAACTTCTTGTCGTTGAAGGAAATATTCCTGATTTCACTCCATGGGAATCCAATTTTAGGCGTCATCCTGTTGAGGCAAAAATAACATATAAACAGTGATATTTGCACTATTTTGCACTTAGTCATAATCAGAAAACAACCATTGTACCTAAGTTTGTACAGCATATGTTTAACATATTTCAGTCCCATATGTTTGAGTACCCCTGTGGGGTATATTTCACTCACTTATCATTCTGTTCGTAAATGTTGAGTCCCAGGGCGTCCACTCCTAACCACAGCTCTGATCCTTTCTTGTTCTTGATGCTGAAGTAGTTGACACCGTACATCTCCAGGTCCTGGGCGATCTTCAGGTACTCCATCATTGAATCCTCTCTGTGGAAGTATTACAAATTACATTAAATCCTTTATTTTTTTTCAATGACTGGTGCAATGTTCACAAGTATGTGGTACATTTTCACAACTGTAAGCACAAAAATCAAAACAGATGTTTCAAAAACAAGTACATTTTCAATTGATTGAGTACAAAAAAACGAAGTCAAAGTAATTTGTTCACTGCACCAAATCACTCTTTCAATTTGCATACATATTCAATCTAGGTATCTGCTTTTCAAAATGTAATATTCACATTACTTTTGATATAATTTGCTTGTCATTTGTTAACAATACCTTTAACTATCACTTAATCAAACTGTTCTAAACTGATAACTACTGAACAAAAATTATGTAGTGCCTAGTTTACGTACATGTATATAGTTTGATAACTGCTGAACACTGTAAAATAAATGTATCAATTTGACATCAATTTATGTTGGAAGGTAAAACCAAATCATATATGGATGTGGCTGTAAATACTATATCATAATTCTCCATCAGCCAGTGTGTTTCAATAGGACAAAGTGGAACGAGTCACTGTATGTGCTACCATTTGGAATTATAGTGTAGTGTACAATGCACTGCTGAAATAAATGGTTGTATATAGCAATATATTCCACAAATCTGAATTTCATTGATGAATCAATTAGAGAGAAAGGCGATACTGTATCAGTTGTCAAGTCATGTGGAAAATGTGATCTTGTACAATGTTGCATGGGGCAGAAATGGCATTCAACACCATGCTACACCAACATACATCTTTAAAATCACTTATTTCAGTTTTTTACAATCATAATAGGCTAGTTCATATAAATACAATTTAGCTTCTACATCAATACATGCGTTCATAATTACATTACATAGTTTACAGATTTAATAGTGTCCATGGAGGTTTCTGTAGGCCAGCTTTCTTCTTTTTAGTTTACATTTAAATCATTTAGCAGATGCTCTTATCCAGAGCAACTTACAGGAGCAATTAGAGTTAAGTTCCTTGCTCAACGGGACATCGACAGATGTCAGCTCAGGGATTTGAACCAGCAACTTTCCGGTTACTGGCCCAACGCTCTTAACCGCTAGGCTACCTGCCGCCCTAGTTCTGTTTTGATTTGTTTAAAAATAGAGTTCGAGGGGACAAAAAGTTGTTTCATAGTCAATGCAGCTTGTCTTCCAAATCTTATTGTTCACAATGCATATTATTGTCCACCATCATTCTTTAGTATTGTCATCTATATGAGTATCGAAGACACCTACATCAAAATCAAAACTTCTCATCAGATCCCATATTTCTTTAGTTCTGTAGCAGTTGCATAAAAAGTGTTCTAAACTCTCTTCATCAAGACAATTAGGCATAAGACAAAATGTACTTTTAGCAAAACAGCTCCACTTTACTACAGCACGCACTGGTAAACGTCATACAGAAATCAACCATGCAGTATCTCTGTCAATTGTGTACTGAGTAGATTTTGAATGCACTCTTTAGTTTCTGCAGGGATCAGTGTTGCGGTATGCAACTTCACCACCATACATTTAATCAGATATCACTTTATAAATAGTTTTGTTCGAGTCACTGTTCCAGAATCCTTAAGAGTCTATTGACGTACGCGTGCCACGGGACTTGTCTGAAGGTAAACGGTACCAGTTATAAAAAATGAATGGACGTACAGTGCCTTCGGAAAGTATTCAGACCCCTTGACTTTTTCAATATTTTCTTACATTAGTCTTAATCTAAAAAAAAAAATTGTTTATCCTCATTAATCTATACCTTATTTATATACCGTGAGAAGAAAAAGAATGTGAACCCTTTGGAATGACCTGAATTTCTCCATATCAAATTTGATCTGAACTTCATTTATTTTTAATTGAATCTTTATTTAACTAGGCAAGCCAGTTAAGAACAAATTCTTATTTACAAACCCGGACGACGCTGGGCCAATTGTGCGCCGTTCTATGGGACTCCCAATCACGACTGGATGTGATGCAGCCTGGATTCAGCACTGTTGCTACTCTCCCTAGGAGTGGCCGTCCTGCAAAGATGACTGCAAGAGCACAGCGCAGAATGCTCAATGAGGTTAAGAAGAATTCTAGAGTGTCAGCTAAAGACTTACAGAAATCTCTGGAACATGCTAACATCTCTGTTGACGAGTCTACGATACGTACAACACTAAACAATAATGGTGTTCATGGGATGACACCACGGAAGAAGCCACTGCTGTCCAAAAAAAACATTGCTGCACGTCTGAAGTTTGCAAAAGTGCACCTGGATGTTCCACAGCGCTACTGGCAAAATATTCTGTGAACAGATGAAACTACAGTTCAGTTGTTTGGAAGGAACACACAACACTATATGTGGATAAAAAAGGCACAACACACCAAAATCAAATCCTTATCCCAACTGTAAAGTATGGTGGAGGGAGCGCCATGGGGCTGCCTCAAGGCCTGGACAACTTGCTATCATCGACGGAATAATGAATTCCCAAGTATATAAAGACTTTTTACAGGAGAATGTTAGACTATCTGTCCGCCAATTGAAGCTCAACAGAAGTTGGGTGATGCAACAGGACAATGACCCAAAACACAGAAGTAAATCAACAACAGAATAGCTTCAACAGAAGAAAATACGCCTTCTGGAGTGGCCCAGTCAGAGTCCTGACCTCAACCCGATTGAGATGCTGTGGCATGACCTCAAGAGAGCAGTTCACACCAGACATCCCAAAAATATTGCTGAACTGAAACAGTTCTGTGAAGAGGAAATGTCCAAAATGTACTTTTCCCACCCTACACTGTGAATGTTTACACGGTGTGTTCAATAAAGACCTGAACACGTAAAATTGTTTGTGTGTTGTTAGTTTAAGCAGACTGTGTTTGTCTATTGTTGTGACCTAGATGAAGATCAGATCAAATTTTATGACAAATTTACACAGAAATCCAGGTATTTCCAAAGGGTTCACATACTTTTTTTGCTTCTGTAGGTATTCAGACCCTTTGCTATGAGACTCGAAATTGAGCTCAGGTGCATCCTGTTTTCATTGATCATCCTTGAAATGTTTCTACAACATGATTGGAGTCAACTGTGGTAAATTCAATTGATTGGAAATTATTTGGATAGGCACACACCTGTCTATATAAGGTCTCACAGTTGACAGTGCATGTCAGAACAAAAACCAAGCCATGAGGTCAAAGGAATTATCCGTAGAGCTCTGAGACAGGATTATGTCTAGGAACAGACCTGGGGAAGAACACAGTAGCAGAGGTTTGGAACAACCAAGAAAAAGCTGGCCACCTGGCCAAACTGAGCAATCGGGGGAGAAGGGCCTTTGTCAGCGAGGTGACCAAGAACCCGATGGTGACTGACAGAGCTCCAGAGTTCCTCTGTGGAGATGGGAGAACCTTCCAGAAGGACAACCATCTCTGCAGCACTCCACCAATCAGGCCTTTATAGAAGAATGGCCAGACGGAAGCCACTCCTCAGTAAAAGGCACATGACAGCCCGCTTGGAGTTTGCCAAAAGGCATCTAAAGGATTCTCAGACCATGAGAAACAAGATTATCTGGTCTCATGAAACCAAGAATGAACTCTTTGGCCTGAATGCCAAGCGTCACATCTGGAGGAAACCTGGCACCATCCCTACGGTGAAGCATGGTGGAGGCAGCATCATTCTGTGGGAAGGTTTTTCAGGGGCAGGGGCAGGGACTGGAAGGCTTTGGGACAAGTCTCTGAATATAGTTGAGTGGCCCAGCCAGAGCCCGGACTTAAACCAGATCAAACATCTCTGGAGAGATGTGAAAATAGCTGTGCAGCAACGCTCCCCATCCAACCTTAAAGAGCTTGAGAGGATCTGCAGTGAAGAATGTGAGAAACATCAAGATACAGGTGTGCCATGCTTGTATCGTCATACCCAAGAAGACTTGAGGCTGTAATCGCTGACAAAGGTCCTTCAACAACGTACAGAGTAAAGGGTCTGAATAGTTATGTAAATGTCATATTTCCGGCAAAAAAAATTGAAGAAAAAAAAAATCGCTAAAACAGTTTTTCTTTTGTCATTATGGGGTATTGTGTGTAGATTGAGGGGGGGGGGGGGACATTTTAATCAATTTTACAATCAGGCTGTAACCTATCAAAATGTGGAAAAAGTCAAGGGGTCTGAATACTTTCCGAAGGCATTGTATATAGATCCCGAGTAATTTCATGTCATATTTAATTTCTATATGGATGGGAGTTTTAGAAAGCTCATCAGCCATTCAAACTCCTTCTGTTTTTACCATAGCCAACTACTTAACAATACCCCTAGTAGGATAATGAAACTGTATTTCTCAACATGCTCACAACATGCCATTGGATTAAAATGAAACAAATTGTGGTTTGCAAACAAATAAATGTGCATGTCAAGTTATGGTAAAATGCTCTCATGATATTTCACAAAAGATTCACGAAAAACCTAGATTTTGCATGAATGACTCAGGGGTGAAAGATGTGTTAAACTCCAATGAATACACAATCAAATGTTCTGAACATCAGTTTAGAGTAGTGATTGGACGATTGATACCAGAGCTCCGACGCTCCGATGCAGTTTTCAAAGCACTACTGATTGGACACAATGTAACGATGCTTGTATCAAAGTAACAATACCACGTGATGATGACGTTTGAAGCTTCGAACGTCACACTACTGATTTATTACTAGTTTCGAAGCATATACCATTGACGGATAATTTCAAAGTAACATTACCACATGATCAATGGCGTCTGAAGCTTCGGTTGATCACATGCTTTTTCGAAACTGTTGTTGCAAAATGCGAGATCCCACTGATTTTGCCGTGGTGCTTTCTTTGATACAAAGTTGCTTTCAAACACCAACCTCTACTGGACACCTTATTTACCAATTTACTTAGATGTTTTTCAGTTTATAGCACCTAAACGGTAGCTCAGTAGGTAGGGATGGAGATTTGGGATAAGACACAGGCATAGGCACAAGATTGAATCTTGGCTATAGTTAAAAAATAATTTACTGTGAACCCATCTTCCCACTGTTGTTCAAATAATTCGTTTTATTTAGTGTAGCCTACGATCATCTTTTGTCTTCAGCATCCTAAATAATACCACGGATGCAGTTTTAGAAAGCATAGCGTACCTGGAGGCAAATAGGGGAAGTAGAATGTGGGATGCAAACCCCATATTCTAACTAAATTTAGTTTACCAACACTCACACCCATCCATTGCGCCACAAAGTTTTGATAGATGCAATGGGAAAACAGGTCTATATAAACATTTAAAAAACGCTAATTTATTCCTGTTCAGCAGATGTCAATAATGTGTTAAAAGATCAGTGTAATAAAAAAAAATGGCACCACAATTTGGTGAAAGCCCCAAAAGGGTTTAGAAAGCCTTGGTTTCCCATCACTAGTTTCCAGTTTTTAAAGGTCCAATGCAGACGTTTTTATCTCAATATCAAATCCTTTCCGGGTAACAATTAAGTACATTACTGTGATTGATTTAAATTCAAATGGTAAAAATAATTTACAAAATCTGGGAGTGGTCTAAGTGGGGAGGGAAAACTGAAATCTAGCTGTTATTGGCAAAGAGATTTGGAACACTCTTTCTTATTGGTCTATTAACTAATTTACCACCTGGTGATGTCACCAGGCAGGCCAAAACTCCATCCCACCAAAACAGGCTGAAATTTCAGCCGGTCTTTTCAAACAGTTCTTACACTAAAAGGGCATTATCATTATTTTCACAATTTCACAACCTCATAGTGTGGAAATATACTGTACATATAACACAGGAATATCACGTTATTGACTGCACTGGGCCTTCAAGAGTTTTGAAAATACGCCACTTACATCTAAAAAATGCACCAAAGTAAGCACAGAAGGAACACAAGCAGTTAAGTTATTTGAAGACTTCCAGCTAGGTAGCTGCCATAGTTGTTAATAGGAGTTGATGGTCAGGATGCTTCAAAACATCACAGCACATGCTTTCACATCATCAAGCTCTCAGAGTGCAAATCTATTCACTCTATGACAGAAGCTTAAGCAATTTTCACCATGATGTGGTATGTCCTACTGTGCAGAGATACTCAACTTTCAATTGAAACCAATAGAGATGTTTCTCAGGCCAGGGACAACAGAGATAGGAGGGGTGAGTAAGTAATGTGTGTGTGTGATTCAGTACCTGAGCATGCCCTTGTGTTCCTCATGCCACACCTGGATTCTCTCCTCCCACTGCTCCTTGTTGAGCTTGTGTTGGTCCAAGACCCTAAAAACACAAAGACAAAATGATATGACACCATAAAAACATGAGAGAGTACGAAGGTGCAATCAAAAGGTGTTATGTAGACTCTAGAGATGGTGGAGGCCTCACCTCTGAGGCAGCAGTTTTTCACTGGACAGGTATCCTGGCAAGTGAATCTCCTTGTTGTAATCGGCGTACTTGGCCTGCACGGCGTAGGAGGCCAGCAGCACAGCCGTCTCCGGGGGGCAGTAGATGTCATCGTTGAGGATCCCTTCCTTTACTTGCAGGAAGAACAGCCTCTGGGTGGCCTCCTGGATCAGCTCCTCTGACACATCCTCAGGGAAGAACTTGGCCCGGAACTTGAACAGCAGTGGGCTCTCCTTCCTTACATCCTGGGCTGTCACCTAGGGCCAGGGGTCAAAGATTAGTGGAGGCGCCAGGAGCAGTTTCTCTTTTACTTAAGGTGGCACGGAAGCCTTGTTCACTATATCCTTGTTTAAATGGAGGCGCTCACCTTCTTATTGAGCTTGAGCCATGTCGAGAAACCCTTTGTATCCTGGTACTGCAGACCAAAGAACCACACCTCCCGCAGTCCGATTGTCTTCACAACCTTAGGGCACACAATTTTTTTTAAATGTAACCCAACTCTTAACAGGGGTTAACTGTGTTAAATTGTTTGTGAAAACAGTGTTACATGACATTCTTGTTTCAGGTCAGGTTTTAACTTAGGTAATGGTGCATGATGGTTGAGTCATTCATTTAAAAGAATCTGAAGATTTAATCCTCTCAAGTTTAGTCTTTCTATACAGTTATATCAAATTATACTGAGGAAATGAATACAGAAACATCTTAGCTTAGTACTTAGATATTCAACTTAGCTACCTCAGTACAAAGTCGCTACAGATAAGGTAGTCAAGCGCAGGAGAGCAGAGATGTCAAAGTAGCGTCTTTAATAGGCAAGTCCAAATTGGGTCAGGTACAATACCAATAAACAGCCAAGACATAGGAACACACAGTCACTCACGGAAGGAGAAAAAACAACACTCCTTACTTTCCTACAACACTGTGCACACGTGAATAAACTGAGGAAAACCTCAACGAGCAACATGAAAATAATCCTGCACAAACCTAAGCGGGAAACAGGAGTAAATATACACACAGAAATTAAAGCAAATGAAAACCAGGTGTGAATGAACCAAAGACAAAACAAACGGAAAAAGAAAAATGGATCGGTGATGGCTAGTAGGCCGGCGACGCCGACCGCCGAGCACCGCCTGAACAAGGAGAGGAATCTTTATCTTTAAAATGAATAACGTGCGTGATTTCATTTTCAGATTAAAAAAAATACAGAATCAAATACCCATTTCAAAGCTAAACCTATCGACAATGCTAAAATAGTATGCTAACTGCTTGAATTTTTAAACACACTCATTCACAAAATTGGATATAAATGAATAAATGCTGGCCTGAGGGATAATGCAGTTGCCAGCCATTTCCTAAGAGTAATTGCTTGGACCTACGTGGTGAACAACAGTTTAAGCTCAACATAACTTAACTCCTCATGTTCTACCCTAAACATTGGTACTCTTTTTTTGTTATATCAGTAGATCATCTCTCTCTCACACTCACACACAAACAAACAGAAGATTTGGATCCATTAGGCTAACTAGTGAAAGGCACCCATTGTATGTATTATCAAAACTAGATTGAAATAAGAATTGAGTCACACGTTAAACTTTGTGCTCCAGCATTTCTGCCCACTACAGCTCACTGTCTGATAGACCGAGTAAAAATACAGTGGAAACTCTTATCTAATGGCTGTGGAGGGAGTCATCTAGTCCTCTGCCCAGATTGCCCACTACACCAACTGCCACTTACAGGGAGGGGTCTGTGGGCCCATAAACATCTATCATAATAAATGTAAGAGAAACAAAAAATCTATGTGATTATAAGCATGAAGTGAAATAGGGATGACACAACAGCCATAATAACATTGGTGATGGATGCCTTGGGGGTGATTCAAGAGTCTGGCACTTTTGCTAAAACAATACAGACATTCTCTGAGGCCAGGCTGGCCTGCCATACAGCCATGACATATTTCTGTCTGAGAGAGCCACTGTAAAACTGGTGGGACCAAAACCTCTCCTCTCCTCACACAAACAGGCATGGCAGAAAAGTTTGAGACGGTTAGGGACTGATAACCACTCATGCATTAAATTCCTTGGAGAAAGGAAAGGGAAAGGGGGATACCTAGTCAGTTGTACAACTGAATGCCTTCAAGAAACATCTGCTGTGTTTACATTGGCTGTGTCAACAGCCTGGTAGGGGTGTTTCCCATTAAGAAGACAATGTTTATACACACCACCACTGCCTGCACATCACACCATCACCAAACCTCAGTCAAGGCAGTTTAGAATCACGATGTACAATATATATATACTAAAGTATGTGGACACCCCTTCAAATTATTGGATTTGGCTATTTCAGCCACATCCGTTGCTGGAAGGTTTATAAAATTGAGCACAAAGCCATGCAATCTCCATAGACAACCATTGGCAGAAGAATGGCCTTACTGAAGAGCTTAGTGACTTTCAACGTGGCACCATCATAGGATGCCACCTTTCCAACTGGTCAGTTCGTCAAATTTCTGCCCTGGTCAACTGTAAGTGCTGTTATTGTAAAGTGGAAACGTCTAGGAGAAACAATGGCTCAGCTGCAAAGTGGTAGGCCATACAAGCTCACAGAACGGGACCACTGAGTGCTGAAGCACGTAAAAATCATCTGTCCTCAGTTGCAACACTCACTATGTTCGTGGGCAATGAATAATTAATTACATCATCTCCACCCCTCAACCAGTATTCTACAAGAGAACAGACACAAGGGACAACAGGCACACCGGTCTCTACTAGAGGTCGACCGATTAATCGGAATGGCCGATTTCAAGTTTTCATAACAATCGGAAATCGGTAATTTTGGACTCCGATTTTTTTTTTTTTTTAAATGTACATCTTTATTTAACTAGGCAAGTCAGTTAAGAACACATTCTTATTTTCAATGACGGCCTAGGAACGGTGGGTTAACTGCCTTGTTCAGAGGTAGAACGACAGATGTTTACCTTGTCAGCTCAGGGATTCAATCTTGCAACCTTACGGTTAACTAGTCCAACGCTCTAACCACCTGCCTCACGAGGAGCCCGCCTGTTACGCGAATGTAGTAAGAAGCCATGGTAAGTTGCTAGCTAGCATTAAACTTATCTTATAAAAAAACAATCAATCAATCAATCATAATCACTAGTTATAACTACACATGGTTGATGATATTACTAGTTTATCTAGCGTGTCCTGTGTTGCATATAATCGATGCAGTGCGCATTCGCGAAAAAGGACTGTCGTTGCTCCAACGTGTACCTAACCATAAACATCAATGCCTTTCTTAAAATCAATACACATAAGTATATATTTTTAAACCTGCATATTTAGCTAAAATAAATCCAGGTTAGCAGGCAATATTAACCAGGTGAAATTGTGTCACTTCTTGCGTTCATTGCACGCAGAGTCAGAGTATATGCAACAGTTTGGGCCGCCTGGCTCATTGCGAACTAATTTGCCAGAATTTTACGTAATTATGACATAACATTGAAGGTTGTGCAATGTAACAGGAATATTTAGACTTATGGATGCCACCGGTTAGATAAAAGATAAAACCGTAACGGTTCCGTATTTCACTGAAAGAATAAACGTTTTGTTTTTCGAAATGATAGTTTACGGATTTTACCATATTAATGACCTAAGGCTCGTATTTCTGTGTGTTATTATGTTATAATTAAGTCTATGATTTGATAGAGCAGTCTGACTGAGCGATGGTAGGCACCAGCATGCTCGTAAGCATTCATTCAAACAGCACTTTCGTGCGTTTTGCCAGCAGCTCTTCGCTGTGCTTCAAGCATTGCGCTGTTTATGACTTCAAGCCTATCAACTCCCGAGATTAGGCTGGTGTAACCGATGTGAAATGGCTAGCTAGTTAGCGGGGTGCGCGCTAATAGCGTTTCAAACGTCACTCGCTCTGAGACTTGGAGTAGTTGTTCCCCTTGCTCTGCATGGGTAACGCTGCTTCGAGGGTGGCTGTTGTCGATGTGTTCCTGGTTCGAGCCCAGGTAGCGGCGAGGAGAGGGATGGAAGCTATACTGTTACACTGGCAATACTAAAGTGCCTATAAGAACATCCAATAGTCAAAGGTATATGAAATACAAATCGTATAGAGAGAAATAGTCCTATAATTCCTACAATAACTACAACCTAAAACTTCTTACCTGGGAATATTGAAGACTCATGTTAAAAGGAACCACCAGCTTTCATATGTTCTCATGTTCTGAGCAAGGAACTTAAACGTTAGCTTTCTTACATGGCACATATTGCACTTTTACTTTCTTCTTCAACACTTTGTTTTTGCATTACTTAAACCAAATTGAACATGTTTCATTATTTATTTGAGGCTAAATTGATTTTATTGATGTATTATATTAAGTTAAAATAAGTGTTCATTCAGTATTGTTGTAATTGTCATTATTACAAATAAATAAATAAAAAATTGGCCGATTAATCGGCATCGGCTTTTTTGGTCCTCCAATAATCGGTATCGGCGTTGAAAAATCATAATCGGTCGACCTCTAGTCTCTACATTGCAGATGAGCTGAAGGCAGTCATCAATGACCATGGACCACAGAAGGTATTTTAACTGGTGACAGACAACGATGCGAACATGAAGGCTGCTTGGTCTAAAGTGGAGGAGTCCTACCCTCACATCACACCCATTGGCTGTGCTGCTCATGCATTGAATCTGCCCCTGAAAACTGAAACAATGGATATACTCTACAAGAGAGCCAAGGAAATGGTTAGGTATGTGAAGGGTCATCAAGTTATAGCAGCAATCTAACTCACCAAGCAAAGTGAGAAGAATAAGAGCACCACATTGAAGCTGCCCAGCAACACCCGTTGGGGTGGTGTTGTCATCATGTTTGACAGTCTCCTGGAGGGGAAGGAGTCTCTAAGAAATGGCCATATCACAGTCTGCCAATATGGACAGCCCCATCAAGAGGATCTTCCTGGATTATGTATTTTGGGAGAGAGTGGTAAGCAGCCTGAAACTCCTGAAACATATAGCAGTAGCCATTGCATGGATTGAGGGAGACAATGCCATCCTGTCTGGTGTTCAGAATCTGCTTGCAGATGTAAGAGAAGAAATCCGTAGTGCCCTGCCCACTGTTGCTCCAAGCAGAGGAAACTGCAGTTCTGAAATACATCAAAAAGCGTGAAGACTTCTGCCTGAAGCCCATACACGCCGGAGCATACATGTTGGACCCCAAGTATGCTGGCAAGAGCATCCTGTCTGGTGCAGAAATCAACAAGGCCTATGGTGTCATCACTACTGTGTCTCGCCACCTTGACCTGGATGAGGGCACGGTTCTTGGCATTCTGGAGAAGTACACTTCCAAGCAAGGGCTTTGTGATGGAGATGCAATATGGCAGTCGTGCTATCTCATCTGCCACCTGGTGGAAGTGACTTTGTGGATCTGAGGCTCTTTATCCTGTTGCCTCCATTCATCCTCCAAATCCCACCAACATCAGCTGCCTCAGAGCGCAACTGGTCCTTGTTTGGGAACACACACACCAAAGCACACAACAAGCTGACCAATACAAGGGCTGAAAAATTGGTGGCCATCCGGGCGAATTTGAGGCTTTTTGAGCCTGCTAACGAGCCATCCTCAACAAGGTTGGAAAGTGACAGTGAAGATGAGGCCTCAGAGTCTGATGTTCAAGAGGTGGACATTGAAGAGGTCCAGGGAGAAGACATGAGAGGAAGACAACCACAGCTTTAGTTTCTAGACTATCATTTTACAGATGGATGTTGAAAACGTTTTTGGGAGATACAATGGATCATTGGGGATCATTCAATATTCTCTTTCTTTTGTTGTTCAGTGAAATCATCCCATGTGAAGAGTCAACTCACTTAATTAAAGTTTAATTCGTAACTAAAATGTTTTTTAAATTATTTCTATTGGAAGGATTTCATCATTTGCAATTATGTCTACTTATGATAAGGTAAAAGGTTTATGTTTCTGTCTCTATATGATATGATAAATATATCCAATGCAAAAAACATCTACATTTAAATGGTACTGATATTCATTTGCATTTATTTCTGTTAATTCCCATATATTCCAGTTACTTCCCATATATTCCCGTTAATTCCCACGGAAAGTTTCCACCTCTGAATATTCCCCAAAATGTACAACCCTAGGTGTGACACTAATTCTCGTGGCTGAATGGAAGCAAGTCCCTGCAGCAATGTTCCAACATCTAGTGGAAAGCCTTCCCAAAAGAGTGGAGGCTGTTATAGCTGCAAAGGGTATACTGTATTGTAAAATAAGAATTTGTTCTTAACTGACTTGCCAAGTTAAAGGTTAAATAAAAAATACAAATAAATAAAATAGGGGACCATATTAATGCCCATGATTTTGGAATGAGATGTTCGACGAGCAGGTGTCCACATACTTTTGGTCATGTAGTGTATTTCTAATGGTGTAATTTCAATGAGAGAGCACATGTTCACCAGGGGAAATTACTCTGCCCACTTGGAAAGCAAGTGCAAATGAAAAGTTAACAGGACAAAGCGTGCCTTTATTGTCTTGGAAATGGAGTTCCTTTGTGCTGCCAGTGGATTCTATGACTAACATTCTGTCTGCAGCTGAAGAGAGACTAGAGCCTACGCCATAGAGCACAGCTTGACTCAATGAAAGGAACAGTGAGAGGGTGAGAGTTCCTCTTAAAATAGACCCTCCACTCCAGTCCCACAACTGGGCTTCCATTCCCCTGCTTGCAATTTACACTGATTGGCAATGAATGAAAGCACAGCAATAACATGTAATTTGCCTTGTTTCAGTAGAGCAAGCAATGTTCTTACCTGATCGAAGAGTTGCTTTCCCGTTGTGTTGGCCTGGATGGCAAACTCCAACTCTGCATCCATGGTGGTAACTCGCACACTAATCTGTTGAGGAAACCAAAATAATAGAGTTAGTACGCTATGACTGACAACCAATGAATTCCGTCAAAATAAATGTTACTTTTTACATGTGATGGTATAACTGATTTACAACAAATGTGCTTATAAATTTGATGCCTCCGATTGAGAATTTGAGATTGATTTGAGAATCAATCTACATTATAGAGAGTGTTATAGAGTTCCTTACAGTGATTTATGCAAATACAAAAGTAATGTTTTGATTGATCAATGGGGAATAGGCCTTATAGGCATTAGAATGAACCATCATCTGCCTATGACCCCAGGCATTAGGGTTTTCACAGCAGGTCAGGAGTGAACCTACATGAAAATACAGGGCCAGGAAAATAAGCACACTAACTTCGCAAAAACTATTTTTGATTAAACATTTTGTCAGAGTAACTTATAACATCTCTTGAAAGATTTTGAGTTATAGCAGGGTGGATACACATAGTTTCAGAATAAATGGTGTCCAAAATATCACAGTGGAACAGATTAATGAGCAGGCAGCTAATGCATCATAGTACATCAGTTAGGTTCCAAATACTACTTCGACGGCGGTAACCAAAAGCCATAATACAACCATAATACATAATACAGATATCCCTCTAGTGGTGTGGGGACTGTGCTTTGGCAAAGTGGGTGGGGTTATATCCTGCCTGTTTGGCACTGTCCGGGTGTATCGTCGGATGGTCATCTATGAACATTTGAACATCTTGGCCATGTTCTGTTATAATCTCCACCCGGCACAGCCAGAAGAGGACTGGCCACCCCTCATAGCCTGGTTCCTCTCTAGGTTTCTTCCTAGGTTCTGGCCTTTCTAGGGAGTTTTTCCTAGCCACGGTGCTTCTACACCTGCATTGCTTGCTGTTTGGGGTTTTAGGCTGGGTTTCTGTACAGCACTTTGAGATATCAGCTGATGTAAGAAGGGCTTTATAAATTGATTTGATTTGATACAACGATTTAGGCTGATATTCAACCACAACTTTTATCAAAGCAGCGTGAAACATTTTTGTCTTAATTCGAGATACTTTTTGCATGTTCATACTATTCCATTAAATACTACTTGCATGTTAATTTACACTCCCTTACTCACTAGAGAGGGGAGGGTGGGGCAGACAATAACAATGTTTCAAAGGTATGGGAGAGAGGCGATTGCACAAGGGGACAAAAATTATTGATCAGCCTCAAACCCCCCAAAAATGTTATAATAATAATGTCAGGAAACCTACTGAGGGAGGTATTATCAGCTTATATTAGAAAAAGAGGCACACTGACTCCACAGAAACCAAAGGGAAAATATATCAGTCTTTTCTCTTAATGATGCATTAAAACTTGTTCACTAACAGAAATTTGATAACAGAACACTGAACAGAATTTATTGGGAGAAGATTTTACACAGAAGTAAAAACAATCTCTATATAGCTACTATACTGGCACTGTGTCAAATGAAAGAGTTGAGCCACTGAGTATACCTCTCTGAATGAGTAGCTGCAGCAGAAAAACGTTTTTGGTTTTAGCATACTAAGGGGACATGTTTTCCCCCAGCTCTCTTTCTCTACTAAGCTGCTCCACTACAGGAAGTAACCACATCCTCTGGTAGCTGGGCCTCGCAAGGCGAGGGCGAGCCACCCAACATGCGGCTCACTGAGACTGCATCCTGTAATTCATCACATTTCTGCTTGCCTGCCTGCCTCTCAGAGATCACTTGATTGATGTGATTACACCAGCACAATTTCTCTTTTAGATTTTTTAACACCCACACACACGTACATGCATGCAAAGAGGATAGCTCTCTATCTCACGGTTCTGCTCTCATTCGACATTCACTGTAGGCTAATATGTGATTATGATAAAACGTTGCTCTAATACCTGTGCAGTAACACAGTAATAATATGAACATTTTTGTAACAGCAAGCTCTACCATTTTTGTAATTACACAAGTGTTATACGGAATAGTAGCCTATTTAAAGACTTGGTTTTTACCTCTGGAATGTTGAAACACATGATGAAAGACTATCTACAGATTCATATAAATGAGCAAAGTAGCTGGTCATGTACAGAAAAACACTTGCATATACTAGCTTTGGGTTATTCAACACATATACTAGTACTGGGTTATCTTAATCATGATACCAAAACTGGAATTTAAAAAAATGAACAAATTGATTGAAGAATGATTCATATAACAGCAGGCATACAAAACCTGATGAGTTAGCCATCATCACCTCAGTCCAGACAACTAGTGCATTTGGAAAGTATGCAGAAACTTTGACTTTTTCAAAATGTTGTTACGTTACAGCCTTATTCAAAAATGTATTTAAAAAAAAATCCTCATCAATCTACATACAATACCGCATAATGATGCAACACCCCAAAGCAAAGCAAAATACCAGTCTTTTTTTTTGTGCAAATATATATAAAAAACAGAAATCATCAAAACTATGAAATAACACATATGGAATCATGTAGTAACCAAAAAAGTGTTAGATAAATCAAAATATATTTTAGATTTTTCAAAGTTGCCACCCTTTGCCTTGATGACAGCTTTATACACACTTGGCATTCTCTCAACCAACTTTTTTTTAACCTTTATTTATCTAGGCAAGTCAGTTAAATTAAGAACAAATTCTTATTTACAATGACGGCCTACCCCGGCCAAACCCAGACGACGCAGGGCCAATTTTGCACCGCCCTACTGGACTCCCAATCACGGCCGGATGTGATACAGCCTGGAATCCCAACCAGGGACTGTAGTGACGCCTCTTGCACTGAGATGGAGTGCCTTAGACCGCTGCGCCACTCAGGAACACTGAGGTTCATGAGGTAGTCACCTGGAATGCATTTCAATTAACAGATGTGCCTTGTTAAAAGTTAATTTGTGGAATTTCTTTCCTTCTTAACGCTTTAGAGCCAAACAGTTGTGTTCTGACAAGGTAGGGGTGGTATACAGAAGATAGCCCTATTTGGTAAAAGACCAAGTCCATATCAAGGCAAGAACAGCTCAAATAAGCAAAGAGAAACGACAGTCCATCATTACTTTAAGACATGAATGTCAGTCAATACGGAACATTTCAAGAACTTTGAACGTTTCTTCAAGTGCAGTCGCAAAAACCATCAAGCCCTATGATGAAACTGGCTGTCATGAGGACAGCCACAAGAAAGGAAGACCCAGAGTTACTTCTGCTGCAGAGGATAAGTTCATTAGAGTTACCAGCCTCAGATTGCAGCCCAAATAAATGCTTCACAGAGTTCAAGTAACAGACACATCTCAACATTAACTGTTCAGAGGAGGCTGCGTGAATCAGGCCTTCAAGGTCGAATTGCTGCAAAGAAACCACTACTAAACAACACCAAAAAGAAGAAGAGACTTGCTTGAGCCAAGAAACACGAGCCATGGACATTAGACCGGTGGAAATCTGTCCTGTGGTCCAAATGTTTTATTTTTGGTTCCAACCGCCGTGTCTTTGTGAGACACAGAGTAGTGTGGTGTGGTTCCCACGTGAAGCATGGAGGAGGTGGTTTGATGGTGTGGGGTGCTTTGCTGGTGACACTGTCTGTGATTTATTTAGAATTCAAGGCCCACTTAACCAGCATGGCTACAACAGCATTCTGCAGTGATACACCATCCCACCTGGTTTGCGCATAGTGGGACTATCATTTGTTTTTCAACAGGACAATGACCCAAAACACACCTCCAGGCTGTGTAAGGGCTATTTGACCAAGAAGGAGAGTGATGGAGTGCTGCATCAGATGACCTGGCCTCCACAATCACCCAACCTCAACTCAATTGAGATGGTTTGGGATGAGTTGGACCGCAGAGTGAAGGAAAAGCAGCCAACAAGTGTTCAGCATATGTGGGAACTCCTTCAAGACTGTTGGAAAAGCATTCCTCGTGAAGCTGGTTGAGAGAATGCCAAGAGTGTGTAAAGCTGTCATCAAGGCAAAGGGTGGCTACTTTGAATTTGTTTAACACTAGTGTTGGTTAATGAATGATTCCATTTGTGTTATTTCATAGTTTTGATGTCTTCAATATTATTCTATTGTAGAAAATAGTATGAATAAAGAAAAACCCTTGAATGAGTAGGTGTGTCCAAACTTTTGACTGGTACTGTAAGTATTCAGACCCTTTACTCAGTCCTTTGTAGCACCTTTGACAGCAATTACAGCCTCACGTCTTCTTGGGTATGACACTACAAACTTGGCACACCTGTATTTTTGGAGTTCCTCCCATTATTCTCTGCAGATCCTCTCAAGCTATGTCAGGTTGGATGGGGAGCGTCGCAGCACAGCTATTTTAAGGTCTCTACCGAGATTTTCGATCGGTTTCAAATCCAGGCTTTGGCTGGGCCACTCAAGGACATTCAGAGACTTGTCCCGAAGCCACTCCTGCGTTGTCTTGGATGTGTGCTTAGGGTCATTGTCCTGTTGGAAGGGGAACCTTTGCCACAGTCTGAGGTCCTGAGCAAGTTTTCATCAAGGATCTCTCTGTACTTTGCCCCGTTGATCTTCCCTCGATTCTGACTAGTCTCCCAGTCACTGCCGCTGAAAAACATCCCCACAGCGTGATGCTGCCACCACCATGCTTCACTGTAGGGATGGTGCCAGGTTCTCTAGATGTGACGCTTGGCATTCAGGCCAAAGAGTTCATTCTTGGTTCTCATGGTCTGAGAATCCTTTGGGTGCCTTTTGGCAAACTCCAAGCAGGCTGTCATGTGCTTTTTACTGAGGAGTGGCTTCGGTCTGGCCACTCTACCATGAAGGCCTGATTGGTGGAGTGCTGCAGAGATGGTTGTCATTCTGGAAGGTTCTCCCATCTCCTCAGAGGAACTCTGGAGCTCTGTCAGAGTGACCATCAGGTTCTTGGTCACCTCCCTGACCAAGGCCCTTCTCCCCCGATTGCTCAGTTTGGCCGGGCGGCCAGCTCTAGGAAGAGTCTTGGTTGTTCCAAGCTTCTTCCATTTAAGAATGATGGAGGCCACTGTGTTCTTGGACCTTCAATGCTGTAGACATTTATTGATACCCCTTCCCCAAGATCTGTGCCTCGACACAATCGTCTCGGAGCTCTACAGACAATTCCTTCGACCTCATGGCTTGGTTTTTGGTCTGACATGCACTGTCAATTGTGGGACTTTATATAGACAGGTTGGTGCCTTTCCAAGTCATGACCAATCAATTGAATTTACCACAGGTGGACTCCAATCAAGTTGTAGAAACATCTCAAGGATGATCAATGGAAACAGGATGCACCGGAGCTCAATTTCGAGTCTCATAGCAAAGGGTCTAAATACTTATGTAAATAAGATATGTTTTTTATTTGTAATACATTAGCAAAAATGTCTAAAAACCTGTTTTTGCTTTGACATTATGGGGTATTGTGTGTAAATTGACGAGGATTTTTTTCTATCCACTTTAGAATAAGGCTGTAACGTAACAAAATGTGGAAAAAGTAAAGGGGTCTGAATACTTTCCGAATGCACTGTACATCATGGCCCAACACTCACAGCAGACTTATAGCCAGTATGCCCATAAAAGGAATGCAAAAAAAGTGTGTAAGTCTTATGTCTGTTTTATGATGTTTTATGGTATACAAGCTTTCTCCTGCTGTGTACCCTAAACATATTTCCTATGCTGTGAGAGTGATTAATACAGCTATATTGACAAGGCTCCATGTTCTCTTTCCTCTCAAAAAGGTAAATGCACAATCAGCCAGCCTGTATTTCAGTGTGTGGGGAGTGGACGGGGGGTGACAGTACGCCTGAGCTGAGCCACAACAGCATGCCTTATTTTCCAGTTGTGTGGCTGATTAGGGCTGCGTTCTTTCCCCTCTGTGTCAGCAGGCCCCGATTCGCTGGTCAGGCCACTTGTCACCCTGCCACTTCCTATCATCACCGGCGGGCCGGTGGGACAGAGCAGGGAGCTGGAGAGAGTAAAGCTTTGGCTGGAATGAGGCCTGGCGGCGTCACACAGACAAGAGGGCTGTATAGTAGAGCTGTGACTGGGCCAAGGTCTGTAGGAGCAGGAACTAACTAGGACCCAGACACATTCAGCCATCTACAAGTGAATAGTACAAACCCTTGACATGGTTGGTTTTCAAACAAATACAACTCTACTTCAACAGTGCATATTTGAATTCCTTGTTTTTTTTAAATGTATGATTTAACAATATCTGGGACACATTTCTCATAAAGATTTTACCTAACTTTGTAGGGCGAGAGATGAATAAAGCAACTGTGTATTTCTGACAAAGTCAGAGCCCAGTTTTCTATGGAGTGGTTAGCCTGATGATATTTCATAATTTCCTCTATCCATGTCTTGGCAACATGAACATAACATTTGCCAGTGAAATTAAGCTTTAAGTGCATTTGCAGAGCACTGGGAAATATTTCACCATGATTAAGATACAAGGCTATTCCATGAGTGACAACTTATATTTGTAAACAAGTTAGGGCCTATAACTATCTATTACCATAGCCATTTATTTTATGGTATAAACTATGAACTGAGTCACACCACAAATGTGAGTTGAATCTAACTTCAGTGATTCTTTGAACTTTGTTAATTGCCCTACAAGATCATGTAAGGCCTACATTGTGTCTCTGTCACTATGCTAAAAATGGATTTGCATTAATGATTTGATGAATCACCTAAATCATACACTATACTGTCTATTTTCCCAGCCAACCAAACAGACTGCTTAACATGACATAGCCTACTGATTAGACATCATTTCATTGTGTAGTTCAGGCCAACAGGTTCTTGGCTGCCAGTCATTGTAAAGAAGTGACTTTTCTGGGTAAAAATAGTTCATCTCTCACATGAAAAGGGAACTAAGAATGTGCAGTTCTGCCCGGTAAGGGTGGGTCTCGCATGGCCAGAGTTCAAAAAACTTCTCACACACTATTATTAGAACAGCAGCAAAACATCACTCATCATAACAGGACCAAGGATACATGTTAATGTTTCCATTTTGCCCTTCGGAACATTCAATGCCTTTTCTGTCTTGTAACGTGAGTTTGTTCATACTGAGCAGAAAACAAAGCTATAAAAAACCTTAGCTATAGACTGTATTTCAGTAAAGTATGCACACTTTATGACAGCAAATTATTATAAACTGGGACACCAATCACTAGAAGAAAAGAAAAAAGATTATTTCCAACATTTTGGAATGCCTCCTCCTTTAACTATCTCCTCGAGACATCTGTCTTTTTTAATTCGGCAAAGCCAAAAAGCCAAATATTTCACTGATATGATGATTGAAATACAAACAAATAAACTTTGAAGGGGATTTTAAAAATCCTAAATATGTGGAAATCAGGAACTGATGGATAATCCCTATACAGTACTATGTGGTTAGATTCTTGGTAACATATACTTGTATCTGTTTTGGGGTGAATTTTAACCATTCACAAAGTAGAAGCTAAAAGCTCACTCTAATTCCACGAAATTCTGAGATTTAGGTTAGCCTCAAACTATTACCTCTCTTCTCCATAGAGCAAACATGTTCTAAACTACCACTAAAGTCAGTTTTACAGAATCACTACATTTTCAATTATGTAGATATTTTTCAGGTTGAATGTGTGAGTCTCTATTAGATTCAAGTTAGTTAAACTCACTGTACTATGACTTATTCTTTTTTCTAAACAGGTTCATGAATCACAGATAATGCCATCTCCTGTGTATTCAAATATCTTAAAAGCAACTACTTCAGCACATATTGACAAGGTCATTATCAGAATCATTATTGTTCACTTACTAAGTAATACTGCAGTGCTTTATGCTAACCAAGGGTGAGATCCTATGTAAAACACGAGGTGTGTTAGAAACAAAATTACAACAAAATCAACAACAAAAAAACACAAAAAACAACAAAAGACAACTCACTGGTTGGTTTTCTGCAGCCAGGGAGAGACGTGTCAGACCTGCCACACAGTTACTCTCCATTTACGCGCTAAAGCCCCCAAAGGTTTGCATAATTTCTGCCTTTCACACACTCTACCGCCTGTGGCTTAGTTTATTACAAATTGTTAATCTCAACTCTGCTATGTGCATTTACAGAGCTGCTTAATCCCTTTCTTACATAGCACTGGTCTTTCCACTTAATTTGTTTCTTTCTTGTTGTTTGTGAAGAACTAACACTTTTCAGCTAACACAATTATACTCAAGCCAATATAGTAGTTCACTGCATGGACGGTAAGAAGTAGAAATGGCTGTTGATTAGAATATCATATTTCTGAAGGAAAGTAACCTCATAGAATACCAACACATTTCTTAGTGATGTGTAGAGTTATATAGTCTAAAGGTACATCAAAAGGAAAGTTAACCAGAGTGCAAGTAACGTTTTATTGATGAAAGGGTCTTATAATGTAATAAGAAGTTTTATTTTATGTAAAATAGCATATTATAACATATGTACTATAACATTATCTGGGTAATCTGTTAACGAGACAGGAGTCAATTTGGTTTCTGACATGGGGTGACCTGTAGAAGTGCTTAAAAACATCAAGGGTCATTCCACATCAAAAAAGCACAAGAAAGAGGCTTGACACCAACCATCTCAGATTGTGATGAAATCGTTTCTGTAGTTAGAGACAAATAAGATTAGCATTTTATTTAAATATAATTTGATCTCTGAGAAATTAAGCTAATTGATTTGCACCTAGGGATGCACGGTATATCAGTGAACATATCGGAATCGGCCGATATTAGCTAAAAATGCCAACATCGGTATCGGCCGATGTCTAGTTTAACGCCCCGATGTGCAAAACCGATGTCAAAGCTGACGTGCATACCTATATAACGTAGGCACATGACGTAATGACGCCACGTAAAATGGTGCGCTATACGTGTAACACAGGATTCCTAAACTAGCCCACAATGTCTGCTGTGTGGATCGAGCAGTCATTTGAACGAGTAACAAAATTTCAGCGAGACAACTCAAAGGCGAAACCCATTAAAGCCAAGATATTGCCCTTGACAATCAACCGTTCTCTGTCGTGGGTGATGTTGGCTTTCGCTGACTGGTCGAGCACCGGTACACACTACCAAGTGAGCTATTTTTCAGATCTTGCCCTACCGGAGTTACACAGTAATGGCGTCACTGCTATTAGCTTCACGACATACACACTACGGAACGCCGTTTGGGTCTATGAGTGTCAAAAAAGATACTGTAGCACTGTCAAAGCTGTACAAAAAAGTCTGCAAACAAGCAAACACCGGCCACGATGTGTTACAATACCCCGTTGGTAATAAAGAATAATTTGTTCAACCGCAACTTCTGGAGTAGCTAGCTTTAGCTTGGTACCTAGCTAGCACCAATACAACCAGCCTGAAAACAATGACCAGTAGAACCTGCAGTCATTTTCATTATTTTTAGCAATGATTTAGGAATCCTCGTGAGTAAGTATTAGCTAGGTTCCCACTTGATGTTCGCCTATTGAAGTTGAACTTCAGTTCATGAAAATAAATAGCTAGTCAGCAACTTAACTCTGTTGCCCAAAGCTAACGTTATAAGCAGCCAGCTAGCTTCATCTAGCTAGTGAGGCTCCACAGCACCAGGTTATGTGTTGTGAAGCTAGCCACAATAAGGATTAGGCACAACAGTGGAATTTGCGGTTTGCCTTCCAAGTAAAAGTATGTCATTGACAGTAATGCAAATGAATACAAATAGTAGAATTATGCCATACTTTTATTTTGAAGTCCACTATTGTGTCTAATCCTTATTGTGGCAAGCTTCACATAGATGGGTCCGACCACCATTAATCAAATAAGAACTGCTTATAAATTAGGGTTATTTTAGATGATGACACCTAGCTAAATAGTTAGCTAGCTAACTATAGCTACTGAAACAGATGTTGCGTTATTTGACACGTCAAATAGTGTTATTTGACGTGTATATTTTTTGACATGCAAAGACCCAAATGGCATTCCATATAAATCCTGGTTGAGAATGAAACAACTGAACTAGAGGTCGATCGATTAATCGGAATGGCCGATTAATTAGGTCCGATTTCAAGTTTTCATAAGAATCGGAAATCTGTATTTTTGGACACTGATTTGGCCTAATTTTTATTTTATTTTTTACACCTTTATTTATCCTTTATTTAACTAGGCAAGTCAGTTAAGAACACATTCTTATTTTCAATGACGGCCTAGGAACGGTGGGTTAACTGCCTTGTTCAGGGGCAGAATTACAGATTTTTACCTTGTCAGCTCGGGGATTCAATCTTGCAACCTTACAGTTAACTGGTCCAACGCTCTAACCACCTGATTACATTGCACTCCACGAGGAGACTGCCTGTTACGCGAATGCAGTAAGAAGCCAAGGTAAGTTGCTAGCTAGCATTAAACTTATCTTATAAAAAACAATCAATCAATCAAAATCACTAGTTAACTACACATGGTTGATGATATTACTGGTTTATCTAGCGTGTCCTGCGTTGCATATAATCGATGCGGTGCGTATTCGCGAAAAAGTACTGTCTTGCTCCAATGTGTACCTAACCATAATCAATGCCTTTCTTAAAATCAATACACATAAGTATATATTTTTAAACCTGCATATTTAGCTCAAAGAAATTCAGGTTAGCAGGCAATATTAACCAGATGAAATTGTGTCACTTCTCTTGCGTTCATTGCACGCAGAGTCAGGGTATATGCAACAGTTTGGGCCGCCTAATTTGCCAGAATTTTACGTAATTATGACATAACATTGAAGGTTGTGCAATGTAACAGGAATATTTAGACTTATGGATGCCACCCGTTAGATAAAATACGGAACGGTTCTGTATTTCACTGAAAGAATAAACGTCTTGTTTTCGAGATTATAGTTTCCGGATTCTACCATATTAATGACCTAAGGTTCGTATTTCTGTGTGTTATTATGTTATAATTAAGTCTATGATTTGATAGAGCAGTCTGACTGAGCGATGGTAGGCACCAGCAGGCTCGTAAGCATTCATTCAAACAGCACTTTCGTGCGTTTTGCCAGCAGCTCGTCGCTGTGCTTCAAGCATTGCGCGGTTTATGACTTCAAGCCTATCAACTCCCGAGATTAGGCTGGTGTAACCGATGTGAAATGGCTAGCTAGTTAGCGGGGTGCGCGCTAATAGCGTTTCAAACGTCACTCGCTCTGAGACTTGGAGTGGTTGTTCCCCTTGCTCTGCAAGGGCCGCAGATTTTGTGGAGCGATAGGTACCGCTGCTTCGAGGGTGGCTGTTGTCGATGTGTTCCTGGTTCGAGCCCAGGTAGGGGCGAGTAGAGGGACGGAAGCTATACTGTTACACTGGCAATACTAAAGTGCCTATAAGAACATCCAATAGTCAAAGGTATATGAAATACAAATTGTATAGAGAGAAATTGTCCTATAATTCCTATAATAACTACAACCTAAAACTTCTTACCTGGGAATATTGAAGACTCCTGTTAAAAGGAACCACCATCTTTCATATGTTCTCATGTTCTGAGCAAGGAACTTAAACGTTAGCTTTTTTACATGGCACATATTGCACTTTTACTTTCTTCTCCAACACTTTGTTTTTGCATTATTTAAACCAAATTGAACATGTTTCGTTTTATTTGAGGCTAAATTGATTTTATTGATATATTAAGTTAAAATAAGTGTTCATACAATATTGTTGTAATTGTCATTATTACAAATACATTTTATTTATTTATTTTTTATTTTCTTATTTATTTATTTTTTATTTATTTTGATTAATCGGCACCGGCTTTTTTTGGCCCTCCAATAATCGGTATCGGCGTTGAAAAATCATAATCGGTCGACCTCTAAACTGAACAAATGAACAACGAAACAGCACAGCAAGTAAGTGAAAGAAATAGGTTTTGATTATGTTTTACTGGTAATGGGGACATACGTAAATGCCAACAAAATAACTTTTTGGTCAGTGTGGTGTGTGTGTGTGTGTGTGTGTGTGTGTGTGTGTGTGTGTGTGTGTGTGTGTGTGTGTGTGTGTGTGTGTGTGTGTGTGTGTGTGTGTGTAAACTTTATTTAACTAGGCAAGTCAGTTAAGAACAAATTCTTATTTACAATGACGGCCCGGACGACGCTGGGCCAATTGTGCGCCGCAATATGGGACTCCCAATCACGGCCGGTTGTGATACAGCCTGGATTCAAACCAGGGACTGTAGTGACGCCTCTTGCACTGAGATGCAGTGCCTTAGACCGCTGTGTCCATGTGTGTGTGTTAACTATTTAACTGTACTAGAATGCTTAAAAGGCCACTAAAATTGTAAATATCGGTTATCGGTATTTGTTTTTTTGTCAAGGAAAATATCGGATATCGGCCAAAAATGTTATATCAATGCACCTCTATTTGCACCCAAATTGTCCTTTTAATTTATAGGATTCTTAAGTAATCTTAAATAAATATAGCACCTAACATCTGATTCTCAACAATGAATAAGACTTGAGGAAGCCAATAAAATTTCCAAAAACCAACCCCGGACACACCACACCACATGCCAAACCCACCACAACAACCAGTATACAGTATCAGTTCGCTATGTCTAACAAATAGTATAGAGCTGCGGCTTGAAGGATTGGTCTTCATCTTATGTAATGTATTCCCTGTGAATCTGGTGATGGTTTCATGGAGGAACTAAAATGTTTTCATGGAGGACTGGCTTGACTTGTGAGGATGACTACACAATTTATTTTCATCATTAGCAAAAGCTATTTGTTTTCTGCCCAAAGTCGCAAAGAAAATGTTGTGTTCCATTTAATAAACACAAAAGACCAGCAACATTGATAAAATTATGTAGCGGTAGGAGGAACAGCGGCACCTAGTGGGCAAAAACTGGTACTTTCACACTAATGCGAATACAATGGCTAATCTCTCTTAACAGGAGAAAAAAACAACAACACCATATTCAAAGGAAATACATTACACAGGATGAAGAAGTAATACTCCAAGCTGCAGCTCCATACTACTTGTCAGACATAGAGACCTACTATACTGTATACTGGTTGTTGGGGTGGGATAGGTGTAGGGGGTCCACTGGTGGCTATTTTATTGTATTCCTCGTGTCTTACTCAATAGTAGGAAGAAGTTTGATCCAAATCGGATGTTGGGTACTATAATTATTAAATATTATGGGAATCCTATAAATTAACCCAATGAATCCCACTATTGTGCGGGCGTGATTTAAGACTTTTAACCACTTTTAAACATTGTGTGTTTGAGCTACAGACTTATTGGTTGTACAATTGGATTCGTCTTTTTCTTCTGTATCCATTGGGGGCTGAGATAGAGAGGTGTTTGTGAGACAATGGCTGATCCCGAAGGAGCCCGGGGCGGGGTCTTTTTACAAAAATGTCTGTTGAGTCTTTGAGCTAAAAACTATTACGCTATCTATGAAAAGCTGAGACTCTCACAAACACGCACGTGTAACATGTTTGCTCTATGACGCTCACAAGCTACACAATAATTATTACAAGGTAAGGGGTTCTTCTACATAGAACACCATAGGAAATCTCAGGACAGAGTGTCATAATACTGTAATAAGCTCACATAGTTGCTGTCATAAACTCCGCACAGTTGTCACTGACTAGTTGGATATTAATTTCCCACTGAGCAAACTATTTCTGTACTTACAGCATTCATATTAATGTATTTTTATCAGGTTTTTGCTTTGGCAGACCATGACTGCAACTGTTTATGTCAAATTGTTTTGCGTTCTACTAGTAACCCAATCTTATCTCGATCTCTTCATTCAAAGACTCAATCATGGACACTCTTACTGACAGTTGTGGCTGCTTTGCGTGATGTATTGTTGTCTCTACCTTCTTGCACTTTGTGCTGTTGTCTGTGCCCAACAATGTTTGTACCCTGTTTTGTGCTGCTACCATGTTGTGCTGCTGCCATGTTGTGTAGTGTTGTGTTGTCTCTTGTCATGATGTGTGTTTTGTCCCATATTTTTATTTAATTTATTTGTATTTTTAATCCCAGCCCCCATCCCCGCAGGAGGCCTTTGGCCTTTTGGTAGGCCGTCATTGTAAATAAGAATTTGTTCTTAACTGACTTGACTAGTTAAATAATGGTTAAATAAAAATAAAAAACCCTGGCTGTCCTAGAAAGAAAATGGTAAAACACGAATGAATGAAAAGCCTGGGTTTTGCTGGGGTATCGGGACTGATACGGTTAAAAGGGCCAATTCGGGGACAATCAACTACCTTAAAGTTATGGTAAATAATGCAATAAATAATGTTGCAGGAATGCCAATCTTATCTGTTTCTAACTACAGAAGCAATTTCAGAACAATCTGAGATGGTGGGCGTCATGGCTTGCTGAAATTACTAGAACGACTCTCAAGTGCTGAAACGATGGCTGAGGACCATGCAGTTGCAGTTGTGCAGGGCGGAGAAGGGGGAGTCTGTGCTGTGAAACACCAAATAAGGCTTTCAGTGGCAGTGTCAAGAGACTGCAGGCCAGGAAATAGCTAAAAAGGAACTGACGTAATCTCAGAAACCTTGAGTCACTAGATTACAGTTCCTTGGGAAACTGTAACAATGCCAAAAGAAGACACTAATGGTAGGGGGACACATGAATGACATGTTAATACAAAGATAACAAATAAATAAAACTATAATCTTCTCATGAGTTAAAAGTCTTAAAAGCTAAATGTCACAACACCGCACTTTATTTTACTGTCATTACCTGAGGCGCATTTGATCGCAGTGATTTTTTTTTTAAATCCTGATGTCTTACTTTTCTGTCTTGCGAATCATGTAGTAGGCTTATGCTACACAGAATAGCATATTCAATGTTCCTAATTTGATGTAAATACTTGATAAAGATAATGTAGAAATGATATCAATTACAGATGCAATGCAATGTAACATCAATAGAACTGATTCAGTGGATTCTACATTGAACTAAATTTCCCTGGGCTCGGCTATGTAGGAAAAACCTAATCACACAGGCCTGGTAAACTTAACAAAGGTTTGCCATAGATCAAACTTTAAGTACTATTAGATTCTGTATAGACTACATTTTGATAGAGCAGATTGAATGATGCAGGTCAGGTCACATGCAATAGCAATCCTATAGGACAGACTACCATAGGAGTTCACTGTTGAAGAGTGCATCTGTCAGGCTAGCTGTTGTACTACTGGGTACCACAAAGACAAACACAACGTCAACGAATGGGCCATGGGAACCTCCGGTAAACCCACAGCAAACAAAACCCAAACTAATAGGCCGCATTGATATGAATAATAACGTAAAAAATGTCTGACAATTGTTTATGAACAGGGATAGAGATGATATGAACACAACGAAGCGCCATTCAACTTCTTTTAAAGTTCATTCGGAAGCCAATCACGTTCCAGGAAGGGGGGATTGTCGATAGCGCATAGGTTGACACAAAATAACGGTTAATAGAATTGACACAAACATAGGTTAACAAAAAAGAACTTTGGGCAACATTGTAAGCTATCAATTCATTGAAATCGTTAATAAAACAAGTTTTGGAGATGCTGCAGGGAAAATATAGGTGACAAAGATTTAGACAATAAACGTTTCATTCATTTGATGCGCGCGAAACTTTTTCGGAACCTATAGCCCTAGGCTACTTTAGGATACAAAGTCAGACAAATTCAGTATCCTAATTTAGTTTATTGCGTCGAATAGATGCTTATGAAGACATATAGTGTAGTCAATCCAAACATTTGACCTTCTATCATGGGCTAAATTATCTTTCTCGACCTAACAAGACCGGAATACATTTTGACCAGAGTGGCGTTTTAAATAACGTCTATGTATATGTGAACGTTGGAAATAAACTGTTCCCAAACACTAAAAAAATTACTCACCGTCTTTGGCATTTTTGCAGTTCTCGGTCTTCAGTCACTGATGTCAGGAATTGGATGATGGCAACAATGGAGTCAACTAAAACGTTTGTCCATTAGATAAGGTGCGCAATCTGAAATAGCGTCAGTCACGTTCAGTTAATGTTTGATTTCAAACTTTTCCCACAACCTAAAGAAGGCTACTCGTATTTTACTATTTCTGTGTTTCGCCTCAAAGTCGTGGTCCAGAGCTTGATTTCCTGCTAATAGCACTGTGACTGAAAAACCACACCCAACGCAATGAAGACATACTAAAAGTAGTTTTCAGCAGACTCCGCCTGTATTCTCATGACCCGTTATGCCTTTGTAAAACTCCAGTTAAACGTAAATAGTTTAACTATACTGAACAAAAATATAAGAGCAACTTGCAACAATGTCAACGATTTTACTGAGTTACAGTTCATATAAGGACATCGGTCAATTGAAATAAATAAATTATGGATCTATGGATTACGGATTAAATAAAGGTTAAAAAAATTTAAAAAGATATAATAATCTATAGATTTCACATAACTGGCAGTGGTGTAAAGTACTTACGTACTTATTTTTGACAACTTTTACTTTACTACATTCCTAAAGAAAATAATGTTATTTTTACTCCATACATTTTCCCCGACACCTAAAAGTACTCGTTACATTTTTAATGCTTAGCAGGGCAGGAAAATGGTCTAATTCACACACTTCTCAAGAGAACATCCCTGGTCATCTACTGCCTCTGATCTGGCGGACTCACTAAACACAAATGCTTTGTAAATTATGTCTGAGTGTTGGCGTCGTGTGCCCCTGGCTATCCGTCAATTAAAAAAAAAAAAAAAAAAAATGGTGCCATCTGGTTTGTTTATTGTAAAGGATTTTAAATTATTTATACTTTTACTTTTGATACTTAAATACATGTTATCAATTACATTTACTTTTGATACTTAAGTATATCTAAAACCAAATACTTTGACTTTTACTCGAGTAGTATTTTACAGGGTGACTTTCACTTTTATTTGAGTCATTTTATAATAACATGTTTACGTTTACTCAAGTATGACAATTGGGTACTTTTCCCCCCACTGATAACTGGGCAGGAGCACAGAAATACTCCTCAGGTTCATCTGCTGTCCGGGTGGCTGGTCTCAGACAATCCTGAAGGTGAAGAAGCCGGATGTGGAGGTCCTGGGCTGGCGTGGTTACACATGGTCGGTTGTGAGGCCGATTGGACATACTGCCAAATTCTCTAAAACGATGTTTGAGGTGGCATACGGTAGAGAAATGAACATTCAATTATTTGGCAACAATTCTGGTGGACATTCCTGCATGCCAATTGAACGCTCCCTCAACACTTGAGAAATCTGTGGCATTGTGTTGTGTGACAAAACTGCACATTTTAGAGTGGTCTTTTATTGTCCCCAGCACAAGGTGCGTCTGTGTAATTATCGTGCTGTTTAATAAGCTTCTTGATATGCCACACCTGGTCAGGTGGATGGATTATCTTGGCAAATGAGAAATGTTCACTAGAAGGGATGTAATAAAAATTTGTGCACAAAATTTGAGAGAAATAAGCTTTTTGTGCATATGTGTAATGGTTTTCTTCTGTGGAGGAAGGAGAGGACCAAAGCGCAGCGTGATTAGTGTTCATCATGTTTAATAAAAGACAATAAACTGAACACTTCCAAAAATACAAAACAACAAACGTGAAAACCGAAACAGTTCTATCTGGTGCAGACACACAAAGACTGAAGACAACCACCCACAAAACCCAACACAAAACAGGCTACCTAAATATGGTTCCCAATCAGAGACAACACAAAACACCTGCCTCTGATTGAGAACCATATCAGGCCAAACACAGAAATAGGAAAAACATAGAAATACAAAACTAGACTGCCCACCCCAACTCACGCCCTGACCATACTAAATAAAGACACAACAAAGGAAATAAAGGTCAGAACGTGACAGTATGGAAAAATTTGGGGATCTTTTATTTCAAATCATGAAACATGGGATCAACACTTAACATGTTGCGTTTATATTTTTGTTCAGTATAAATTCCTGGACTATAAATTAAAGCCAGGATATCCCTCCGAATTCTGATTGATGTAATTTCCCACATACCCTACAACTAGGCAGCTAGGCTACTATAAGTAGCCATTTAATTTTACTCCAGTTTATCAAGCTATAATAATGCAATTTTTAAAGTCACCTAAGCGACACTGTTTCTGGGACAGGCACACCGGATTGTTTATTTGATAACTGCCATTGCCTATTGCCTATTCTTTTCAACAAACATCTAGAGCTCAATTTCTATAATGGATTGAATATAAAGAACAGTTTTACAAAAATGATTCAACCTCAGAGGAGTTTTGTATTGTGACACATAGTCAGTCCTACACATGTGTAACACCCATATGAAAAACAGGCCTATTGAAGTCGACTTTCAAGCAATACAATCATCTGGATTTCATATGAAGTGAATTTTTGTGTATGCAAATACCTTATTGCATCCAGCCTCATTCCACTTCCCCTGACCCATGGACAAATATGGACACCTACTGAAATAATTACAGAAATAGGATAGGCCTGTAACCACTCATACAAATATGGGCCAGATGTCGATACCAGTAAGATAGACTGTACTGTACAAAAGCTATAATAATAGTAGCCTACAATATATTTGATTTCCTGTATAGGCCTATAATCCACAACAGCCAGCAGACGTATGAGAATAAATTACACCTCATTACTGTATGATTGAATAGCAGTCTGGGGTTTTATTCAAAATTCAAGAAATATTACTACATAGTGGACTACATTTTGTAGACTTTACCCTTTGCAAAAGTTTTTTTTAAATGGCGTTTAGTAGGCGTTCCCTAACGGAAATATGTAAATGTAAATATATCTGGCCTGCCAGATAGCTAGTTCCTCCCTTCCGGCCAGATAGCTAGGTCCTGCCGGCCGGCATGCTGGAAAGCTAGGTCCGGCGGGCTGGGCATATAGACGTCAGACACCTAGTTCCGGCTGGCCTTCCAGCATATCAGAAATCTAGGTCCGGCCGGCCAGCTAGATAGCTAGGTCTGGCTAGGTAAGGGATACACGTATTTGATCTTCAGATAATGTTATGCTGTTGCAAAATGACTATTTTGTTAGATAATCACAGAATAGTTGATCTGCGTTAGCTTAGCTTGTAGCTAGTTTGTGTTCAGTTGAGGTTGCACCGCTGTTTTCCGGTAAAAAAACAGCGGTTCCTTGATGTAAAATATTGGTATGCTGACAACACTCATATCGATCTAGAAAGCACAGCAAACCTGGTCAGATGTCAGATACTTGACAGATCAGGATAACTTCACACTGGCGACCTGGTTTTGCTTTATCGAACAGCGCTCGTGAGTTAGGAATCGCCATAGTGTCCTAACTCTATGTGAATTGCTTTGTTAACTTGTTTCAATATTCAAATGTTACATTATGTCACATGACAGGTTGGCAGCTGTATTGTTTGCAATCGTTGTTACAAATAATACTCACACAATCAACAATGTAGGGTGATTGCAGGGCCGGAGGCAGAATGAATCAGCTGGATTGTCACGCCCTGACCGTAGAGAGCCCTCGGGGTTCTCTATGGTGTTTTAGGTCAGGGCGTGACTAGGGGGTGTTCTAGTCTTTAATTTCTATGTTGGTGTGAGTATGGTTCCCAATTGGAGGCAGCTGATGATCGTTGCCTCTAATTGGGGATCATACTTAGTGTGGCCCTTTCCCACCTGCGTTGTAAGATATTGTTTCGTTTAGTGCTAATGTGCATTACGTACTGCACGTTCATTTTATCATTGTTGTTGTTTTGAAGGTTCACTTTAATAAATATGTGGAACTCTACGCACGCTGCGCCTTGGTCCGCTCATTTCTATCATGAACCTGAAATGGATGGGCATTTGATTTCCATAGGGGGGAACGTTTTTTTCACGGGGCCTCTTATTTGTACACTGCACAATAAAAAATAAAAAATTAACTAAAACCGCCCCTTCAAGCTAATTCTAACAGTGTAATTAATACATGTGATATTTGCTAAAGCAAAAATAAATATTTGGTTGTGTTTATGAAGGTCTTAGGTAACAGTAGAATACGATTTTTTACGCAAATAACACAAAAGCATTTTATTAGTTTACGTTAATGTAAGATATGTAAAAACAACACAAATTCAAGTGTTCAATATATTTTATTGCCTTTGTTACAACTATCAAACAGAAAGCATGTGTTGAAACACCAACCACCAAGACGTATGGTCAGCAAGATGCTCGGTCAAATTATGAAAACATCAGTAGCCTAAACATCATTACAGTATAAGCGCCAAGTGTGCTTGATTAATAGTGAAAATCATATACAAAAGCAATAACGGCATTATAATGAATATAAGTGTCAATATGACACGACAGCAGTTATTGTCAGATTTTGTCTTCACGCAATGGTATCAGTTGGAGCATGTGCATGTTACAAACAACAAAATCTGGTGAGTGCATTGCTGATGTTGTTTTTTTGCTTTATATGTAGGGCCTGCTCTCTCTTTTGAATAAAAGTGTGTGCTAAATGGCGTATATTATCCAGTGATGACATTTTGTGTTTATAATCCTGATAATCCAAACGGTGCCACAGTTTAATTTGTTGGTGGCACAGGCAGTGCGCACCGTTATGTATTTTTTGTGCTAAGGCCTCGGAGGTGTATTTTATTAATTTAATTTATTATTAATTTATTAACTAGGCAAATCAATTAAGAACAAATTCTTATTTACAATGATGGCCTACCCCGGCCTAATCACGTCTGGATGTGATACAGCCTGGATAGGTTCAGGCTGAGGCTCAGAATCCGAAATATAATCATCAGAGATATGATTAAGTATTCAGACCCCATCCCTTTTTCTACATTTTGTTACATTACAGCTTTATTCTAAAATGGATTAAATAAATAAAAATCCTCATCAATCTACACACAATACCCCATAATGACAAAGTGAAAACAGATTTTTTTGAATTTTTGCAAATATATTAAAAATGTAAAAGCAGATACCTTATTTTCATAAGTATTGAGACTTGATGAAAACCTGTTCCAGAGCGCTCAGGACCTCAGACTGGGCCAAAGGTTCACCTTCCAACAGGACAATGACCCTAAGCACATATCCAAGACAATGCAGGAGTGGCTTCGGGACAAGTCTCTGAATGTCCTTGAGTGGCCCAGCCAAAGCCTGGACTTGAACCCGATCGAAAATCTCTGGAGAGACTGGAAATTGCTGTGCTGCGACACTCCCCATCCAACCTGACAGAGCTTGAGAGGATCTGCAGAGAAAAATGGGAGAAACTCCACAAATACAGGTGTGCCAAGCTTATAGCGTCATACCCAAGAAGACTCGAGGCTGTAATCGCTGCCAAAGGTGCTTCAGCAAAGTATTGAGTAAAGAGATTGAATACTTATGTAAATGTGATTTTTAAAAACCTGTTTTTCCTTTGTCATTATGGGGTATTGTGTGTATATTTATGAGGGGGGGAAACTATTTAATCCATTTTAGAAGAAGGCTGTAATGCACTGTGCCTTCAGAAAGTATTCACACCATTTTAATTTTTCCACATTTTGTTGTGTTACAGCCTGTTTTTAAAATGTTGATTTTGTGTCACTGATCTACACACAATTCCCCATAATGTCAAAGCGGAATTTTTGAAATTAACAAACAATTAAAAGCTGAAATGTCTTCAGTCAATAACTAATCAAATCCTTTGTTATGGCAAGCCTAAATAAATTCAGGAGTAAATATGTGCTTAACAAAGTTGCATGGACTCATTCCATGTTCAATAATTGTGGTTAACATGATTTTTGAATGACTACCCCATCTCTGTACCCCACACATACGCATATCTGTAAGGTCCCTCAATTGAATAGTGTATTTTAAGCACAGATTCAACCACAATGACAAGGAAGGTTTTTGATAGAACATTTAAAAAATAAATGCTGAATATCCCTTTGAGCATGGTGAAGTTATTAATTAGGCTTGGTATGGTGTATCAATACACCCAGTCACTAAAAAGGTACAGGCATCCTTCCTAACTCAGTTGTCAGAGAGGAAGGAAATTGCTAAGGGATTTCACCATGAGGTCAATGGAGATTTTAAAACAGTTACAGAGTTTAATAGTTGTGATATGATAACTGAGGATGGATCAACAACATTGTTGTTACTCCACAATACTAACCTAAATGACCGAGGGAAAAGGATGTCTGTACAGAATGAAAATATTCCAAAACATGCATCCTGTTTGCAACAAGGCACTTAAGTAATACTGCAAAAAATGTGGTAAAGAAATTAACTTTTTTTCCTGAATACAAAGCGTTATGTTTGGGGCAAATCCAACACAACACATCACTGAGTACCACTTCATATTTTCAAGCATAGTGGTGGCTACATCATGTTATGGGTAGGCTTGTCATCGGTAAGGACTAGGGAGTTTTTTAGGATAAAAATAAACAGAATAGAGCTATAAGCACAGGCAAAATTCTAGAGGAAAACCTGTTTGTCTGCTTTTCAACAGACACAAATTCACCTTTCAGCAGGATAATAACCTAAAACACAAGGCCAAATCTACACTGCAGTTGCTTACCAAGACGACATTGAATGTTCTAGTTCTAGCCTAGCTACAGTTTTGACTTAAATCAGCTTGAAAATCTATGACAATTCAGGTGTGCAAAGCTCTTAGAGACTTATCCAAAAAGACACTGATATAATCACCACCAAAGGTGCTTCTACAAAGTATTGCTTCAATGGTGTGAATACTTATGCAAATTAGATATTTAATTTTCAATAAATTTGCTAACATTTCTAAAAACATGTTTTCACTTTGTCATTATGGGGTATTGTGTGTAGATGGGTGAGAAACAATCTATTTAATCCATTTTAAATTCAGGCTGTACACAAAAAATGTGGAATAAGTCAAGGGGTACGAATACTTTCCTGAAGGCACATTATATTTATATTCCAGATTCTGACATTTCTCATTATAATATTTCTATATTTCTTTATTCCTTTATTTTTATTTTTTGGGATTTGTATGTATTGTTTAAAAAAAAAATGTTACCTTTATTTAACTAGGCAAGTCAGTTAAGAACAAATTCTTATTTACAATGACGGCCTACCCCAGCCAAACCCGGACGACACTGGGCCAATTGTGTGCCGCCCTATGGGACTCCCAATCACAGCCGGATGTGATTCAGCCTGGTATTACTGTACCGTAGGAGCTAAGAACATAAGCATTTCGCTACACCCATGATAACATTTGCAAAATATGTGTACGTGACCAATAAAATGTCATTCATTTATAACCACACCATAACACTTTTCCTATGATTTGTGAGACTTGTGCACTCAACTCAATATACTATATTAATAGAGGGTCAAGACGTTCTGTCTGTTCTCTAGTCGTCACAGCATCTCCTCTCCCACATCTATACACAAGGGCCTCTCAAGAGAGACATTTTGTTATTAACATCACTGTAGAGTAATTTTTATAGAATATGGTTGTGTACTCATCCCAGCCTTTTACTGTGATGCCATTAAGTTGTGTTGAGGGGTAGGGTGGGTGCAATAAACAGGTGGCATGTGTGTTTTCCGGTTGTGACGCAATAGGGCTCAAAGCAATCATAGACTATACTTCTCTTTTCAATTCTATGATCTATACATTCGGTCCCAGAACATGAATTGTGAGCTTGGTCACCATTGCGGTGTTCTTTTGTTGTGTAGACGTTTGATTTTTCGTCATTTCCGGTCACAACTTGCAGACTTGTTTATGTGTTGCTGTGCGTTTTGTTGCCAACCTTACTTTGCTACCTGACAACTTTACGGTTTTTACTTTTTAATTACCGTTTATATTTTTTGTTTTTCCCTCACTGAACTTTTTTTCATTCAACTTTTTCACTCCGGACGCTTTATCTGGACATGGTTCGTCAGGACTTCCAACAGCCGAAGCTAAGTAGTAACATTAACATGATGCCTTCTAATTGCAGTCGCTGTACTCATAATATACAGGAGAACGATCGGCTTACGGCGAGGATAGCTGTGCTGCAAGCCCAGCTTCAGACGCAATCGTTAGGCAAGGGTAATTTCAGTGTAGGAAAGGATGAAACAACGTCTGTGCCACCAGTAAGTACAGATAGTAACGTTAGTATAAATCCTCTCGCACGGTCCCCGCAGCCGGACAACTTTCTCATGGCTTCTGGAGGGAAATGCTGTAGGAATGCTCAACCGGTGACGCTCATTCAGCCGACAGAAACTTTCAACCGGTTTTCCCCATTAAGCAACGGGTCGAAGTCTGAGGCCAAGCCTTCTCCGGTCCCTACTCCTCCCGTTATGGGGTCTGAGACGCCGAAGCTTCCCACCATTAGCTCTGACAAATTGAAAACCCTAGTCATTGGCGACTCCATTACCCGCAGTATTAGACTTAAAACGAATCATCCAGCGATCATACACTGTTTACCAGGGGGCAGGGCTACCTACGTTAAGGCTAATCTGAAGATGGTGCTGGCTAAGGCTAAAACTGGCGAGTGTAGAAAATATAGAGATATTGTTATCCACGTCGGCACCAACGATGTTAGGATGAAACAAATCAACTAGAAAGATGTGTCGGCATCGAGTAATTGTCTCTGGCCCCCTCCGAGTTAGGGGGAGTGATGAGCTCTACAGCAGTCTCACAACTCAATCGTTGGTTGAAAACTGTTTTCTGCCCCTCCCAAAAGATAGAATTTGTAGATAATTCGCCCTCTTTCTGGGACTCACCCACAAACAGGACCAAGCCTGGCCTGCTAAGGAGTGACGGACTCCATCCTAGCTGGAGGGGTGCACTCATCTTATCTACCAACATAGACAGGGCTCTAACTCCTCTAGCTCCACAATGAAATAGTGTGCAGGCCAAGCAGCAGGCTGTTAGCTTAGTGGAGTCTGCCACTAGCACAGTCAGTGTAGTCAGCTCAGCTATCCCCATTGAGACCGTGTCTGTGTCTCGACCTAGGTTGGGCAAAACTAAACATGGCGGTGTTCGCCTTAGCAATCTCACTAGAATAAAGACCTCCTCCATTCCTGCCATTATTGAAAGAGATCGTGATACCTCACATCTCAAAATAGGGCTACTTAATGTTAGATCCCTCACTTCAAAGGCAGTTATAGTCAATGGACGGCTCTGGCTGGTCCTGGCTGGACGGCTCTGGCTGGTCCTGGCTGGACGGCTCTGGCTGGTCCTGGCTGGACGGCTCTGGCTGGTCCTGGCTGGACGGCTCTGAAGGCTCGGGACAGACGGGCAGCTCTGAACAGACGGGCAGCTCTGACGGCTCGGGACAGACGGGCAGCTCTGAACAGACGGGCAGCTCTGACGGCTCGGGACAGACGGGCAGCGCTGGGCAGGCAGACAGTTCAGACCACGCTGGGCAGGCAGACAGTTCAGGCAGCGCTGAGCAGGCAAGCAGCGCAGGCGGCGTTGGGCAGACGGCCGACTCTGACCTGCTGAGGCGTACAGTAGGCCTGGTGCGTGGTGCCGGAACTGGAGGCACTGGGCTGGAGACACGCACCACAGGGAGAGTGCGTGGAGGAGGAACAGGGCTCTGGAAACGCACTGGAAGCCTGGTGCGTGGTGTTGGCACTGATGGTACTGGGCTGGGGTGGGAAGGTGGCGCCGGATATACCGGACCGTGAAGGAGGACCCGCGCTCTTGAGCACCGAGCCTCCCCAACCCTACCAGGTTGAATGGTCCCCGTAGCCCTGCCAGTGCGGCGAGGTGGAATAGCCCGCACTGGGCTATGCAGGCGAACCGGGGACACCACCTGTAAGGCTGGTGCCATGTACGCCGGCCCGAGGAGACGTACTGGAGGCCAGATATGTTGGGCCGGCTTCATGGCACCCGGCTCGATGCCCAAGATAGCCCTCCCAGTGCGGCAAGGTGGAATAGCCCGCACTGGGCTAAGCACGCGTACTGGGGACACCGTGCGCTCCACCGCATAACACGGTGTCTGACCAGTACGACGCCCTCTCACTCCACGGTAAGCCCGGGGAGTTGGCTCGGGTATCCAACCCGGCTTCGCCACCCTCCCCTTAAGCCCCCCCCCCAAGAAATTTTTGGGTGAGCCTCTCGGGCTTCCAGCCGCTCTGCCTTGCTTTCGCCTCATAAAACCTCCTCTCCGCTTTCGCTGCCTCCAGCTCCGCTTTGGGGCGGCGACACTCCACTGGCTCTGCCCAGGGTCCTTTACCGTCTAGGATTTCCTCCCAAGTCCATTCCTCTTTTCCCCATTGCTGTTGTTCCTGCCTTCCTTCTCCACTCCGCTTGATCCTGTTTTGGTGGGTGTTTCTGTAACGGCTGTCGTAGTCGTTCTCCTCCTCAGACGAGGAGGAGCATGGATCGGACCAAGATGCGGAGTGGTAAGTATTCATGTTTTAATGGAAAACAACAAACACTACAAATTACAAAACCCAACAAACGTGACTAACCTGAAACAGTCCTGTGTGGCCCAAACACTGACACAGGAACAAACACCCACAAAACACAAGTGAAACCCTGGCTGCCTTAGTATGATTCTCAATCAGGGACAACGATTAACAGCTGTCTCTGATTGAGAATCATACCAGGCCGAACACAAAATCCCAACATAGAAAATCAAACCTAGACCAACCCACCCAACTCACGCCCTGACCAACTAAAACAAATACATGACAAAGGAAAACAGGTCAGGAACGTGACAATATCCTGAGGCTGCATTCATTGTAGCTGGGGATTTTAACAAGGCTAATCTAAAAACAAGACTCCCTAAATTCTATCAGCATATCGATTGCGCAACCAGGGCTGGTAAAACCCTGGATCATTGTTATTCTAACTTCCGCGTCGCAGAAGGCCCTCCCCCGCCCTCCTTTCGGAAAAGCTGACCACGACTCCATTTTGTTGCTTCCAGCCTACAGACAGAAACTAAAACAAGAAGCTCCCGCGCTCAGGTCTGTTCAACGCTGGTTTGACCAATCTGTTTCCACGCTTCAAGACTGCTTCGATCACGTGGATTGGGATTTGTTCCGCATTGCGTCCAACAACAACATTGACGAATACGCTGATTCGGTGAGCGAGTTCATTAGAAAGTGCATCGGCGATGTCGTACCCACAGCAACTATTAAAACATTCCCAAACCAGAAACCGTGGATTGATGGCAGCATTTGCGCGAAACTGAAAGCGCGAACCACTGCTTTTAACCAGGGCAAGGTGACCGGAAACATGACCGAATACAAACAGTGTAGCTATTTCTTCCGCAAGGCAATCAAACAAGCTACGCGTCAGTATAGAGACAAAGTAGAGTTGCAATTCAACGGCTCAGACACAAGAGGTATGTGGCAGGGTCTACAGTCAATCACGGATTACAAAAAGAAAACCAGCCCCGTCGCGGACCAGGATGTCTTGCTCCCAGACAGACTAAATAACTTCTTTGCTCGCTTTGAGGACAATACAGTGCCACTGACACGGCCCGCTACCAAAAACTGCAGACTCTCCTTCACTGCAGCCAACGTGAGTAAAACATTTAAACGTGTTAACCCTCGCAAGGCTGCAGGCCCAGACGGCATCCCCAGCCGCGTCCTCAGAGCATGCGCAGACCAGCTGGCTGGTGTGTTTACGGACATATTCAATCAATCCTTATCCCAGTCTGCTGTTCCCACATTTCCTGTTCCCAAGAAAGCTAAGGTAACTGAGCTAAACGACTACCGTCCCGTAGCACTCACTTCCGTCATCATGAAGTGCTTTGAGAGACTAGTCAAGGACCATATCACCTCCACCCTACCTGACACCCTAGACCCACTCCAATTTGCTTACCGCCCCAATAGGTCCACAGACAACGCAATCGCAACCACACTGCACACTGCCCTAACCCATCTGGACAAGAGGAATACCTATGTGAGAATGCTGTTCATTGACTACAGCTCAGCATTTAACACCATAGTACCCTCGTCATCAAGCTCGAGACCCTGGGTCTCGACCCCGCCCTGTGCAACTGGGTACTGGACTTCCTGACGGGCCACCCCCAGGTGGTGAGGGTAGGTAACAACATCTCCACCCCACTGATCCTCAACACTGGGGCCCCACAAGGGTGCGTTCTGAGCCCTCTGCTGTACTCCCTGTTCACCCACGACTGCGTGGCCATGCACGCCTCCAACTCAATCATCAAGTTTGCGGACGACACTACAGTGGTAGGCTTGATTACCTACAATGACGAGACGGCCTACAGTGAGGAGGTGAGGGCCCTCGGAGTGTGGTGTCAGGAAAATAACCTCACACTCAACGTCAACAAAACAAAGGAGATGATTGTGGACTTCAGGAAACAGCAGAGGGAGCACCCCCCTATCCACATCGACGGGACAGTAGTGGAGAGGGTAGTAAGTTTTAAGTTCCTCGGCCTACACATCACGGACAAACTGAATTGTTCCACCCACACAGACAGCGTTGTGAAGAAGGCGCAGCAGCGCCTCTTCAACCTCAGGAGTCTGAAGAAATTCGGCTTGTCACCAAAAGCACTCACAAACTTCTACAGATGCACAATCGAGAGCATCCTGTCGGGCTGTATCACCGCCTGGTACGGCAACTGCTCCGCCCACAACCACAAGGCTCTCCAGAGGGTAGTGAGGTCTGCACAACGCATCACTGGGGGCAAACTACCTGCCCTCCAGGACACCTACACCACCCGATGTCACAGGAAGGCCATAAAGATCATCAAGGACAACAACCACCCGATCCACTGCCTGTTCACCCCGCTATCATCCAGAAGGCGAGGTCAGTACAGGTGCATCAAAGCAGGGACCGAGAGACTGAAAAACAGCTTCTATCTCAAGGCCATCAGACTGTTAAACAGCCACCACTAACATCGAGTGGCTGCTGCCAACATACTGACTCAACTCCAGCTCACTTTAATAATGGAAATTGATAAAAAATGTATCACTAGCCACTTTAAACAATGCCACTTAATATAATGTATATGTATATACTGTACTCTATATCATCTACTGCATCTTGCCATCTTTATGTAATACATGTATCACTAGCCACTTTAAACTATGCACTTTTATGTTTACATACCCTACATTACTCATCTCATATGTATATACTGTACTCGATACCATCTACTGCATCTTGCTTATGCCGTTCTGTACCATCACTCATTCATATATCTTTATGTACATATTCTTTATCCCTTTACACTTGTGTGTATAAGGTAGTAGTTGTGGAATTGTTAGGTTAGATTACTCGTTGGTTATTACTGCATTGTCGGAACTAGAAGCACAAGCATTTCGCTACACTCGCATTAACATCTGCTATTTGCTATTTATTTGTCACGTGTATGTGACAAATAAAATTTGATTTGATTTGACCATATCCCCCGCGCATCCCGCAAAGGCGGAGGTGTTGCTAACATTTACGATAGCAAATTTCAATTTACCAACAAAAAAAAAAGACGTTTTTGTCTTTTGAGCTTCTAGTCATGAAATCTATGCAGTCACTTTTTATAGCTACTGTTTACAGGCCTCCTGGGCCATATACAGTGTTCCTCACTGAGTTCCCTGAATTCCTATCGGACCTTGTACTCATAGCAGATAATATTCTAATTTTTGGTGATTTTAATATTCACATGGAAAAGTCCACAGACCCACTCCAAAAGGCTTTCGGAGCCATCATCGACTCAGTGGGTTTTGTCCAACATGTCTCTGGACCTACTCACTGTCACAGTCATACTCTGGACCTAGTTTTGTCCCATGGAATAAATGTTGTGGATCTTAATGTTTTTCCTCATAATCCTGGACTATCGGACCACCATTTTATTACGTTTGCAATCGCAACAAATAATCTGCTCAGACCCCAACCAAGGAGCATCAAAAGTTGTGCAATAAATTCTCAGACAAACCAAAGATTCCTTGATGCCCTTCCAGACTCCCTCTGCCTACTCAAGGACGTCAGAGGACAAAAATCAGTTAACCACCTAACTGAGGAACTCAATTTAACCTTGCGCAATACCCTAGATGCAATTGCACCCCTAAAAACTAAAAACATTTGTCATAAGAAACTAGCTCCCTGGTATACAGAAAATACCCGAGCTCTGAAGCAAGCTTCCAGAAAATTGGAACGGAAATGGCGCCACACCAAACTGGAAGTCTTCCGACTAGCTTGGAAAGACAGTACCATGCAGTATCGAAGAGCCCTCACTGCTGCTCGATCATCCTATTTTTCCAACTTAATTGAGGAAAATAAGAGCAATCCAAAATGTATTTTTGATACTGTCGCAAAGCTAACTAAAAAGCAGCATTCCCCAAGAGAGGGTGGCTTTCACTTCAGCAGTAATAAATTCATGAACTTCTTTGAGGAAAAGATCATGATCATTAGAAAGCAAATTACGGACTCCTCTTTAAATCTGCGTATTACTCCAAAGCTCAGTTGTCCTGAGTCTGCACAACTCTGCCAGGACCTAGGATCAAGAGAGACACTCAAGTGTTTTAGTACTATATCTCTTGACACAATGATGAAAATAATCATGGCCTCTAAACCTTCAAGCTGCATACTGGACCCTATTCCAACTAAACTACTGAAATAGCTGCTTCCTGTGCTCGGCCCTCCTATGTTGAACATAATAAACTGCTCTCTATCCACCGGATGTGTACCAAACTCACTAAAAGTGGCAGTAATAAAGCCTCTCTTGAAAAAGCCAAACCTTGACCCAGAAAATATAAAAAACTATCGGCTTATATCGAATCTTCCATTCCTCTCAAAATTTTTTGAAAAAGCTGTTGCACAGCAACTCACTGCCTTCCTGAAGACAAACAATGTATACGAAATGCTTCAGTCTGATTTTAGACCCCATCATAGCACTGAGACTGCACTTGTGAAGGTGGTAAATGACCTTTTAATGGCGTCAGACCGAGGCTCTGCATTTGTCCTCGCGCTCCTAGACCTTAGTGCTGCTTTTGATACCATCAATCACCACCTTTGAAGAGATTGGAAACCCAAATTGGTCTACACGGTCAAGTTCTGGCCTGGTTTAGATCTTATCTGTCGGAAAGATATCAGTTTGTCTCTGTGAATGGTTTGTCCTCTGACAAATCAACTGTAAATTTCGGTGTTCCTCAAGATTCCGTTTTAGGACCACTATTGTTTTCACTATATATTTTACCTCTTGGGGATGTCATTCGAAAACATAATGTTAACTTTCACTGCTATGCGGATGACACACAGCTGTACATTTCAATGAAACATGGTGAAGCCCCAAAATTGCCCGTGCTAGAAGCCTGTGTTTCAGACATAAGGAAGTGGATGGCTGCAAACTTTCTACTTTTAAACTCGGACAAAACAGAGATGCTTGTTCTAGGTCCCAAGAAACAAAGAGATCTTCTGTTGAATCTGACAATTAATCTTGATGGTTGTACAGTCGTCTCAAATAAAACTGTGAAGGACCTCGGCGTTACTCTGGACCCTGATCTCTCTTTTGACGAACATATCAAGACTGTTTCAAGGACAGCTTTTTTCCATCTACGTAACATTGCAAAAATCAGAAACTTTATGTCCAAAAATGATGCAGAAAAATGTATCCATGCTTTTGTTACTTCTAGGTTAGACTACTGCAATGCTCTACTTTCTGGCTACCCGGATAAAGCACTAAATAAACTTCAGTTAGTGCTAAATACGGCTGCTAGAATCCTGACTAGAACCAAAAAAATGTATCATATTACTCCAGTGCTAGCCTCCCTACACTGGCTTCCTGTTAAGGCAAGGGCTGATTTCAAGGTTTTACTGCTAACCTACAAAGCATTACATGGGCTTGCTCCTACCTATCTTTCCGATTTGGTCCTGCCGTACATACCTACACATACGCTACGGTCACAAGACACAGGCCTCCTAATTGTCCCTAGAATTTCTAAGCAAACAGCTGGAGGCAGGGCTTTCTCCTATAGAGCTCCATTTCTATGGAATGGTCTGCCTACCCATGTGAGAGACGCAGACTCGGTCTCAACCTTTAAGTCTTTACTGAAGACTCATCTCTTCAGTAGGTCATATGATTGAGTTTAGTCTGGCCCAGGAGTGTGAACGTGAACGGAAAGGCTCTGGAGCAATGAACCGCCCTTGCTGTCTCTGCCTGGCCAGTTCCCCTCTCTCCACTGGGATTCTCTGCCTCTAACCCTATTACAGGGGCTGAGTCACTGGCTTACTGGTGCTCTTCCATGCCGTCCCTAGGAGGGGTGCATCACTTGAGTGGGTTGAGTCACCGACGTGATCTTCCGGTCTGGGTGGGCGCCCCTTGGGTTGTGCCGTGGCGGAGATCTTTGTGGGCTATACTCGGCCTTGTCTCAGGATGGTAAGTTGGTGGTTGAAGATATCCCTCTAGTGGTGTGGGGGCTGTGCTTTGGCAAAGTGGGTGGGGTTATATCCTGCCTGTTTGGCTCTGTCCGGGGGTATCATCGGATGGGGCCACAGTGTCTCCTGACCCCTCCTGTCTCAGCCTCCAGTATTTATGCTGCAGTAGTTTATGTGTCGGGGGCTAGGGTCAGTCTGTTATATCTGTAGTACTTCTCCTGTTTTATCCGGTGTCCTGTGTGAATTTAAGTATGCTCTCTCTAATTCTCTCTTTCTTTCTCTCTCTCGGAGGACCTGAGCCCTAGGACCATGCCTCAGGACTACCAGTCCACCTGGCCGTGCTGCTGCTCCAGTTTCAACTGTTCTGCCTGCGGCTATGGAACCCTGACCTGTTCACCGGACGTGCTACCTGTCCCAGACCTGCTGTTTTCAACTCTCTAGAGACAGCAGGAGCGGTAGAGTTACTCTTAATGATCGGCTATGAAAAGCCAACTGACATTTACTCCTGAGGTGCTGACTTGTTGCACCCTTGACAACTACTGTGATTATTATTATTTGACCATGCTGGTCATTTATGAACATTTGAACATCTTGGCCATGTTCTGTTATAATCTCCACCCGGCACAGCCAGAAGAGGACTGGCCACCCCTCATAGCCTGGTTCCTCTCTAGGTTTCTTCCTAGGTTTTGGCCTTTCTAGGGAGTTTTTCCTAGCCACCGTGCTTCTACACCTGCATTGCTTGCTGTTTGGGGTTTTAGGCTGGGTTTCTGTCCAGCACTTTGAGATATCAGCTGATGTAAGAAGGGCTATATAAATACATTTGATTTGATTTGAAGGATTTCTAGAGGAAGACAAACAGAAGAGCTTGTGGCCAGCACCCTCTGCAGACATGAGCTGGATCCTTGCCCAGATCAAGCACTTTGCACTAGTCTGAGTCAGTTAACACATTCATTGGTATTGTAATAGTTATGTCAACTCGACAAACTGCATCAGATTGTATTTAACAAATAATAATTGTATTGAAATGGAAAAGCTCCAGGCCCTCATTGTTCTTTTCCCCACATAGTGAAATACTAATATATGCATTGATGGAGGATGGAGTCATGGTTCCAACCATTGTACAGCTGGAGTCACTTGGTGTTGACCCCTCAGGTAAGACTGGGATTAGGTTGTTTTCCCCCAATAAAGTTCTTAAAATAAATCTGTGTAAATTCTATGATTAATTTATTGATGAATGGATGTTGTAGTAATACTGGGGTCATGTCAAAAATAGTGTAAGCCATACACACTTACCTTACTAAGAGAAGAATGCCTTCGTTTTTTAAGAAAATGCCTACCCCACTGCTCCCGGCCTTCCTCGAGTCGTCCTGCATTTCTGGCTGCCCCTCCTGAAGGCTCTCAACTCTCAGCTCTTTATTCACTTCCTCCTGGAGAAACTGTTTGTGGAGCTGCAGCAGCTCTCTGAAGAAGTCCAGAAACACAGACCCTTCTATATTGCTGGGTGGATCTCTGAGGTCATCCTCTGCAACGCCAACTGTACAATCATGTTCTACCCCAATAATAAACTAAATTTAAAGACAAAACAGTGCCAGATTTACCTGATAACATTATGAATCAAAAAGCCAAAGGAATGCCAGACTGGAGGACAAGATCTTCATGAATCGTATCCAGCTGAGGTGGCAGCAACTCCTTGCAGCATGTCTGAACGCTCCGTGTGGCCATGCCTCACCTGCTCCAGCAGCAACTGACTTAATTATGTACACACATCACTTATTGTATTCTCTACTGCGCTGTACCAGCTTATGACAAATATTTTCTGCCATTATGTTTGAAAATGACTTACTGTTTGAACTTTTGGTATCCTGGTGGACATGGAGCACCTGATGCCTTTGGACACCTGACAGAAGCTACTCAGACTGAGTAGTATCTACACCCAGGGAGCAGACTCAGGGTATGATCCTTCCATTGAGCACGCAGATCAGCCTAGCTGTATCTCAACCTAGCTGTATCTACACCCTGAAGAGCCTGCATGAGAAGCTGCGGCTGCAGTCTAGACGCCAGGTTCACACGATGTGCCCAGGCACCGTGTCTGACCCATGCAAGGCCCAGCCAGAGAGGATGGAGGACGTCCAAGAGTACCTGAGCCCATTTGTCCTGGCCGAGAGGGCCGCGGAACTCAGGGGTTCTCCCTGGCAACTTTGCACAGGTCAGTTCAGTTGTCATGCCAATTTGCAGAACATGAATGTGATTGGATATTCTGATTCCATGTTATTTAATTATATCTAAATAGGATTGTATTGATAAACAATAATCAACTTACAATGCATTTTGTGTTCTCGCCTCTTTAGACAAAGTCCAGTGAAAGAACACTTGGGAAAGTCCCAGGCCGAGGACCGGCCTGATGGTGAATAACTTCTCTACCATGACCGTGTTTGACCATCAGGTGGAGATTACAAGTCAGCACGATGCACATGCAGGCTAAGAAACAACAAAACATCAGTTATACTCTAAATCAGTTGGCTTCCATAGAAATATAACTAGAAATATAGAAGGGTTGGTTGTTTAACAACAAAAACATTGCATGCGCAACCATGGGGCAAAACAGATGAGGTTGGCTGGCTTACATTGTTGACAACATGTAAGCTATATTTCATCTCCACTGTTTAATGAAAACAAATACATTTGCACAATGACCACTTATATCTCAAATACATCGTTACAGTTGTTGGTTCACTAGCTAGCGAATTTTAACATTGACATGAAATCACTCAAAACACCTCAAAACAAGACATAGTAATAAGATGAAACGAGTCACTTACGATTGCACACATTGCAGTTTGTCATTCTTGCTATCAATCTAGCCAGTAAAATCACAACCAGCTGACCTCTGCCCCATGGAAGCACGCACATCGTTTGTGACGTTTTCAGCCAACCCATCTATGAGTAAGCAATAGATCAATGCAAACATAAGGTTCCCCTCATCACTTTTATGCCACTAATATGTATCTGAATTACAATTGATAAATTCTTATGAATTATAGTCAGTCAGAACAGTTTATTATTATATATTTTTTAAATCTAGTGGCATATAAATCAAAGTTAATTTGTCATAAGCACAGAATACAGAGTAGTGTACACTGTACACTACTTTGCAGACATGAGCTGGATACTTGCAAGCTCTCCTCAGTGACTATACAATGGTGACTTGTCAGCAGCCATCCTGCACCCCTCTGCTGGCCCTTGGATGAGGGACTGCTGTAGAATATCAAAATGCTGTTAAAAATGTGACATCTGAAAGAAGATGAAATGCTTGATAGGGCCAACAAAATAACACCTTATAAACATAGTTTTGCTTTATTTGAAGAAACAAACACACTTGGTCATAGAGACTTACATTTTGTTTGAGCCAACAGACCCAAAGAGTTCAGTGTTTTTGTCTTTTTGTAATTGTTTTCTTACTTAAAACAATTTAAAAGCAATGCGTTTCATTCAACATAGAATAGAACAAACTACTGCAGCTCATAACACATGACCTAGTTGTCAACTCACTCTTATAACCCTTTTACATTGCAAAACCACAATACAAGACAGTTCAATTTAGCTTTAGGACATGAGACCTGAACTAATTCACAAATCTGACTTTGTAAGCGCATTTATCATTTATAGTAATAGCACACATCAATAATATTGTTTCTGAAGTAATTCGCAGTAAATCTCATAGTACCTGAGAATTGCTATTGTGGTGTATAAGAGAATTTACAATTTCAGGTGAGCTGGTCTATTTAGAACATTGATTCAAGGTTAATCTACACATTGAAAATATCTGTAGCTTTTCAACCCTCTATCTGCTGTGTTCAATTCCAACAATAAAATCAACCGCAAGCCTAGTTGCTGAGACCACCAATATGAAGATAGAGTGAAATCAGTCATCACAAACATAGGCCTATCTTTTAAATTCAAATGTAATTACAAATGCTCAGGGCTAAAATAACATTTCTCATTTGAAACATATAACTAAAACCAATATAATCTCACATGCTTTAAAATACTTAAGGCTAGATCAAGTGCCATTTGTGAGAGTGACAGATTTACCAAAGTAAACCATACATCAATAAAGATATAATCTTGTTACCAAAAAAAGAGGGTTATTCATCAAATCCCTTTCCACACGTTTTACCCTTGTCCAATCAGAGGTAATACAAATTACCGGTCTCAAATACTCACTTAATCATACTGACACACAGTCACTTGACTTTACTGTGTCAGTAGACTAAGAGTTGAATATAGTATTATCTGGGTAAAATCCTTTTTTCTTTATAGAATTTAACAAATAACCCCCAAAGTTTCGTAACCCAAGCAATTATGACTGGCATTTCAATCTATTCAGTTTTCTGTGAAGCAACTAAAATGTAACCAGATTTGGCATGTTTTTCAATGTATACATGTCAATACATTTAAATACGGATGGTATCAATGTAGGAAAAGAGCAGAAAATATATATTTTTATCAAGCTGCTTGGGTTACAACACAGCAAAAAACTTTAATGCAACAAGTTTAATAGCACATTAAAACTGTACATTGAGTGGTAATTTTAGTATACACACACACAAAGAGAGAGAGAGAGAGGACACAATGCTTACAGCTACACACAGGGTATCTGTGCACTTCTATGTAGCACGTAAGTGTCCCTGTAAATAAACTACTGTGCCCAGTAAGAAATAATACATACCAATGGGCTACTCCCAGTGACACATAGTGTCACAAACATTATGGCATTGTATTTTTTTCTTCTTAAATAAAACAATTTTTTTATAATATACTATACATTTCAGAAATATATTTTACAATCAAGAAATAGATACAATTTGTATCAACAAACAAATGTCATTTCTAGACATTTTAGGCTTTGTCGTTTGCGGCACTTCAAAAGGCGAGGGTGGGGGGGGCTTTCTGCTATCATCAAAAGTATGAAACATGCACATGCCATGTCAAAATAAACTAAATACTAATGTGCATTGGATATGGCCCAAGACCTTGATTTCAGATCATGATATTTTACTCACTGAGAAAAGAAACATGATTCCGTGACAGATTACATTATAACCAACAAATTTCACATTTCAGTAGTCTATTCCCACTTTTATGTCACTTAGTGTAAGTGTGGGGGGGGGGGGGTCTTTATTTCTTTACCATTATGAAGCCTTTCAAACTTGAGGGAAAGTAGTGTGGGGAAAGGTAGGCACGCAAACTGTAAGCCAAATGCCAGAAACAACCCTGACGACAGCCTCGCTTTCTGAGTGTTTCACAGGAAGAAACATTTAGGCAGTGTGTCACACCTTCTCATGAAGAGACAAGAGGCCCAACATGGCCTGCTCTTAGTTCATGAAAAAACAAACTCAACAAAGCCCGAAAAATATTTTGGGCAAATAACATTCAGAGATGTTTTCGTTTTATGTGTTCATTTACATGGCTTGTCTCTCAGCATAAATAAGGAAATTGATGCTTTTCTTTAAAGCATTTTGCAGATGAGACTTCACCAGTTCCTTAGTAATTACAAATATAAGTCACGTTAAACACTGGATGTGCCATCAAGTCACATGCCAGGTCCCAAGGTGCAAGACAAGAATATATACACGCTCAAAAGTGTTCCCAATCATTTCCATGTAACAGTTACATTAAGGTAACTAATCAACACAGCCAGCCATACAATACATCAACAGTTAAGTCTTACAACACTGATGTGATGTTACACTACTAGCCAATCAATTGTCTGCATCAAAACTACGATCGCTTTATAATGACAAGGTTCATTCTCAATTTTTGGCATTATTTCAGCAGCTTTGAAATGTCTTTTAAATGGCTTTCATGTGTTTTATATGTGCACAGATGTTTTAAGTATAATCTTTCCCAGTTGTAGTTTGGCTTGCTTATGTACGTGCACTCGCAAGTTCTATCAAAATAGTAGCTTTGTAAAGTGAGATTGAGAAAATATATATCATTCTAAATACTTAGTGCTTAACATTTAAAACACAAAGGAGACTGAACTCAACTACATTAGGATATTAATTGAAACCCGTTAAACAATGACTGGAGCAGTGAGGTCATTCAGATATAAGGCCATTAAACGTGAAAGTTCATGCTCTGAGGTATGCTTGCACTCACTTCCCTCTGTCTTTTACCCAAAAATAATAATTGCACAAACAACAAAGTCACGTAGTATTTACAGCAATGTCAGATATGCACAATATGATCTACGTATAGTGAAATAATTCTGCTCTGTATTAAAATGGACGACTTCATTCAAATTCAATATCTTACCATCAGTCAAAGTGAATTGAGTGAACCATCAGTCAAAGTGAGTCATTAGTGAATTTCATGAGGACAAATTGTTTGGATGACAATCAAATAACTTACTTCAAATGTAGAGTACTAATACTATTCAGACAATTGTAGATTCAAAAATAAAATGAAAATACTCAATGGCAAGACCTCAGCTTCGTGACAATGACGGCAGCGAGTTGTTGTGGGTCCGTCAGATGAGGGTTTTTCTCCATGACAGAGTGCACCACGAAAGCGGGGAAGATGTTGCAGAGGTTGCGGTATGTTTGGTACAGGTGCTCTGGGATGACATGGCGCTCCTGGTGCTCGGCTTGAGGCGGGTTCTCCCACGGAGACCTCCAGATCTGCTCCATCTTGTCAGGCATGCTGCGGACCATCACCCGCTCACAACACGGCTGCATCAGGCTGTTACTCAGGGGGTACGAATGGTATCCATAGGACTCACTGCCACAGGGCAGCGGGTCCCAGCTGGCGTGCTGCTCGCGGCACAGTGGGGGTCTGCGCTGCCTCATGGGGTTACTCTCGTACAGCCTGGAGTCTGAGATGCTGTCCATACGTGTCATGCCCAGGGAGCGTCCCGGCTGCGAGGACTGGGACGGGAGGACATTCTGAGGTAAGGGGTAGTCCCCTGGGCAGCTGGACCGGGCCCCAACAACAGGGTGCTGGACATGCGGTGCCAGGTGGGATATGGACTGCTTCCTGCATGGACCTTGCTTGGGCTCCTCATGGCCATAGCTCTGCACCCGGGTCAGGGCCTCGTGGTGGAATCCCCCATGGGAGAAGGCCTGGAGTCTGCTCTGTGCAGGAGACTGCTGTGCCTTCATGCTCTCATCCAGGCTACTGTCCACTGAGCTCATGTATAATTCCCCATAAGAGGAAAAGGAGTCACTGTTAGAGTGGCTGAGGCAGGGCTCAGGGCAATGCTGGCTGGGATTTCTCAGATAAACCCCGTGCTCATGCTCCATGCTACAGAAGCTGTCCACGTTGTGCATGCTACTCATGCTCATGTTAGAAAAATCACTAAGCATAGAGTAGTATCCGTGGTCCGTGCTCACAGAATCGTACTTAGGAAACTGTTCACTGTAAGTGACAGAAGCGCCATGGCTGTTGGTGACTAGGATGGGTGGATGTGGGTACTGTACACTAGACATGTGCTCCAGAGAGCTGTGGGTGAACTGGAGGGAGCCGGGTACTGGGCTGCTGGCTGATCGTGTGTTCAAGGCACCAGCCGCATGGCTCTTTGCAGGCTGCATGGTGGGCACGCTGAGGGCAGACACAAGGGAAGGAACAGAATTTGCCTCAGGCTTACGGACAGCGGACAGTCTCTCCTCTGGCTCGCAGGCGACTGAGCGGATGCTGGGGTCAGACTGGCGCTTCGGGGTCACACGTTTAGCCTCAGAGCCACTCTCCCCCTTAGCTGTGGCGGGTCCAGTGCCGCACTTGGCCAGGGCCCCCTCGCTCATTGTCTTCACAGCAGACAACTTGGCAAACGCCCTCAGTTCATCAGCCACTGACCGTTGGGGCTGGTTTGCACGCTCTGGATGGTAGTACTTGCACTTATGTCCATAAGTGCATTTTTTCCCTGTTTAAGGTGATATAAAAGAGAGCACAAATTAAACAATATATACATCAGCAGTACAACCACAAAAATACAATATAATTATTTGTTGAGACTACCTACCATATGGACAAGGTTGCTTTTTGTGCTCTGGGACAACAGGACGCTTGCGGAGAAAATTCTCTAAACTTGGACCGTGTCTTCCCAAAGGGTCATCAGGTGGCATGAATCTAAAACATAAAACGGGAATATGCTTAGTTATTGTGTAGTTAATTACACTCATTACCCAAGTAACTAAGGGCTTTGATGACTTACTTATCATTGACAAACGAGTACATCAGCAGCCGCTCCTCTATGAACTTCTTCCACTCCGGCTTCTCATTCTGTAAATCCCTGTAGTTGTCATTTGACACAATTATGCCATCAGAGTCACAGGCCAGTTTCACTATAAAGCGATCATCATAGCACACCACTCTCCTCCCCTGGACTCTTCTAGATGGGGTGAACACTAGGATCTTTTCTTTCTCCAGCTTCCGCAAAATGTCTTGGTCTGTGAAATGAAAGTTAAAACATCAGTCAAGAACAGCAGTGTACAAATTGTTACACAGAACTCTGTAGGCCTATGTACCTGTGGTTTGCGTGATTACACATTGATATTTTCATATCCATTACATTTGTAAACAAACAAATTGCAGTCCAACGTAATCCAAACTCAAATAATTGTTCATTTAAAATTATCTATTTAAAATGGTAACAATAATTTCTCACTGTGGGTGCTTTTTTTGCACTGGAAAATTGAGCTCAATGGTCATACACGTTGATAAAACACACACACACACACCCTCCCCCCAAAACATAGACAACCTTTTTAGAAAATATCTCGGGCTTGTACGTCTAAATGTGGCTAATTGTAGTAGAGTTTTAGTACCTGTAATAGGGGCGTCAGGTCTCGACTGCTCTTTCCTCCAGGCAGGAACAAACACTGTGATGTCTTTGTGCCCTTTCTCCACAAACCAATCAACAGCCAATTGGATACCAAGGCAAGAGAAAACCTCTTTGTTTCCATGGCTACAAAACAAAACAACCACATAGTAAAAAGGTCTGCTTGTAAAGGTAATTCAAGTACAGCCATTCAAAAACAGATGGTTCAGAACACATTTTGCACGATGTAAGGTACAAAATGAGAGACTTACCTCATTGCCACATTCTAATAGAGACTTACCTCATTGCCACATTCGATCCATCAATGACAATAGGCCTGAGATTATCATAAGGATCCACGGAATCATCTTCAAGTGACACCTCCGGACTGACAGCCTCTTTGACACAGGGGCCTCCACGGGAGACCAACATGCCTGTGTTACTGCTTGCTTGAACTTCCAGTTCACCTTTATTACCAAGCCTCACAAGCTCAGCCAGAATATCATTGATGAGGGCAGCAGCCCCTAACTTGTTCAGCACTGTCTCCACCTGTTCACCTGAGTATCCCAGCTTCAAGGCAAACTCCATCTTGGTTTGGTACACCTGGTCACTGGCCTGTTTGAGGACTGCGGCGGCCTTAGTGTCTTCAGGGCGGAGCTCTGGTAGAGTACTGCTCTGGGAGAAGCTGGGCCGGTCCAGGCATGGAGAGCGACAGAGCTGGCGGTGAGGCTTGGTGGCACTGAAGAGCTCCGTCCTCTTACAGCTGCCGCTGTTCACTTGCAGCTGATGCTCTGACTCACTCTCTGAGCTGTTCCCCTCCTCCGACTCCCCACTGGGCTGCTGGGCCTCAGTCAGCTCAGAGGCCTCTTCCCTGCAAGGGTGTTTCTCCATTTTGATCTTCTCCACCATCGACCATGCTGTCATCACGTTCCTCTCGCCACCGGAGATGTCCACCACATGCTCCCTCACCTCCACCACAGCCTGAGAGTCATACTCGATGACTGGCTTCAGCGCAACCAGCTGTTTGTGTTGAGCCAACGTTAGATGCTCTCTCTTTCGGTGAGCTGGCGAAGTTAAGGAAACTATGTAATCCTGGAAAAAAACAAAGGGTGATTGTCGATAAAAACGCCAAACTGGCCAAATGTCATCCCTGCCTAAAAGTAAAAAATTCTATGCATGTAGGGCTGGGAATTGCCAGGGACCTCACGATATGATATTATCACGATACTTAGGTGCCGATGCGATATGTATTGCGATTCTATATGCATTGCCATTCCGTCCTGCGATTTTATTGCGATTTGAATTTCGAAACATATTGCTCACTATATGTCTGCTGCAGAGACAAGAGAGAGCATTATATAGTGTATCGGTCATGGAAATAAAAGTGTTGAAAACATGATGGCTCACCATTTAAAAAGAAGATCGAGAACAAGATATTGAATGACAAATACAGTAGTTTTGTCCCAGGTACAGCTGACTAGCACTAGCTAACATTACCTAGCCAAAAAGTAGAGTCAAATTATCGAAACAATATCATGCCAAAATAATATTGTGATATGTAATCGTATTGATTTTCCCCCCATCACTAATGTCTAATGCATGTGTAAATGTTAAGAAAGAGCTGGGACGATAAAACAAAAAATTACATACACCGACATCGCCTTCCTCTTTACCAAAGCATATATTGCGCAGGTAGGTAATTTCCGGTGATTAGGCTACACGTTACTGCAGATTTTTGGGTTCTAAAACCCTTATTTGGTGAACAGTAATGTCTATTATCCTGATTCTTGCAATGAAAGTATCTGCAAAGTAGGGCTACCTGTTTTACTGCCAGCTCTCACTCCCTCTCTCCACTGTGAGTTTAGGACTGAACAGAGACACAGTATACATGTATTAATGCGCACCATTACACGTCCTCCTTTTTGTAAAGACAGATTTAAATCAATACACTTTTTAAGAACTCTTGAGATCAGGGCAGATACATTGGGCTCCCGAGTGGCGCAGCGGTCTAAGGCACTGCAGTGCTAAAGGCATCACTACAGACACCCTGGTTCGAATCCAGGCTGTATCACAACCGGCCGTGATTGGGAGTCCCATAGGGCGGGGCACAATTGGCCCAGAGTCGTCCTGGTTTGGCCGGTGTAGGCCATCATTGTAAAAAAGAATGTGTTCTTAACTGACTTGCCTAGTTAAATAAAGGTTCAATTAAAAATATATTGTAATGACCTGACTAGATCATAAAGACCACGCCACTCCGCCAACCGCCAGGATGCCCGGCATCAGAACATTCCAGGCATTCCCGTGATTGGCAGATAGCAGGTTGATTGACATGTCGGACCCCGCGAACACTGGGTACTGGTAGGTACAACACAACCACCTACTAGCCTAACACATAACACACAGCTGTCTGTGCGGGTCACTACAATATATATTTTTTAAAAGGTGCATATGCAGAAATCGCCCCATTTCTTGGTTGCTAAAATTCTAATATTTTGACTAATTTCATTTTGTGACAAAACAAGCAAGTACCGCTGTGAAATATATTTTCAATAACCAAAAATATTGTATTCAACTGTTTGAAGCTGGTGTACAAAACCCAAAGTAAAAGATGCAAAAACTAAACTTAAGAATGGAAGCATAGAAATAACGCACATAAAACAGATCTACCACTTCTTAAACTCACTTTCAATGAGAATGACATATCTATAACTAACATTTCTATGTGAATTTGGTCAGGTCGCCCAAAAAGTTACATATTGCAGCTTTAACCAATTTATTTTTCAGGAGCTCTTTTTTTTCCAGAAGGCAGAAGCCTGAAACTCTAAGCTGTGGTAGGGGGTTATTCTGGCCCTCGTGTCTCTAAGTTCATCCTCGAAGGAGGTCTTATGATGCAACCAGAACTTGTGGTCGTGGGGTTGTCTGGTAGGACGCTCTGTGGGATGACATGTAGCTGAGACCTGTTTCTTCTCAGGCTGCCTGTTGGCATCTCGATGTTGTAGGATTTTAGAGTCTGCCGAGCTGCTGACCATGCCAATGCTGGGGACCTTCTTGATACAGACTCGTTGGAACAAGGTTTGGTGGTTCCTGCGCTCTCCGTCGTCTGTTGAACCAGGCGGCTTGTTTGTCCTTTATATCCCTATCCTTCCTCTCAAAGGACTTGAGGTCTGGCCACTCAGGTTTGAGTTGAGATGGACTGACTGGCAAAAGAGTTCTGATGTTGCGCCACATCAGCAGCTGAGCAGGGGACGCACCATGAGCCAGAGGGGTGGCATGGTACGCCATGAACACTTTGTGAGGATCGTCTCAATTTTCAGCAAGGCCTTCACAGTTCTCACCGCCCGCTCTGCTTTGCAATTGTTCTGGGGGTAACATGGATTACTTGTCACATGAGAATTGGGGTCCATTGTCTGTCACTATGGTCTCAGGGACCCCATGTCTCCCAAAGATTGCTTTCACCCTCTCTGTAACAGTTGTGGTTGTGGTCAGAGTGGCTACCTCAATGTAGCGAGAGAAGTAGTCCACCACTACTTCTTCCATTGGAAGTTATTTTCTGTCGTGGTCGTGAGGGTAGAGCCAGTGTTGGGCCAGTAACCAAAAGGTCGCTAGTCCAAATCCCCGAGCTGACAAGGTGAAAAATCTGTCAGCAAGGCACTTAAGGTTAATTGCGCCAAGATCACTGTTGATCATGGCTGAACCTGGTCGTGACCCTTCCCCCCGAGGATGTCTCAGGGAGAGTTGGGAATTACATTTCCAATTCACACATGCGTATAATACACAATACATGTGTTTAATAGGACAAATATAAGCACCCACCAAACTATTATTATTATTTAGAGGCGCGTCAGAGGTTTTGCCGCATTGTAGCTTTCCTTTGCACAAGTTTTACATTGTCTCAGTCTCCTTTATCGGTTTAGACAGGCCTGGCCACCAAACTGACTGCCGTGCTCTGCCATGCACTTGGTGATTCCTTGATGTCCTTGCTCCAGAATTTCCTGTTGCATTGTTGACTATTCTGTTGCCCTTCATTAGCAAGCCATCCGCCATCAAGAGGTCTTGTCTGTCTTGCTAGCATGGTTGAAGTTGGGGTGGGGCTGCTTTTCTGTTTGTCCACCTTGTCTGTATTCGTTTTTTCTTTTTACTATTTACACAACTCATCCTCAGCTTGGGTTCTCTGTAGTTCACTCAGATGTGTCTGTTGCAGGTAACTATTGAATATTGTGGTTGATGTAGGTTTGACATCCTTCTCCAGTGTCATGTCTTCCCTCAGTAAAATGCAAATTAATTACTTAAAAATCATACAATGTGATTTTCTGGATTTTTGTTTTAGATTCCGTCTCGCACAGTTGAAGTGTACCTATGATAATTACAGACCTCTACATGCTTTGTAAGTAGGAAAACCTGCAAAATCGGCAGTGTATCAAATACTTCTTCTCCCCACTGTACATACACACACAGTACCAGTCAAACGTTTGGACACCTATTCATTCAAGGGTTTTTCTAGATTTGTACTATTTTCTACATTGTAGAATAATAGTGGAGACATCAACACTATGAAATAACACATGTAACCATGTACTAACCCCCAAAAAACTGTTAAGCAAATCAAAATATATTTTAGATTCTTCAAAGTAGCCACCCTTTGCCTTGATGACAGCTTTGCACACTCTTGGCATTCTCTCAACCAGCTTCATCTGGAATGCTTTTCCAACGGTCTTGAAGGAGTTCCCACATATGCTGAGCACTTGTTGGCTGCTTTTCCTTCACTCTGCGGTCCAACTCAAATTCAGACTGAAGGACAGACTTCCACCATTCTAATGTCCATTTATTGTGTTTCTTGGCCCAAGCAAGTCTTCTTATTGGTGTCCTTTAGTAGTGGTTTCTTTGCAGCAATTCAACCATGAAGGGCTGATTCCCGCAGTCTCCTCTGAACAGTTCCTGTTGAGATGTGTTTGTTACTTGAACTCTGAAGCATTTATTTGGGCTGCAATTTCTGAGTCTGGTAACTCTAATGAACTTATCCTCTGTAGCAGAGGTAACCCTGTGGTGGTCCTCTTGAGAGCCAGTTTTATCATAGCGCATGATGGTTTTTGCAACGTACTTGAAGAAACTTTAAAAGTTCTTAAATGTTTTGCGTTACCTGACCATGTCTCAAAGTATTGATGGACTGTCGTTTCTCTTTGTTTATTTGAGCTGTTCTTGCCATAAAATAGACTTTTACCAAATAGGGCTATCTTCTGTATACCACAACTGATTGGCTCAAACGCATTAAGGAAAGAAATTCCACAAATGAACTTTTAACAAGGCACACCTGTTAATTGAATCAAATCAAAAATTGTATTTGTCATATGTGCCGAATACAGATGTAGACCTTACAGTGAAATGCTTACTTACAAGCCCTTAACCAACAATGCAGTTTTAAGAAAAATATGTGTCAAGTAAAAAACAGACAAGTAAAAAATTTAATGAACAAATAGTTAAAGAGCAGAAGTAAAATAACAGTAGCGAGGCTATATACAAGGGGTACAGGTACATAAGTTAGTCGAGGTAATATGTACATGTACGTAGAGTGAAGTGACTATGCATAGATAATAACCAGAGAATAGCAGCAGCGTAAAAGAGGGGGTGGGAGCCACAACGCAAATAGTCCATTTGATTAGCCGTTCAAGAGTCTTGTGGCTTGGAGGTAGAAGCTGTTAAGAAGTCTTTTGGACCTAGACTTGGCACTCCGGTACCGCTTGCTGTACGGTAGCAGAAAGAACAGTCTATGACTAGGGTGGCTGGCGTCTTTGACAATTTTTAGGGCCTTCCTCTGACACTGCCTGGTATAGAGGTCCTGGATGGCAGGAAGCTTGGCCCCAGTGATGTACTGGGCTGTACGCCCTACCCTCTGTAGTGCCTTGCGGTCGGAGGCCGAGCAGTTAACATACCAGGTAACAAATGCATTCCAGGTGACAACCTCATGAAGCTGGTTGAAAGAAAGCCAAGAGTGTGCAAAGCTGTCATCAAGGCAAAGGATGAAGAAGAAGAATCACAAATATAATAATATATTTTGATTTGTTTAACAGTTTTTTGGTTATTACATGACTACATGTGTTATTTCATAGTTTTTATGTCTTCACTATTATTCTACAATGTAGAAAACATTTAAAATAAAGAAAAACCTTTGAATGACTAGGTGTGTCCAAACTTTTGACTGGTACTGTATGTACATTGATGAGGACTTCAAAATGCACATCAGAATTAAAAAGGGGCACCTCCAAACCCTCTGCGAGGACACAGCTACCCAAATAACCAACCAGGCAGTCTGTTTGCCATTCATTCTAGCAGACAAGCAGCTCATGATTGTGCTGTGGTTACTAGGAAATCAGGACTCATTCGGGTGAATATTGTTGTGCCATTTTAAAATAATCATGAATGTGGCAGAGGCTCCCGAGTGGCGCAGCGGTCTAAGGCACTGCATCTCAGTGCTAAAGGCATCACTACAGACCCTGGTTCGATCCCGGGCTGTATCACAAGGCAAACAATTGGCCCAGTGTCCGGGTTAGCGTCCGGGTTAGGGGAGGGTAGTCAGGCAGGCATTGTAAAATAAGAATGTGTTCTTAACTGACTTGCCTAGTTAAAGGTTCAATTTTAAAAAAGGTACAGAACTTGACAAAGTTGTCAATCTACAGTACCACACCATGGATAAGCAACGTCATAACTAGCCAATTCCATCACAGCTAGCCACTGTAGTCCATACACGTGCACAGACCAACAACATACAATTAGACCTACAGTTGAAGTCGGAAGTTTACATACACCTTAGCCAAATACATTTCAACTCAGTTTTTCACAATTCCTGACACTTAATCCTAGTAAAAATTCCCTATTTTAGGTCAGTTAGGATCACCACTTTATTTTAAGAATGTGAAATGTCAGAATAATAGTAGAGAGAATTACTTATTTCAGCTTTTATTTCTTTCATCACATTCCCAGTTGGTCAGAAGTTGACATACACTCAATTAGTATTTGGTAGCATTCCCTTTAAATTGTTTAACTTGGGTCAAACGTTTCAGGTAGCCTTCCACAAACTTCCCACAATAAATTGGGGGAATTTTGGCCCATTCCTCCTGACAGAGCTGGTGTAACTGAGTCAGGTTTGTAGGCCTCCTTGCTTGCACACGCTTTTTCAGTTCTGCCCACAAATGTTCCATATGATTGAGGTCAGAGCTTTGTGATGGCCACTCCAATACCTTGACTTTGTCCTTAAGCCATTTTGCCATAACTTTGAAAATATGCTTGAGGTCACTGTCCATTTGGAAGACCCATTTGCGACGAAGCTTTAACTTCCTGACTGATGTCTTGAGATGTTGCTTCAACATATCCCCATAATTGTCCTCCCTCATGATGCCATCTATTTTGTGAAGTGCACCAGTCCCTCCTGCAGCAAAGCACCCCCACAACATGACGCTGCCACCCCCGTGCTTCACGGTTCGGATGGTGTTCTTCGGCTTGCAAGCATACCCCTTTTTCCTCCAAACATAACGATGATCATTATGGCCAAACAGTTCTATTTTTGTTTAATCAGACCAGAGAACATTTCTCCAAAAAGCACAATCTTTGTCCCCATGTGCAGTTGCAAATCGTAGTCTGGCTTTTTTATGCGGTTTTGGAGCAGTGGCTTCTTCCTTGCTGAGCAGCCTTTCAGGGTATGTCGATATAGGACTCATTTTACTGTGGCTATACATACTTTTGTATCCCTTTCCTCCAGCGTCTTCACAAAGGTCCTTTGCTGTTGTTCTGGGATTGATTAGCACTTTTCGCACCAAAGTACGTTCATCTCTAGGAGACAGAACACGTCTCCTTCCTGAGCGGTATGACGGCTGCGTGGTCCCATGGTGTTTATACTTACGTACTATCGTTTGTACAGATGAACGTGGTACCTTCAGGCATTTGGAAAATGCTCCCAAGGATGAACCAGAGTTGTGGTCTACACATTTTTTTCTGAGGTCTTGGCTGATTTATTTGGATTTTCCCATGATGTCAAGCAAAGAGGCACTGAGTTTGAAGGTAGGCCTTGAAATACATCCACAGGTACACCTCCAATTGACTCAAATTATGTCAATCAGCCTATCAGAAGCTTCTAAAGCCATGACATAATTTTCTGGAATTTTCCAAGCTGTTTAAAGGCACAGTCAACTTAGTGTATGTAACCTTCTGACCCACTGAAATTGTGATACAGTGAATTATAAGTTAAATAATCTGTCAGTAAACAATTGTTGAAAAAATGACTTGTGTCATGCACAAAGTAGATGTCCTAACCGACTTGCCAAAACTATAGTTTGTTAACAAGAAATTTGTGGAGTGGTTGAAAAACGAGTTTTGATGACTCCAACCTAAGTAAATGTTAACTTCCGACTTCAACTGTAGATACTTCAAACACTTTAATAAAGTTGTCATAATGCTCAGACAACAGGGTAACAGGGCCAGACTGTTACTCAAAATATTTTATAAAATAAACAGCAAGCGATCTGCAATAAAACTCACCAGAAATTCATCCTGCTAGATGGTCGATCGGTCTTGTTTACATTATATTGACATGACCTTTCAACTGTCATTAAAAGGTACATTGTAGCTCTGACGCCTTGTGGTGGTAATGACAAACTGCATGTTACTGCAGCATCATTTGGATTTGATCTCAAATCATGACTGATAGGCCTAGTTGGCAAAGATTGAATTGCTTCAGCGTTATGTTATTATAACAGTTACATCATAATGTATATAATATCATAATATACATTATATTCCTTTGTGCAGGGGAATCGGCATCAGGTTAGATGTCTCTAAATCTACGGTCGAAGCCTGCTTCCAAAGGGTGATCGTAGCTGTATCTCATCTCTCAAGGGCCAGAGCACGAGAAGTCATCAGTGGCATCACAAAGGCAACTAAGTTCCCTGGGGGGGATCGGAGCCATTGCGGAACACACATTCCCATCAAGGCCACCCGAGAATACCGAGACAAACTGCATGTCAACTGAAAGTCGTTCCATTCTATGCACCTCTATGCGACGACAAAATGCTTTTCACCAATGTATTTAGTGCCTATCCCAGCACAGTGCGTGATGCAAGGGTCTACCGGAACTCAGAACTGCACCAGGTGATTACCGCCAACGCTCAGTCTATGTTGCCCAATGCCTCTCTAGGGGAAATCTAAGGCCCCTGAACTCCCCATGAAAAGTAAAAACTGAAATATAAATAATCAAATAAAATTGTCACATGCGCCGAATAAACAGTCAAATACTTACTTACAAGCCTTTAACCAACAATGCAGTTAAGAAAAATACCTTTAAAAAAAATGAAATAAAAAGTAAAAGTTAAAAAAAAGTAAAAAATTAAAGATCAGCAGTAAAATAACAATAGCGAGGCTATATACAGGGGGCACCGGTTAGTTGAGGTAATATGTACATGTAGGTGGAGTTATTAAAGTGACTTATGCATAGATAATAACAGAGAGTAGCAGCAGCGTAAAAGAGGGGGGGCAATGCAAATAGTCTGGGTGCATCTTTCTTTTTCCCAACGCAGTTAAGCCAAAACCACGCCCAGTTATTCAGAGGGGCGTTCTACTACGCTCCCATTGGCTAGCTAGCGTTGTCTCACTCACAGGTGATCAGCGCAGAGACAGTGGCCTTCCAAGGTAAGGATGGAAAGTGTAATTTAACAATTAGCTGCCTACCGTAATGCAGCCCTATTATCATCATATCTGGTAACATTTGCCCAAGTATTTATTTTCAGAGTTTCAATGAGTTGTAAAAATGTCTCAGAACTCTGCTGGATCAGTGCAAGCTAATGCATGATGGTGCCAATGTTGCAATTGTATAAAATAAAATATTGAAATGTATATTTTTTTACATTTAACTAGGCAAGTCAGTTAAGAACAAATTCTTATTTACAATGACGGCCTAGGAACAGTGGGTTAACTGCCATGTTCAGGGACAGAACGACAGATTTTTACCTTGTCAGCTCTGGAATTCGATCTTGCAACCTTTCGGTTACTAGTCCAACGCTCTAACCACTAGGCTACCTGCCGCCCCATATAAAATGATGGCCTACACTGGCCAAACCCTAACCAGGACAAAGCTGGGCCAATTGTGTGCCGCCCTTTGGGACTCCCTATTACAGCCCGGGATCGAACCAGGGTCTGTTGTGACGCATCTAGCACTGTGATGCAGTGCTTTAGACTGCTGCACCACTCGAGCCCCTAAATTAAATAATGAATAGCTCAATCTTATCCATTGTAAATCGACAGAATGTAAAGACTGAAATGCATTTGAGATTACATGAGCATTTAAAAACCTTTATTAATTTGTATCCAAATATGCATACAGATCCAAGTGCTTAAAAAAAAAAAACTGGACACCAAATGCATGTGCTACTGAAAGCAGTACTTCCCCAGGTCTTGCAGATAGATAGTAGATAGCTACTTCCATTCCTGCTTCAAGAGGCTCAGCCCATGACATGGGTTGCCTAGCAACGCAGCCCTGTCATCAGCTAACTGCTTTTTAGCAGTCACGACTAACACAAAACAGAGCCCATCTTTCTCTAGGCAGCCTGGCAAACACGATTAACGTAGCGTGCCTAAAAATATGAGAATTACAATGTTAAACAGAGGTAATAAGTTGCACACAAGAAACAAACAATTCAGTTCATAGCTACATCATTCCCCCAGTTTTGTACAGATTGCATCATCCTATTTTCAGATTTAACCTCCACATTGTGAATAGGTATTTGATAACCACTTAACAGGAAATTTCCATCTCTAGTAGTCTTTCTACTACGATTTAGTCATATGATAAGCCTTATGCAGCTAAAGTCCTAATGAACATGTGCACAACAGCTTAAAACCTTGGATAGCCTAAATAATACTTATTTAGATAGCCTACTTATTTCCCCACCTCTTATTATAGAAAGTGAGAGTCAGGACAGTACACAACCTAAGATATTGGAGTAGATCTGGTTTGAGAAACTACTGCACTTCATCCTAAGGACAAAGTCGTTTATTTCCATAAGAATAACTAGGCTATACATTATATAAAAAGACAACATATTGGGAAGAGGCTAACCCATTCTATAACAAAAGTGGCAGATATTGTATAGGTGTCCTCACAAAGTCAACACAGACATTTGTGTATTTGCAGGAAACCCGGTAGCTACCTCACAACAATACTGATGTGTTGGAATTTCCTGGAACAAAATGACATAACTGTCGAGGAGCAGAGCAGCATGAAACAACAAAGAAGCCCCATCTTTTTTTCTCCTCCACCTCCACATCACAGGCTGAGACACAGCAAGGCCACTCAAGCACTGCACATGCACAGGCTTGTGCAGCCCTGTATCATAGCAACAAGTGGAGCATGTGCAGTCAGAAGGACTAAGATGCTTGGCCAAACTGAGGCCCCACAGCGAGGATGCAAAGTACAGATATGCTGCAGTAATGGAGGTACACACCTGAACATTGTTCTGAAGCACACAACATTAACGGTTCAACACTATGAGTAGCCTAAGTCCTGGAAGTCAAACCCCATAAAAGGTCAAATAAGGGGTATTTTGAAGTAGCTACTAGGTGTGAAGAATTTGTTAGAAGTGTTCATAGTGCTGATTACATAGACACCAACGATTAATAATAATATTAGATAACTACCGTTGCTAACTACCTAGCTAACGTTAGATTCGAATAGTTTATTTTGCATAAGCTCTGTTTCAGCAACATTTCTGCAAAAGGTAGCTAGGCTAACGTTAATTCACAATCATAGTTTACCATACAACACACATCTACCTAGTTAAACAGTACTAACGTTAATTCTTCCTTCTGATGACATTGGCTAGTAGCTGAGACATGTAAAGACTAGCTTAGCCAGTTAACTTAGTTGGCTGGAAAGCTTCCAACAGAAACATTATTTCAGCTATGTAAAAAAAGTCATTTATATATATTTTTTAAATACTCAAACAAGTTAATTTAGCTAGCTAGCACTTGTTAGAGCACAAAACAGTTAATATTGCGCCTCATGAAAGTAACGTTAGCTAAGAATGTTGTTGACAGTAACGTTAGTTAAACTTACTAGCTAGCTAACGTTACCTACCAGAAAACAATAACTAACGTTAACGTACATGTAAACATGAAGCTCTAGTCATACATGACCAAATCCACCACAAGCGAGATTAACGTTAGTTTAATATTAGCCTAGCGAATATAGTAAGAAGCAAGCTAGTTAACAGCAAACACTAGCCTGCAGTGAAAGCTAACTACACCAGTCCAGAGTAGATCAACTAACGTTAGCTAGCTAGCTGACTTATCTAGCTAACTAGTTGACCGCTTCTATGCGGCTAACGCGTTGCCGGTAGCTAGCTAAAAAACACGAAGCAAACATTAACAGTAGCGTTCCAGCAAAGTTATCTTACTTTTGCCTTGGTGTAGTCATCTTCCTTGCCCTCCGCGACACGTACTATTATGATATTGCTGGTGCTGACATTTGCGCTGTCGCAGCTTGACTCCGCGGATCCGTAGCTGACCCTCACCCGGAAAATACGCTCAATGTGCGGGATGGAGCGGTGAAGCAAAGGGCCTGCATTTGCGGGCACTGCCAACTCCAAAACCATTTATTTATGGTAAATCAACGACCCACAAATATAATGCACTCAGCCGTCAAACGAATTTATTAACCTTAGCTATGATGTCTTGTTCAGAAAGTTCCAAATTGAGCTAGCTATTATAGTCTATCTACGAACATTACTGCAAATAATAAACACAGCTAGCAAGCTACTATAGCTAAATATCATTCATCATCCCCTCCCTTCATCATTTTTGTCTGCCTCCCACAGACTGTAACTTAGCAACAAGTCATACACCCGGGCAGGCCAGTGAAACGGAAAAGAAATAATCTGGTGCCGTTCCAGGTCGTCTTTTTACTATCCCGCTGTGCAGACGATCAGATTTGACAATGCCTCGAGAATGAATTGATCATCACTACCGCTTCATATAGCCAGGTTACTTTGATCAACAGAGACAGTTTCAACTGTATATTCAAGTTGGTTATTTATGTATTTATTTATTTTCAGCAACAAAAAAAACAAAAAAAAGTAAGCTACGAGTTGGCTGACTCATGTGTGGCATCAAAGTATATTACATTAACTAAGTTTGGTGGGCATTGTATCTAAAGATGTGCATGCTGAACTGAAATGTTAGGCCTATGTAAAAACTGTTTTTGTCTCAACAACACTAATGACCGTCATAAGGTAGTTGATTATGTGTGCATCCTCTCAGTCCCCAGCTGTGCCCTCTTATGCTATTTACTTATCCCTCACTTCCACAAACTAATTTTCAAGAGACAAGGCCTACCAATCTATTAGTAGGCTAAGAGACTTGCCTAGATAAATAAAGGTTAAATAAAAAATACAAATAAATAAAAAATCTCCTCTGTGTGAAGAGATTGTCCTTCCCTCCCACTGTTTTTCCCCACACACCAGCAAGGACACTCTTTTAAAAACTTATAGGAGGGTATACATCACAAAATACTTCAACTCCAAATCTCCTGGCTATCCTGAAGATATAGCTTGTTTGCAGCCCAAAACATTGGAAGGCTATTGTTCTAGCATTCTACCATGGCATTAATTTTACAATGTCATGAGTCATTTTGGCAATATAGGCCTATGGGATGATTGTCACACTATGTATTAGTCACCTTTATTACGGTGGGATTTTAGACAGTTTGGAATCATTATTATAGGATCAGTTTGAACAAAAATGCTGAAAATAATTTTATTTACACATAAATATGCACTGAAATCAGTGGATAATAAACATGTTACCAAAATGTACTGTATGTACTCTCTCCATAGATAACTCTTAGTACAACAAGTGGGGACTCACAAATGACTGTACGATGCAAAGTGTCCACCAATATGATCAACTATGTTTGTTTTCCAAATACCATTTTACTGCTGCTCGTTTCTGTGTCATGTGGCAAAAAAAAGTGTCTATAGAGGTGTAATCGCATCATATCATGACACCTGTGTACAACTATTCTGTGTGCATTGTAGACTGCGGGATGGAATAGACCAGTTGGTGTCTGTACATGTAGTGGCTATCTAAGACTGTTGGACCATTAGCATTGTGTGCTCTGGAGGCATCAAATAGTTCACATATGGCTGCGTGTGAGGCACATAATGGTTAGACTGTGTACATTTTTTATTATTTAATTTAGGCAAATTAGCTGGCTAACTCGTTGAACCTGCTTTGTAGAATACCCCTCTCCATTCAGTGCAAACAAAAATTGTGAGGAGGAGTTTAGGGAGGATGTGTTTAATGCTACAATGTAGACTTTCTTTCTTTCAATCTGCGATTGTTACATCCATTTTCTTACTTTTAAATTAATGATATGTACCCATTGATTCTTGAAGAATACAACTTATTAATGCTTCACGAGCTGAGTTCAACTGTCTTACATCATCAAAACACAAAATATAGCCTTGTTTTACTCTGTTCTTGCATCCAGAGATTGAGAGTGGTTACATTTCTCCAGCTCCATCCCTCAACTGTTTACTAAAAATACTATATTATTCACTGTAGTGTTTTTGCAGAATTCACTAGTATTCACTGTAGTGGTTTTAGGTTCTAAAGTCAGCAGAAACACTACAGTGAATAGTGTAGTATGTACTGTAGTACTGTAATTCATGTTGTGTTTTTGCGGATTGCAGTATGCTTTGGTATTTACGGTAGTGCTTTTGGACTGTAGTATACTGTAGTGTTTTATGGACTGTAGTATTCGGTAGTATTCACTGTAGTATTTCTGCAGAAAATACTGTAGTATTTACCATAGTGTTTTAGTTGTATTATCTTTTACATACAAGTGGAGGCTTTCTACTTGAGGAAACCTACTGGGTAAATACTAAAAGATCAAATTTTCCATAACCTGTAGGTTGGTAGGACTGAGGTCTGAATGGATAGTTCAGAGCTTTTGCTCTTTTCTATAACTGTCACGTCCGTCGAATGAAGAGGACCAAAGCGCAGCGTGGTGAGCGTACATATTCCTTTTTATTAGGATGACGCCGACAAAAACAATAAACAATACAAAAACGATCGTGAAGGTTAAGGCTATAGTGCCACAAACAAAGACAACTTCCACACTGAAAGGATGGAAAAGGGCTACCTAAGTATGGTTCCCAATCAGAGACAACGATAGACAGCTGTTCCTGATTGAGAACCATACCCGGTCAAAACATAGAAATACAAAATCATAGAAAACAAAAACATAGAATGCCCACCCCAAATCACACCCTGACCAAACCAAATAGAGACATAAAAAGGCTCTCTAAGGTCAGGGCGTGACAATAACTTGTAGGGAACAAAATATATTATCTATACTTTGCATGTAGGTTTCTCACTTATGGGTGGCACAAATTGGCATACGGGGAGGGGAATTGGCCGTTAAAAACAATTTAGTGTTTTTGCGGACATTACTGTAGTATTTACAACATTGTTTTTTTCAGATAATACTGTAGTATTAGTATTTTACATAATACTACAACATTTTATAGTAAGTACTACACATGATCAAGTGATACTACAGTGTGTAGTATAGTATTCTACAGTTTACTACAGAATTCTATATTAAGTACTGTAGTATATTTTCATGTGTGATGAGCTGAAGGAAAGTGACATTGTTTTGTGTATGCTTTCTATATCATAAACACCTAACTAACCTAATCAAATGTTGTTGCTGTATTGTAATAATAGTGTTTCAGAGAGATTTCTTCTTGATAGCAGTCAAGATACAATATATGTTCTATGCCCTTATAGGATCACTACTATAGAAATAAGAATGAATAGAATGGGCTTGGAACCTCTAACCCTGGTAATTTGACAGTGATGTAATAATTGATATGGTACTGTAGAATGTTCATTCAAATTATGCTAACTGATTTGGCTCATGCAATAGAATGTATTTTTTTTAATGTAATTTGAGTTGATTCAACAAATCACAGCACAGATTGATGGTTACACTTCCTGCTTTTACTTCCTGCTTTGCTCTAATGGATACACTCGCAATGGCCGCCTGTCCACCCATTGTGCCATCATTCTCTTAAATGGGGACACCTGTTATATTCATTCTTATTTCAATGATCACTACCCTCTACATTTAAATGTATCATACAGCAGGGGAAAATAATACATATTCTATATGCCCCATCCGAGAAATCCATTGCAATGTTAAGGGACATTACTAGCAAGTCAGCCTCAGTAAAAACAAGCTTGCAAATTAGCATCCAAAATCCTAAACTGGCTAGCATTGTTAGTTGAATGCTAATGGTTTGCAATTTAATCTCTTTGTGCTATACCAAATCTCTGCTAATAACATGATGACCAATGTTCCCTGTAATTTATTTTGGCACTGAGCAAATTTCAGGTCCTCTGAGCGCAAGCTTGAACGTTGTGACAATTCTGTGCAACTGCCAGCATGTGTTTACTGTGAACACTGAGGCTGTACCAGCTTTAAGTTACAGTTTTTTAACAGTGGCCATGTAGGCTACTGTGGCTATTTCATCATAATGTAGACCTACCAGTTGCCTACCATCAAAAACAATGGAGAAAATGCATCCCATAACATTTTACCATGGAAATAGCTATTCTATCATTCAGCCTACAGTAGCAGCCAATGTGTAGTGTTCAACGTAGGCCTACATTCCATGAGACTTTTGAAAAAAACATTGCGGGCTTGACATTAACCTGTTTATCCACTTGTCCTTCAGACAAGGAGGTGACTGAAAATGTTATTGTATTGATGCAAGAAAACACTTTACAAAATAAAATACATTATTATTCCAATACCATTATTACATATAATGGACAAATTATGTTACCCTTTGCCTATTGGCTACTTAGCTTATTCAAGCCTGTCTCAAAATACAACACTGCCCAGTTAAGATTTTAAAAAAGCTCTTTACTTGACTTGCTTTTCAAAGATGCCTAGAAATGTACACATTTTGTGCTCTTGTAGGAATCAATCATTCCCCTGTTGCTGACTACAAATTATCTATAACTGGGCTAATAACTCAATAACTAGCAAAGGATATGATCAAAATGTGCACACGTGGCTACATGCAGCTCTCGCTTTGATTTCAAAACAAGCATCTACTCATGACCGCTCATGCTGTAAACACAGTTCAGTTCAAAGTAAATGGCACAGATCCATATATGGAATGGTCTATTTGCATATAGGCCTACTGCAGCTATGATTGTTTATGTTGCACTGGTCTCTGTAGAGTATGAGCTGAGTAGTGTGTGTCAATGCAATAGAATCGTAATCCGATGCGTTCTGCCTACAACAAAATCTCTTGCATAGTTTGTTTTGTTTCGGTATGTTGCATTGAAAATATTATTGTGTTGCTAATATATAATATTGTGTTGATTCGATCACAATTGCCACAGTAAAGGGAAACGTTGATAGTATTAACAGGAAACACTGTCACGCCCTAACCATAGTTTGCTGTGTATGTTTCTATGTTTTGTTTGGTCAGGGTGTGATCTGAGTGGGCATTCTATGTTGTATGTCTAGTTTGTCTATTTCTATGTGTTTGGCCTGATATGGTTCTCAATCAGAGGCAGGTGTTAGTCGTTGTCTCTGATTGGGAACCATATTTAGGTAGCCTGTTTTGTATTGTGGGTGATTGTTCCTGTGTTTACTATTTCGGGACTGTTGCGTCTTCGTTTATTTCGTCAGTTTATTGTTTTTGTTTGTTGTTTCAAGTATCATTATTAAAATGGATACTTACCACGCTGCATCTTGGTCCGACATTTCTTACTCCTCTAGCGAGGAGGACGAAGACTACAGTTACAAACACTCTAGAACAGTGACCACCAACCTTTTTTGAGTCAAAATGCAAGCTGAGATCTACCTCAGATTTTTTTTAACATTACTTTAAAAAAAACGTAAGCAGTTGCAACATTAACCAATTAAAAACAGTACTGTAGCAATGAGGTTTGTGCAGTAAGCCATAGGCCCAATACATTATCACAGTATATTGGCTTTGCTTGAACTGACCTGCCAATGCATTGTTGTTCGGGCCATTTTTTTAAATTATATTTAAACATTTGAGGTAGGCTATATGATCAGACCGGTAATAGATCCGTTGTTGTATTACTTGTGAGGCACAGCTGAGTTATCACACATTTAAATAATTTGCTTTTTATTGTTATTTTACTGGGCTGAGGTGCCAGCATCTGTGGTGTAAAGTACTTAAGTAAAAATACTTTAAAGTACTACTTATCAGGTTTCAGGTAAGACCCAAGTGCAGACTGTGTTGTAGTAACAATGTTTATTGCAACAACAGGGGCAGGCCAACGACAGGTCAAGGCAGGCAGGGGTCGATAATCCAGAGTAGTGGGGCCAAGGTACAGTACGGCAGGCAAGCCCAGGGTCAGGTCAGGCAGAGGTCGGTAATCCTGAGTAGGGGCAAAGGCACAGGACGGCAGGCAGACTCGACTCAGGGTCAGGGCAGGCAGGTGGGCTCAGAGTCAGGACAGGTAAGGGTCAAAACCAAGAGGAAGCGAAAAAAGAGACTGAGGGAAAAACAGGAGCTGAAACAAACCCCTGGTTGACTTGAATAAACCAGATGAACTGGCAACAAACAAACAGTGACTACAGGTATAAGTACCCAGGGGATAATGGGGAAGATGGGTGACACCTGGAGGGGGGTGGAGACAAGCACAAGGACAGGTGAAACAGATCAGGGCGTGACATACTTAAGTAGTTTTTTTGGGTATCTGTACTTTACATTACTATTTATATTTTTGGCAACTTTTACTTTACAACTTTCCTAAATAAAATAATGTTCTTTACTCCATGCATTTTCCCTGACACCCAAAAGTACTTGTTACATTTTGACAGGAAAATTCCAATTCAAGAGAACATCCCGTCATCCCTACTGCCTCTGATCTGGTGGACTCACTAAACACAAATGCTTCGTTTTTAAATGATGTCTGAGTGTTGGAGTGTGTCCCTGGCTATCCATCAATAAAAAACCAAGAACATTTTGCTGTCTGGTTTGCTTAATATAAGGAACTTGAAATGATTTATACTTTTACATTTACTTTTGATACTTAAGTACATTTTAGCAATTCCATTTACTTTTGATACTTAAGTATATTTAAAACCAAATACTTTTAGACTTTTACTCAAGTAGTATTTTACTGCGTGACTCACTTTTACTTGAGTCATTTTCTGTTAAGGTTTCTTTACTTTTAGGGAGAGAGCAGCAGACTGAGGGTCCGCCTCTCAACATCCCTCCACTCTCCCTTTCCTCCACTGACACTGACCAAAAAGGGACACCGTCTTCCAGCTGATGGGGCGACTCGAGTCTCATCGAGTCTCGCCGCATTATTTTTGCCTCATGCACAAATTCATGTTGTTATTCATATGAACAGAGAAAGTGAAATATTCCTCGATATTAAAAAAGACCCAAGCCGCTAATAATAACAGCACAAGTGTAACGGTTGTCCTCGTCCGAAGAGGAGGAGTAGGGATTGGACCAAAGCGCAGCGTTGTTATACGACATGATGATATTTATTAAAGTAAAGACGAAAACACAAAAATACTTCAACAGACTACAAAACAAATAAACGATGTAGACAGACCTGACTTGAGAACTTACAATAGACGAAGAACGCACGAACAGGAACAGACTACATACATGAACGACAAACGAAACAGTCCCGTGTGATGCACAGACACAAACACGGAAGACAACCACCCACAAACAAACAGTGTGAACAACCTACCTTAATATGGTTCTCAATCAGAGGAAACGTAAAACACCTGTCCCTGATTGAGAACCATATCAGGCTAAATGACAATGAACCTAAACATAGAAACACATAACATAGAATGCCCACCCCAACTCACGCCCTGACCAACTAAACACATACAAAAACAAGAGAAAACAGGTCAGGAACGTGACAACAAGCCTATAGATACACTCTCCTACTCAATCTTTACTGCTGCACTGCTTGTTGTAGCACTGAGTGGAAATAGGAAGAATGCACATTTTATGGCTTATAAAAGTGTTGAATACAAAGTGTTGACTGTGCTGAGTAAGAATTTAAACATGAACTCACTCGTAAAAACAGCAACTATTTTCTGTATTCGTTGACAGTCTCTCTAGTCATGGTTTTAAACGTTTTGAAATATCACAGTATCAATTTTGCTGTAGCTTTCTCTTACGCCTGCTACAATACTGCAGACACGATAATCTGAGCAATTCGATTGGCCAGCTGTAGACCTATAGTGCACTTGATTTGCTCTCTGGGCCCGCCGGGAAGGCAGAGTTTATACCTTCAGACACATGAAATGGTTCAAAATGTCAACAGTTTGCCTTCCTGGCGCGCAGGGCAGTTGAATCAGGTGCATCTACCCCCAAGAGCCCAAAACGAATAAACCAAATAGGAACACAAGGCTTCATCGTTGTTTTTTTTTACAGAAATGTTTGGCGATCGATTTAGCAATGCATTGGAGATCGACCGTTTGGTGACCAGTGCTCTAGAAAGTTGAGTGAAGTTCAATCTCGTGCTTCTCTCTGTGGGCTGATATTTCTGCGCGGCAGTCTCAGTCATCGATTGTGCCGTCTGGCACCAGATTGCTATAATATATGATGTGGTTAGCTGATACAGTACCCTATCTAAAATATTATATCCAGGCGCTGTAAAATCTGGCATGCATCAGCAACGCCTGGGCAGAGGAACACGCCCATTATAAATATCCATCTTGACATTCCAGAGCAATAGTAATGGTGTCTTTTTTTAGGGACTAATGGCGGCTAACTCCGCCATGGCTCGTTGGCCGAAGCCGATGGGGAAATTAATGGGCTTTTTGTACTGTTTTTGGATAAACGCCGAAAATAAGGTCTGTGGTAAACACAGGTTTAGGAGATCTTATACATTTTGTTGAATGAGAGTATCTTAATCTGCAACATCACTTTTTGTGAATGTTTAAGCATTTAATCAAAACAAGCACATAAAGCACACAAAGGCTTAATAATTAATGAAAGTAATTTTAACTGACTGATAATTATCTCATAGAACAAAAGGTATAAGATCTCCTAAACCTGTGTTAACCTCGGACCTTATTTTCAGTGTATATCCCCAAATCCCCATTCACCTCCCCCATAGGAATGGCCAACTAACTATACAATGGTGGATCAATTTACTTCTACCAGATGCCTTTTCATTAGGTTTTTGCGCTGAAGACCATTGCGCTATGTTTTTGCTCCTTGAAGACCATTCAAAAAGTCTACAAAACTACAGGCTACTTGATCCATCACTTGCAAAACATATTTTGCATAGTTTATTTGCTTTCAGAAAACAAGGAGTTCTCATAGACCACCAGGGTAAAAAAAAACTACATTTACATGTTGCTTATGAGTGCATTTCACAATACTTTTAGATTATAATTAGATTGTAAGATCTGTATGAATGTCCTACTTAATATACTGTTTGTGTCATCATCGCAAATCAACTGTGTTTTACAAAAAAAATACAAATAAACCAGTATAATGGCTCTTTGGCTAGCTTTGCTTCCAGCCTGTCAATGAGCGTTAGCATTCAAACTAACAACTGCTGCATCCAAAATAGGTATTTTGCAAAGATCACAACCAAATATAATCTGAGCAATTTTTCAAGCAATAATCCAAATAACATTGCAAGCGTATTACAACCCCAAAACGTTTTTGTTGTTTATAAGTAATAACTACGTAAATATAGGCTATACATAACGGGTACAGATGGTGATGGCTTTCTTTCTGCATCCTAAAGTCCCGTGCTTCTGTGCGTGACGTAGTATGTGTCATGTACTGAAAAGGGGCTTATACAGTGAGTGATTTTCTTTGAAAGCATTCATAACCTTTTCTAAACATAATTAATTAAAGCTTTAGGTTATATTATTTTTTTAAACAACATCGAGATTACAACAAAAGCATAAACAAGAGTAGGATGTTCTTATGATTTAATCAAGCGTTGTATTTCATATAATTGAAAGTACCAATTTTGCAGCTGTACAATAATATCTCACATCAGCACAACTTTGGTATTTTACCCTTGCTAAAATCAGAGCAAATTGACAAAAATGGAACAGTGATGAGGGTGTGTTTGAAAAAGCCAATAAGCTGTCTCAGCAAATGCATGTAATTGATGTCCAGACATTTTGTACACATACACATGCTGTACAAAGGCACACTACTAAGTCATGCATGTGTCTGGTAGGCATTTCTTTCATGTGCAAATGGTCCTACTGTAGCACAAATGACACATGGCTACATGAATTTGAAAACTGCTACACTGTAAAATTTTACTAACTTTGTAACATTTCGCTTGAAACAGGAGGACCCTGCTAAAAGTTCCAAATATAGAGGAAGTTCCTTACAAATTAGGCGACCTTGAACGTACCAACATTTTATTGCTAGGCTGGCTGGCGCTAGGTAGGAAGGCAGAATTACAGAATGTGCTAAGTTTCTTCGGGAAATAGCAACCGACAATAAGAAAAAAGTCGCTTTTAAAAAATGAATCTTGTTTAGACCAGCACCCATTTCTTGGCATTGGACGATGGAGCACATTTTAACGCCAAAGGTAGGTGGCCACTAGCTAACGTTAGCCAGTGATGCTAACTGGCAATAACTAACGCTAGTTAGATAGCAACTACGCTAACATTACCTGACTTCGTTATCTAGCCTGTTACGTTTCATAGGATAGTTTTAAAACGGAATCATATGCCTGCTCTCTGATTTAGCTACATAACACTGTTAAGTTAGTAATGTTTGATTGTTAGCTAGCTAGCTACTATAGTTGTCATGAGACGGACAGTCACAACAAGCAACAGCTAGTTAGTTAACTAAAGTTACATTCCTGCATGTCAGCATACCTGTGTTGGAACCTCTAGGTCTCCAGGATTTCCTGGTGTTGGTTTTAGTAAGAGTGCTTGGAAATTATTTCTCAGCCATTCATATTCACCTGTTGATATTTGTTATTCAGAGAATGGCATGTGGTGACTCAATCTGTCCTAATGTCGTTTTTATTTGAAATGACAGGTGGAAGAAGTGAAATTGTTGGATCGATACACTGCAAAGAAGCCAGCCATTGGCACTCTCTATCTAACAGCAACCCATCTAATCTTTGTGGAGACCTCCTGTAACACTCGCAAGGAAACCTGGGTATGACACTTGCTCAGAGAGCATGGCAAGGGTTGAGTGCCAAAGGGGTGTAATTGCCTGGTATGAAAGCAACCCATGGCCCTTTCCCATACTATGTACACCTTCACTGTTCACATATATGAAGGCACTGGATAGGATGTAGGCTAAGTTGGTGTGTAAGCAACTATATGCCCCTTGGTAGCAGGGGTGGTGACACAAATATTAGGTCTACACCTATCTGGGTTTCTGCCAATATTGAAGTGGTAGGGAACTTAAAAGCCAGGACTCAAGATTAATAGTTTTTGGTTTCTCTCTCATCTTCACCAGATGTTACACCATCTCATAGCCACAGTAGAGAAACTCCCTCTTACAGCCATGGGATGCCCACTTCACATTTCCTGCAAGAATTTCCATGTGGCTCACTTTGTCATTTCCAGTGAGAGGGACTGCCAAAATGTTCATCAGTCCCTGGTCAGACTCTCCCAACCAGGTACTTACAGTAGCATTCCAGATCAACCCTCCTCCCTTTCGGGGAAAAACACAATTATGATCCACTGTTAATATTTATACAATTCGTCTTTACAGTAACATTGGCCATTTTTTTATAGGGAAAGTGGAAGAGTTGTATGCTTTTCTTTACAACCCAAAACAAGATGATGATGAGAGAAGAAATGGTTGGGGCTTTATTGACTCAGCCATGGATTTCAAAAGAATGGGATTGCCCAATGAGTTTTGGGAAATGACAGACCTCAACAAGAACTATGAGGTAAGTTAAGCAATCATATGCCTTTCAGACTCTTTATTGGATTTGTTTTTTTGTCAAACAAATGCTGTCTTGCCTCCCCCATGCAATTCTTTAGTTTTGCATTAGCTCTTTCATCAAGCAAAGGCATTTGCAACTAATGCATGCACACATTGTTTTGTTCCCTCTGGATTGCTTAGCTTTGCAGCACATATCACTCAGAACTGGGCATTCCTAAAACCGCAAGCAAGGGCACAGTCTTTGGGAGTGCCAAATTCAGGAGCAGGGGGCGCATTCCTACTCTCTCCTACTACCACAAGGAAAGTAATGTAAGTTCAGACTCTCCCTTATTTAATGCAAGGGTCAGTCTCATCTCTGCTCTCATGCTATACTTACTGTATCTGTTAACCCTCCTGTTGTGTTCGTTTCACGTTAATTAATTCTGTTTTCCCAGTCCAAAATTACCGTCCCATTATAACTGATTAAAAATCCATAATAATACATATATTATCACCTAATGTTGTTAGATCTTTTTATCAACTTAAGTTCTTGTGAACATTCACATGTTTTGAACTTCTATTTCCTATTTATGGCCTGTAGGCCTCATTGACCTGAACTCATACAACTAGTTTTTGAATTTAAAAAAAGCATAATGTTTGGATTATTTTGACTACAAATACTCAGATGAAACATATTGTCCACTGGTGAGGACTCAAAGATATGGTCAAGAGCCTCACATACAGTATATCGTTTGGTCATTGTGCTGCCACAGAATGAATCGTGAGCAAGGTCTCAAAAAAGCTTTATGTACCAGAGCTGTGAGAAAAGTTGTATATATTATTGAGACAATGTTGCAATTGTTTGTGAGAATGCCAACAGGTGTGGTTCCCGTTTGGGGGAAGATTCTATTGGGGAAAGGTTCCCGTGGGGGTTGCCATGGAAGCCAAGAAGGGGAGTGAGAGGTGTGTGTGTGTGTGTGTGTGTGTGTGTGTGTGTGTGTGTGTGTGTGTGTGTGTGTGTGTGTGTGTGTGTGTGTGTGTGTGTGTGTGTGTGTGTGTGTGTGTGTGTTCAAACACACATGCATTTGGGGGTCTGGGAGAGGAAGTGTGTCCATCTGATGAATGGGCATGTGCCTGAACTCAATTTTATACATTAATTGTAGTCTCACCCATTCATTTCTAATGACTGGTCATTTTTGACCGGGAACACCACAGGTGTACAAAAGTTAAATAAAACACACAAAATGTAATGAAAATTATCAAAATGTATTTTGTGTGTTCAGATGCCCGGTGTGGACAAAGTCATGGAACCTTATGACAATCAGATTAAATTAACTACATTTTTCAGAGGGAACTTGTAAATCGGTCCAATTCGACCGGAACACAGCAGGAGGGTTAATGATTACAATGGCATTCCAAATGCACTTCATGGTGAAGCTGTTTTGGTTTCCCCCTCATCTACCAGGCTGCCATTTGCCGCTGTAGCCAGCCCCTGTCCGGGTTAAGTGGTCGATGTGTAGAAGATGAGGAGATGCTACAGGCAATCAGCCGGGCTAATCCCAAAAGCACCTTCATGTATGTGGTGGATACCAGGCCTAAGGTAATAAACACGCTTTCAGATAATTGTATTGCTAATTTCCCCTGTATGTTTCATTTGCCCCATCCTAACCTGAACCATCCTGTTTTTTTCCCCAGTTGAATGCCATGGCCAATAGAGCAGCAGGGAAGGGATACGAGAATGAGGACAACTACTCAAACATCCGCTTTCAGTTTGTGGGCATTGAGAATATCCATGTCATGAGGAACAGTCTGCAGAAGCTTCTGGAAGGTTACTGTCATTGCTCTCACATTAAAACGATGAACCATAATCATCGGATGTACTTATTAATCATTTACTAAAGTGAAAAGTCATTTTGCAGCATGGACTAAAGACCAGGCAAAGTTCATGCTTGACAAAGTCAAGTTTATAAGGTGCTTAGTTCTCATCTTCTGTTTTCAGTGTGTGCTATGAAGTCTCCAACAATGAGTGACTACTTGACGGGATTGGAGAATTCTGGTTGGCTGCGTCACATCAAGGCTGTGATGGATGCTGGAGTATTTCTTGCTAAGGTAATAGACATCCTGCCATGTAGCGATCTTCTTAGTTCAATATAAACGCAGCAACACATTCTTATTTAGTACCTATAACCATAGAAATGTATGAAAACAAATTATCCTTTTTTCTCTGTATCCATCTAGTTTTTTAAACTAGCGTGTATGATGTGGTTCTGAGCTATCCTTTGTCTCTGCTAAGGCTTTGGCTGAGGATAAGGCTAGTGTGCTTGTACACTGCTCAGATGGCTGGGATCGCACAGCCCAGGTGTGTTCTCTGGCCAGCATCCTCTTGGACCCCTTCTATCGTACCATTAAGGGACTCATGGTGAGAACAGAGTGGTTTGCTTACAGTATCTTGACAATATGAGTATTTGTGTGCTGGACAGCACAGTTATTGTCTACAAAATATAATAATTTGAACACTATTTAAACTCCCGTTCTGTTTATTTCTTATTTTAGGTTTTGATAGAAAAAGAATGGATATCTATGGGTCATAAATTCACGCAAAGGTATTAACATCTAATATATTTGGAACAAGGCTAATCATCTAATCTTCTAACCATGTTGGTGTCTACTAAATTACACAACTTTGAGACGAAAACAACTGAACTATCGGACAAGCTAAAACCCAGATAAGTCTTAACATAAGATCTTCATGGTGTACATAGGACATAAGAAGATAACAGATATAATATTGAGTTGCAGGTGTGGGCATGTGGATGGGGATCCCAAGGAGGTGTCCCCTGTATTCACCCAGTTCATTGAATGTCTTTGGAATCTCATGGAGCAGTACCCCTGTGGATTTGAGTACAACGAGAAGTACCTTTTGGAAATCCACAACCATGTTTACTCCTGCCAGTTTGGAAATTTCATTGGCAACTGCCAAAGAGAGCGAGAGGAGATGCGGTGAGGAGTCCCTGAAATAAACTGCAGTGCCTATGCAGACATCTGATTTCCTTTTCTGTAATAGTAATTTCCGATTTGGAGGTTTTAATCTGTTCGTGAACAATTGATCCTTTAAATTTTCAGACTTTATGAGAGGACCTTCTCCGTTTGGCCGTTTCTCTGGGAGAACCGCCATCAGTACAGAAATCCTCTGCACAAATGCTCATTAGGGAGGGAGGTTCTGAGGCCAAGCACATTGCCGTTGAATTTCAAGTAAGTTCTCATTGGTTTCCTGAGTTTTCCACTATGAGCAAATCAATATATTGTCAATGTACATGAGCAATAGCTGTACAGAGTATTTTTTTCAAACATTTGAATTTGTGTTTAATTTGATAGAATACCAATTGCATTATTTATTTGACAGGTTTTGGTGTGGCATGTATAATCATTTTGACAAGGGCATGCAGCCAAAGCAGTCCATTCTGGATCACCTGTTAACCATAACACAGAAAAAGGCAGAGGGTGAGAAGAAAATGACAGATCTCCAGAGAGTAAGTGGATATAGATTTTTCTAATGGCACATGTAAAAGCTTTCTCGGGTGGCTTGAATACATTTCTCCAATGTTTTCATTCCTCTGTAGCAGTTGGCAGTCATGGATGGGGTTCTGGCAGATCAGGGCAGTCCAACAGGCACGCCACCTGAACAAACCTCTTTGTCTCCTGAATCGGTTAGCCACACAGCCGAAAATGCTAAACCACTCATGAATGGCGCTGCAGTGGAGGAGGCTGAAATAGAGTTGGTGCCTACTGCAGGGAGCGAGAAGATGGAACCAGTAGCTATAGAAAATTGAGTTACTGCCACAAAGGGCACAGTTGTTTCTATGGAGATCAAAGATGTCAGAGGCGGGACAAAGTTCCTCTGAAATAACCACTGAAGCAGTTAAGCTTGTGGCCTGATTATCCAATCTGTTAGTTGACTGAGCAAATTACAGCCTTATTGATGAAACAAATTCTGATCCAATTCTTTAGCAGCCATAGAAGTTAAACATTTATTTAACAATTTAAAGAAGAGGTCAACCTTTTTGGGGGGATAAATACAGTGTCTTTGGAAAGTATTCAGACCGCTTGACTTATTCCACAGTTTGTTACGTTACAGCCTTATTTAAAAAAAAAAATTAAAAAAAATCATAAGTATTCAGACCCTTTACTCAGTACTTTGTTGAAGCACCTTTGGCAGTGATTACAGCCTCGATCTACACGCTTAGTACACCTGTATTTGTGGAGTTTCTCCCATTCTTCTCTACAGATCCTCTCAAGCTCTATCAGGTTGGATGGGGAGTGTCGCTGCACAACTATTTTCAGGTCTTTCTAGAGATGTTCAATCGGGTTCAAGTCCGGGCTCTGGCTGGGCCACTCAAGGACATTCGGAGACTTGTCCCGAAGCCACTCCTGCATTGTCTTGGCTGTATGCTTGGTTTCGTCAGACCAGAGAATCTTGTTTCTCATGTTCTGAGATTCCTTTAGGTGCCTTTTGGCAAACTCCAAGCGGCCTGTCATGTGCCTTTTACTGAGGAGTGGCTTCCGTCTGGCCACTCTACTGTAAAGGCCTGATTGGTTTGGCCGGGCGGCCAGCTCTAGGAAGATTATTGGTTTTTCCAAACTTCTTCCGTTTAAGAATGATGGAGGCCCTTCAATGCAGCAGAATTTATTTTGTACCTTCCCCCAGATCTGTGCCTCGACAGAATTCTGTCTCGGAGGTCTACGGACAATTCCTTTGACCTCATGGATTGGTTTTTGCTCTGAAATGCCCCGTCAACTATGGGACCTTTTATATAGACAGGTGTGTTCCTTTGCAAATAATTTTGTCAATTGAATTTACCACAGGTGGTCTCCAAGTTGTAGAAACATCTCAAGAATGATCAATGAAAACAGGATGCACCTGAGCTCAATTTCGAGTCTCATAGCTGAATACTTATGTAAATAATGTATTTCTTTTAATTTTTTATACATTTAAAAAAAAATCTAGAATCCTGTTTTTTTTCACTTTGTCATATTGTGTGTAGATTAGGGGGATTATTATTATTTATTTTTTTATCCATTTTTTGAATAAGGCTGTAATGTAACAAAATGTGGAGAAAGTCAAGGGGTCTGAATACTTTCGGAATGCCCTATATATATATATTTTTTTTTTGTAAGTTATATAAAGTTTGGACACACCTACTCATTCAAGGGTTTTTCTTATTTTTTTTCTACTTTGTAGAATAACAGTGAAGACAAACTAATAACACATATGGAATCGGGTAGTAACCAATAAAGTGTTAAACAAATCAAAGTATATTTCTATATGGGGCGGCAGGTAGCCTAGTGGTTAGACCGTTGGACTAGTAACCGAAAGGTTGCAAGATCGAATCCCCGAGCTGACAAAGTAAAAATCTGTTGTTCTTCCCCTGAACAAGGCAGTTAACCCACTGTTCCTGAGACGTAATTGAATTTGATCTTAACTGACTTGCCCAGTTAAATAAAGGTAAAATATATATTTGAGATTCTTCGAAGTAGCTACCCTTTGCCTTGACAGCTTTGCATGGTCTTGGCATTCTCTCAACCAGCTTCATGAGGTAGTCACTTGGAATGTATTTCAATTAACAGGTGTGCCTTGTTGAAAGTGAATTTGTGGAATTTCTTTCCTTAATGCGTTTGAGCCGATCAGTTGTGTTGTGACAAGGTAGGGTTGTTATACAGAAGATAGCCCTATTTGGTAAAATACCAAGTCCATATTATGCCAAGAACAGCTCAAATAAGCAAAGAGACAGTCCATCATTACTTTAAGGCATGAAGGTCAGTCAATGCAGTTTCTTCAAGTGCAGTTGCAAAAACCAAGTGCTATGATGTAACTGGCTCTCATGAGTAGGACCGCCACAGGAAGACCCAGAGTTACCTTCATTAGATTTAACTGCACCTCAGATTGCAGCCCAAATAAATGCTTCAGAGTTCAAGTAACAGACACATCTCAACATCAACTGTTCAGAGGAGACTGCGTGAATCAGGCCTTCATGGTCAAATTGCTGCAAAGAAACCACTACTAAAGGACACCAATAATAAGAGCCTTCCTTGGGCCAAGAAACACGAGCAATGGATATTAGACCGGTGGAAATCTTTCCTTTGGTCTGATGAGTCCAAATTTGCGATTTTTGGTTCCAACCGCCGTGTCTTTGTGAGACGCAGAGTGGGTGAACGGATGATCTCCGCATGTGTGGTTCCCACCGTGAAACATGGAGGAGGAGAAGTGGGGGTGCTTTGCTGGTGACACTGTCAGTGATTTATTTAGAATTCAAGGCACATCACAGCATTCTGCAGAGATACACCATCCCATTTGGTTTGCTCTTAGTCCCACTATCATTTGTTTTTCAACAGGACAATTACCCAACACACCTCCAGGTTGTGTAAGGGCTATTTGACCAAGAAGCAGAGTGATGGAGTGCTGAATCAGATGACCTGGCCTCCACAATCACCTGACCTTAACCAAATTGAGATGTTTTGTGATGAGTTGGACCGCAGAGTAAAGGAATAGCAGCCAACAATGCTCAGCATATGTGGGAACTCCTTCAAGACTGTTGGAAAAGCATTCCAGTTGAAGCAGGGTGAGAGAATGCCAAGAGTATGCAAAGCTTTTATCAAGGCAAAGGGTGGCTACTTTGAAGAATCTCAAATATAAAATATATTTTGATTTGTTTAACACTTTTAGGTTACTACATGATTTCATATGTGTTATTTCATAGTTTTGATGTCTTCACCATTGTTCTACAATGTAGAAAATAGTAAAAATTGGGACCAAGCTTTAACTTCCTGACTGATGTCTTGAGATGTTGCTTCAATATATCCCCATCATTTTCCTGCCTCATGATGCTATCTATTTTGTGAAGTGCACCAGTCCCTCCTGCAGCAAAGCACTCCCACAACATGATGCTGCCACTCCTGTGCTTCACGGTTGGGATGGTGTTCTTCGGGTTGCAAGCCTCCCCCTTTTTCTTCCAAACATAACGATGGTCATTATGGCCAAACAGTTCTATTTTTGTTTCATCAGACCAGAGGACATTTCTCCAAAAAGTACGATCTTTGTTCCTATGTGCAGTTGCAATCCGTAGTCTGGCTTTTTTATGGCGGTTTTGGAGCAGGGGCTTCTTCCTTGCTGAGCGCCCCTTCAGGTTATGTCGATATAGGACTTGTTTTACTGTGGCTATAGATAGTTTTGTACCTGTTTCCTCCAGCATCTTCACAAGGTCCGTTGCTGTTTTTCTGGGATTGATTTGCACTTTTCGCATCAGAGTATGTTAATCTCTAGGAGACAGAACGCGTCTCCTTCCTGAGCGGTATGATGGCTGCGTGGTGTTTATACTTGCATACTATTGTTTGTACAGATGAACGTGGTACCTTCAGGCGTTTGTAAATTGTTCCCAAGGATGAACCAGACTTGTGGAGGTCTACAATGTTTTTTCTGAGGTCTTGGTTGATTTCTTTTGATTCTCTCATGATGTCAAGCAAAGAGGCACTGAGTTTGAAGGTAGGCCTTGAAATACATCCACAGGTACACCTCCAATTGACTCAAATTATGTCAATTAGCCTATCAGAAGCTTCTAAAGCCATGACATTTTTTTGAATTTTCCAAGCTGTTTAAAGTCACAGTCAACTTAGTGCATGTAAACTGACCCACTGGAATTGTGATACAGTGAATTATAAGTGAAATTATCAGTCTATAAACAATTGTTGGAAAAATGACTTGTGTCATGCACAAAGTAGATGTCCTAACCGACTTGCCAAAACTATAGTTTGTTAGCAAGAAATTTATGAAGTGGTTAAAAACGAGTTTTATTGACTCCAACCTAAGTGAATGTAAAATTCCGACTTCAACTGTAGATACTTCAAACACTTAATAAAGTTGTCATAATGCTCAGACAGCAGGTTAACAGGGCCAGACTGAATCAAGGATACTGAAATACTCCCCTAACAAAGGGAATATGCTGTAAAAGTATAGACCAAAGTTTGGTTTGATTTTGCGATGTAATGATTGTTAAAGGTGCAATATGCTGAAATCGCTCTACCATTTCCTGGTTGCTAAAATTCAAATAGTTTGCCTTATATCAGTGTCACAAAATAGTCATTGTGTAGAGAATCATTGCACCATCTATCCCGCTAGTAAAATATGTTTTCCATAACCAAAAATATTGTTTTTTTAGCTGTTTGAAGCTGGTGTACCAAAACGAAAGTGAAAGACTCAAACAAAACTTAAGAACGGGAAGCATAGAAGTAGTGCACATAGAACAGATATACCGCTTCTTAGACTTGCTTTTAATGAGAATGACAGCTCTGTAACTCACTTTTCTATGTGACTTTGGTTGGGTCGCCCAAAAAGTTACATATTGCAGTTTTAATGAGAGACATTCACTGAAAATAGTTGTTTTTGTGCATTTTATAATGCCCTTTTATTGTACTGCAACAATACTGAATATGCTCTACATGTGTCTTTGGTATTTGCAATAACATTTTAATGAATTGATATCTGCCTTTTTCTTGAAATGCCATTTTGTTAAAAGGGACCAAATAAATGCAAAACTCTGTTTATGTAGAAAGAATAGCACAGTCTGAACAAATTGCAATGCATGGATCTTTTTCAAACATGTCAGAGTACAAAAGAGGCTGTACCAGAGATGAGGCATGTGTGAATTTAAAAGCAATGATCAAATGAGTTCTTTATATTTTTTAGCAGGTTTTTCTAGAATATTGAGGCCAGTAATATAAAGTGTTCTCTCTCGTTTGTGATTTCAAGGTTGTGATAATGCATTGTTTGTGATCAACTGCAACAAATTATTTCCAACAAAAGGATTGCACTTTTATTTGTTTGAGTTGCCATACCACATTTTTACGGCAATATTGTATCTGAATGGACTGTGTGTCATTGTAGCATGGAGCAAATTACATTCTGTTTACATTCTCCAAGCCAAAATCAAGTGCAACCTGTGAGATGCAGCAAGAAAAAAAACACCAGCCAGAGGGTGCAACCATTTCCATTATTTCAAGGGGCTTTGAATGTGAGAAGTTCATTCTAGTGTATAAAGGGAATTTGTAAGCAGTTAAATTGATATAATGTAATGGAAATGTGTAGGATGTTAAATGTAAAGGGAATTTAATATACTGCAATGTCACTGTGCAGGAAGAGCAATCAATTTTCAATCAAAAGTTGAGCAATGAACACAATGCTGATGAGAACAATTTCTGTACAATATAATTTTCCCGAATATTCTAAAATGTATACCCAAAATCTGTGTGTGTGATGGTATTTGTTTTTGAGCTAGAGAATCATGTGTTGGACTCCTAATTGAATCCCTTTGCTTAATGATGGGCATTTTGTCTTTTCCGTTGACCCTTTAGTAAATGATCAGAATATAGTGACTTGCAAAAGTATTCATCCCCCTTGGGGTTTTTCCTATTTTGTTGCATTTACAACCTGTAATTTTTATTTGGATTTCATGTAATGGTGTTACACAAATTAGTCCAAATTGGTGAAATGAAATGAAAAAAATTACTTGTTTCAAAAAATTCTAAAAAGAAAAAATGGAAAACATTCTGAAAGGCCCCAGAGTCTGCAACACCACTAAGCAAGGGGCACCACCAAGCAAGCGGCACCATGAAGACCAAGGAACTTGCCAAGCAGGTCAGGGACAAAGTTGTGGAGAAGTACAGATCAGGGTTGGCTTATAAAAAAAATTACCCCAAATGTTGAACATCCCACGGAGCACCATTAAATCCATTATTAAAAAATGGAAAGAATATGGCACCACAAACCTGCAACACAAAGGGCAGCCCACCAAAATTCACAGACCAGGCAAGGAGGGCATTAATCAGAGAGGCAACAAAAATACCAAAGATACCCCAATCTCTGCTGTGGAGCTTTGCAGCTCCTTCAGGGTTATCTGTCCATAGGACCACTTTAAGCCGTACACTGCACAGAGTTGGGCTTTACGGAAGAATGGCCAGAAAAAAGCCATTGCTTAAAGAAAAAAATAAGCAAACATCTTTGGTGTTCTCCAAAAGGCATGTGAGAGACTCCCCAAACATATGGAAGAAGGTACTCTGATCAGATGAGACTAAAATTGAGCTTTTTGGCCATCAAGAAAAACGCTATCTGGTGCAAACCCAACACCTTTCATTACCCCAAGAATACCATCCCCACAGTGAAGCATGGTGGTGGCAGCATGCTGTGGGGATGTTTTTCATTGGCAGGGACTGGGAAACTAGTCAGAATTGAAGGAATGATGGATGGTGCAAAATACAGGGAAATTCTTGAGGGGAAACCTGTTTCAGTCTTCCAGAGATTTGCGACTGGGCCTGGAGGTTCACCTTCCAGCAGGACAATGACCCTAAGCATACTGCTAAAGCAACACTCGAGTGGTTTAAGGGGAAACATTGAAATGTCTTGGAATGGCCTAGTCAAAACCCAGACCTCAATCCAATTGAGAATCTGTAGTATGACTTAAAGATTGCTGTACACCAGCGGAACCCATCCAACTTGAAGGAGCTGGAGCAGTTTTGCCTTGAACAGGCAAAAATCCCAGTGGCTAGATATACCAAGCTTATAGAGACATACCCCAAGAGACTTGCAGCTGTAATTGCTGCAAAAAGTATTGACTTTGGGGGGGTGAGTAGTTATGCATGCTCATGTTTTGTTTTTTTGTCTTGTTTGTGTCACAAAAAAATATTTAGCATCTTCAAAGTGGTAGGCATGTTGTGTAAATCAAATGATACAAACCCCAAAAAATCTGTTTTAATTCCAGGTTGTAAGGCAACAAAATAGGAAAAATGCCAAGAAGGGTGAATACTTTCGCAGGCCACTGTAAATGTTTGATTCCTACAACTAAAATGGTTTGTAGTTGGGATACCAGTTATAAATGGAATTGGACGTTTCCTGCCGAGTATGCAATATTGTCCAGGGATAATCAATATGCTATGGAGCTTTTGCCATGTTGATAATGTGTAGCCAGTTTAAGTATCCCTTATCCCCTCAGTTTACACCATTTACAAATAGGCCTGTTGAAAACAAAGTGTGGTGAAAATGAGTACAGTAGCCATCTTGTATACTAGACAGGAGTAGAAGTAAATAGTCCATGAGCCAGGGGTGTTGGTCGGGCTCACCTGGGGGTGACAAGTTATCCGTGATTTTCTTAAAGGTCTATGAGTTGGAAAATGTGTGATAGCAGTGCAGCAATGGGTGATCTCTGTGTTTCTTTCGTTGTTCTTTCGCCCTCCATCCCTTTAAAGGAATTCTCCTGTACTTTTTTTTACACATTTAGCCAGTAGTTCTGAAAGTAAATCTCACAAGCCAAAAGTGGTCCCTGAAAATTGCGTACTACGTCTAGGGGTGTAACGGTTCACCCTACCTACGGTTCGGTAAGTTTTGCGGTTTTGGAATCACGTTTCGGGTACAGTGGAAAATTAAATGCCAACATTTGCGGTAGTTCATTTTTGTGTATTTAAGAAAATACGAAGTGTTGGTATTCCTGATTCCATATATGATCATGAGTCATAATGCCTGATAAGAGCACAATCAGGAATACCAACACAGTATTTTCTTAAATGAAAACACGATTACTCATCAACAACACTAAAATAAAGTGCAATATGTTTGTGAAATCAATATGTAAACATGGCTTAGACATTGTATAGGCCTATGCTAGAATGTTTTCTTGCAGAGAAAAATACACTGAGTGTACAAAACATTTGTATTTATTAAGGATCCCCATGGCAGCAGCTATTCTTCCTGGGGTCCAGCAACATTAAGGCAGTTATATACAATAACAAATATGGCATGACATAACATTTCATAACACTTTTCACAACACATTAAGTGTTCCCCCAGGCCACTACTCTACTACCACACATCTACAATACAAAATCCATGTGTGTGTAGAGTGTGTGTGTTATGTGTAAATGTGTGTGTGTCTCTTCAGTCACTGCTGTTCCATAAGGTGCATTTTTTAAATATTTTTTAAATCTGATTCTACTGCTTGCTTCAGTTACCTGATGTGGAATAGAGTTCCATTATAATGCACTGCCTGATGTCGCAAGGATCTGTACACAATTTCCGGAATCTGAGCATTTCCCAGTTCTTCCATGGCCTGCATACTCACCAGAATTGTCACCCATTGAGCATGTTTGGGGTGCTCTGGATCAACATGCCAATATACAGCAACTTTGCACAACCATTGAAAAGGCCACAATCAACAGCCTGATCAACTCCATGTGAAATAAATGTTGCGCTGCATGAGGCAAATTGTGGTCACACCAGATACTGACTGGTATTCTGATCCACTCCACGATTTTTTTTTTTTAAAGGTATCTATGACCAACAGACGCATATCTGTATTCCCAGTCATGTGAAATCCATAGATTAGGGCCTAATGAATTTATTTAAATTGACAGATTTCCTTATGTGAACTGTAACTCAGTAAAATCTTTGAAATTGTTGCATTTTAATATTTTATTCCGTATAAATCAACTGAGGTGAATGAAGCCACAGCAACCAATGTGCTCTTCTCCAAATAGCTTTTTAGAGTTTTTAAATTGTATAGAAGCGCAGTAGATGAGCTTCAACGTTCTTAACATTTCCAAGAGGATAGCCCAAAGGTGCGTGATTCAACTGAGTGAGAATGCCTGAATAGAGAGGATGGGCTTTAGTAAGATAGCTAGAAACACAAGAAATCCTATGGTTATTAATTGTACTGCACTGATGGAGCATAAATCCCAGAAAATAGATGCGGTAGTGGCAGCAGCAGAGACATTTGGGTGTACAAGATTTTAGTGCAGATGATCTACAAGGGCGTTAAGAGAATTGGTTCCAACCTCCCAGGCCGTTGGCCTGGACTAGGATCTGGTAGGGATAGTTTTTGTTAGGTATAGTGTTGATATGTGTAGGGTTAGATGATGGTAGAGGTCTTCACGGGTCCACCAGACCCAAAATTCTGAGATCTGACCTGGGATCCGAGCAGGTCCGGGTCCTAAATTCTGACTTTTGTCTCAGATCTGGGTCGGGTCTGATATAATTGCCACGGGTCTCGGGTATGTTCAAATTAAACTGATTTACCGACTGGACCAGTCCTTTTGTTATTTTAATGTGTGAGGACTCATGAGAACTGTGTAAGCTTGTTATGTGTCAGCCAATTGCAACTCAACAAAACATATAGCTTATGAACGAGTATAGTGAAAGAAGCTGACGAGGAGAATGTCCTCCGGACAAGTTTTAATATTGTAGTGGACAAAGATGAGAACAGTGGCGAGGCCAAATGGACTATGTGCAACTCTTTTCATGTTTGATGCAATTTTCTGACATAAAATAATGTATTTATGTATGTTTATTAGGGGGGGTAGAATACATTTTTGCTGTATCGGTCTGCTAATAGAGGACTAAAAAATGCCCAGTGCACCAGTTTTGTGAAGGGGGGGGGTTATATTCTTTTATGTTTTTATTCCAAATTTTTCAGGCGGTGCTGCATCACCCTCAGCACCCCTATTTCCTGCGGCTCTGCTGCCCAGGACCCTGCTCTGAACTTTAGTCACTGTTGCTAGCTGGCTGTACTCAATCATGCACTTTAGAAATTGTTGCCCTATGTACATTACATAGTCATTGAACACTGGTCACTTTAATAATGTTTACATACTGTATTACCCATTTCATATGTATATACTGTATTCTAGTCAAGGCCTATCCTTTATAACTACGGCGGTACGCATCTTTTTTTATTCATATGATGCCCATAATGTCTATACACACCATCATATAGATATATATATATTTATATTCCGGACTCTGACATTGTTCGTTCTTATATTTCTTAATTCCATTATTTTTATTTATGGGATTTGCATGTATTGTCAGCTATTACTGCACTGTTACTGCACTGTTTATAATTTACTAAATATGTGTACGCGACGCGTCCAATAAAATTTGATTTGATTTGAATGCGCGCGCTCACTGCGCGCGCTCACTGCTGTCTCCGCGACACGGCCCAGCCCAGCACTACATCGACTGTTGTTCATCTGTCAAGGTAACAAATGTTTGCCCGTTAGATAGTCATGTCACTGTTTGAAAATTGTCTCGTCTTGCAAGTATTGACAAAGACAATATGAGTTTCTCTGTGTTGTTGACTTGTCCCTAGCTAGCTAGATAACACAGCCGCATCGATTAGCATAGGTATGTATTAGTTAGCTAGCTAACTTAGCCAACTTAGCTAGTAAGCTAGCAAAGCTTGATGATGAACGGTTTTGACTGGCCTCTTCTTAAAATGTGATTTTAAACCTAATCTTAAATTAATACCAAAATATTTTTTTTGTTTTCATGAATTTTGACGATGTAGACAATTTTGACTTTGTGGCTGTGGTAACTAGTGGACACAGTTCTGACTAGGTGGAAGACAGCTACGACCGGAAGTTACTTTTTCGTAGTAGGTTAGAATAATTTACGCAGCAGGTTAGGATAATTAACGTAGCAGGTTAGGATAATAAGGTTAGGGAAAGGGTTCGTGTTTGGCTTAAAATGATCTCTGTGCTCACAGAAATAATCGGATATGGATTGTTAGTCAGGAAGTCAACTAACTAAGGTTAGCTTCTTCAGCAGTTCGTGTTTATAGTTATTTGCTAGCAAACATACAAATTTTTAGTTATTGTCAAAGATTATACCATCTATTGTTGTACATAACGTTAACTAGCTAGATTCCCTTTGGTGCAAATGTCTGCCGTATCCTTCGTCATAGAAAAATAGTTAACGTTAGCTAGGTAATGTTAGCTAGCTATCAACAGCCTTTTAACAACAAATAAATGGTACCAGTATAACTAGTTGATGCTCATCATTTTGTATAACCAACAGTGTGTGTATTATGGATATTATTGCTTTTATTATGGTGTTTTTCTTTCTTGTTTCGAAACAGATTTCTATGATCCAGTTTAAAAAAATTCTAGAAGAAAAAGACAACGGTGAAGGTCAACTGCTCCATCAGGCAGTGTCCAACAATGATGACAGACTCCTTGATGAACTGCTCTCTCAAGAAAAGTACAGAAAGTTCATCAACTGTAGGAGCGGCTGGGGTATCCCAAGAACACCTTTACGAATGGCTGCATCTAAAGGTCATCTCAGGTGTCTGCAGGTTCTGCTGGCCCACGGAGCAGAGGTGGACTGTCTAGACGTGAAGGCTCAGACCCCACTTTTCACAGCTGTCTGTGGGAAATACTTCAACTGTGTTTTAGCCCTCCTCAGGGCAGGTGCTAACCCCAATGGCAGCTTGTATAACAACTGCTCTCCGGTCCTGACTGCAGCCAGGGAAGGGGATGTTGAGATTTTGAAGCAACTTCTTAAACATGGTGCTGAGGTCAACTCCAGATCCAAAGTCTTGCTGTTTACATCAAGTGCCAGTGTTTCTAGTGGTCCCCTCTATCTGTCTGCTGTGTATGGACACTTAGACTGCTTTAAAGTATTGCTTCTCTATGGGGCTGATCCAAATTACAACTGCACAGATGCAAAACTACTGAGTAAAATCAAGCAGCCTAAGACCGTGCTTGAAATGTGCCTCAGACATGGCTGTGGAGTGGAGTACATCCAACTTTTGATTGACTTTGGTGCAAATGTCTACCTCCCCACTCTCATCATAGAAAAGTCCACAAAGCAGAATGAGGCGGTGGAGCTGCTGCTGCAAGAAAGAGGTAATGCAGGAGTTATGCTGTTGATGACCTTGGTATTCTATTGATTTATGGTAATGTTTTTATTGACATTAAACAAGCATCTCTGTTTTTTTTTTTTGTTGAATTGCTACTTGACAATACACTACTGAACTGCTTTGCTGACAGAGCAGCATTTGACTATTTGAATAGACTATTGAATCTGTGTATGTGTAATAAGCAGTTTTTCAAAAGTATTTTTTAACTCTAACTCAAATTCAATTGTTATTTTTGCTAGGTTTTCCCAAGTCCCTTGTATCACAGTGCCGACTTGCCATCCGAGCATACCTCAGGAAGATCAACAGAATCCAGTCCATTGACCATTTGGAAATGCCATCAAGCATGATAAACTTCTTGCAATATAAATCAGTCCCAGCAATTGCTATGCATCTCTGAGAAAGCATATATTGTCCCTATGCTTTTGCTACATGAAACATGATGCTTACTTTTTGCAAAACATTTCATAGTGATGTTGAAATAGTACACATTTATTGTCCTGCATTTGAGAATAGTTGTGTAATGTTTATTCTCAATGTTTTCAATAAATGATGCAATCATGTTTTTCATTTTCTTGTTTTATCCCTCTTCCATAATATATGTGGGAATTTTTTTGTAATACTGCAATGTCAGCATAAAATACAATGTACAGTAGAAATGACAACCATTAAAATGTCTTGAACTAATTTTGTATCAGAAAATATGTATTTTATTTTTAAACATTGTGCGTACACTATGTATGATAAAGTATTATATAATTATGTGCAAGGTGCTTTACACTTATAAATATCTGTGTACAAAATGTTAGGAAGACCTTCCTAATATTGAGTTGCACCCCTTTTGCCCTCAGAACAGCCTCAATTTGTCAGGGCATGTGTAACCGATGTGAAATGGCTAGCTAGGTAGAGGTGGTGCGCGCTAGCAGCCTTTCAATCGGTGACGTCACTTGCTCTGAAACCTTGAAGTAGTGGTTCCCCTTGCTCTGCAAGGGCCGCGGCTTTTGTGGAGCGATGGGTAATGATGCTTCGTGGGTGACTGTTGTTGATGTGTGCAGAGGGTCCCTGGTTCGCGAGTGGACGGACGTAAAGTTAAACTGTTACATTGATGCTGTTGACCCGGATCACTGGTTGCTGCGGAAAAGGATGAGGTTGAAAGGGGGGTGAGTGTACCGGATGTGAAATGGCTAGCTAGTTAGCGGTGGTGCGCGCTAATAGCGTTTCAATCGGTTACGTCACTCGCTTTGAGACCTTGAAGTAGTGGTTCCCCTTGCTCTGCAAGAGCCGCGGCCTTTGTGGAGCGATGGGTAACGACGCTTCGTGGGTGACTGTTGTTGATGTGTGCAGAGGTTCGCGCCCAGGGCGAGGGGACGGGCGTAAAGTTAAACTGTTACACATGGACTACAAGGTGTCAAGCTTCCACAGGGATGCTGGCCCATGTTGACTCCAATACTTCCCACAGTTGTGTCAAGTTGACTGGGTGTCCTTTGGGTGGTGGACCATTCCTGATACACACAGGAAACTGTTGAGTGTGAAAACCCTAGCAGCGCTGCAGTTCTTCACACTCAAACCAGTGCTCCTGGCATCTACTACCATCCTCTGTTCAAAGGCACACCTTTTGTCTTGACCATTCACCCTCTGAATGGCAGACATACACAATTGTATACATTTGGCAGACGCTCTTATCCAGTGCGACTTACAGGAGCAATTAGGGATAAGTGCCTTGCTCAAGAGCACATCGACAGATTTTTCACCTAGTCAGCTCGGGGTTTCAAAACAGCGACTTTTCGGTTACTGGCCCAATGTGCTTAACCACTAGGCTACCTGCAGCCCTTAGGAACAATCCATGTCTCAATTGTCTCGTGCTAAAAATCCTTTAACCAGTCTCCTCCCCTTCATCTACACTGATTCGAAGTGAATTTAACAGGTGCCATCGATAAGGGATCATAGCTGTAAAGATGGCGGACGCGGATGATGAAGTGGATTCTGAATCTAATGGCCTAGAATCAAGGAGAATTGGAAAATTGTCCAAAAGAAAGGAAAACGGAGCAAAGTAGAGTACAGTGAGAATGTTACTTCATATTTTGTAGTAGTACGGTTTGTAAATGAGGAGCAGCTGATCGAATTACCAAGCTTGAATCCATTTGAGATATCCAAACTGGTGGAGAGAGTGGGTAGAGATAAGGCTGTGAGGATCAAGAGTTTTGGTTTTGATTCGTTTGTGTTACTGCGGATCAGAAGAAACGTGTGCTGCGTCTCTCTCACCCAATTTGATAAGTTTGAAGTGTTGTGTGTGTCTCTTAGGAACAAGGCACCCCTCAAGGGGATTATGTCTGGCGTCTTGTGGGAAGTAGATTTTGAAGAGAGAAAAAATATTCCTGGAGTGATTGATGTACGTCGGATGAATTGTGTGGTGAATAAAGAAAAAGTTAAACCTATCTGTTCTTTTGTTTTTTGATATGGAGTCTCTCCCTACTCAAGTGCAGTTAGGGTATATTAACTACAGAGTTAGAGCATTTATCCCAAGACCAATGCAGTGTGATCATTTTAAAGTTTTTGGTCATGTGGCAAGTGTTTGCAGAAGGGAGAAGCCGAGATGTACAAGTTGTGGAAAAGATCATATGTGTTATAAAAGTGATGAAAATGTGACTTTGCAATTGTGGTGGGAACCATGAAGCCACATCTTTCAAATGCCCCACAAGGGTGAAAGAGAATGAGGTGGCCAAAGTCAGGGCTGTCCAGAGCATATCATATGCAGCTGCTGTTATAATGGTTTGAGGGTGTGAATGATGCACTTGAAGAGTCCATGGTGGTGGATAGGCCTTCACTGCTGGCTGCAGGGGTTGACTTTCACCAGCAGGATCCTGACTTTTTAAAGGTTAAGAAGGTGGACTTTGTGGTCTTTATAGCTATGGTGATAAATGGCACTGCCAAGGTGGAGAGAAGGTCCAGGAAGATAGAAATCATTGTGGAAGAGGCAGAGCGGTTCCTGGGGCTGAAAGATTTCTCAGCAAAGGAGTTACATGGAATATTGTCACAAGCTGTACTCTAGAACCTGAGAAGGGAGATATGGATAATTGAAATAAGGATGAAATGGGAGTTTTGTTTTGTCAATGTACATTTTTATTTGGGTGGATTAAGTTAGTTTCCATATCACGTATCGGTTTTCTTTTTACCTTGTTTTGATTTAAACCCATCTAGTTGGTGGCAGCAATACATGTTTTTGGTTTGTAGTCTGCCATAAAACCCACAGAAGAAGAAGGGATTCTAGTGTTCACCTGGTCAGTCTGTAATGGAAAAAGCAGGTGCTCCTAATGTTTTGTGCACTCGGTGTGTGGGTGTATATGTGTGTGTGTATATATATATATATATATACATATTATTGACGGAGGGTGTAACTGAAGCTATATAGAGCATGACATATTCCAGTACTAACAATTCAATTGAGCTATATTAGCCATGTAAGTGTGACAATGTCAAAGGAAATATATTGTCAGTCAGGAAACTATTTACTAAATGTTTTGTTGGCAAAATGATTCTAGATTGAGCATCCTCTTTGAATGAATTTGGGGGGTGTAAATGGTCTTTAGCAATCTAGAACTACCGGTAAAGATAAATCAGAGAGGAAGAGGCAAAGCCGCTCAATATATACTCTAGATCCTCTTTGGACCCCAGGACACACCCCGCTCTCACTACAACTACCAGAATTCAATGCGTACATTAACAAGAGGCTCAAGACTGTTTGTGTTCCACGACTGAAGAAGTGATTCGGATTTATTGTTTGTTATTCTGGCGTGTAGAAGCCCAACAAGGTCGGTTCATTTATATATCCCCCAACCACATAAGCCCTTATTGGAAATATAGCAAATTTTCCCTTCAATTTAATGCTTGCAGACAATGCTTGTCTCCTAGGCTAGTCAACGTGTATTTTCCAGCCATGCATTGCCATTGTTGCTAGCAAGTTAAGGGTGTAAAATGTTATTTAATTGAAGAAGAGCAAGCAAACTAGGTTAACACAACCAACTCCGTTTTCTTAATATTGCTAGCTAGGTCGATAACTTGCTGGTAGCTATCCTAGGCAGCCGATAGTGCTACATCCTTTTAGATTTGCGGGCCAGGCACAAGGTAACGTTAGTTAGCTTCCACTGCTAGCGACACATTGCTTTGTGGTCCCAACCTGACGACTTCTTGGTCAACGTCACGCATCTCTGTTTTCTCGTGTAGTGTATCGCATAAACAATTAGTATACATAATGATGTTGCTTCAAAAACAGGTGATTCATTGAAAGCTATCCCAAGCTAAAACAATTTAGGATATGTCCTGCTGTCTATTTTTTATTTCGCTGTTACTGTTGCACGTATATCAATGGTCAGTTTCCTTTATACTTTCTATGCAGATAGCATAACACTTGTTCTGAACGCTTTGCAAGGTAGATAGTTAATTACCTGTACGTGTGTTATTTCATCTGATGTAAAGAAAACCACCGTAAATAAGCCCAAAGTGATTAATGTAGGCCCATCACTGTTTGCACAGAATCTAATCCTTTGTTTGTCCTACGTTTCAGAAAAATGGAAGCAAATGGTTTTGGAAGATTGATTGCCAGCAGTCTTTGCACCTGATGGTGATACCATCATGCTCATATCTGTTCACTTCACCTTCCTGTAGATTGTTGCCATGGAGCACTGTGACGGAAATGAGCCAGCAAGTGATACAAAGCATTTGTCTGCTGGCTGTGAGCAGACGGCCATGGGTGACCAGGATTCACAGACTGAGGTGAAGCCTCCATCTGACATTTCTGATGCTGTACCCCTTGAGCATCAGCCATCAGGGAAACTGAGGAGGACTGCCTTAAGATTCTTTGGAGGACGCAAAAGCATCTGTGTTTTACCAAACTTCTTTGGGGGAAGGAACAAAAATCTGAACAAGTGGTCCTCTAAGAAGGGAGTCAGCAAGAGTAAAACTCATGATGGACTTAGCAAGGCAGACTGGGAGGACAGTCTGGGAATTGGATATGTCCCAGCAGGATATTTTGAGTACCACAGCCAGAAAGATACTGCTGGAAAGGCTTGTAGGGAATTTGGTCACCCTACTGGTGATCAGAAGTCATTCTCTCTCCCCCGGCAGAAAAAGGGTTTGAGAGAACTTTTTAACAGCATTAGGCATTGTAGGAAGAATAGAAATTTTGATTTTGAAAAAAATGAAATGGTTTCGAATTCTCATGTCTGCAACAAAGAGGTGCCTATTGCCCAGACTATCATTGACCAAAATGACACGGAGTGCCTGGGCAGTTTGTCTGAATCCAATGTGCCTGTTTCGGCAAACGTTGACAATTGTTTGACAATTGCTCCTGAATGTATTAATGTTGATGTCATAGTGTCTGAGAAAGACCTGGTGAAACAAGGGAGCCTGGATTCCCTGATAGGGGAACTGAAGAAAGGTGAGGATATGGTAGAGACACTCCATATAAACACAGAACCAGATTCTTTCCCGAAGACTAACCTAGAGTCTACTGTGAACGTCCAGCTGCCTACTGGCTCATCTCAGATGAGCTTGATGTTTGGTGATGTGGCCTCTCTAAAGAGTTTTGACTCGCTCACTGGCTGTGGTGACATAATAGCTGATCAAGATGACGGCAGTATTGCAGATTCTCAGGGCACAGTCTCAAGGGAAAGGAGTCGAAATGCAGGCAAAAGGAGTTCCTGTTATGTTACGTACCAGGGTGGAGGAGAAGAAATGGCCACCCCTGTTAAGGTGGACGGGGATTATCTCCACGACCTCTGGGGAAATGAGGTTGCAGAGGACGCTTGCTATACCCACAGCCAGGAAGAAGACTTTCTAGAGCACAGTGAAAGTCCTAGGATGACACCTGAAGAGCCATCTAGCTCCTATACCATGGACATCAGCAGCAACAGCAATGGTGCTCTTGGAGTTACAGAGACCACCCTTACATCTTCGGATGTCATGACCCCACAGAGCGAAAATCAAGTGTCAGTTCCTAACAGCGATGAGGGTTACTATGACTCTACCACCCCAGGACAAGATGAAGACGGACGTGACAAAGTTGACAGGATCAGGACCGATAGACTACCAAGGGACAGTTATAGTGGCGATGCACTGTATGAGCTTTTTGAGCCTGATGACAGTCTTATCAGTCCACCTTTTGAAAAAGCTAAGCTGCCCGTCTCTGATCCACTTGAGTTTTTAGACATGTCAGCTCAGTGTGGTGATGAAGATGTAAATGCTGTGTTCGCTCCTGAAACGGGTCTAATTGAAGAGGACAGGCTAACTGGGAATAGGGAGAAAATGCTTGGCACCCCTAAGTTGTCAGATGCAGTTTTTGGCACCTTTACCTCAACATGTCAATCACAAGAAATTGACTCTGAGCAAAACAAGCCACAGTCCCCACTGTTAAAAGGAAATCATGATCTATCTAAAGAAACAAAGAATGACTTGGAGGATGACCAGACAGTTTGCTTCTCCCAAGCCCTAGTGGACTTCACAAAACAATCACATGTTTATAGTAATTTAACTGAAAGCATGGGAGGCTCTGAGTCAAACTCTCCCTTTGCCCAAAACATGCAAGCCCTCCCAGCCATTGTCACGTTTGATGTCGTGGACATGGATAACGAGGGGGAATATGACCAGCAGATGGATATGGTAATGGAGGAGGAATACATCACGTCGCCTTATGAAGTGTTTGAAGAAAGCTACCTGCAAAAGGATGCGTTTGCTGAATGTGACTTACGAATGTTTGACCTCCTTGAACAGAGTCTCCTCAGTAATACTTGGGGAATCGCCAGCCTGCCACGTCACCTTAGCCTTACACAAGTCAATCGGTCGAGTCCACTGGCTCCTCTGCCGAGTCCTCTGGCCTTAAATAGGAGGAGTAGATCCCTGGACACGGAGAGCTTGGAGTTAGAGATGAATGACATGTATTTAGGGAGTGGGGCAGCACTAGCGTCTTGCCCTAGAACTGAAAGGAACTCGAAGAGAGTGTCCTCGCTTCACCGCAAAAATGATGGACACATTTCCACTTCAAAAAACAGGGATAATAGACAGATCATGTTTCCGTCATGGCAGCCAGAGACTGAGCGGACTGTAACGCACCCACGAGCAGTTGGGAAAAGAACAGAGCAGACGTACAGTCTCTATCAAACTCAAAACAGACACATGGTATCATTCAGTCAGCCTGTCAGTCGAGTCCCAAACTGTAAATCTCAACCGATCTCAGCTAGCAAAATGACTGACAGAGTATCCTGTAATTATATCTCTCAGATTACAGGACCGTTACATAGGCCATCTCATCTTCCTTTGCAATCAGAATCCTGTCGGCCCCATGCCCCCTATGGGAGATCAGTTAAGGCATCAGATGGTGGTGGTGAGGCCCTTTTTTACACATCGACCGTTAGCTCTCATCCTTACAATCAACACAATAAGATGCCTCAACCTTGGTTGTGAGTCTGGCAGTTCTGTAAGCAGGGCTCTAAACTAATTTAAAAAATGCAGGAGCACCACATAAAATGTAGGAACAGCAGAAATGTGATTTTTTAAATTGTTTCAGATACAGTATAGCCTAGCTACTTCTAAAGCACATGTTGTGCCCTAGAAACAAATATGAAACACTGTAAACACTTTTTTTATTATAAGAAGCAAAAATGTTGATATAAATACCTCATTTAAAATTAAGTCATTTGTGGAATATTAGGTCTCTACATCATGTAAATTCACTTTAACATTTAATGTTGTACACCGTCTCTTTAAGAGCATCAAGTTTGTTATGACATGCAAGACGTCATTCGTTCATTGTTATGATCATGGATCTCCTGAAGAAGCTATCCCTTTTCCTTTCTTTCTGTGCCCCCAAATGTTTGGATATACTGTTATCAGGTTGTTAGCTAGCTAGCTAATGAGGTATCAAACATGACTGAACAAGGTGTAAAACAAATGCGGTCCGCAAGTAGTTTTAGAACGTCCCGCGACATGGTTTATGAATGTAAAATGCGGCCTCCCAATCTGTGACAAAAAAAACAACAAACGTTGCACTGATAATATGGGTCAGCTCTTTTGAACTGTTTGGGCTAGAAACAAGCAGTTTTTGCTGTATTAATGGTGCAAGCATGACTCTTAATGAATCTGGACTCGGGGAAACGATAAGCCTTATTACAAAAATTATACAAATAAAATGAAATTATATTTATTTTGTTGCACTGGTGCTCCCAAATTAAAACTCCAGGTTGAGGTCGCACAGCAAAATATTTAGTTGCAAATGTGCACTTCAAAGCCCTGCCTGTAAGGCCAGTGGACTATGAGCAGCAGGCAGACTTCACCATTAAAGGAAGGAAAAACTGGATATGGTACACCCTGTTGAAAGTAACAAACACACAGTGCCTTCGGAAAGTATTCAGACCCCTTGACTTTTTCCACATTTTATTACGTTACAGCCTTATTCTAAAATTGATTTAAATCATTTTTTCCCTTTATCAATCTACACATAATACCCCATAATGACAAAGTGCAAATTTATGAAAATAAACGGCAATATCACATTTATAAAACTATTCAGACCCTTTACTCAGTACTTCGTTGAAGCACCTTTGGCAGCGATTACAGCCTCGAGTCTTGGGTATGACGCTACAAGCTTGGCACACCTGTATTTGGGGAGTTTCTCCCATTCTGCTCTGCAGATCCTCTCAAGCTCTGTCAGGTTGGATGGGGAGCGTCGCTGCACAGCTCTTTTCATATGTCTTCAGGGATGTTTGATCGGGTTCAAGTCCAGGCTATGGCTGGGCCACTCAAGGACATTCAGAGACTTGTCCCGAAGCCACTCCTGCATTGTTTTGGCTGTGTGCTTAGAGTCGTTGTCCTGTTGGAAGGTGTATGTTCGCCCCAGCCTGAGGTCCTGAGCTCTCTGGATCAGGTCTTTTCCTTGATCCTGACTAGTCTCCCAGTCCCTGTTGCTGAAAAACATCCCCACAGCATGATGCTGCCACCACCATGCTTCACCGTAGGGATGGTGTCCGGTTTCCTCCAGACGTGACGCTTGGCATTCAGGCCAAAGAGTTCAATCTTGGTTTCATCAGACCAGAGAATCTTGTTTCTCATGGTCTGAGTCTTTAGGTGCTTTTTGGCAAACTCCAAGAGGGCTGTCATGTGCCTTTTACTGAGGAGTGATTCCTGTCTGCCACTCTACCATAAAGGCCTGATTGGTGGAGTGCTGCAGAGATGGTTGTCCTTCTGGAAGGTTTTCCCATCTCCAAAGAGGAGCTCTGTCAGAGTGACCATCGGGTTCTTGGTCACCTCCATGACCAAGGCTCTTCTCCCCCTACTGCTCAGTTTGGCCGGGAGGCCAGTTCTAGGAAGAGTTTTGGTGGTTTCAAACATCTTACATTTAAGAGTAATGAAGGCCACTGTGTTCCTGGGGACCTTCAATACTGCAGACATTTTTTTGGTACCTTCCCCCAGACCTGTGCCCCGACACAATCCTGTTTTGGAGCTCTACGGACAATTCCTTCGACCTGGTTTTTGCTCTGACATGCACTGTCAACTGTGGGACCTTTTAATATAGACGGGTGTGAATTTCAAATTCACGTACAGTCAATCGAATTTAGCACAGGTGTTCTACAATCAAGTTGTAGAAACATCTCAAGGATGATCAATAGAACAGGATGCACCTGAGCTTTATTTAGAGTCTCATAGCAAAATGTCTGATTACTTATGTAAATAAGGTATTTAAAATTAAAATAAACTGTTTTCGTTTTGTCATTATAGGGTATTGTTTGTAGATTGAGTAAAACATTGAATTTAATAAATTGTAGAATAAGGCTGTAACGGAACAACGTGGAAAAAGTCAAGGGGTCTGAATACTTTCCGAAGCAAATTCCCAAAAATATAATGAAACCTCTTCTACACTTAGTATTGAAATGTGGTATACATGTTATGTGCCACCAAAGACACCATCTAGTATGTTTACATAACTGAAAATAGAATTATTGTCTGTTACTGCAAGTATGTTGTTTTTATTGATAAGCTATTGTATTTCACTGTATTGTATAAGCCTTATTTGTGTTGCTGTTCTATCATACTGTGTTATCTTGTGAACAGTCATAATAGAGGCTCTCCAATGCAGTCTTTCATTAAAATGTTCAGGCCTGAGTATGCCTTGCATTTGCTCAGTCCAGAGTTAGGCCACACACAACACTTATTACACATATTGGTAGGTATTGTGAATTGGTAGGTACTGTAAACTACGTGGTCCATTTAAAATCAAATGTAATTTGTCACATGCGCAGAATACCTCTTGTGTAGACTACTGTGAAAGGCTTCCTTAAGAGCCCTTCCCAACAATGCAGAGTTTAAAAATAAAATGTCACTGACAAAAGTTGTATCTAGCCTTTAGTCTTTTTTATGACTTTCTTTACAGCAAGTTGTTGACTACAGTCTAGGACGGTGCTTGTAAACTCTTAGGATGGTATTATATTGTAAGATGCAGCCTCGACATGCAGATTTGGATCGCAGGTCAATTAACTTTTTTAGATACCATATGTATAGAGAACAGCATTGATAATGTCTTACATTTTTGTAAAGACAAATGGTAAGCTATTAACTTTTACAATATACTGTATGTGTTTTAGGCTACATTTTAGAATGTATTTCATCATGCATCACTTAACCATTGTACTTATTTTTTGTGGTTAGGGCATTTGTTAGCTGTCTTTCTTTTTGGGGGGTTGACAGAATTTGATGGCAAAGTAATTATTTGTTCAATAGATTTGTATTCTGTAGTACCTCTGCAAGTATTCAAAAAAGTGAGGTTGAATTTGTATTCACAACCAATCCATCTGCTGAGAACAGATATACAGCAACAGTCAAAAGTTTGGACACACCTACTTATTCAAAGGTTTTTCTTTATTTGTACTATTTTCTAAATTGTAGAATAATAGTGAAGACATCAAAACTATGAAATAAGACATATGGAATCATGTGTAACCAAAAAAGTGTTAATCAAATCTAAATATATTTTAGATTCTTCAAAGTAGCCACCCTTTGCCTTGATGACAGCTTTGCACACACTTGGAATTCTCTCAACCAGCTTCGCCTGGAATGCTTTTCCAACGGTCTTGAAGAAGTTCCCACATATGCTGAGCGCTTGTTGGCTGCTTTTCCTTCCCTCTGCTGTCCAACTCATCCCAAACTGTTTCAATTGGGTTGAGGTCCGTTGATTGTGGAGGCCAGGTCATCTGATGCAGCAGTTGTGTTAGGTCATTGTCCTGTTGAAAAACAAAAGATAGTCCCACTAAGCGCAAACCAGATGGGATGGCGTATCGCTTCAGAAGGCTGTTGTAGCCATGCTGGTTAAGTGGGCCTTGAATTCTAAATAAATCCCAGTGTCACCAGCAAAGCACCATCACACCACTTCCTCCATGCTTCACAGTGGGAACTACACATGCGGAGATCATCTGTTCATCTACTCTGCGTCTCACAGACACGGCGGTTGGAACCAAAAATTGCACATTTGGACTCATCGATTTCCCCTGGTCTAATGTCCATTGTGCGTGTTTCTTCTTATTTGTGTCCTTTAGTAGTGGTTTCTATGCAGCAATTCAACCATGCAGGCCTGATTCATGCAGTCTCCTCTGAACAGGTGGATGGATTATCTTGGCAAATGAGAAATGCTCACTGACAGTGATGTAAACAAATTTGCTCAAACATTTTGAGAGAAATACACTTTTTGTGTGTATGGATTTAAAAATATATATTTTATTTCAGCTCATGAAACATGGGGATGTTGCATTTATATTTGTGTTAATGTAGTATATACAGTGCCGTGCAAAAGTATTCAGACCCATTAGATTTCTTCACATTTTAATGTGTTACAAAGTGGGATTTAATTGTCATTTTCTGTCAACACTCTATCCAAAATACTGTAATGTCAAAGTGGAAGAAAAGATACATAAATTAATAACTAAAATATAGGCATTGCATAAGCATAAAGCCCCTTTATTTAGGCAAACCTAAATTAGTTCAGAAGTAAAATTTGGCTGAATAAATCACATATGAAGTTACATGGACTCACTCTGTGTGAAATAATAAGGGTTGACATGATTTTTGAATGACTAACCCTTCCTCTGTCCCCCATACATAATACATCTGTAAGGTCCCTCAGTCACGTATTGAATTTCAAGCACAGATTCAACTACAAAGACCAGGGAGATTTTTAAAAGCCTCATAAAGAAGGGCAGTGATTGGTAAATGGGTAACAATAACCAAATCAGACGTTGAATATCTCTTTTAGCATGATCAAGTTAATTATGCTGTGGATTATGCATTAAACCTCCCAGACACGTCAAAGATACAGTCATTTTTCTGAACTGAGCTGCAGGACAGGAATGAAACTACTCAGGGATGTTACAATGAGGCCACTGGTGATTTTAAAACAGCTACAGTACATTGGCTGTGATGGGAGAAAACTGAGGATGGATCAACAACATTCTAGTAACTCCACAATAATGACCTAAATGATAGTGGGGGGAAAAATATACGAAACATCCATCTTGTATGCAACAAGGCACTAAAGTAATACACATTTTGGCCTAAATGCAAAGCCTTATGAGTAACTGCCTCCTTATTTTCAAGCATGGTGGTGGTTTGCATCATGGTATGAGTATGCTTGACATTGGCAAATACTGGGAGTTTTTCAGGATTTTAAAGAAACGGGGTGAAGCTAAGCACAGGCATAATCTTAGAGGAAAACCTGCTTCAGTTTGCTTTACACTAGACTGGGAGAAGAATTCACCTTTCGTCAGGACAATTCCCTACAACACAAGGCTAAATCTACACTGGAGTTGCTTACCAAGAACACAGTGAATGTGGCAGTTTTGACTTAAAACTGCTTGAAAACCTATGGCAAGACTTGAAAATTTCTGTCTAACCATGATCCCCAATGTCTTGACAGAGCTTGAAGAATTTTGAACAAATACCACAGTAACTGATCTATTGTCAATGAAGAATGCAACAAAATTAAAGTTTGGCATTTACTGTTATTTTTTATCAATTAGTTTGGTGAACAGCAGGGTTGGGGTCAATTCCATTTCAATACAGGAAGTACACTGACATTCAAATCCTCTTCAATGCTTTTCTATGAGGAAAATGTCGAATTGGAATTTTGTTTGCTTTCTGAATTGACTGGAATTAAAATGGAATTGACCCCAACCCTGGTGAACAGTGATGCATAGAGAGAAGGTTGCACATTGTGTATGTTCCCTCACGTAGGCCTATAGCAGTGGAGGCTGCTGAGGGGAGGACAGCTCATAATAATTTCTGGAATTTAGTATACTGGTTGGAATGGAGTGAATGGAATGTTATCAAGCACAAGAAAACCATATGTTTGATACCATTCCATTCACTCCATTCCCGCCATTAATCTGAGCCTTCCTCCCCTCAGCAGCCACCACTGGCCTATAGTATCTACATTATATGGATTGCCTATGTTCTCCTAGCCTGGCAAGCCAGTCTGATCTCATGAGCTTACACAGATGTTCAAATATGTTTTCTATTTAAAAAAAGAAATAATTTAGAACAAGAGACACTACCGGACAAATAACTTTACAACAGCAAATGAGACAAGAATCCAGCAGCATACAATCCTGGACCATTTCATGGCATTTTTGGGTTGGAGCTGGCCAGTGCTGAAATAGAAGAGCATCAAGGTCAGTTTGCAGTCTCATCTGTTGTAAGCAAGCCTCCAAATTCCTCCCCATTTGCTGTACAATCATGTAGGCTATTGTTCTCCATGGATTTACAGTGGCACGTGGTAGCAATGTGAGACGGAGGAGCAGATTTAATAATATGGCATAACGAGGATTGTTTGAAGCCTACTTCACAAATAGTATGTCAGAGTCAGAGTGGTTGTTGACAAAACACCTGGAACTACAAGATAAGGCATCAAATCTGTTGCCACTGGAAAAATGCTCAGAAATTCATCAAGTGAATGTCACACCCTGACCACAGTTTAGTAGGCTATGTCATAAAGCTTGAGTATGATTACATTACAGGTATTCATCTGAACATATTTATCTGAAACTGTCTTTTGTGTCCAGACCATGAGAGCAGAGCTATTTGCCTGAGTTATGTAAGTCCTTATGTTCCTTGAACTGTAAACACATTAAGATGAGGGGAAATGCTACTCTTAAGGTTGCCTGGCCATCATCCAAGACCTTTTGTGGCCAACTACTGTGCTCAACCTCGCAGTCTCCAGAGGAGTTGGGACACAGCAAACAGGAACTATTCTTGTTGTCCTCCGGATTTAGATAAGTGTGTATAGGCCTATGTGGATATCAAATCAAATGTTATACGTCACATGCGCTGAGTACAACAGGTGTAGACCTTACAGTGAAATGCTTACTTACAAGCCCTTAACCAACAATGTAATTTTAAGAAAAATAAGTGTTAAGTAAAAAATAAAAGTAACAAATAATTAAACAGCAGCAGTAAAATAACAATAGCAAGGCTATATACAGGGGGTACCGGTGCAGAGTCAATGTGCCGGTTAGTTGAGGTAATTGAGGTAATATGTACATGTAGGTGGAGTTAAAGTGACTATGCACAGATAATAAACAGAGTAGCAGCAGCGGAAAAGAGGGGTCTGGGTAGCCCTTTGATAAGATGTTCACGAGTCTTATGGCTTGAGGGTAGAAGCTGTTAAGGAGCCTTTTGGACCTAGACTTGGCGCTTCGGTACTGCTTGCCATGCGGTAGCAGAGAGAACAGTCTATGACTAGGGTGGCTGGAGTCTTTTACAATTTTTAGGGCCTTCCTCTGACACCGCCTGATATAGAGGTCCTGGATGGGAGAAAGTTTGGCCTCAGTGATGTACTGAGCCATACGCACTACCCTCTGTAGTGCCTTGTGGTGAGAGACCGAGCAGTTGCCATACCAGGCGGTGATGAAACCAGTCAGGATGCTCTCGATGGTGCAGCTGTAGAACCTTTTGAGGATCTGGGGACCCATGCCAAATCTTTTAAGCCTCCTGAGGGGGAATAGCCTTTGTCGTGCCCTCTTCACGACTGTCTTAGTGTGTTTGGACCATGATAGTTTGTTGGTGATGTGGACACCAAGGAACTTGAAGCTCTCAACCTGCTCCACTACAGCCCCGTCGATGAGAATGGGGGCGTGCTCGGTCCTCCTTTTCCTGTAGTCCACAATCATCTCCTTTGTCTTGATCACGTTAAGGGAGAGGTTGTTGTCCTGGCACCACATGGCCAGGTCTCCTCCCTATAGGCTGTCTCATCGCTGTCGGTGATCAGTCCTACCACTGTTGTGTCATCGGCAAACTTGATGATGGTATTGGAGGGAACAGGGAGTAAAGGAGGGAACAGGGAGTACAGGAGGGGACTGAGCGCACACCGCTGAGGGGCCCACCTGTTGAGGATCAGCGTGGCGGATGATTTGTTACAGACCCTTACCACCTGGGGGCAGCCCGTCAGGAAGTCCAGGATCCAGTTGTAGAGGGAGTTGTTTAGTCCCAGGGTCCTTAGCTTAGTGATGAGCTTTGAGGGCACAATGGTGTTGAACGGTGAGCTGTAGTCAATGAATAGCATTCTCACATAGGTGTTCCTTTTGTCCAAGTGGGAAAGGGCAGTGTTGAGTGCAATAGAGATTGCATCATCTGTGGATCTGTTGGGGCAGTATGCACATTGGAGTGGGTCTAGGGTTTCTGGGATAATGGTGTTGATGTGAGCCATGACTAGCCTTTCAAAGCACTTCATGTCTACAGACGTGAGTGCTACGGTTCAGTAGTCATTTAGGCAGGTTACCTTAGTGTTCTTGGGCACAGGGACTATGCTGGTCTGCTTGAAACATGTTGGTATTATAGACTCAGTCATGGACAGGTTGAAAATGTCAGTGAAGACACTTGCCAGTTGGTCAGCGCATGCTTGGAGTACACATCCTGGTAATCCGTTTGGCCCTGCGGCCTTGTGAATGTTGACCTTTTTAAAGATCTCACATCGGCTACGGAGAGTGTGATCACACAGCCGTCCGGAACAGCTGATGCTCTCATGCATGTTTTAGTGTTACTTGCCTCGAAGCGAGCATAGAAGTAATTTAGCACGTCTGGTAGGCTCATGTCACTTGGCAGCTCGCAGCTGTGCTTACCTTTGTAGTCTGTAATAGTTTGCAAGCCCTGCCACATCCGACGAGTGTCGGAGCCGGTATAGTACGATTCAATCTTAGTCCTGTATTGACATTTTGCCTGCTTGATGGTTCGCCGGAGGGCATAGCGGGATTTCTTATAAGCTTCCGGGTTAGAGTCCCACTCATTGAAAGCTGCAGCTCTACCCTTTAGCTCAGTGCGGATATTGCCTGTAATCCATGGCTTCTGGTTGGGGTATGTACGTACGATAACTGTTGGGATGATGTCATCAATGCACTTATTGATGAAGCCAGTGACTGATGTGGTGTATTACTCAATGCCATCGGAGGAATCCCGGAACACATTCCAGTCTGTGCTAGCAAAACAGTCCTGTAGCTTAGCATTTGCTTCATTTGACCACTTTTTTATTGATCTAGTCACTGGTGTGCTTCCTGCTTTAGTTTTTGCTTGTAAGCAGGAATCAGGAGGATAGAATTATAGTCAGATTTGCCAAATGGAGGGCGCTAGGAGATTCGCCTCTGGATGAGCGTTTTCCTGTTTGCTTATGGCCGTATACAGCTCATTGAGTGCGGGTCTTAGTGCCAGTAAATAGACAGCTACAGTGGTGGTAAATAGGCAGCTATGAAGAAAATAGATGAAAACTCTATAGGTAAATAGTGTGGTCTGCAGATTATCATAAGGTACTCTACCTCAGGCGGGCAAAACCTCGAGACTTCCTTAGATTCCGTGCACTAGCTGTTGTTTACAAATCTACATAGACCGCCACCCCTTGTCACCAGAGGCCGCTGTACTATCCTGCCGAAAAAGCATAAAACCCGCCAGCTGTATGTTATTCATGTTGTCGTTCAGCCACGACTCGGTGAAAGTAAGATATTACAGTTTTTAATATCCCGCTGGTAGGATATACGTGATCGTAGTTCGTCTATTTTATTTTCCATTGATTGTACGTTGGCTAATAGGACTGATGGTAAAGGGAGATTACCCGCTCGGAGTCAGATCCTTACAAGGCACCCAGATCTGCGTCCCCGATATCGCCGTCTCTTTCTCCTGCGAATGACGGGGAAGAGGGCCTTGTCGGGTGTCTGAAGTAAATTCTTCCCGTCCGACTTTAAAGAAAAAGTATTCCTCCTGTTCGGGGTGAGTAATTGCTGTCCTGATATCTAGAAGCTCTTTTCGGTCATAAGACACGGAGGCAGAAACATTATGTACAAAACAAGTTACAAATAACGTGAAAAACCACACACAATAGCACATTTGGTTAGGGGATCGTAAAACGGCAGCCATCTCCTCCAGCGCCATTACTTATACACTGAGTATACATTAAGAACACCTTCTCTTTCTTTGACATAGAATGACCAGGTGAATCCAGGTGAAAGCTATGATCCCTTATTGATGTCTCTTGTTAAATCCACTTCAATCAGTGTAGATAAAGGGGAGGAGACAGTTTCTAGAATGATTTTTAAGACAATGGAGACATGTATTGTGTATGTGTGCCATTTAGAGTGTGAATAGTCAAAACAAAAGATTTAAGTACCTTTAGACGGGGTATGGTATTAGGTGCCAGGCGCACCGATTTGTGTCAAGAACTGCAACGCTGCTGGGTTTTTCACACTCAACAGTTTTAAAGATTTTATGTCACATGCACAAGTACAGTGAAATGCCTTTCTTGCAAGCTCTAACCCCAACAATGCAGTAATCAATAACAATGCAATACTAATAATAACAAGGAAAACCTAAAACACACTAAATATCAAAATAAGAAATAGAAAGAACCTAATAAAGTAAGTAAGCATACTATATACAGGGTTAGTTCCAATACCATATTTACAATGTACATGGATACTGGAGTGATAGAGGTAGATACTGTATCTATAGGGGTAAGGTGACTAGGCATCAGGATATATGGTAAACAGAGTAGCAGCAGAATAGCTGATGATTTTATGTGAGTGGATGTGTGTAGAGTCAGAATAAATGTATGTGCATATTATGTGTGTGTGAGCAAATTATGGAGTGAGTGTTTGTATGTGTGTTGGAGTATCAGTGTGCGTAGTAACAAAAGTGCAAAAATAAGAATAAAATACAAGTTCAACTCAGATAGTCTGTGTAGCCATTTTGTTAGCTATTTCATCGCTATTTAGCAGTCTTATGGCATGGGGATGGAAGCGGTTCAGGAGCCTGTTGGTGTCCCGTGTATATCAAGAATGGTCCACCACCCAAAGGACATCCAGCCAACTTGACACAACTGTAGGAAGCATTAAAGTTAACATGGGCCAGCATCCCTGTGGAAAACTTTCGACACCTTGTAGAGTCCATGCCCCGATGAATTGAGGCTGTTCTGCGTGCAAAAGGGTTTAATGTTTGATATACAGTGCCTTGCAAAAGTATTCATCCCCCTTGGCATATTTTCCTATTTTGTTGCATTACAACCTGTAATTTAAATGGATTTTTATTTGGATTTCATGTAATGGACATAAACAAAATAGTCCAAATTGGTGAAGTGAAATAAAAAAAAGAACTTGTTTACATTTTTTTTTTAAATGGAAAAATGGTACGTGCATATGTATTCACCCCCTTTGCTATGAAGCCCCTAAATAAGATCTGGTGCAACCAATTACCTTCAAAAGTCACATAATTAGTTAAATAAAGTCCACCTGTGTGCAATCTAAGTGTCACATGATCTGTCACATGATCTCAGTATATATACACCTGTTCTGAATGGCCCCAGAGTCTGCAACACCACTAAGCAAGGGGCACAACCAAGCAAGCGGCACCATGAAGAACAAGGAGGTCTCCAAACAGGTCAGGGACAAAGTTGTGGAGAAGTACAGATCAGAGTTGGGTTATAAAAATATCTGAAACTTTGAACATCCCACTGAGTACCATTAAATTCATTATTTAAAAATTGAAAGAATATGGAACCACAACAAACCTGCCAAGAGAGTGCCGCCCACCAAAACTCATGGACCAGGCAAGGAGGGCATTAATCAGAGAGGCAACAAAGAGACCAAAGATAACCCTGAAAGATCTGCAAAGCTCCACAGCGGAGATTGGAGTATCTGTCCATAGGACCACTTTAAGCTGTAAACTCCACAGAGCTGGGCTTTACGGAAGAGTGGCCAGAAGAAAGCCATTGTTAAAGAAAAAATAAGCAAACACGTTTGGTGTTCGCCAAAAGGCATGTGGGAGACTCCCCAAACATATGGAAGAAGGTACTCTGGTCAGATGAGACTAAAATGTAGCTTTCTGGCCATCAAGGATAACGCCATGTCTGGCGCAAACCCAACACCTTTCATCACCCCGAGAACACCATCCCCACAGTGAAGCATGGTGGTGGCAGTATCATGCTGTGGGGATGTTTTTCATCGGCAGGGACTGGGAAACTGGTCAGAATTCAAGGAATGATGGATGACGCTGAATACTGGGAAATTCTTGAGGGAAACCTGTTTGTCTTCCAGATATTTGAGACTGGGACGGAGGTTCACCTTCCAGCAGGACAATGACCCTAAGCATACTCCTAAAGCAACACTCGAGTGGTTTAAGGGGAAATATTTAAATGTCTTGGAATGGCCTAGTCAAAGCCCAGACCTCAATCCAATTGAGATTCTGTGGTATGACTTAAAGATTGCTGTACTCCAGCGGAACCCATCCAACTTGAAGGAGCTGGAGCAGTTTTGCTTTGAAGAATGGGCAAAAATCCCAGTGGCTAGATGTGCCAAGCTTATAGAGACATACGCCAAGAGACTTGCAGCTGTAATTGCTGCAAAAGTTGGCTCTACAAAGTATTGACTTTGGGGGGGTGAATAGTTATGCACGCTCAAGTTTTCAGTTTTTTTGTATTATTTCTTGTTTGTTTCACAATACAAATAATTTTGCATCTTCAAAGTGGTAGGCATGTTGTAAATCAAATGATACAAACCCCCCCAAAATCAATTTTAATTCCAGGTTGTAAGGCAACTGTTACGGTCGTCGTAGTCGTTCTCCTCCTCAGACGAGGAGGAGCATGGATCGGACCAAGATGCGGAGTAGTAGGTATTCATGTTTTAATGAACAAACAACAAACACTACAAATTACGAAACTCTACAAACGTGACTAACCTGAAAACAGTCCTGTGTGGCCCAAACACTGACACAGGAAACAAACACCCACAAAACACCAGTGAAACCCTGGCTGCCTTAGTATGACTCTCAATCAGAGACAACGATACACACCTGTCTCTGATTGAGAATCATACCAGGCCGAACACAAAATCCCAACATAGAAAAACAAACCTAGACCAACCCACCCAACTCACGCCCTGACCAACTAAAACAAATACATAACAAAGGAAAACAGGTCAGGAACGTGACAGCAACAAAATAGGAAAAATGCCAAGAGGGGTGAATACTTTTGAAACCACTGTACTCAGTGTATTTAGAGAGACTGAAAGCTCTATGATTTTAATTTAAAAGAACACATTTGAACATTAACAAGTGAACAAAATAAAAATGTGACTTGGACTGTGAGACTATTTGAAGTGTAGATGGGCCAAGGCTGGGTCATTTCAGTGCAATGGATCCACTACAAAGGCTGTGGTAGCATAGCAGCAGGAAAATAATATATTGCCAGCACTACGGACGGCTATATCTGTACTCTAATACAGGACGAGTAAAGGTCCAAACAAATATATATTGTTTCTCTTTGTTTATTTGAGCTGTTCTTGCCATAAGATATACTTGGTATTTTACCAAATAGGGCTATCTTCTGTATACCACCCCTACCTTGTCTTTACACAACTGATTGGCTCAAATGCATTAAGAAGGAAAGAAATTCCACAAATTAACTTTTAACAAAGCACACATGTTAATTGAAATGCATTTCAGGTGACTACCTCATGAAGCTGGTTGAGAGAATGCCAAGAGTGTGCAAAGTTGTCATCAAGGCAAAGGGTGGCTACTTTGAAGAATCTCAAATATAAAATATATTTTAATTTGATAAACACTTTTTTGGTTACTACATGATTCCAAATGTGTTATTTCATAGTTTTGATGTCTTCACTATTATTCTACAATGTAGAAAAAATTGTAAAAATAAAGAAAAACCCTTGGATGAGTAGGTGTGTCCAAACTTTTGACTGGTACTGTATATTAATACATTTTTATTTTTCAGGGGGTGCTGCAGCACCTCTACTTCCTGTGGCTATGTGTAGTAGAGGTGTGTAGATTTTCCACTGCAGTGGTTTAGCCCCACTGTAATGTAGCAGTCTCCCTGGTTTAATGTTTCACTGGACTTCTACAGTACCCCCCCACTCCATCCCCCTACCCAGGCCTCCTCTTTCTGATACACAGTATTTTGTGAAAGCTTATTCTAAAAGCATATTCAGTGGTAGAAAGAACTGTACGGGTGTGTTGGAACAGCAAAGCTGCTGGTTATCCTCAACCACTTGTCCTATTAGCCTAAAGAATATTTTCTCCTCATCCTGTGCTGTGTTGCTTTAATTGATCTTATTTAATTTATTGGATTATTGTTCAATTGAATTATTATTCTTGTGAGTTTTTTCAACTGAAGTTTATGTGTTGTTGGAAGTCTGAGACTTCCAAGGTTGATAGTGCTAATATTCACCTCTCTCATCATGCTTCTGAGAGTTACAGAAGTGACAGCTATGGGTCCAGTGAACACTCGAGCTCAGAGTCCATGGGGATTGGGAGTGACAGGTGCACAGGAGCCATGAGGAGAGATGAATCTCCAATTATTTATCAAACTGTTAAGACCTTTCAATGATTTCTGTGGATTGGTTCAAGTGGGTGGATGTCAACATTTCTTTTGACAAATACCTACTATTATCAATTGTTACAGTAGCCTAGGCCTATAATGAAATGATGACATTTTAATTGCAAATTGACACAGTCCAATAGAACAACCATCGCAACCCGAACGCAGTGTCTGTTTATGTTCCTTTTGTTGAGTATTTCAGGGCTGTGATTGTAACTATGTTTTGATGAGCAAGCGTCACGAGGTTAGGACACCCATTTTAAAGCATAGATAGGAACAATAAATGATGAGCCCCCAATTTGCGTCTGTGGTATGTTCTTCTATGCATGAAGCACCGCCCAGGCTTTTGCTCCCCACTACGCAGGGAGAGATGCAGTAGTAGCATTCTACAGTGGCTACGTTACCGTCACAATTTTAGTGCATGCAAAGACCCTACCTGCTAATGCAAAACGGCACTCAAATCGTCAAATCGGGAAACTAGCAGACTACGGGTGTCAGAGTGGAAAGGGAACTAACGGTGGAGACTCTGATGATGATGAGGATGATGATGGTGAGGATGATTCTGTAAGAGTTATAAACATGAATACAATATTATGTGAAAGAGGATATAATTAGAGATTTATATATTTTTCCTTGCATTTGGATAAAATTATGAACAGTCACACAAAATGTTGGTGTACAATAATCTGCACCTTAACCGATTGCATTTTGTTGCGCTCATGTACTACATTATGACCTTGGATATGAAAATTATAATTTGCATGATCGTAATCATCGTATATGATGCTTATGTTTGTGTGGTTAGTGGTTGCTGATACTGTGCCTCAGTGTGCGTATGGATAATCGCAGCCCGCACGCAAGTTTAGCCTACGCACGGCGTGCAGTGGAGGCAAGGAAGTGGGAGCGAATGCGCGTTCTTATGGAGGAACACAGGGCTTCAACATGGCCTCATCACGATATGAATGGCGCTGGTATATTCTATTTTTTCATATCTTGTTTGTGGTTTACCTTTTCTTTAACATGTCGACCATCAGTAGAATATGGCAGTCACGGAGCGCCAGATTGGTTATACAGATTTAAAGGAAAGGTTCCTTGGCCTCTGTTCCCTCGTAAATATTTTTTTATTGGCATGTTGTAAAACACATCCCGCATGTGGGTTCTGTTGATTAGCCTACTTGGCAATGGTGCTCGGTTGAAATAAATGAGGTCTTATCACATCATCTTCTTGATCTGGTAGGATTGAAAGAACGCGATTTAATAATAGAATAGAATATATTAGAATAATGTCATTATTCAGCATGTAAGCTCTAAATGGCTGTGTAGATAACATTTTGTACCGACCAACATGTCATGTCTTAGAGCTAATGGGCGCAATGCAAACAAACAGTATCATCTAGCATATAGCCTAATAATGTTATTATTTGTTATCGAATGTAGAGTTGTCTGTCTTTAAAAAAATATTGACCCTGTTTTAATGGTTTTACGTTGATATTGAAGTAGTTTTTATGTCTATTCTTCCATGCTTCTACTATATCTCACTGTAGGCCCCGTGGTGCAACATAGGCATATGGTTGTATTTCCATTGCTTTTAGTGAATGACAGTGGGTAGGCCTAAATAGTATGCGTATATATATGCATCATGTTTTGTAAAGTAGGCTAAATATAATGCAGTTTTCCTTTTCATAGTGACAATTCTACAGATGCTATGAATATGATTGCATGTTTTTGTTGTGTGTGTGTTTGCAACCTAATTCAAGATATACCTACTGTTTCTCTGCTGTATGGAATGCTTACAGTGCTGTTCATATTGCAGGGTCCCAGTAAAACAAATGGTGATGCAATGAGTCTCACAGGAGATAAAATAGCTGTATTACAAAAAGGCAATGCTCTGGTAGTGTAATAACACTAATACTGTCAGTATGCAGACATTCCTTTAAAAAAATACATGATTATTCATTAGTTGTATTATGAGGAAGCGAAAGGTAGGTTGTCAAATCAAAACATGGGTGTGCATATTTAATGCAGGCAGGGGTGGAATTCACACGGAGATGCATGTGGAGCAAAAATACCTCTTTATATTCTTGAGCTTGTGAGTTATAGTGGAGAGTGAGCACTCTTGCCACATTTATCAGGGGACAGACATGTTGACTTGTACATTTGTATATTACTGTGAGGGCTTGTCTGTTTTAATTCTGTTGTATCTCTCATTGTTTGGGCTATTACCTTTTTTGTTTCACTCATGATGTTATTATGATTCCAGAGCTCAGACAATGGCACCTGTGGTCTATTGCATAAATCTTTGTTTATAGAAATGTTAATTATGTTAATAGCCTACATAAAGTCAGTTGGCCTTCTGTAACCTGGAATAGGTCATGACATTAACATGTGAATGGAGGGTAGGTTTTTCTCTGCATTATATATTAGAGAAACGTTGTTGAGTAAAACACAAATTATGGCAAAGTTTGTTGCTTGTTTTGGGATTATGAGAAAAACAGTCACTCCAAGCAGAGCAACTACAGCTATGTTTTAGGGATTTATTGACCATAACAGCTTGGCTGTGTAATCCGGGTCAATGTACAAATGTAGTATCTACCAGCCTGCACCCTGTTTCAATATGGTGTGCCGGCTCCCTTGAGCCTGCATTGCATTCCAGCCAACTACACAAAGCTCTAGCCAACTACACAAAGCTCTAGCCAACTACAAAAAGCTATAGCCAACTACACAAAGCTCTCTAGAGCAATAGGCTATCCTTTATGTTTATATTCAGCTTTTTACACTATACTGTAGATTGTTGAGTTTTGAGACAAGAAGAGATTTGGTTGATTTGTATATTTTCTGGGCATATTTAACTGCTTTTCTTAGTAGTTTGACTGAACCGTGTACTACCGATCATCTTATGTAACATGTATATTTTACACTGGGGAGAAGTGTATTATGTACAGTAAATCTGTTTTAGACAGAATAAGGCCAATTACAGATTTTGCTGACAAACCCAGGGCCATTTTGTGAGAGGGAGTGGAAAGACGAAATGTGGCACAGGTGTAATAAAATATTTTAACCATTGTGGGTGATACAATTAATAGGGTGGTCAAACTGAATTTGTTTTGTTTGACCTGGCTTATACTGTGGCAATACGGATGGGGAAATATTAACACAATCATTCCTCTTCATGAGACTTCATTTGAGCAGTTTTAGATCTCCCCACTTTCATGTCTAAACCCTAGATTAAGATTGATCATCTGTAGAAGGAGGTATTCCCTCAGGGTGGACACAAATAGGCATGTGTCTGTTAGAGTATCATCCTTGAGTCATCTCTACCCACTACTCGATCTTATACTTAATCCTATTGCAGTGTCCATCGGTGGTATGATCGATGGTGGAACGAAACTTTGGTGTCTTTTAGTTAGTTGGTTGTGTTTGTCTGGGCACTTATGGTGGATTTAATATTGGAGAAGATTAGAGCAAATAAGTTTAAAAAATGAAGTATATATATTTACATACCAGTCAAAAGTTTGGACACACCTACTCATTCAAGGGTTTTTCATTATTTTGACTATTTTCTACATTGTAGAATAATAGTGAAGACATCAAAACTATGAAATAACACATATGGAATCATGTAGTAACCAAAAAAGTGTTAAACAAATCAACATGTAGTTTATATTTTAGATTCTTCAAAGTAGCAACCCTTTGCCTTGACAGCTTTGCACACTCTATGTGTATGTAGATAAGTTGGTTAAAAACTCAGATATGATCACCAAGACTTGACAGTGCCCTCCTGCCCTTTTGCTAGAAGTTGAATGAGAACTAGAGTACTAATAAGCCCGTACACTCCTCTCTCACCCTTTCCCCCCATTTTCCCTCTTCCCCCTCTCTCCCCTCACCCCAATATCCCATTTTCCCTCTCCTCTCTTCTCTTTTTCTCTTCTCTCTTCTCTTTCACATCTCACTTCCCTTCTCTCCTCTCCCCTATCCTCACCCTCACAGTTGATCAGTGGAGGATCCATCGTCAGCGCTGAGGCAGTATGGGATCATGTCACCATGGCCGACAGGGAGTTGGCATTTAAGGCGGGGGATGTAATCAAGGTCCTCGATGCATCAAATAAGGACTGGTGGTGGGGACAGATTGACGATGAAGAAGGATGGTTCCCAGCCAGCTTTGTGAGGGTGAGTGGAGCCATCAACGATTTTCTCATTCTGTGCTGCACCATGTCTTGCCTATCAACCAGAACACAAGGGTTCACCACCTATTCACAATGGTGTGATAGATTATCAGTGTTGAGGAGTAGTAAACTACACGGAGTTCAACTAGTAATTTAACTACATTTTGCAGTAGCTTGGTGGTAGTTGAACTAAATTCAATCTATGTAGTGTTTTCAGTAGATAATAAAAGTTGTTTTTGCCTTGTGTAGCTAACTACTGGAACTACACACTATCTTTTTTGGGGGCAATAATTAATTTTCTTTTTGGGCATCAGTCCTGCCTAATTCTAACTTCAAACATCGTTTTTGTGTTTAATAGGCTAAAAACAAATTCTGTTAACGTATGACCCCAAAGTGAGCTGTTCTTGCAGTTTGTAGAAATTTCAGATGTATAATAATTTTTCGCAAAGTAGTTTGGATGAAGTGAACTATTTCTTCAAAGTAACTTTAGTTAAGTAAACTATATTTTTCTTCAGGGTAGCATAACTTCTTCGTGTGAAGTAATAGGTAGCTTGGTAAACTATATTTTCAGAGTAGCTTCCCCACTACTCATTTGACACTGCCTTATCGTTGATAATTATTGATTGACTGCCCTGTTTTGAAGGCAGATATTTTAGGCTTTGATGGTGATGATGATGATTTGATATTGATAAAAATATGATTATGCCATGGTAATCTCACAGCAACTAAACATTTTTACTAGTCTCCAAATGAAATACTGTGAAAACAAGAAGACATCAGAAAAGTGAGGAGTTAATACTTGGTGGTTATCACTACTAGCCTTCTCACTCTGCTACAAATGAGTCTGAACAAGGTATGTCATGTTTTTCTCTCCAAAGGTTGAACCCCACCCACCACAACCTCAAACAAAACAGGTTTTCTATATCAACCCTATAGCAGCTCCAAGGTTCCAAAACACGACTACCAAGGTGCGTTTAATAGTTTCAGCAAGAATTTCAAAGCATCTGTTTTAACTAGCATCTCACTGCACATTGGACCACCCCATATCTAACATCTTGTAGCTTTGATACTACTGCTTCCATTTGCCGACAACACCATGCTTCAAGTGTCAAGCTTGTAATGGCATCAAGGTTGAACTATGGTATCTCAAACAAGCATAGAGAATAGTTATTGTTCATTCTTAATTGATAAAGTGCTTCCACCAAAATCTAAACAAACAAATAGAAATGTGTTCATTTCCAACTTGGGAAAATTGTAGGAAACCTTTTCCAAGTTGGCCTTGAAAGTGAGTGGTGGGCTCTGCTTTGCTCTCCACTCCCTCTCACACACTCTATCTATCTCTTTCCACTCAATCTCTTTCTTTCATTCTCCTTTCACTCTTATTCTCACTATCTGCTCTCTCACTAAACTGAAAAGCGAGCACTGAGGCACTGATTCATCTCAGATCTGAATGATGAAACATGTATGACCACCCTTTTAGCAGAGGACAGGGCATATCAAACAGGTGGATAAGTGATGAGTGACTCAAATAAAAGTTATTTAATGGCTATTTTATATAACTGGATTTGTTGGCATGTTGGAAGTTATTTTCAGTACATTTTCTAAAATCTTAAGAGCATTTCTGGATTATTGCACCAATCCTATGAATTTACCATACAGCTTTTGTCCACTGGTCCAAGGAAACAGAGAGAGTGGGACCTAAATAGACACCCATGGACAATGAGCTCAGGCTGAGATAAACCGTGTACACAGAGTACCATCAAGCACTGAGACAGACCCATCGCCAGGATCAAGTGACTTAGGGGGCACTTGAAATCGGCGAGGGGGATTTTTTGGGGGGGGTTCTTGCATTGGAATTATATTGAATTCTGCGTATATAATCATGCTATACCACAAGAAACATCAAGTTCAAATGATGAGATCATTGAGTGATTTTGAAATCTGTAGCCTATCTCTGCTGTGCTTTATCAGCACAATGGACAGCACCATACAGCTAGGCCGTTTTGGTAATGAGTATAGGCTACAAGATAGAGCAATTAATCTTTTCAAACAGCATATGTGAATGCAGCCATACACACAGCTGTCTTACCCAAATAATGCAAACTTAATGATGAAAGTAGAAGCATACTTATTCATGCATGCAAACAAAAATACTGACTAGCACACTTAGAAAAAAGGGTTCTAAAAGTTGTTTTTGGCTGTCCTATAGGAGAACCCTTTGAAGAACCCTTTTTGGTTCCAGATAGAACCCTTTTGGGGTCCAATTACAACCGTCTGTGGAAATGGTTCTACATGGAACCAAAAGAGTTCTACCGAGGACAAAAAGTGGTCTTCAAAGGGTTCTCCTATGGGGACAGCTGAAGAACCCATTTAGGGTCTAGATAGCACCTTTGTGCAGTTTGGCTTGGAATACCGACACAACTGCGAATGCGAATAAATGTGAACAGACCAAAACAGCAGGAAACCAAGTAGTAGGCCTAGTAAACAAAATATCTGATCAATGAAGGCTTGACACAATTTATATTTAGGCTAGTTACATTAACAGTAAACACACACAGTAAACAAAAGGCAAATGGAGATCCAAATAACCAAAACATAGCCTACAGCCTACTACAGTGAGATGCAACCGTGCACAGCTGTCTTGCCAAATAAATAGGCCTATAGGCCCGCTTCAAACATGGAAAATCATGGCACTCGCTCATGAGTTCAGCAACACGTTGTGATATGCCACAATACACTTCTGTGAATCAAATTTGACCCACGTAATAATTTAAGCAACGCCAGCCTACCATAAACACGTTTCTAACAAGTACAGTTCCATTTACAGAAACTCAAACCAATAGGTTACCAAGAAAACCACAATAGTATCTATTTCTATGATGAAACATACCCATATGTAGCTTTACCCAGGGGCGTCATTTGGGTTCTTACATTGGAATTATATTGAATTCTGCTTATATCCCGCTATACCACAATAAACATAAACGTTACAAAAAGAAGTGACAGGTTCAATGGCACAAAATCTTGCTGCTCTCTATCAACACCATGGGCAGCGCCCTACACACTAAAGCAATATTTTGATAAAAACCAAACAGCTAGATTATTTCAATCTTACCTTTCCTAAAGAGTTGCAGCTTCCTTGTTGCTCTGTGGAACTTGAGTAATCGATCATTCCATTCTCCCCAAAATCTTCTTGCCATTTGGATGAGTTGAGCTTTTCTCGGATGTAGCATGCTTCTTCTGTGCTGACGGAACTCGTTTGTCAAAGTGGAAAATGAGTTCTTGCATGTAGCTGTGGACGCCTCAAAAGTCAGTCCATATTTCAGTGCAGTCAGCATAACGGAGAGAGGCTCGGGGAATCATTGCAGAATATCAAGTGGGCTCCATTTGTCCTCATTGGAGCCAGAGCGGGCGATTTCAGTCTGCAAAAACTGGCGAGCAACACTAAACTAAGCTTCCACCAAATCTGTTTTGCTTAGATCCAGCAGTGGTTTCCCCTTTTTCAGATCTAGAAAGTCATTGCTCTCTGTGTTAAGGACACACAGGGCCTCCACCAGTTGGCTGTTGTGTTCGCTAAATCGTTCTGACATTTCTGACTCGTGCTGAAGAACAGTCTTTTACACTCAGTCTCTTCTCCTCTGTCCTGTTGGCCTACTGTACTGTCCACCAGATATTGCTGGAGATTTTGTACTTACCTAACTGTGTCATTTGCTTGGAGCTGGTGGTGGTGCATCATATCCTTTGGTTCTATCAATAGAATTCTTCCAGTTAGAATACCCAACTTGGGTGAAGGCCTTGTCTGCGTTGTTTGGGAAACAAAATGCAGCATCTGCATAAAACCGAGTATTCCAGCCACTCTCTTCCTATGAACCAGATGCTATTACATGAAAGTTTTTGGGACAGAAAACTTGCGGCCTGGGCAGGATTCTAGGCTAACCTTTGCTGGCTCCTTTGTTCCAAGATCATCAGGAACAGTGGAGGTGGCTGTGGTGGAGCCATTATCCTTGCGGCGTTTGTGGAAGGATGCTAGCTACAGCTAGCTAAGAGTAAAGCAGTTTCAACGGTAAACTTGACCCCAACCTTATAAATCAAAATCAAATATTACAGACGGAGGCGTATCACGGTCACTTAGCCTACCACAAAGATGAGAGATGAGAAGCGTTTTCCCCCGCTTTTTATGTAAACCCAAAGGAGTTACACCTAACCGCCCTGTGCTTTCCATAGCCCCCCTACACACACTGCAGTGCGCCCTGTCCATTGTGCTGACACAGCGCAGCGGAGATACAGATTTTTTCACCCGCTAACCTGTCACTCAATCAGTTAAACCTTTTTTGCTATTTTTATATAGGGACTTAAAACTTAAACTGAGGGGGCTAAAGTTTGAACTGAGGGGGCTAACTCTTCGAGCCGGCCCGCACTGAGACCAGATGTCTGGAAAAGATTACTTACAACAGAGGCCATTTGTGACTCTTGTATGGCCACATCAGAAGGGTCCCATGACTCTATGTATATTAGGGCAGGGTCTAGTGTTTGTAACATATATTGGCATATGCTTTATACCCATCTTCTTTATGTGCGGTCTCTCAAAGTGTGGTTGGTTACCCAAGTAGTGGTGAAGGACAAAACAGCACAACCGATAACTAACTTACAGTAGCTGGTCTCATTAATGACCACCATCAAAGTTAAACAACTACCTCATATTTGCGAACAAACAGATATCATATATGTCAGGACGATTGAGCAAAACTCTCTGGAGTAAATGTTTCAGCCTCATCTTTTTTCAATTTGACTGAATCTACAGACTGATCTCATCTCATTTCATGTGTTGATTTTCTTTGTGTGACAAGAAATAGTAAGAGAATTCTATAGGAACATAGTACCCTCATATCCTAGATGGCAATGTGCCCATTAACAACACAGTTGCTTCCTGGCTGGCTTTGAAATGTGTATTCTCCTGAAAAACATCATGATTATGTAGATGGGCATTAGGAGTCAGCTACCTACCCTGTGTTCTCTGGCAAGGATGCTAAAATTAGTTCCCTTTGAGGATTACACAAAGTGACAGTTCATTCTTTGAGATGCCTTCAAGAAACCGATGCACAAATGCGCTCACAACTCCTGTGACTCCTTCAACTAGGAGGTATCAGATTGTAATCAAACAATGAATACTGCGTAGAAGGACATTGTATACATTTTTTCATGGTTTTATCCCTTTTGTAATGCAATGTTATTTCTTATCTGTGTGTGTGTTAACCAACGCTTAATTTCTTTCCAAGAACACCCAAATCCATGTCCAAAAGATCCACCTTCAGTCTGTAATATCATAATATGACAATTAAAAAGAAAAGGTGGAATTCCATATCACTTTCAGTTTAATAACCACGGCAACATCATAGAACATTTTTGCTTTGTACCTCAGTTACAGTTTTCTACTCGACATAGTCACAGCACTTTATGAATAAAAAAAAAACAACGTTTTTGACGAGTTGGGTGTTTCACTGTGAGTGTTCCTCAGTTACTCTAGGGCAGGGATGGGTAACTTTGATGGGGGTGGGGGCCACCAAAAAATCAGAACTCATCTTGAGGGGCCGCAGTGGCTCGCAGGTCTGCCTACCTACATCCATACACACACATGCAGTCAGAGCCGGCCCTAGCCTTATGGGGGCCCTAAGCAAATGTTTTTGGTAATTTGGCAATTCGACCATGATTAGTACATCTTTAGATAGCTGGCCGCTACACTAATTTACCGATATAAAAAAAAAAATGCTGACATGGGCTAATGGAGTGACTGTCAGTGACTGAGATAACAAGAGACAAACTGCTGATGCACAACCACATTTCTAAATTGCACCTTGTGTATTCTACTATTGATCCGTGGGCCTACAAAAGGCGTGTCACGACCAGTTGCCATCCCTGCTCTATTGAGTCCTGATATTTGTGTTCGATGTAAACATATGCAAACTGTTAATTTACAGAACTACAGAGCCTTCTGAAAGTGTTCATACCCATTGACTTATTCTACATTTTGTTGTGTTACAGCCTGAATTCAAAATTGATTAAATATTTTTTTTTCTCACCCAAGTGAAAACATGTTTTTATATATTTTTTCAGATTTATTGAAAATTAAATGCGGAAATATCTAATTAACATACTGTAAGTATTCACACCCGTTTGCTATGAGAGTTCAAATTGAGCTCAGGTGCATCCAGTTTCCATTGATCATCCTTACGATGTCATCTAATAGTTTGGACATAATTTAGAAAGAAACACACGTCATTGTAAGGTTTCACAGTTTACAGTGCATGTCAGAGCAGAAACTGTACCATGAAGTCCAAGGAACTGTCTGTAGAGGCATATATCTGGGGAAGTTTATAAAACCATTTCTAGAGTGTTAAATGTTTCCAAGAGCAGAGTGCTTTCCATCATTGGGAAATTTAAAGAATATGGAACTACCTAGACTCTGTCTAGAGCTGGCCGTCCAACCAAACTGAGCAACCGGAAATAAATGCAAAACATTCTGTGGCCTGATGACACAAAGAATTTAACTTTTTGGCCTGAATGCAAAGCACTATGTCTGGAGAAAACAAGGCACAGCTCATCACTCGTCTAACACCTGATGCTTTTCAGCAGCAGGGACTGAGAGACTGGTAAGGATAGAGGGAGGAATGAATGAAGCCAAATACAGGCAAATCCTGGATGAGAACCTACTTCAGAGTGCAAACTACCTGAGACCGGGGCTCAGGCACTTTGTTCCAACAGGACAATGGCCCTAAGCATACAGCCAAAGCAACGCTGGATTGGCTTCAGAACAAGAATGTGAAAGTCCTTGAGTGGCCCAGCCAAAGGCCAGACTTGAATCCCATTGAAATTTGTGGTAAGACTTGAAGATTGCCGTTCACCGCCTCTCCCCATCTAACTTAACAGAGCTTGAGAAAGTCCGCAAGGAAGAATGAGAGAAAATCTCAAAATCCAGATGTGCAAAGCTGATGTAGACATACCCAAGACGATTCAAAGCTGTAATCACTGCCAAAGGTGCTTCTACGAAGTGTTGACTCAGGGGTTTGAATACGTATGTAAATTAGATATTTCTCTATTTCATTTTCAAGAAATGTGCAAAAATTTCTAAAACATGTTTTCACTTTGTCATTAAGGGGTATCGTGTGTAGATGGGTGAGGAAGGAAAAAAATAAATGTCATCCATTTTGAATTCAGGCTGTAACACAACAAAATGTGGAATAAGTCAAGGGGAATTCATATTTTTTTAAAGGCACTGCATGTGGTGTATATTTATATTGTTCATTAGGTTAAGTTATAACATGGTCTATCACTATCAATTTGAGCATGGCTCCAATGGGAAACAGACTTTCAGGAGCCACTGTTGAAACACAGTGATAATACAGTGCGGCCTATCAACTGTCCCATTTATCAGTAGCAAAACTCTGTTTTAAATTCCCCCTATCTCTGCCTTACATCGTGTAAGCGCTCTTGCTTAAAGCTCTATTGTGCAGTCACAGTGGTATACTAAGCCTAACTTGCAATTTCATGCTTGTTTATCTTTCTTGTTTCGATGCATACTGTTGCTTTAGCTCAACCTATTTGATGTAAAGGCTTTTTCCCCTTGCAATGTGTTCGCTACAATTCAAGATCAATGACAACCTTTTTTTGACAGGTACCTCTTTTACAGGTGCATCAGAGGAATGAAGACCTGATGTACAGTATATGTATATTTGTTTACTTGTATTTTTGTAACAGGTGTTGTGTTGAATCTAATTATGATGCACAGTGTTAAACTGAAGGAGTGGCATTGAACATTTATTTAAATTGGGAGAAAAAAGTCCCACGGCTTTGTAATTAGTATGGAGTTGTTTTTTGTATTTTAAGTTTATTTTAGATCATATACTTACAACCCAACCCTGATTGTTGATGCTACTGAATATTTGTTCAGGCTGACATTTTGTGTTTGGCTGTCCTCAGTTGTGGGTGAACCAGGAGGAGAACACGGCGGTAGAGACAGTTGAAGGTGCTAGCCCCAGCCCCAGTGAGGTCCAGAACGGCCATGCGGATGCCAGCCCCAGCAGCAGCGACTGCTTGTGCCTGGGCCAGCCCGCCCAGGACAGAGACCAGATGAGGGCCAACATAATCAATGAGATTATGAGCACAGAGCGTCACTACATCAAACACCTGAAGGACATATGTGAGGTAGGCTTGGCTGGCTAGAGGACATCTTCCAGAGACTAAAGGGCATATGTGAGGCAGAGGTTATAGACAATTACCTTGTTTTGGATCATTATCCAACTACTATTCAAAGCATGATAAGCCAGGTTACTAGTGATGATTAAAAATGAAATATAAGATATTTCATGAGCATGAAGGTTGAAGAAGTTTCTTTAAATATATCTAAGTACCCAGTAAACTGTATATCCAATATCTCCACAGTGCTATAACAGCGTTTTTACACTACAGTGATTAGATTATGCAGTACAGTGCTTCCCGTGTCCCTCAGAGGCAAACTTCAATCAATGGTGTTCTAGCCTAACGTAGCAGGGCAGGCGTAAAAAAAACACCTGAGCGGTGTTTCTTTCTGGTCCTGATGAGAGAAGAAAAACTGTCAGGGGAGGTTCTCTTCTGCAATGTTGAACCAATCCAGTAAATGCAGAGGAGTTAAGGTGGAGTGTCGCCTTTTTATCAACCAATAGCGGAAGTCGCATCACAGGCTCTCTTTCCATTTCCCCTGAAAAACGGAAGCATCCAGTGGGTCTGACCCCGCAGAGGGTGATGGTGTTCCAATGAGTAGTGACAGGGCTACAGTGTTTTAGTGAGAGATTAGAAGTGATGACTGAGGGTGTAAGTGCTGGGATCAGAAATGGTATCCCTCCCATCACACTGCACTCTTCCCCTGCATATATTGTAAAAAGCACGCCATATCTTTCACGCTCCGCCTATCTCTGTCAAACAATGCACCCAGTAGAGTACATGAAAAAGTACTCAAAAAGCTCTTATCTGATCTATTAATTTTAAAATCAGTTTTCCCTCTGTTTCCACAGAAATATTACATCATCTGGAAATTATGCAGAAAAAAAAGAGTTTAATCAACATCACATGGGGAATTGTAATGTGTAGGTGACTGGGTATTGAAGCGTGATGGTCTCTTAAGTGTGAAACTATATGATTTTTCATGTTTTATTTTAAATGTTATCTGAGAAATAAGCTCCCACAGAGGGGATAAGTTGCCTAACTGAGACTCTTGCTTATAGAGCTGTAGCCATTTTCACTGCTTTTATTTTTCCCCGGGTCTATTCTGGGAAGAATTTGAATAAATAATGACTATGATGCAATCTTTGGCACTGATGCCTTTTTTATGCTAAGACAAAACTGTTTAAATGCACTGCAGTTAAAACATTTTTTTCAGATGCCATGAAACAACCTGCAATCGCTAATATTGGATCGAAACAAAAACATTTTTTCTTATTTTCTTTGCTGCGCCAGGGTTACTTCCGGCAATGTAAAAAAAGAAGAGACATGTTCAACGATGACCAGTTGAGGGTCATATTTGGGAACATTGAAGATATCTATAGATTTCAAATGGGCTTTGTCAGAGACCTGGAGAAGCAGTACAATACAGAAGAACCTCATCTCAGTGAAATAGGTCCCTGCTTCCTAGAGCATGTAAGCATTTTTGTATCTCTCAGAATTTCAAGTGTTTTTTAAATGTAATCCCTCACAATAGATTTGAGCAAACCTTGTGTATCATACATACATGCCCATTATCTCATCCTTTGTCTTACATATGAGAACCTTGATGATGGCAGTTCCCTTTGGTTATTAGTTTCAATGGAAAACTTTTGTGAAATCACAAAAAATATAAACATTTGTAGCTTGTTTCAGCATTTTAGACATACTATACACATTTATCTGTTTACAGCAAGATGGCTTTTGGATATATTCGGAGTACTGCAACAACCACGTGGATGCCTGCATGGAGCTCTCTCGACTGATGAAGGATGGCCGCTATCAGCAATTCTTCGAGGCGTGTCGCCTTGTGCAGCAGATGATTGACATCGCCATTGACGGTTTCCTGTTCACGCCCGTCCAGAAGATCTGCAAGTACCCTCTGCAGCTGGCAGAGCTGCTCAAGTACACTGTCCAGGAGCACAGGTACCTGTCCCTCAGTCTCAATGTCACATCAAAGATTTACATTCACCTCTGTGTTATGATGAAGGATGTTTCTACTGATAAAGATCCTTCTGGAATGAATGGTCCTTTATGCTCTCAGGCTAATTGTATGAGACATAAGGGTGCCATGAGGGTGTGAGGATCCTAGACGTGGATGCTAAGCTAAAAGTATTTTGTGAAGTGAAGTCTACGATAGAGACGTGGCACAGTTTGAATGCCTGACTATTTACAGTACTATTGTTGGCCTTGTGTTCCTTTTTTTCTTAAGTTGCCACCACTGTAACATTGTGTCATCATCCCCTCCTCTTGTAGTGACTACCGTTATGTCGCTGCAGCGCTGGCCGTAATGAGGAATGTCACTCAGCAGATTAACGAGCGGAAGCGTCGCCTGGAAAACATTGAGAAGATAGCACAGTGGCAGGCGTCTGTGCTGGACTGGGAGGTAGGGCTGAGACAGGGTGACAGGAATGAGGAACAAACAAGTACTGTGGGACAAACATACACCAAGCTGTTTTAGTTGAATGTTTTGCTCTGTCAACTCACTCCTTTGCTACTGCACTAGTTTGTGTTGGTCAGAGTTTGTATTTTACAATGCACATCTTTTGATAAGCTGTCAAGTAGAGCCTAGTTGAAGGCTTGGAGAGGCAAGAAGCTGTTTATTCTTTTAAAGGAAAATATATCTCTCCAATCTCTCCTTTTGGAGCATCTGTTCTTTTGATGAAATAAGAAAACACAGACTGTCAAATGCAGTGCATTTTGAAGCACTCCATTTAATCAGGATCAAACTAGTCAGGAGTGAGAAGAGGAGGTGGATGAATCTGTTTTGCTAGACTTGAACCTGTATTTGATACGAGAGAGAGCTAGCGTTATCAGGTCACTCTGACCTAGTTGAAGAGAGTTTTTCCAGAGTTGCGCAGTCACTAAGGTACTGTAATTATGTCAAGTAAAAAAAAAAATGTATTTGATTCTTCTCTCAAGATCTAAAGAGTCAACGTTAATGAGATGAAGCCTGTCTTACAAGCCTGTATCTTATTAGCCACTTTTCTAATTTCATAAGCATAAAATGATTCAGTTTTGATGACTATGTATCACAGACCATTATTGATCCTGTTTAAAGATCTGAAGTCTTGTATTTCTCTGTGCAGGGGGATGATGTTCTAGACAGGAGTTCAGAGCTGGTCTACACTGGGGAGATGTCATGGATCTACCAGCCGTATGGGCGGAGTCAGACTAGGGTCTTCTTCCTGTTCGACCATCAGATGGTTCTGTGTAAAAAGGTAAGGTGGCCACATCTGGGTCACAAATACTATTTAATTGATCGGAACCAGTCTTGGTGCACCCAGGTGCTTAGTTAACTCCTCTCTTTTGCAGACAGAGTTGGCATGAATTTGCTAAAATGTGATCCATTGCTCAATTTGTTTGTGAATAAAACATGGCAACAAAGTCAGTAGGGGTGTTTGTACCTCCCAGGTTCAAGGCCAGCTTGGTGTGCCTAAGGGGTAATGATTTATTGTGCCAAACAGAAAGTCTCACAGGATTGTAAGAGAAAATGCTTAGCCTCAGCAGTGTGGTGACAGAGACAGAGCTTTAGGACAGTATGACTGCAGTTTTTATGACCAAACATGCTTGTTGGATAGTTTATATGACAGCAATTCTTATTTACTCCCCAATACCAACAAGACATTTGAGTCATATTCACAAATCTCTACAACTATGAAAAAAAGAATCATCTCAAGAAAAAAAGTTCTTAAATGCATCCAATAACTCTTGAGAGATTCTGAAATGTCATGTTAAGAAATTCTCAATTAATGAAGTGCTTAGCTCTTACACCCTCAATCAATCCCATTCTTTAGGTACGAGTCTTTATAAAAGCTTAATCATTCAAATATGATGGTAGCTCTCACAAACTTGTAGCTTGAAATGAAAATGGTCAGGAACACAATTCTTTCATTCAGCTCCTGAAATGGAATGAACCTTGTGGTACAGAATATTATGTCCCTTGAAGTAACAGTTCTTGATGGATATACTGTACATCCCGAGTCACCTCTGCTTGTCTATGAGATCTTATCTTTGATCTCCATCGCCTCAGAACTGTGATTGATTCCTGCTTCTGACGTGGATGACAACAGTGTTGTTACATAAGAGACGCCGTCATGTCCAAAGAGAAGTGAGGGGTAGCTGACAGGCTTACAGTACAGGACACAGGGCTGTTGTGTCCCTCAGAGTTTACCGCTGGCAGCTGCGACAAGTGTGACGCAAGCTCTCAGAGGGGAAAGGAATACAGGAGTACGCAGCAGCATCACTAATGGGGACGGGATGCCTGGAATCTGAAGCAGCTGCTTACAGCATGGACCCCTGTCTGTCACAGGGAAATTGATAGGGTGCAATTATTTCTTCCTGGCTGCCAGGAATTCAAGCCTTTTCATTTCCTGTCTGTCACCTGGGTTTCGCAGTACCTTGCTAGTGTTCAAAGCACTAGTGTAGATTCAAAGTAAATTAGAATCTGTTCTCTACTTAGTTTTCCCTTCCACTCCTCCCTCCCTTCCTTTTCCTTCAGGACTTGATACGACGAGACATTCTGTACTACAAGGGCCGCATCAATATGGACAGGTACAATGTAGTTGATGCCGTAGATGGGCGGGATGATGACTTCAACGTGAGTGTGAAGAACGCATTCAAGCTGAGTAATAAGGACTCAGACGAGATCCACATCTTCCTGGCCAAGAAGCTGGAGGAGAAACTTCGCTGGCTCAGAGGTTTCCATGAGGAACGCAAGATGGTGCAAGAGGATGAAAAAATAGGTGTGTATGTGAAAGAAATGGTCATTTGCACAACAAATTAAAATGGTAAATAAAAATAACAATAACAATGATTTATATTTTTCAGGGTTTGAGATATCAGAGTATCAGAAGCGGCAAGCGGCAATGACAGTGCGAAGAATGACCAAACAGAAAGGTAAATACATACTTAACCAAGTTTTACTAAGTGTCTGCTTTTAGTCCATCTGTAGTGCATCTCTCTCCTCCTCCTTAATATCTCTCTCCTCCTCCTTAATATCTCTCTCCTCCTTAATATCTCTCTCCTCCTCCTTAATATCTCTCTCCTCCCAAATTTTAGGCCATAGGTCTGTGCCCCCTGGATACCCCCCTCCTATGGATCCCATGAATCCAGGACAGTACTTAGTAGGAGACAGCTTGGAACAATCAGAATTTCAATTCCCTGAACCTGAAAGGTGCAAGTCTCCCTTCTGGCAGAGCTTCAGCAGGTTAACCCCCTTTCGGAAATAGAGACGAGATAGTTTAGAAAGACCACCTTATTTTTTTTAGAAGCACCGTTCTAATTCAATTGTGACTTTTTAAAGGGAAATCTGAACACAATACTATTTGGACCCAAGAGTATTTGGATTGTCAAACATTTAGCTTGTGAGCATCTCATTAATGACTGTACTGTTATAATCACTTTACCTGTATGAGTGCAATGACAACTAGCAACACAACTACCACAGTGAACCACACCTTTGGATCCTGAGAAACCAAAACACCTTCCTATCTCCTGAACTGTGAGAATGTTTTTGTGACCTCAACTAATCCTTGGACAATGGAAAAGGGAATCGCAGGTTTCAAGAAAGAACAAACTGAACATTCATTTTGTGTCCACATTTAAAAACGAGGAAGCGCTAGTCATACATTGATCTTTATGCCAAATCTGGTTGTGTCCTACAGTTCACTGTGACCTTAATGTGCATTTTATAGGTTTCTCTTCTTTTATTTTCTTGTTTTTGTTAAAATGTAAAATGCTGGCCAAATGCATCAATCTTGTATTGTTTTTGTTATTATTTATTAACATTTTATTTTTTTAAATTTGTAATGCATGATGAAGTCCAATACAGGTGTTCTATGTGCAATTATATTCTTACGGGTCAAAGGAAAAGAGAATCACCATCATCAACTTCAATGTGACTCATTCATATACTTTACATCTTGTTGTTTCCTCTAGGATCTTCAGTCTGATAGGAATACCATCTTGATTTGTTCTCCTAATCGTCATTCACACTGATTTTACATAACCAGGAGGGAAGTTTGAGACCTGATATTACAGTATATTCAGCTATCATATAGTATATTGCTTTCTTTACCATCTTACAGTTATTGTATAATACTATGTGGTTATAGTTGCACTTACATAAGATGCACCTGTGATTTCTTCAGGTAGAAGAGTCTGCTAGAATGCCCTTCAACCAAGTCATTCAACAAAGATTGCGATCTCAGTCGAACATAGGCTTACCATTCAATTTGACGATAGTTCCAGGAAATAACCATGGTTAATGCCAAATCCATTGGATTTATTTTCATGTGATGTTCATTGTTGATAGTGAGAGCTTTATTGCTTAGGACAAGAAAAGAATACCACTTTGTTTAAAAGGTAGCCAAACTACAGTAAAAACATATTGGGAATCATTTTCCTGGGGTGGCTTTCATAGTGCCAGCACAATGTTATGACATTACTGATTTTACACCTGTTATTTCAGGTTTAAGTCTTCACTTCTGCCACCAGGCTTAGATGAAGCAGGAGATGGGGGATGTTTCAGGGGGTTTTCTAGGCATTAGGATGGCAACTTCAATCAAAAAGTTTTGCCAGAATTGAAAAAATGCAAAGGGAAGGCTGGTGGTCAAGCTTGTTATCTATATTTATATTTAAAGGTTCAAAACAATTTTTAAAAGGATATTTATATGCCTAAAAAATTAACTAGGATTTAATACATTGCACTAAATACAGTGTAAAAGTGCAATATGAAAGTGTGCAGTAATATTGAAAGACAAAACGCTTTTAATATTAAGGCATTTATCTTGATGATCTATGTATGGAGCATTCATATATTTTTAATAAAGTGCATTATAATGAAAACAAACGCTTAAATATCGAATTCTTAAGTTGTTTTTATTTCATTTTTTGTTTTTATTAATAATTATGGATGATTTATCATTCATTCTGTGACTATGTCTTGGAATAAATCCAAATATGTCAACATGACTGTTTCTTTCATAGTTTAAGTTGTAATGAACCCTGTTTGTTGTAAACAGATGTGCATTAACATAAACTCCAATGCAATGGATAAACACCAACATCTGATTTAATTTATCTAAATGCCAGGTGTTGATATTTACTATTTCCTCAAAGAATCACCATCTCCCCTTATACTTTCCTCATGATGTACCAAAAGACAAGCACACCAACTTGTAAGATAAATAATGTATAAGATCTACTATTAAAGAATAACCATTGTGTGAAGAAATCAATTTATTGACTATTGCAGGTATGTATGTTGAAAGACTATATGAAGACATTAAACTTTATGAGTAAAATTATGTTTGGAACTGTGCAACTTCAGGATAAGCTACAGTATAATTGCACTATGGCCCCCAGCTAGCTACTTAGGGAAGTGGTAGACTTGGTAGCCTGCTGGCTGTGTGTAACAGCTTTTCAGTTGTTTACACTAATTAGTGATGTAGTATAGCCTGCTACTGTAGCGGTGGATGACTTAATAAAGACAACAAATGTACTGTATGTCAGGTAAAAGGGATTTATTAAAGCATGAAAACATTCTTGAATGTGCATCTTTGCATACATTACATGGACATGGTAAAGCATACATTAAAACAATAAAGCTCACAACCTGAAGATTGTACCGCTTGTGCTAAAATAATGGGTTCAACTCCATCTTTAGAAACATCTAGTTAAGACTATGGCTTTTCCGACATTTGTGAAGAGATTGTTTATTGTAAGGTAGTTCTCCACCCTCACCAACTTTAGGATAGGCACACAGTGATTTGTGCTTTCTTCTGATTGACCTATCGAGATGGTGTTAAGTATTGTGGTTTGAGTCATTGGTACCCGCTTACACAGTAATAACACAGTACTGTTACACAATATCAGGTCTGAGATGTTCATCCTGTTCATATGACTTATTTGAATGATACCACTCCATTCAATCCCTATTTACATGACTACAGATCGCATTGCGCTTTTCCTGCTGGCTGCCAATCCAAGGCATCAGAATTTAAAAAAACAACAAATGCAGGGCAGAAGCATTAATGCATGTCTTTGTCTTTAGGATTCCAGGTCTACATTTGCACTTCTACATATACACCTGTACTTAGACACCTGCTCATTTGGTTTAACATACTCTTATACTCAGACCATTGTTCATCTAAAAACAGAATACTTGAATTCCTGTGTATTGAGAATCCATACAATCTGTTTCAGCAAAAGAATTAGAAATGAGCAGTGTCCTTTTTATTGAGTAACATTTAATACAAAAACAGCACTGTAACACAGTGCATGGTAAAGTGACATTCACAGTGTAACTTTGATGTCATATTTGTACAGTGAATTTTGATGACCACAAATCAGTTATTTAAACTGTCTTTGACAACACTGTCCACTTTCTTCTCTCATAGATGTTTATATCTGATGCATTTCAAAGTGCTTTTATTTTGTACATGAAAGAAGAACTGCTCTCTTTGAGGTAAGTTACCATCTCTTATGACAGATTTTGTATGTGATGTTGCATTTGCTCCACTTGTTTTGTGAAATGGAAAGTCGTGTTTTTTCCCCACCCGATTTACACTTTAGACTGCCGAACATCCTTCCACTCCATCTTAGTGTTCTGCAGGGCCTGAGTCTTCTTCTCATCCACCTGCACATAGTCCACCCTGTGTTCATCAGCAAGGAGGGGCTTCTGGAAGACATCCCAGCAGAGTTGGTGTACAGTCAACTAAGGTAATTACATTATTCAATCAAAACCTGTATCCAGAATGGAACTACCAGTCTTACATTTCGGGTCCCGTGCGGCTCAGTTGGTGGAGCAGAGCACTTTGTGGGTTTGATACTCACGGGGACCAGTATGAAAAAGCACTAAAAGGTATGCACTCACTGTAAGTTGCTCTGAAAAAGAGCATCTGTTAAATGACTAAAATGTAAATGTACATAGATTACCTTTCTCCCCTTTCCATAAAGGGAAAATCTATTTTAAATTGATTCTGTTTAGTCAGTTATTCAGTGGATATAATGCAGTCTTATAGTTAGTTGCATGTAATATGTCCCCTATGCTTCAGACTGAAGGAAAGCATTAGTATTCCTTTCGCTATGTCTTTTGCAGATTGAGAGTGAATGACTTGTCACCAAAACAATGAGTCACTGACATTATTGTCTCACAGTATGCAGCTGCCTGATTCATTACCATGGAAATGGACACAGCTACACCCTGCAAGTGCTATTTCATTCTTATCACACATTTGCTTGAATTTGAGCCAAAACCACAATGTAATGTATTGTTTACCTCTGGGCTATTGAATCCAGATGGAAGATGGGACAATAAAACCAAACAAATGAAATGATACATACAATTTTTGTATGTTGTTCACTGTTTTAAAGTCTGACCAGTATGTGTGTTTTCAAATACTATTTCAATGAAAACCTATTTTGCACTCCTGCTCAGACGGTGACAGACCAATAATTTGGCTTGATTTCTAACATACGAGTCAATGCAAAGTGGCACTTCAAGAAAATGTCACATACAGAATACAGATAAGGAGTCACCGAAGGACCTGTTGCCTAGATACAGGCGCATGGCACATTCAATTGGAGATTGAACGATAAGAGTGAGCAAAGCAACAAATGTCAGATTATTCCCCTAGATTGGTAATAGTAGCAATAATGAAAATGTATGACACCAATCTGTCTACTATCATGCGTATCAATTAAGCATGCAGAGACAAAGTTGTATTACTGTACAGGGGATTTTTCAATTAAAAAGTAATTGCCCACACACACTAGAATGACCAGAGGGAATTGCAGTGGATGATGACTGTAATTTGAAGTCCTTAAATCTGCCAGTGGCAGCTCAAAGTGAAAGACAGGCACTTCTAACGCCGTTAAATGGTTGAATTGATTCCATGTCTTGCTTTGGAGACAAACCCATTCCCACCATTTGACCTCTATTTATTCAATCAAGCTTACCTTTTGCACAGGAGACGGGGATGCGGAATTGAAATCCAGTGAAAGGTAGTCAAGGTTTGATCTCCTAAACCACGGCTGGGTGGCTCCCTCGTTTGTAGAGAAGAACAGCTGCCTTGACTCCTGAAATTAAAGTAATCTCATTTACAATGAGGCTCACTTCATATTCATCTCTGAATATGGTGTCATATGATCCACCAATACTGAACACTTTCCATTTGTATCGCTAGTTTCAGGTGAAGATCAATTGTCATATTTTAAGCCTTTCTTGGTACTGCAAACATGAATTAATAATTGTGATGCTCAAACCTTTATTCCTTTGCTTTAGGCAGTTTGGAACTCTGAGTTTAGACACAACTGCTGAATTATTCATGGAGGGGAGGAAAGCAGTCTACCTATACAGTGACTGGGGTACTTTTTTCTCTCTGTGTAGATTGTGGAAACAAAAGTGTATATGTATAACTATTTGTGATGTCAATATACATGCAGAAGGTAACTTTACTGTTGGAATGCTGCTGGCTTCTTGGTCTCCTTTAATTCCCAGTTGTCCTTGTCTTCTCTCCAGTAGGACTTGCAGTGCATTTCTGGGAACAACACAAACAAATTAATCAATTTTTCCCTCCTTTTTTCATTTTAGAATTTGGACAGAAAGAGAGCTGAGAGTTCAGGGTGGATATAGTTATATCTCTGACTCACCCTGGCTCTGTCATGGTTCTGATCAGAGGCATATGAGTTGGACATTCTCTTATAGTGGACAGGCCCCTCAGGTCCAGTGGTGGAGGCCGGGCTGCGAACCAGAGAAACAACATGGTGAGATGAGGCAAGCAACCCTCAAATTCTCTATTGGACAATAATGAGCAGGTCTACTTTTCTCCAAACAAAGGGCATTTGTGTTGAAATAGCAATATTTCAAAAAGAGCCATGCTGCAAATACTGTCCCGAAAGAAGACTTTCACAGACGAAGACATGTATCCAATAGTGGGTCTTGTGGGAGTCACAAGGTTCAATAGAATGTAAAACCTTATTCATTTTGCTTTCAGCAAAATACATGCTTATGAAAGCATTTTTTTATGCTTCCTCTACTGAGTACGATGATTGAATAGATTATGTAGCCCTTTAGACAGGACTTTTTCCTTCCTTTTTGCTCATTACCTCTCCTGCGTGGTTTGAGATCCCTGTTGATTGGAGGTGGTTCTAAATCCCCAGGTAGACCTGCAGTGGGAAAGGGGGTGGGAGCGAGAGGGGCCTCTGTTTTGCCATTAGCCTTGAGGAAGCTGATTGTAGTGGGGCTCATAGGGATGTAGCCGTCCGATACATCTTCACCAACACAGACAGGTGGAGAGGCCATGGGCACGTACGAGTCGTCATGGCAGTTTGGACTTTGAGTGGCAATGAAACGTGGCTGCAAAAAGACAACAAGACCAGACCAACTTGGAAATGTGTAGTAGACCATGGCTTATAATGATGTAGAAAGGTCACTTGTAAATCCTGTATTGTTGTTTGACATTCAAGAAGGCAAAAAATTACAGTTGACAATTATTATTAATTATTACCTGCTATGAACTGTCCAACAACATTATGTCCAAAACATTTTGTAGTATTGAAAATGCCCATCAGTTCCCATCGATTGCAAGTACATGTGTTCTTACCAAATTAAGACTGAGCCTTTTGTTCCTGCTCCTCAGTGCACTCCCCTCAATGTCTTCTAGATTAGACAGAAATATCGCTGATGAAGGCGGTTGTGATGTTATATAACAGAAAAAATGACACTGTGTGGTTGGAAACATGATTGGTCAGAATCAATACATGTGCTGACTGTATATATTACATATACCGTATAATATATACCAGTTTATGGAGCCAGGTATGAAGGGCCTAGACTGAAGGACTCTGCTGGTTATATACTGTACCTCTTCTGAAGTGGTCTGGCAGGCCTGACAGAGAGATCCTCCGAGGGATGAGTGCAGGTTGGCCTGTGAGCTGCTGCCCAACCCCACCCAGAGGCCTATAGGAGCCCTCATCACTAAGGTGCTCTGAGAGGTGGATAGACTTGGGGGGCAGAGGAGGGGGAGTTAGTCCATCAGTAGTTACCTCCAATATGGCAGAAGAATATGGCTTATCAAACTGGAAGATGTTGGGTGTACGGTTGAGAGTTCGAGGAGAGTTCGAGGATGACGTGGGGCCACATGGGGCGCTGGAAGGGGGGTCATGCATCCTTATGTGGGGGAAGGGGGACGGAGATGGTCCAGTGTGGGGAAAGGGAGACCGAGAAGGATCAGGTGAAGAGAAGACATCTTCTGTAGTAGTGTCTGATGAATTTTGTTCCAGAGATCGCTCAGAGTTTGAAAAGCTGTCACATCTATAAAATAAAGAAAAAGGGAAATACAGTGCTTATTGTTTATCATCATTAAAACAATGTGTGGATATGGTGTCCAGTTTGAGGTTTGAGAGGTATAGGCTACATACCTAAAGATGCTGAACCTCCCTGTCTCACACTGTGAGAGGAAGAGGTAGTCCATTGGATGGTTGGGATTCATCAGGCTGGGCATCTCAACTCTGCTGTTGCCATAGGCCATGAAGTCATGGTTGGAAGTGAATGACATATTTCGGGAGAGAGCAGGTGAAGGCTGCTGGGAGGTTGGGTTGTGCGAAAAACCTTCCTCTGATTCTGAAAAAACAGATATGTGGGGAGAGAGCAAGAGAGAGATAATATAAGGAATAGAGAGAAAAGAGAGAAGAAATCCATAGTTTCTACATTAGTTCTGAGCTGGCTCAGGATAATGTTACATTCATTAGGCCAGAGTCAAACAGGAATCCTGATCTGTCTCTTGACAAATGTGATCTCTGAGACGTAGTTGTCAATGATCTCCAGCAGGTGGCAGTGGAATGAATTTGAGCAGTGCTTTAAATGCTTTTGCTCTTGTCCATGCCCCTTTACCCTAAACAAAGCCCCTACCATATAGCTATGCAGACTGAGCAGCCCCTCTGCTAAAAGAACATCCACTATGGTACAATATAATCACAACACCTGTGTATGTATAAACATGTTGTATGTTGTATAAACATGTGACATGCATATAAACATTATCTCACCAGCACCATAAAACATAAGAATGAGAAGAAAAAAGAACAGGCAGTTTAAATATGGAAAAAAAGAAAGACCATTCTTAACTTCTCCAAACCATATACATAGTTTGTGTCTGTACAGCGCATTCGGAAAGTACTCAGACCCTTAACTTTTCCACATTTAGTTAGTTTACAGCCTTATTCTAAAATGGATTAAATAAAAATGTCCTCATCAATCTACACACAATAGTCCTTAATGACGAAGCAAAAACAGGTTTTGAATTTTTAGCAAATTTACTAAAAATTAGAAACAGAAATACCTTATTTACATAAGTATTCAGACCCTTTATTATGAGACTCGAAATTGAGCTCAGGTGCATCCTGTTTCCATTTATCATCCTTGAGATGTTTCTTAAACTTGATTGGAGTCCAAATGTGGTAAATTCAATATATTGGACATGATTTGGAAGGCACACACCAGTCTATATTAGGTCCCACAGTTGACAGTGGATGTCAGAGCAAAAACCAAACCATGAGGTAGAAGAAATTGTCCGTAGAGCTCTGAGACAGGATTGTGTCGAGGCATAAATCTGGGGAAGGGTACCAAAAAATGTCGGCAGCATTGAAGGTCCCCAAGAACACAATGGCCTCCGTCGTTCTTAAATTTAAAAAGTTTGGAACCACCAAGACTCTTCCTAGAGCTGGCCGCCCGGCCAAACTGAGCAATCGAGGGAGAAGGGCCTTGGTCAAGTAGGTACCAAGAACCTGATGGTCACTCTGACAGAGCTCCAGAGTTCCTCTGTGAAGATGGGATAACTTTCCAGAAGGACAACCATCTCTGCAGCACTCCACCAATCAGGCCTTTATGGTAGAGTGGCCAGCCGGAAGCCACTCCTCAGTAAAAGGCACATGACAGCCTGCTCGGAGTTTGCCAAATGGCACCTAAAGGACTCTCAGACCATGAGAAACAAGATTCTCTGGTCTGATGAAACCAAGATTGAACTCTTTCGCCTGAATGCTAAGCATCATGTCTGGAGGAAACATGATACTATCCCTATGGTGAAGCATCGTGGTTGCAGCATCATGCTGTGGAGATGTTTTTCAAATGCAGGGACTGGGAGACTAGTCAGGATCAAAGGAAAGATGAACGGAGAAAAGTACAGAGAGATCCTTGATGAAAACCTGTTCCAGCTCGCTCAGGACCTCAGACTGGGATGAATGTTCACCTTCCAACAGGACAACGACCCTAAGCACAGAGCCAAGACAATGCAGGAGTGGCTTCGGGACAAGGCTCTGAATGTCCTCGAGTGGCCTAGCCAGAGCCCGGGCTTGAACCTGATCAAACATCTCTGGAGAGACCTGAAAATAGCTGTGCAGCGACGCTCCCCATCCAACCTGACAAAGATTGAGAGGATCTGCAGAGAATAATGGGAGAAACTCCCCAAATACAGGTGTGCCAAGCTTGTAGCATCATGCCCAAGAAGACTCAAGGCTGTAATCGCTGCCAAAGGTGCTTCAACAAACTACTGAGTAAAGGGTCTGAATACTTATGTAAATGTGATATTTCAAAATGTCTAAAAACCTGTTTTTGCTTTGTCATTATGGGGTATTGTGTGTAGATTGATGAGGGGGAAAAAACTATTTAATCAATTTTAGAACAAGGCTGTAAAGTAACAAAATGTGGAAATTGTCATGGGGTCTGAATAATTTCCGAATGCGCTGTATAGTTGTGTTTTTGAGTTTTCTACTGAAAATGTTTGAGGCAAGGTGCTGACTAGTGGAACACAGCTATAACTATTTGTTTTCTTATAAAATGGTTTTAGTTGAGCAGTGAGACATGCAGACAGGAGCGTGAGATCTATATGGTCAGGATATAAGGGGAAACATCCATGTTATCATCATTGGTCCTCCCAGGATTTCTCCATTGGGCCCAACTAATAGGGAGTTTTTGCTCCCGGCTGCCGTACACCGTCTCAAACGCGGTTAGCTCCAAGGAGTACAGGCTGGATCAAGGGATCCATCGAAGTACAATTGTACCCCGCCTTCCATCTGACATGGAGCGTACCGAAGGGCCCGTTAAGTAGTATTTCACTTAATCATTGGCAATCATCTCGGCTTGGCTTTCAGTAACTGAGTTCATTATAGTTATAAAGACCTAGTACAGTATGGGGGAGATAACATGGGTTTGATCTATAAACGCTTTGTATATTTATATTTCTACAGACAATGAGATGCACTGTGAAAAAATGAATACTGAATGCTCTAATTAGTTATGTATTTATAAGACTCATACTGTAACATCAGGCAGAGCCTAAACTTCTTATTTTTTCAGCACATGAAACAGCAGATAAAACTAAACAATTGTGGCAGTATCTCTTGTGTGTTTCTTTCACAATGGATTTATCACAGTGTGTGGATTGAATTACGTTCACATTCATACATTTAGTATTTTCTTCTTTTTTTGTGTAATGAATAGTCAACAAGTTCAGAATTTCATTGACCTAATGTCTCACATTGTGTTATCTTTCCCAGTTATGTGTAAACCTGGGGTTTGCTACTGTTCCTCTGGGCTATAATCTCTTATCTTTGTCTGGATATCATGTAGTCTGCCCTATCTGCTCCACACAGGCAACACTGTTTTACTAAATGTTCCAACTGCCAACTCTTATTAACTCCAAACCAGGGGGAGAACTGTGGAAAAGACATGAATGCAAGAGAGCATGGTTTCTAAGTGTTCAAGCATCCACATCCAACTGTTCAAGCATCACCCTGGCTGAACTTCCATGCCTGTAGAGAGTTGTAATGTCTATGGCACTATGAGTTTCACAGAGAAAGATAGCTAGTAACGGAATTGGGTAAAATAAATCAGATTTTACTGCAGCTCTGTCCACCGCTTTACTATATGTTTGTAATAAAAAAAATATGTCACTTTGGCACATTTTTCAGATGTAAGTGGTGTCTTTTCAAAATGTTGTAGTTAATCTCAAACCATTTTTTATTAAATATAATTAGTAAAACGTTATTGGTGTATATCACCTTGTCACACCTGTCTTTGTGATTGTCTCCACCCCCCTCCAGGTGTCGCCCATCTTCCCCATTATCCCCTGTGTATTTATACCTGTGTTCTCTGTTTGTCTGTTGCCAGTTTGTCTTGTTTGTCAAGTCCAGCATTTTTGTTCTCAGCTTCTGCTTTTCCCAGTCTCTCTTTTTCTTGCCCTCCTGGTTTTGACCCTTGCCTGTCCTGACTCTGAGCCCGCCTGCCGTCCGGTACCGTTGCCCTACCTCTGGTTCAATGACCCCTGCCTGCCTTGACCTGTCTATTGCCTGCTCTTGTTGGATTATTAAACCATTGTTAATTTGACGTGTCTTCATCTTGGTCTTACATACCTGATACACCTTTTCTATGTGACTTTTCAACTGATACATTATCACATATCTTTCTGCTTAACAAAATCCATCAGTTTACAGTGTATTTCAGATAATGAGTAGAATATATTGTTATATACCACCCAGGTATTTCAGCAGTGCATTGACTGGACACGTCCGGTTTCTTTTATACTGTTTTTCACTCTGTGTATTTAAATACATTATTCTCTACATAACTCATTCTAATAAACTGTACCTACTACTGTACATTGTATTTTTGTTATACTGTTTATACACACTGTCTATTTATATGCTGGATTCTTGACATAGCTCACTGTAATAAATCTACTGCTGTACATATCATTCTTAGTACATATTTGTGGTGTATATATGGATAGATTGTGTTTGGATTACTTATTTAGTGTTATTTGGGTTGTTAACTTAAGGATCTGACCCTTTTTTTAAATGTTTGCCTAACATGACATCTAAATCTAAATGCCTGTAGCTCAGGACCTGAAGCAAGGATATGCATATTATTGATATCATTTGAAAGGAAACACTTTGATGTTTGTGGAAATGTGAAATTAATGTAGGAGAATTTAACACATTAGATCTGGTAAAAGATAATACAAAGAAAAAAACATGTTTTTTTTGTACCATCATCTTTGAAATACAAGAGAGAGGTCACAATGTACTATTGCCGGTGAGGCACAATTTCGATTTTGGCCACTAGATGGCAGCAGCTTATGTGCAAAATTTTAGACTGATTCAATGAACCATTGCATTGCTGTTCAAAATGTTGTATCAAGACTGCCCAAATGTGCCTAATTGGTTTATTAATACATTTTCAAGTTCATAACTGTGCACAAATATAGATTTGTACAGTGCTCAGCTATATACACTGAACAAAAATATAAATGCAACATGCAACAATTTCAAAGATTTTATTAAGTTGCAGTTCAAATAAGGAAATCAGTCAATTGAAATAAATAAATGAGGCCCTAATCTACAGATTTCACATGACTGGGAATACAGATATACATCTGTTGGTCACAGACACCTTAAAAAAGGAAGGGGCGTGGATCAGAAAACCAGGCAGTATCTGGTGTGACCACCATTTGCCTCATGCAGCGAGACGAATCTCCTTCGCATAAGGTTAATCAGGCTGTTGATTGTGGCATGTGGAATGTTGTTCCTCTCCTCTTCAATGGCTGTGCGAAGTTGCTGGATATTGGCGGGAACTGTTACACGCTGTTGTACATGTTGATCCAGAGCATCCCAAACATGCTCAATGGGTGACATGTCTGGTGAGTATGCAGACCATGGAAGAACTGGGACATTTTCAGCTTCTAGGAATTGTGTATAGATCCTTGCGACATGGGGCAGTGCATTATCATGCTAAAACATGAGGTGATGGTGGTGGATGAATGGCATGACAATGGGCCTCAGAATCTCATCACGGTATCTCCATCTATAAAATGCAATTGTGTTCATTGTCCATAGCTTATGCCTGCTCATACCATAAACCCACCTCCATCATGTGGCACTCTGTTCACAACGTTGACATTAGCAAATAGTTCGGCCACACAAGGCCATACACGCTGTCTGCCATCTGCCAGGTACAGTTGAAACCAGGATTCATCCGTGAAGAGCACACTTCTCCAGTGTGCCAGTGGCCATCTAAGAGGAGAATTTGCCCACTGAAGTCAGTTACGACGCCAAACTAAAGTCAGGTCAAAACCCTGGTGAGGACGACGAGCACGCAGATGAGCATCCCTGAGACGGCTTCTGACAGTTTGTGCAGAAATCCTTCGGTTGTGCAAACCCACAGTTTCATCAGCTGTCCGGTTGGCTAGTCTCAAACGATCTCACAGGGGAAGAAGCTGGATATGGAGATCCTGGGCTGGCGTGGTTACACGTGGTCTGTGGTTGTCAGCTGGTTGGACGTACTGCCAAATTTACTAAATCGATGTTAGAGGCGGCTTATGGTAGAGAAATTAACATTCAATTATTTGGCAACAGCTCTGGTGGACATTCCTGCAGTCAGCATGCCAATTGCACACTCCACTCAAAACTTCAGACATCTATGGTGTTGTGTGACAAAACTGCACATTTTAGCTTCTTGACATGCCACACCTGTCAGGTGGATGGATTATCTTGGCAAATGAGAAATGGTCACTAACAGGGATGTAAACAAATTTGTCCACAAAATTTGAGAAAAATTATGTTTTTGTGCGTATGGATCATTTTTGGGGTCTTTTATTTCAGCTCATGAAACATGGGACCAAAACTTTACATGTTGCGTTTATATTTTTGTTCAGTGTATGTAAAATAGGCACTGTATTATTTTGGTTCAGTACAGTAGTTATCTGTTTTGAGACATTTGATTAAGTGACAGTTAAATGTACTGTTAACAAATGACAAGACAATCATATAAAAAGTTATGTGAATATTGCATTAAAAAAAAGAAAAAGAAAATACTTGAATATTGAAAGAGTTATTTGGTGCAGTGAACAAGTGACTTTGTTTGTTGTACAGATGTAGGATCTTAATTTGAGCCAATTTGCTACATCAGGAAAATAATGATTTAGCAACAGAAAATGTGAATTGTTATGTAGATTATAATTAATGAACATCTTTGTAGGGGTTGATACATTTTTCGTAAGGGAAAATCAAGTCAGAAATTTCTAAGTGGAAGTTACAAATTTCAGAAGCCTTTTTAAAACTCAAATACACTACAAGTTTTAAACGTCGTGCATTGTAGGAAAGATCCTGCAACAGGGTGATCAAATTAAGATCCTACATCTGTACTTAGTCAACTGAAAATGAGTTTTGAAACATGAGTCATTTTGATTATCTGTTTAGATTGTTGTACAAAGAGTTGTACCCCACACTAGTGAAAAATGTACCACACACTAGTGAAAAATGTACCACACACTAGGGGAAAATGCATCAAAGTGATGGAAAAAAACTGTAGCACTCAGAATCTCTGCAAAATGATTTGATTATTGCTACAACATTGAGGTAGGTGAGTGCGTGCGTGTATGCATGTGTGAGTGCATTCTTACTTGTGAGTTTGTGTGTGGTGTGTGTGTGCATACATCTTTGTGTTTCTATCATTTAGTGTGCATGTACAGTGCATTGGGACATTTTTCACACCCCTTCCCCTTTCCACATTTTGTTACATTACAGCCTTATTTTAAAATTATTATTATTATTATTTTTTAATCCTCACCAATCTACACACAATACCCCATAATGACAAAGCTGTGTGTGCTGCCCATGCGTGTCAGTGCATTCGGAAAGTACTCAGACCCTTCACTTTTCCACATTTTGCTAGTTTACAGCCTTATTCTAAAATGGATTAAATAAAAATATCCTCATCTCACATTGTATACAGACTTATTTCTCTACTGTATTATTGACTGTATGTTTGTTTTACTCCATGTGTAACTCTGTGTTGTTGTATGTGTCAAACTGCTTTGCTTTATCTTGGCCAGGTCGCAATTGTAAATGAGAACTTGTTCTCAACTAGCCTACCTGGTTAAATAAAGGTGAAATAGAAAATAAATAAATAAAAAGATCTACACACAATAGTCCATAATGACGAAGCGAGAAAAAAAATTGAAATGTTTTGCAAATTTATTAAAAATAAAAGCTGAAATACCGTATTTACATAAGTATTCAGACCCTTTGCTATGAGACTCGAAATTGAGCTCAGGTGCATCCTGTTTCCATTGATCATCCTTGACAGCGGTGACATGTCATTCAGGGCAGGTAGGGCAGAACCCCACCTGTTTTGAGCCACACCTGTTTAGCTATAAAAAATATATATATCTTTTATTTTTGTGTGCCTGTTTTGCATGTTATTTTGGCATTAAAAACGTGTAACATGTCAGTTTGCAAATGATGTAAAATAAATAAATAATTGCGTTAATAAAGCCACGGACAAACGTCTCTTTTTTGCTTTCTTGAGACACTACGTCACTGCAAAATGTACGGTTAGAGCTCGAACATTCAAGCCCCTTGGGTGCTGCCATCAACTTAAATTAGAAGTGCCCATCCAAGAAGGCTCAAAGTCATTGGCCACAGATATTACTACCGCAGCTTTGATTAGACTGATCATATCAACATCATTCTTTCAAAAAGGAGTGATCATCATGCATCAAGTCGGCAATCTACTGGCAAATCCTTTTCAATCCTTGTCATATGAAGAGAAAATATAGATAACACGTTTCAGTGCTCATCAGCCATTGGACATAAACATACACAACAAATTGGAAATCACAAATTAAACAATGAGTGCTAAGGCGCCACTGCAGCCCCGGGTTCGATCCCAGGCTGTGTCACAGCCGGCTGTGACCGGGAGACCCATGAGGCGGCACACAATTGGCCCAGCGACGTCCGGGTTAGGGGAGGGTTCGGTCCCTTTCCCCCTCATAATTTAGCCTACTATTCTGATTTGGTGGTACACATGTAGCCTATAGCCTGTTTTAGAGAAATGTAATCATTGAATATTGTAAGAGTTTTCATTGTCTGCTTATATGCCCACTTGATTTATCCTACGGTTCTGACTTGGTGTACAGGGAGAATACTGTAAGAATGGCCCACGTTCAGAATTCTGTCACTGTACATTTCAAAAGTGCTGAACATTTTTTTATATTGACTACCTTCGTCCTAGCTCGCTCATTAATGTCTTAATCCAAATTACGGATTCACTCTTATCCGCTCCTCGTCCCCTTATGCCATAGTTTGTACATCTCAATTGTCGGTAGAAACCACATTTGTTTAAGCAAATCAGTCATATCAGCTATGTTTTTTTTAAAGACTGTAAATGAATCTGAATGAACTGTTTCACTGCCAGAAAAGGCTCCGATGATAGCCAGGTGTAGCAGTGATAAGGATTCACTACATGGTGCTGAAAAGATTGGGACATCTTTATGTAGGCCCTAACAGTTTGTTGGCACCATTTGTCACCGTTATAGTGCAATTAATCTATTGTTTAGTGTTGTGTTGTGCTGTGTAGTGGCTTTGCTGGCAATGTGGGGAGTTTGCCCCACCAAGATATACATGCTAAAATCGCCACTGATCCATGAGATGTTTCTACAACTTGATTGGAGTCCACCTGATGTAAATTTTATTGATTGGACATCATTTGGAATGGGACACACCTATCTATATAAGGTCTCACAGATGACCGTGCATGCAGAGCAAAAACCAAGCCATGAGGTCGAAGGAATTGTCCATAGAGCTCCGTGACAGGATTGTGTCAAGGCAGAGATCTGGAAAAGGGTACCAAAAAATCTCTGCATCATTGAAGGTCCCCAAGAACACAGTGGCCTCCAATGGAAGAAGTTTTTATTTGTCATTATGGGGTATTGCGTTCAGATTTATGAGGGTAAAAAACTATGTAATCTGAATACTTTCCGAATGCACTGTACATCAGGGTCCCTTTGCAAAACAGGTTATAACCTCCAGAGCCTTTCCTGGTTAAATAAAGGTTAAATAAAATATATTCTGCTCATACTATTCATAAAATTGTTTACCATCAATAAATCGTATGTATTTCAATGTCATTGCATAAGTGACATCAGTACATTTCTTGAGCCCAATAACTTTATCGGCCCAAAACTTTAGAGGCAGTATAACACTTGTCCTGCAGCAGTAATGATTGAAACATCTCCTTTAAATGCAATGCAAAACTGCACATGACAAATTAATATTGTCCTTTCATTGACTTACCAGTCATCATCAGATTACCACGTAAATGGTATATTATCTCAGTCTTGAATTTATATATCCTTCCTTAAACATGCCTACATGACTACTCTGTCATAGGATGAAAGCCTCCAACAATAGTTGAATACCAAACTGTTTCTCTATATTCTTTGTTGAAATTGAACACATAAATGTGATTTTGGAACTAATACTAATAATTCATTTAATTTGTAAAGCGCATTTCTCACACCCAAGGCGCTTAAACTGTGACTGTAATGAACTGCGTCTCTGTGCGAGTTCCTTACCTGTCCCATCATCCATACTCAGAGGTCCAAAGTGACAGATCTCCCTGATCTGACTGACCCAAATGTTCATCTCCTCCTCAGTCTTGGCCACCAGGTAGAACATGCGAGACGACGTCTTGACAACGAAGAGGTGCTGGTTCTGGAACTCCCTCTTGACCAGGCGTTGCTCCGTCTGCATCTGCACCTCACACTCTCTCAGGTCGATGGTGCGGATGGGCTTCTTTGAGGTCTTGTTTCGGTAGTACTCCAACACATCTGGGTTCCCACTCATACGTCCTCTTTGAAGAACAAACCAACGTCTCCTCCATGCCTAGGGGACAGGGAACTACGCAGATTAACATACTGTACTGTTGCACCTTGTACTTATAGACAAATCAATATAATACAATTATTCTGCACACATATGTAGACTAGTTGCCTTAGTTGGTTAGTAACCTTAGAAATATTTGGTTGGTAATAATGGTTGGTGTATTTTTATGTGACTTTAGGTTCAACCATGGCCTCAGCAATAGAATGTTGCTGTTCTCTATCAATGTTTATTTCATAGTTTATAAACAGAACCATCAGTGATACATTAAAACATGGTAGCTCAATACAGAAACATGTGAACTATTTTTATGTCCCCTGACTGTGACTAAAGATTCTTTGTACAAAGCACTGTCTTTATCCTCGTATAGTTTCCAGCATTGTGACCTGTGTCAATCAGTTTATGTCACACACAATGCATCGGGGAACATACATTTTTAGGCATGGAAAATGTATCACTGCTCTTCTGACCACGTTCATTTAGCAACACAACCTTAATTTACCACAGCTATAGACAACACCCTTTTTCTTGCTTTTGGTACGGTTGTTGTGAGGAACTGACAACAACGTTTCCCAGAAGTGCTGAGAAGAGGAAGTTAATTCTATGTAGAAGAGAAGGTCTGACACGAACAAAAAGCTAATTGTACTGCAGTGTGGGTCACTAACGTATTGGGGAAGATTAAAAAGGCAACCTCTTTTTCTGCTGCAGTTTTCCATGCCAGAATGGATACCGATTAGTATAGGAGGGGTTTTGTTTTCAGTAATGCTATGAGAATTTGATACTTAGCTGGCTCTCTTCATTTTGATACTGAATAAGTAGGCCTAACTGAAGTACTTAAAAATGTTGGTCTTGACCTCATGTTCACTCACATGGGCTATGAGTCATATGTCCATCTATATACTAACTGTCAAATATTCATGACTGACTTCCATCGGCCTACTACGTCTGTTCTTCAAACTTCACCCATGTACTATTTAAAGCCATTTCCATTACCACCTTTTTAGCAGCAGTTGTATATTTGTATACCGTTGACTAATAAATTCAGTATTCAGGTGATTCATGCATTATTCTACCTGTCATACATCTGTTGTCATGGAACACTGGATGGTCTGAAATGAAATCATAGCTGTTTTTGAGCTTTGAGAGTAAATTTGATGAAACAACCTATCAGAAAGAAGAAATGTGATTTGTTTTGAAGAGGCAGTAGTATTAGCATATTGGCAACAACACTTGTTGTAGCTGTGTTACACTATTATTCCTATCTCAGTTGACAAAGGAAATGTGTGCTATAACCCACCAGCCACCAATTTCAGGAATATATTGTTTATCTTTGTGATGATCTTTCAAGAGAGTTATGAACATGCTCAGAACGTTTGTTTGAAACCAAAACTCTGTCTTGTTGTGCCCACACTCATATTCAAATCAATCATAAACAGTGAACAAGTTGTAAATCCTCATTTGCATCACACAGTGCTAGGACAGAGGACAGAGATACAGAGAGTAGGGCAGCTCATGTTCATCATCAGTGCTACATGTTCAGTATGTCAAAGCATATTGAAAATGCATGATGTGAGAATAATTAACACACACATACGCATGCACACACTAGCACACGCACTCTACACACATGTACATTGTAATATTGTTGTATGGTGGTGTTAAACATTTTGTATTCTAGATATGTAGTGGAGTAATAATGTTATATGATGTACCGTTTTATCTTTGGTTTTATTTGTGATGTAAGTGCCTTAATGTGTTTGGACCCCAGGAAGAGTAGCTGCTGCCTTGGCTGCAGCTAATGGGGATCCCTAATAAAAACAATACAAAAAACCCCTAACGGGAAATATCCTCACACTCTAGAAACCTCTACAGAATCATGCGTAAAAACACTTCCTTGTTGTGGTGATAATGGCCTTATTGAGTGCGAACTCAACTCTGCTGGAAGATAAACTAGGCCTATTCTATTGAGAGTGATGTTTTTAAACCATACAATTTTTGTTTGGAACATGTTTCCCCATGATATTTTTTATAAAATGTCACACAATTATTATGTTATGTAGAATATTAAAACATTGAACTATTTTACCACTACAGATCCTTTAATTTGTTTTGTTGACCCTTACGCAGGCATTGCCTTTTTAAAATTTAAATGTGGTTAACTTGTGTATTTATGTATGTTAATTTATGGGCCACTGGCAATGCTAGCTGTGACCTCTGTGTGTTGGAGAATTTTAACTGTCTGTGACTTTCACTCTCTGAGTCTCATCATTAGTGTTTCTAAGAGCTAGCTGCTCTGGGCCTTCACTTGCTATGTGTAGGGAATGATGAGCCCAATGTATGCCCACACACTTTTCTCTTGTGTATGGTTAGTCTGGTCCTTGCAAAGGGAAACATTGTCCTTCCTGTTTGTCTGTGTCCTCCACAAAGCCCTTGAACTATTTTCCACCAAATAGTATTTCTGAAGTGACTCTCTTTCCAGTGAATTACCACTGCCCCCTTAATCTGTGCTAGTTTTCAGAAAAGCCATCCTCCTCTCTACTCTGTAGACTACTCTCTACTCTGTAGACTACTCTCTACTCTGTAGACTACTCTCTACTCTGTAGACTACTCTCTACTCTGTAGAGAGGAAGTGCAAACAGCCATCATAAAGCCTGGTCATTTCTGCCTGTCGGGTCATTTTGTACTGCTTGGCAGCGACAGTACTTCCCATGTTTTGCAATACACACCCAAATTTCACAGAATGAGAGGCCAACAGTCTCAACACACATCCCAGAATGGGTGGCCTCCCCCTTTCCTCCCTACACAACAACATTCTCACATGACCCCTACAGAAACATTGCAGATTGCCAGGCACTTGTCCCAGTTCACTTTTGGTCAAACATGCTAATCCAGACATGTTAACATTAGAGTATAATACACTTGAATTATTAATAAGAGGTAAACCCATCTGCAAAAAATATAAAATTCTAAACAAAGTTAAAAAATTGTAAACATTATGGTTTATAAGCCGTTTGATATGTTTAAAATACATGTGCATTTACTGAAGGAAATTAAAATGCTATTTTCACAGTGCATTAACGATTCACATCAGCATGACCAGCAGTTATAACAGCATGTCCTACAGTATGTAATGGCCACTATTATAATGAGGAGGAAGACACTGGTGAGGTTGCATGAAAACACTGTTTACAAAAAGGCATACAATGGTCATTATTCTACATGCCTCTGCAAGCTTCATTTCAGAAAAGAAACCAACAGTATCTTGTGAACTAACGGCATAGCAGTGCAGCTGTGTTGATAACTGAGACCCCCCCCCCCACACACACACACACACACACACACACACACACACACACACACACACACACACACACACACACACACACACACACACACACACACACACACACACACACACACACACACACACACACACACACTGAACTGGTACTACTACTGCTTGGCTATAATGCATCACAATAGCACAGATGCAAGCAACCCGCCCAGCCTGTTCCCCTACTCACGTATCTCTTTAGTTTCTTCTCAGGGGGAGATTTGATGAGCCAGCCAGTGCAGACCACATCCCCTGCACTCATCTTGACTGCAGAGGGAATCCGGCGTGTTTTCTGGATATAATTGTCTTTAGCACTGATGGCTGCTGCTGCTGCTGTGAAACTGTGAGCAGCACCAGGCGATTCCTGTGTTCTTGTATACAGCCTGCAGCCGTACCAAAAGGAGGAAGTCAAGCCATTGATCACACTGACAGACAAGGGGAGATGGAGAGAGAGAGAGGGAGGGAGGGAGGAAGAAAAAGGAGGGGAAGAGAGAGAGGGGGAGATGTGTGTATGCTTGTCTGTAGATGTGTGTGGGTCTGCAGATTGTGTGGGTCTGACAGAGAGAGTGAGAGAGAGAGAGAGAGAGAGAGAGAGAGGGAGAGAGAGAGAGAGAGAGAGAGAGAGAGAGAGAGAGAGAGAGAGAGAGAGAGAGAGAGAGAGAGACGTCTGTCTGTCTGTCTGTCTGTCTGTCTGTCTGTCTGTCTGTCTGTCTGTCTGTCTGTCTGTCTGTCTGTCTGTCTGTCTGTCTGTCTGTCTGTCTGTCTGTCTGTCTGTCTGTGTTTACAGAGAAAAGACCAGCACATGAGAATATTTTTTTCTAAACAGAGCAGCACTCATGTGGATGAGCTGTAGTTGAACTGTGTCTGGCTGAAAAGTGCTGTGGAGGGAGTTTCATGAGCCATCTGTCACATCAGCCCTCGCAATGTTCAATGTCTTAGTGTCAGAATACCGGTGTGTACCAAAATAACAACCTCAGTCCTAGAACAACAACCATATCTACATGTACATACTACCTCAATCAGCCTGACTAACCGGTGTCTGTATGTAGCCTCGCTACTTTTATAGCCTCGCTACTATATATAGCCTGTCTTTTTACTGTTGTTTTATTTCTTTACTTACCTATTGTTCACCTAATACCTTTTTTGCACTATTGGTTAGAGCCTGTAAGTAAGCATTTCACTGTAAGGTCTACACCTGTTGTATTCGGCGCATGTGACAAATAAACTTTGTTTTGATTTGAAATAAATAACAAAATACGATTTATTTGTTATTTTGTTTGTGCATGTTAAATGCACTAACAGAGGAAAAATATTATAGCAAACCTTGGTATTGCATTTTTCATGTAAATTCTATAAAAACCTTTCGAATTTGAAACATAGAACTGATTACAATAGGCTGCTTGTAGGGGAAATGAAATAACTAGGGTTATTGATGTAGGATAATTTAGTGAAGGAGACATCATGCTTTGGTTTAGGATGCCTCTGCCTGGTAAAAATAAAAACATAACAACAACAACTAAAACTGCGCTGTTGGTCGAAGGCCAAATGATTTAGGGCTCAACATGATTGTAAAAAATATACACAGTGCCTTCAGAAAGTATTCACACCACTTGACTTCCACATTTTGTTGTGTTACAGCCTGAATTTAAAATGGATTCAATTGAGATTGTTTGTCACTGGCTTACACACAATACCACATATTGTCAAAGTGTAATTATATTTTTATAAATTGTAAAATTAAAAGATGAAATGTCTTAAGTCAATACGTATTCAACCCTTTGTTATGGCAAGCCTAAATAAGTTCAGGAGTAAAAATGTGCTTAACAAATCACATAATAAGTTGCATGGACTTACTGTGTGCAATAATAGTGTTTAACATGATTTTTGAATAACTACCTAATCTCTGTACCCCACACAGATTCAACCACAAAGACCAAGGAGGTTTTCCAATGCCTCGCAAAGAAGGGAACCTATTGGTAGACAGGTAAAAAAAAAGCAAACATGAAATATCCCTTTGAGCATGGTGAAGTCATTAATTACATGTTGGATGGTGAGTCAAAACATCCCGTCACTACAAAGATACAGGCGTCCTTCCTAACTCAGTTGCCAGAAAGGAAGAAAACCGCTCAGGGATTTCACCATGAGGCCAATGGTGACTTAGGGATAGCCCCCTTTTTTAAATTTTCACCTAAATGACATACCCAAATCTAACTGCCTGTACCTCAGGCCGTGAAGCAAGGATATGCACATTCTTGGAACCACCTGAATGTAGGAGAATATAACACAATAGACCTGGTAGAAGAAAATACCACCATCTTTGAAATGCAAGAGAAAGGTACCAGTTCTAGCCATCACTCTGATTGTAATTCCGATAGTGTCCACAAGATGGCAACGGTGTATGTGCAAAGTTTCAGACAGATAACTTGAAGAATGAGTGAACTACAAGACTTTTAGTGTGAAGTCCCCAGGTACGTTTGGGCAAATCGTGAAGGAGACATTCGCATTCATATTACATTTTTCTGCAAGAATATCGTAAAATCTGTAAACTTGGACTTTTATTTAGCTTTCCAAGTATTAGTAGCCATATTATAAGTTCAACATTTGCAAAACAACCAGTATTCATTACTTCATAACTCTGAATATTCTTATAATTTCTGTCCAAAATGAAAAGGCATACTGTCGTACAAGGTTAGTAGCTACATTTTATGACATATACATGGTTTCCGGATACTCCCGTAAAGCCCAGCCCATTGACTATCTAGCTAGCTTTGTTTGACCCCGATTGGTGCTTATTTGACAAAGATACATTCGTTCAAGTGATGACTGCCCGCGTCATCGGCGTGCCATGAAGGCGTCGCTCTCTGACCAAATATGGTGTCCTATAGGATATGCTACACCCCTAATGATATAGTGAAGTCTTGTTACCTTCTAGGATCTCTGAGGAATACATACGAACGTGATTTGACTCGTTGAAACAACGTTCAGGGTGAGATTTTCACAGATTTTCCTTTCTTTGCAAATTGAATGAGTGGAAATACTTTCTTTGCAAATTGAATGAGTGGAAATACAAAATCGATTGTGCATGCTATATGGACCTTTTTAGGATATGAAAAAGGATTTTATCTAACAAAACTACACTTCATGTTATCTCTGGGACCCTTTCGATGATAAATCAGAGCAAGATTTCAGAATGTATGTCACACCCTGGCCTTAGTTGTCTTTGTTTTCTGTAATATTTTGGTTAGGTCAGGGTGTGACAGGGGGGATGTTTGTCTGTATTTGTCTCGTCTTGGGTGGTTGTATGGTATAGGGGGTTTAGTAGAGTGTATGGGTTTGTGTTGAGTGTAGGTGTCTAGGTATGTCTATGGTTGCCTGAATGGTTCTCAATCAGACAGCTGTCATTCATTGTCTCTGATTGGGAGCCATATTTAAGGGACCCATAGGCATTAGGTTAATGTGGGTAATTGTCTATGTTTAACGTTTGTAGCTTGTGTATGCACTTACGTTTGTAGCTTCACGGTCGTTTGTTGTTTTGTTTTGTAAAAGTGTTCGTTTTTCGTGTTTCATCTTCAAAAATAAAATAAGATGTATTTCTCTCACGCTGCGCCTTGGTCCACTCTTCCTCAAAGTTACGACGATCGTGACAGAATTACCCACCATACCAGGACCAAGCAGCGTGAATCAAGGCAGCAGCAGCGAACGCACGATTATAGGAATTGGGAGGAAATTCTGGACAGCGGAGGACCCTGGGCACAACCGGGAGAATATCGCCGCCCCAAAGCTGAGCTGGAGGCAGCGAAAGCAGAGAGGCGGCGGTATGAGGAGGCAGCACGGAAGCAGGAGAAGGATCTGGGCTATACAACCTGGGAGGAGATCGATAGGTGGGCGATCGACCCAAGGAGAGTGCCGGAGCCCGCCTGGGATTCGATGGAGCAATGTGCGGAGGGATACCGGCGAATGGAGGCAGCACGACGAAGCGGTAGGAAGCCTGTAAATCAAGCCCAAAAATTTATTGGGGGGGTGGGGGGGGAGGCTAAAGGGTAGTGTGGCGAAGTCAGGTAGGAGACCTGCGCCAACTTCCCGATCTTACCGTGGAGAGCGAGAGTACGGGCAGACACCGTGTTATGCGGTAGAGCGCATGGTGTCTCCTGTACGTGTACATAGCCCGGTGCGGTACATACCAGCTCCTCGTATCGGCCGGGCTAGATTGAGTATTGAGCCGGCTCAACGCGTCTGGTCTCCAGTGCGTCTCCTCGGGCCGGCATACATGGCACCAGCCTTACGCATGGTGTCCCCGGTTCGCCAACACAGCCCAGTGCGGGTTATTCCACCTCCCCGCACTGGTCGGGCTACGGGGAGCATTCAACCAGGTAAGGTTGGGCAGGCTCAGTGCTCAAGGGAGCCAGTACGCCTGCACGGTCCGGTATTTCCGGCGCCACCTCCCCCGCCCCAGCCCAGTACCACCAGTGCCTATACCACGCACCAGGCCTACAGTGCGCCTCAGCCGGCCAGAGTCTGCCGTCTGCCCAGCGGCGCCTGAACTGCCCGTCTGCCCAACGCCGTCTGAGCTGTCCGTCTGCCAAGCGCCGCCTGCGCTGCCTGTCTGTACTGAGCCTTCAAAGCCGCCCGTCTGTCCTGAGCCTTCAAAGCCGCCCGTCTGTCCTGAGCCTTCAAAGCCGCCCGTCTGTCCTGAGCCTTCAAAGCCGCCCGTCTGTCCTGAGCCTTCAAAGCTGCCCGTCTGTCCTGAGCCTTCAGAGCCGTCCGTCAGTCAGGAGCCGCTAGAGCCGTCCGCCAGTCAGGAGCCGCTAGAGCCTTCCGCCAGACAGGAGCCGCTAGAGCCTTCCGCCAGACAGGAGCCGCCAGAGCCTTCCGCCAGACAGGAACCGCCAGAGCCTTCCGCCAGACAGGAGCCGCCAGAGCCTTCCGCCAGACAGGAGCCGCCAGAGCCTTCCGCCAGACAGGAGCCGCCAGAGCCTTCCGCCAGACAGGAGCAGCCAGAGCCTTCCGCCAGACATGACCAGCCAGAGCCGTCATCCAGCCATGACCAGCCAGAGCCGTCATCCAGCCATGACCAGCCAGAGCCGTCATCCAGCCATGACCAGCCAGAGCCGTCAGCCAGCCATGACCAGCCAGAGCCGTCAGCCAGCCATGACCAGCCAGAGCCGTCAGCCAGCCATGACCAGCCAGAGCCGTCAGCCAGCCATGACCAGCCAGAGCCGTCAGCCAGCCATGACCAGCCAGAGCCGTCAGCCAGCCAGGATCTGCCAGAGCCGCCAGTCAGCCAGGATCTGCCAGAGCCGCCAGTCAGCCAGGATCTGCCAGAGCCGCCAGTCAGCCAGGATCTGCCAGAGCCGCCAGTCAGCCAGGATCTACCAGAGCCACCAAAGCGGGTATTGACAATGGTGGAGTGGGGGCCACGTCCCGCACCCGAGCCGCCGCCATAATAAGGCCCACCCCGGACCCTCCCCTTCTGTGTCAGGTTTTGCGGCCGGAGTCCGCACCTTTGGGGGGGGTGGGGTACTGTCACGCCCTGGCCTTTGTTATCTTTGTTTTCTGTAATAGTTTGGTTAGGTCAGGGTGTGACAGGGGGGATGTTTGTGTGTTTTTGTCTCGTCTTGGGTGGTTGTATGGTATAGGGGGTTTAGGTAGAGTAGATGGGTTTGTGTTTGAGTGTAGGTGTCTAGGTATGTCTATGGTTGCCTGAATGGTTCTCAATCAGAGACAGCTGTCATTCATTGTCTCTGATTGGGAGCCATATTTAAGGCAGCCATAGGCAGTAGGCTTTTGTGGGTAGTTGTCTATGTCTATGTTGCATGTTAGCACTTAGTCTTTTACAGCTTCACGTTCGTCTGTTTGTTGTTTTGTTTTCGTCTTCCAATAAAAGAAGATGTATTTTTCACACGCTGCGCCTTGGTCCACTCATTGTCCTCAAGACGATCGTGACAACGATCAACAAAAGACTAGGGACCTTCAGATTGACACGTACAAAGAACAGCACTACTTCTTCATTTCTCGAAAGAAAAACATCGACCAATTTCTAAAGACTGTTGGCATCTAGTGGAAGCCATAGGAACTGCAACCAGGTTCCTAATAAATAGGGTTTCCCATAGAAATATATTGGAAAATCATATGACCTCAATTTTTCCCCCCCTGGATGGTTTGTCCTCGGGGTTTCGCCTGTCAAATCAGTTCTGTTATACTCACAGACATGATTTTAACAGTTTTAGAAACTTTAGAGTGTTTTCTATCCAAATGTATGCATATCCTAGCTTCAGGGCCTGAGTAACAGGCTGTTTACTTTGGGCACGCTTTTCATCTGGACGTCAAAATACTGCCCCCTAGCCTTAAGAAGAATATTTATTAAAACAGTTACAGAGTTTAATCGCTATGACAGGAGAAAACTGAGGATGGATCAACACCATTGTAGTTACTCCACAATACTAACCTAATTTAGGGTGGCAGGTAGCCTAGCGGTTAGAGTGTTCGGCCAAAAACAGTAAAGGTTGCTAGTTCAAATCCTAGCTGAGAGGTGAACAATTGGTTGACGTGCCCTTGAGCAAGACACTTACCCTAGTTGCTCTGGATAATAGCATCTACTAAATGACTACAATTTTAATTGACAGAGTGAAAAGAAGGAAGCCTGTACAGAAGAAAAATGTTCCTGTTTGGATTAAGGCACTAAACTTGTAACTTTTTTCCTGAATACAAAGTGTTATGTTTGGGGCAAATCCAATACAACACATTACTGAGTATCACTCTCCATATTTTCAAGCATAATGGTGGCCGCATCATGTTATAGGTATGCTTGTAATCGTTAAGGACTGGGGAGTTTTTCAGGATAAAAAAAATAAACTGAATGTAGCTAAGCACAGGCAAAATCCTAGAGGAAAATAATTCCACCAGACACTGGGAGATCAATTCACATTTCAGCAGGACAATAACTTAAAATACAAGTCTAAGTCTACCCTGGAGTTGCTTAACAAGAAGACAGTGAAAGTTCCTGGGTGGCCGAATTACAGTTTTGACTTAAATCTACTTGAAGATCTATGACAAGACCTGAAGCGATGATCAACAACCAATTTGACAGAGCTTGAAGAATTTTGAAAATAATAATGGGCAAATGTTGCACAATGCAGGTGTGGAAAGCTCTTAGAAAATTTACCCAGAAAGACTCACAGCTGTAATCACTGCCAAAGGTGCTCCTACAAAATATTGACTCTGGGGTGTGAATACTTATATAAATGTCTTTATTTATTTTTCAATAAATTTGCAAACATTTCTAAAAACATGTTTTCACTTTGTCATTATGAGGTATTGTGTGTAATCTACACACAATACCCCATAATGACAAATCAAAAACAGGTAAATTTGGTTTTTAGCAAATGTATATAAAAAAATACAGAAATACCTTATTTACATAAGTATTCAGACCCTTTGCTATGAAACTCGAAATTGAGCTCAGGTGCATCCTGTTTCCATTGATAATCCTTGAGATGTTTCTACAACTTGATTGGAGTCCACCTGTGGTAAATTCAATTGAATGGACATGATTTGGAAAGGCACACATCTGTCTATATAGCTTCCACAGTTGACAGTGCATGTCAGAGCAAAAACCAAGCCATGAGGTCGAAGGAATTGTCCGTAAAGTTCAGAGACAGGATTGTGTCCAGGCACAGATCTGGGGAAGGGTACCAAAAAATGTCTGCAGCATTGAAGGCCCCCAAGAACACAGTGGCCTCCATCATTTTTAAAATGGAAGAAGTTTGGAACCACCAAGATTCTTCCTAGAGCTGGCTGCCCGGACAAACTGAGCAATCAGGGGAGAAGGGCCTTAGTCAGGGAGGTGACCAAGAACCTGATGGTCACTCTGACAGAGATCCAGAGCTCCTCTGTGGAGATGGGAGAACCTTCCAGAAGGACAACCATCTGTGCAGCACTCCACCAATCAGGCCTTTATGGTAGAGTGGCCAGATGGAAGCCACTCCTCAGTAAAAGGCACATCACATCCCGCTTGGAGTTTTCCAAAAGGCACCTAAAGACTCTCAGACCATGAGAAACAAGATTCTCTGTTCTGATGAAACCAAGATTCAACTCTTTGGCCTGAATGCCAAGCGTCACCTCTGGAGGAAACCTGGCAGCATCCCTAAGGTTAAGCATGGTGGTGGCAGCATTATGCTGTGAGGATGTTTTTCAGAGTCAGGGACTGGGAGACTAGTCAGGATCGAGGGAAAGATTAACGGAGCAAAGTACAGAGAGATCCTTGATGAAAACCTACTCCAGAATGCTCAGGTCCTCAGACTGGGGCGAAGGTTCACCTTCCAACAGGACAACGACCCTAAGCACACAGCCAAGACAATGCAGGAGTGGCTTCAGGACAAGTTTTTGAATGCCCTTGAGTGGCCCAGCTAGAGACTTGATCCCGATCAAACATATCTGGAGTGACCTGAAAATATCTGTGCAGCGATGCTCCCCATCCTACCTGACAGAGGATCTGCAGAGAAGAATGGGAGAAACTCCCCAAATACAGGTGTGCCACGCTTGTAGTGTCATACTCAAGAAGACTTGAGGCTGTAATTACTGCCAAAGGTGCTTCAACAAAGTGCTGAGTATCACTAGGATCACTATTCACTTTAAACAATGCCTCTTTAAATAATGCCACTTTAATAATGTTTACCTATCTTACATTACTCATATCACATGTATATACTGTATTTTATACCATCTACTGCACCTTGCCTATGCAGCTCGGCCATCGCTCATCCATATACTTAAATGTACATATTCTCATTTACCCCTTTAGATTTGTGTGTATTAGGTAGTTGTTGGGAATTGTTAGATTACTTGTTAGATAGTACTGCACTGTTGGAACTAGAAGCACAAGCATTTCGCTACACTAGCATTAACATCTGCTGACCATGTGTATGTGCAATCAAATTTGATTTGATTTGATATGAAAGTAAAGGGTCTGACTACTTACGTAAGTGTTATATTTCAGTAGTTTTTTCTTTATAAATTTGCAAACAATTATAAAAACCTGTTTTTTCTTTGTCATTATTGGGTATTGTGTGTAGATTGATGAGGGGAAAAAACAATTGAATCCATTTTAGAATAAGGCTGTAACGTAACAAAATATGGAAAAAGTCAAGGGGTCTGAAAACTTTCAGAATGCACTGTATATTAATTAAATGCTCTAGCTTGTCATGCTGAACAAGATACATGGCTGGTGAACGAGACAGTAAAGATTTATCCCTGATTGCCATCTTGTGGTAGATACTGTATCTAGCAGGCCTAATTTCAACGAAATACAGGCTTAATTTCTAAGAATATGGTTAATAAACTTTATTGAGGATTAACTCTCTTATTTTACTTATTTTAAACAAAAACAAAAAACTCAATTTTTAAAATACTTTTGTTTCCAAAGGATAGCCTACCTTATAAACAAATGATGTATAGCTCCAAATTATGTTGGATTGTTATTCTTTGTGAATTAGATGTGTTATAGAAATCACCAAGTGCTGTACATGTGAACATATGATGGGATGCACCATTGTTTTTGTTGATGCCCACTATTTTAAGATTTTCACACATTATAGAAAAAAACAAAATGTGTTACCTTCTCAATTATATTAATTTCCAAGGTTATTATCATCATGTATAAATTATATCAATATTATTGAGAACGTTCTAGTGGTATAAATTGTGTTATCGCGGTATTTCACTATTGTAAACCAGCGAGAAATTACGAAAGGGGCGTATTCTCTCGTGTACATTCTATTTAATAGCTACGTGAAATCAGCGACATTAAGCCACACTAAGCGACACTAACGGGTCCCAAGTCGCGCAAAAAGCTTCAAAACAAAATCATATATTTACCTGAACACTATCACAAATTGTATTATAGTTTGTCTGTTTCAAGATGTGTTCTGTCTTTCTGATCCTACCCTCATCTTTTCGTGTTATTTTAATAGATATTAAGGCTCATGGTTAAGTTCTAGAGGTTATTTGTAAATATTCTGCCAAGGTAGGTAAATAAACAAAAAAATGAAATCATTCTATTTTAATAAGGGGACATATTTATTAAACATCAATGTTACATGTAAATGAGTTGAAAAGGAATTAATGATTGAAACTTAAATATTCTAATATTAGTTTAATTTCCATTCCACTGGATGGCACTGTCCCCCATGCTGCTCCACATCAGGCGTCTGAGGATTAAACTAGTCAAACACATGCATTGGTAGATGTGGTGTGCATGGTTATAAACTTTACAATTATTACACTGTTATTGACTGTTATAAACACATATTACATTGTACATTGTTATTACATTGTTAAAACAACAAACCTACATTGTGAAGAGTGGGTGAAATCATAAAGGGTTTGCAGAAACACATGAGCTGAAGGGGGAAAGTTGTCCTTATAAAATAAGTTACAAGAGGAGAACCAAGAAATAACTCACAGACAGTCAGACAGACAGACATGTAACCACTTATCTGAAGCTGATGAGGTTGTTGTAGATGAGACTGAGTTTCAAGTAACCAATAGGATTTGATATGCTGTATTCATGTACATTTTTCTCAGTAGCCCCTACTAATTCTGCTCTCACCTAGATATTCCCGCTACTCACATCACCTATCATAACCACCAAAGCCATTCCCTGCTCACTCAGCTCCTGAAACTGGTCACACTCTGCCCTTCCAAACACCCACATTCCTACACCATCCACAAACACCTCCTCCTCCCTCAGGCCTACTAAGGGGTAAATATCACTCCCTACATTGACTCCTCCCATACCTTCCACCCCAAGATTCTTGCCATCATACTAAATACCAGTGTGGTCCAAGGCAGAATCATTCCCTGTGGCTACATTAATCCTGGTCCCTCGGCCATCATTCAGGCACACCAGCTCTTTCACCTCTGTTCCCCATGTTCCCCTGCCAGAGTGTGTTATGTGAATTAAATCACCACGCCACATTATCTTGTATAGTGTTGTCATAGAGGACTTAAATCAAATAAAAATACATGTCAGCAGTGGTAGTAGATTTCTGCTGAATAAAATTGCCTGATGACGCAAACTTTGATTGTATAACACTGTATAACACTATTAGTGTATGAGGATTCCAAATCACCCCCTTTATTGGATACAACTTGTATTGTTCCAATAGTACAGTAACAAATAGCTGTAAAGTGCTGTAATGACAATACGGTTTTGGTAACAGTTGATTGTCCTCAAATAAACTATTGAATGACGTAAATATAGCCGTCAAAATGATCAATGCTTTGTAGTTAGGTACCTTTTGTAATATTATTTTATTTTCTGAGCTGCAGCCCATAGGTACAATGTATGAAATAATGAATTTAAATGTTTAAGTAACTTTAAACTATAACCGTTCTGATTTTAAATTTACAAACGTACTGTAAGTCTAGTAAACATTTTTAGGGGACTTTTATTATGAAATGTAGTCGTTTGATAATGTGACCTTAATGTCGCTAGGTTCACAATGCTCTATCTAATGACGTACCAAGCCTATTTGCTGTATAATAACTTACAGTCTGGTCTAAAAACTAATGATAAAAGAAAAGTCCACAGAATGTCAGATGAAGAGATTCCGTCAACTTCCAGAGAGCCTTTACCCGAAGATGAAGAGGTGAGCATTTGAAAGCAGACATTTTCTTTTCCAGAAATATGAGATAGAGTGTTAGTAGCTAGCTAGAAGTTTGCAGTATTGTTGATTTGGGGGGGAACATGGCGGGAAGGAGGCTTACACATCTGCATAGCTCTCTACAGATGCTAGCTAACTAGATACCACCAGGTCAAACGCTGACCAGAAAACATTAGCTACAATGTTTGTCGTCGTGCAGTTGAGAGAAATGTAGCCAACATTCCCGTAGACTTTTAAATCCTGCCAATTTCAGTCTGACAAACCTTGGAGTCCCAGAGCAACCCAACTGACTGTATCTGTAGCTTGTCGTCTGTTTCACTTAGCCCAGGCAGCACACCGCACAGTCGCATGCAGCAAGACCAGCCCAGAGCAAATCAGCTGTCTACTTTCAACACTAACGTTAGCTGCTTGTTGCGCTCTGGGGACTGTCAATTGGCTACAGTAGCTAACAATTTAATGTTTATGAAGAACATTCGTGGTGAGGTGTACCTAACTGCTTGAACTTTAACATCGGTTCAATTGAAGGCATAACTTATTGCACATTTTATAATAAATAATATGTGAACGTGCTCAAAATTTATTATAATTGATTGTGCAACAAGCATCACATGTAGCAAACTTTCTCGACCTTCAACCATAAATCTATATTGATTAAACGTATTATAGAATAATGTTGCATGAATTCACAGGAAATGGTATACAATACACAGCACATTCCCGTATAAGATCACTGAAATAGCCATACAAAATTGTTTTAAATTGCACATTACATTGATTAAATGTTAGTGAATCATATGCCAAATAAATATGTACAATTCAGTGAGCAAGTCATAAAGTAGTCTACTGTGTTTGTGCGCAGGCAAAAGACCCCCCATTTCAGCTGAAGCCACCTCCGAAGGCTTTGCCTAAGGCGGAGGGAGATGTGGATCCAGAATACGAAGAGAAAAGGGTGAGACAAATTGCTTTGTCACAAACTCTCTCTATGGATTCATTTAAGATTTTAAAATGCAATTGCAAGTTGAATGATTACATTAGGGAGTATCACGTGAGACAGATTAGTCACAGCATTGGTTGAATTCTGTGCCAGATATTTGAGAAAAACATAACATTTTTTTCCAACTTTTGCAATGGGCTCCCCACTGTGGTAAATGTGGGGAATTGCAGTGTGTAGTGAGACTGCAGTATATAGGGAGAATGTGAATGGCAAAATTAAAGTTAAGCATAACATTGATCTCACATCCTTACTAGTCAAAAACAACTTGTTGGTGTATTTCTGTATTTTTCCCCCCCCTGTCTTTTTACCATAGAAAACAGATAGAGCGAACCGGTTTGAGTTTCTGCTCAAGCAAACAGAACTCTTTGCCCACTTCATCCAGCCTGCGTCTCAGAAGTCTCCTACTTCACCCCTGAAAGTGAAACTTGGACGACCTCGCGTTAAACAGGATGAGAAACAAAATCTCCTCTCTGTTGGAGAGTATGTGGTTGCTGACTTGTTTTAAGAGTCTTGCCTTTATTTACAACTTTCTAAATGTCAGGTCTATGTTGTTGTAAATAAACAAGCTATATTGGTGAATAATCCATGAATAATAAACAATACAGTCTGTTTACCATTGTAGCAAAGCATACTATTTGTCCGCCACCTGTGTTTTTACAGTAACCGCCACCGACGCACAGAACAAGAAGAAGATGAGGAGTTGTTATCTGAGAGCAGGAAGGCAGCTAACGTCTTGGTTCGCTTTGAAGAGTCCCCATCCTGTACGGTGTTTTCATATAGCTTTTAAATTCTAATTTTAATAGTCAGCCCTCCATGTAAATGAACTGTAGCAGGTGTAACTCAGTGTTGTATTCTAGCAGGTGTATACCTCTAATACTAATTAGCTCCCATTTGAGAACTGCTGATTATTCGTTTTTTTCCCTCCATTAATGACAAAACTTTTTGTATTTTCCAGATGTAAAAAATGGAGAGCTGAGAGATTACCAAATCAGAGGTCTCAACTGGATGATCTCCCTTTATGAAAATGGCATTAATGGAATCTTGGCTGATGAAATGGTAATAATGACTGTAACTTAATCATAGAATTAACAATAGTTGATGTTTACTTGCCTCCATTAAGTGCCAGAGCCATATATTGATATCCAAGTGTAAAGGGACATACACACCAAGGATGATAAAGATAAACTATACATAACTATAAAACGTTGGCAAGCATCCACACTAGAGGAATGTTTATCGTTCTGCAGCAGGGGTGGGCAAACTTTTTGGCTTTAGGGCCACATCAGGATTTTGAAATTCAATGGAGGGACAGAAAAAGAGCAGTTATTTGAAAATATATAGGTCCATTATAAAATCTACATACTTTCTATCTAGTTTTAGATGTTTGAGTATGGCCTGGGGTTTATTTTTTTACCCAAAACAATCATTTCCCAGCTCATCATTTTTACTCAAACCTCCCGCCCATGCGGGCCGTAGTTTGCCAACCCCTGTTCTACACTCTAGGCTACACCTGTCAATCAACTGATTAACGCATCCTACTGCACGCTTATTAATGTAACACATACCATTCACTATTTTCATGGTGTGTTCATTTTCATAGTGACTACTGCAAATAATACTTCAATGTAGATAATAATATAGAAACACATATTTTAAATGTAGCAATTCAACAACAAACGCTGTTTAGCCTGTGCATCTTCATGTCGTGCTTGCCTCGTTGCTCTAGTGGTGTGCAAGTGATTTCCATTTTTCTAATAGTTGTCAAATCTTCTTTTTCATCTGTCTGTTCTGTGCACCATTTGCAATGCAACAATGTTATCACCAGCTAAAGTAATCACACCAACACTCTTTCTCCTCAACTTTTTTTTTACATTCAACAATTAGCAAGAGCATGCCTGCTTGTGTCCTCGAATAGGCTGTTAGGTGTACTATAAAAAAAAATGCTAAAAAAAAATGTCATATAGCTTTTGTAGCCTGTAGCTTTTCCTGGAATGCGCATGGTAACAGCTGGAAGAGAGAGGCTAGTAGAGATGTGTCAAATCAAACATTAAATCACATTTTATTTGTCACATGCGCCGAATACAAAAAGTGTAGACCTTACTGTGGGGCTCCCGAGTGGCACAGCAGTCTAAGGCACTGCATCTCAATGCTAGAGGCGTCACTACAGGCCCTGGTTCAATTCCAGGCTGTATCATAACCGTCTGTGATTGGGAGTCCAATGGGGCGGCACAAAATTGGCCCAGAGTCGTCCGGTTTAGGGTTTGGCCGGGGTAGGCAGTCATTGTAAATAAGAATTTGTTCTTAACTGACTTTCCTTAACTGACCTTTAAATAAAGGTTAAATAAAAAAATATATAAAATACTGTGAAATGCTTACGTACAAGCTCTTAACCAACAATTTTTTTAATAAACTAAAGTAAGAAAAAAAGTAATATAATAAAATTACAATAACGAGGCTTTATACAACAGGTGGGTCTAATCCTCAATGCTGATTGGTTTAAACCGCATTCCAGCCAGTGTCTATTCCACAAGTTACCACCGGCTAAATCTATGACTTTAAAATGCCTATTTACTCTGTTTCATCTGACTGCGCAATCCACTGTCTCATCAGCCCAGCCAGGTAATTTATAAACTTCATCTCCACTATAAAAAGCATCTAGACATTATCTCACATTTCATTTTAGACTAATATTTCGTTTTCAACAGCGGAGATTTGTATAAACCTTGCTGTCTGTCTTTCCAACATTTGCAACATTGTTTAAAAATTCAAATTCTATCTCCAGCTGTCCCATAGTAATGAACGTGTCGAGACAGGCAGGCAGGCAGCATTTCTCAGCCAGTTGAAATCATGAGTCAGCTTTCATAATGACTCCAACACCATCATTAAGTTTGCTGACGACACAGCATTGGTAGGCTTGATCACCGACAATGATGAGACAGCCTATAGGGAGGAGGTCAGAGACCTGGCAGTGTGGTGCCAGGACAACAACCTCTCCCTCAACGTGAGCAAGACAAAGGAGATGATCGTGGACTACAGGAAAAGGAGTGCCGAACAGGCCTCCATTCACATCGACGCGGCTGTAGTGGAGCGGGTCGAGAGTTTCAAGTTCCTTGGTGTCCACATCACCAACAAACTATCACGGTCTAAACACACCAAGTCAGTCGTGAAGAGGGCACGACAACACCTTTTCCCCCTCAGGAGACTGAAATGATTTGGCATGGGTCCCCAGATCCTCAAAAAGTTCTACAGCTGCACCATCGAGACCATCCTGACTGGTTGTATCACCGCTTGGTATGGCAACTCCTCGGCATCCGACCGTAAGGCGCTACAGAGGCTAGTGCGTACGGCCCAGAACATCACTGGGGCCAGGCTTCCTGCCATCCAGGACCTATATACTAGGCAGTGTCAGAGGAAGGCCCAACAAATTGTCAAAGACGCCAGCCACCCTAGTCATAGATTGTTCTCCCTGCTACCTCACAACAAGCGGTACCGAAGTCTAGGTCCAAAAGGCTCCTTAACAGATTCTACACCCAAGCCATAAGACTGCTGAACAGTTATTCAAATGGCCACCCGGACTATTTATGTTGTTTTTATACTGCTGCTACTCGCTGTTTATTATCTATGCATAGTCACTTTACCCCTATCTACAGTACATGTACAAATTACCTCGACTAACCTGTACCCCCACACATTGACTCGGTACCGGTACCCCCTCTATATACCCTCGATATTGTTATTTTAATGTTTTACTTTTTTATTGTTTTTTTATTTTATTTTATTAAGTAAATATCTTAACTCTATTTCTTGAACTGCATTGTTGGTTAAGGGCTTGTAAGTAAGCAGTTCACGGTAAGGTAAGGTCTAAATCTGTTGTATTCAGCGCATGTGACAAATAACATTTGATTTTATCATTTTTAAGGATATATACAAAGAAATGTCAATTGAAAAAAGGTCAAACGAAACGAAGTGCAGCTAGTTTGCAGTCTTTCCAGCTTCAGTTTGAAGTGATTGTGTTAGCTCTGTTGTTGGCTAGCTCCTAGAATAACAGTGTCCTGACTAGAGAGCACATTTTCTATGCCCGGCGAAATCGCGCCTCATTAGCTCATTGGATGTATCCAACTAAATGACTCTAGAAAACAGCTTAAACAAATGCAAATGCAGCTACTCTTGTGATAAAGCAAGGGATAAAAAGTTGCCAGCCTGTATGGCAATGGAACAATTTTAGAATGAACGACTGGGTCGCGTCCATAGATACAGAACAAAAAGACTGAACGACTGGGTTGTGTCTCCGGTAGGGTTGCAAAATTCTGGGAACTTTCAATAAATTCCCTGGTTTTCCCAAAATCCCAGATGGAGGAATCCCGGAATCAGGAGGGAATAAACATGAAACCTGGAATCTTCCAACAAGGATTTCTGCATAACCAGGGAATTTATTGAAAGTTCCCGGAATTTTGCAACCCTTGTCTCTGGCAACTGAACCGATAGAATGAACGACCAGCTGGCTTGGGTAGCAACCCTAGATTTGTGTCGGGAATATAGCTTGTGGAATTATGAAATAGTATGAATAAGATAAATATTCATCTAAATAACGTAAATCATTATTTGAATATATTTGTAACACCGGCCTAGGGGATAATGCCCCCTAGGCCGGTGTTTGGAGGATATATTGGCACGTATTCATCAGGCCTAACAACACCCGTGCCAATATATCCTCCAGACACCGGCTTCTTGGGCATTAGGACTTACATATACAGGGGGTACCGGTACCGAATCAATGTGCAGGGGTACAGGTTAGTCGAGATAATTGAGGCAATAGGTAATAATAAAGGTAATTGAGGTAATAATAAACAGCGAGTAGCAGAAGCTTAAAAAAGGGGGTCAATGCAAATACAGTAGTTTGGGTAGCCATTTGATTAACTGTTCAGCAGTCTTATGGCTTGGGGGTAGAAGCTGTTAAGGAGCCTTTTGGACCTAGACGTGGCACTCTGGTGCCGTATGGTAGTAGAGAGAACAGTCAATGACTAGGATGGCTGGAGTCTTTGACAAATTTTAGGGCCTGGTATAGAGGTCCTGGATGGCAGGAAGCTTGCCCCCAGTGATGTACTGGGCGATACGCACTACCCTCTGTAGCGTTCTTTATGAGGGAAAATTAAGTCTGAAATTTCAAATCGTAAATTGCAAACTTCAGAAGCCTTTTTAACTTTTACGGGTTGGGTCCTAAACTGGGAAGGTTGTCGCTAACGTGCGCTAATGTGACTAGAATGACGTAGTATACAACAGCCAACTCTCCGGGACATAGACATATCTGATATGGGCAGGAAGCTTAAATTCTTGTTCATCTAAATGCACTGTCCAATTTACAGTAGCTATTACAGTGAAAAAATCCCATGCTATTGTTTTTTTTAACCTTTTATTTAACTAGGCAAGTCAGTTAAGAACAAAATTGTATTTACAATGACAGCCTAGGGACAGTGGGTTAACTGCCTGACACTAAAGTTCATGGAGAATAAGAGCACCTCCTCCCAGCTGCCCACTGCACTGAGGCTAGGAAACACTGTCACCGCTGATAAATCCACTATAATCAAGAATTTCAAATAGCATCTCTCTACGGCTGGCCATGCTTTCCACCTGGCTACCCCAACCCCGGCCAACAGCTCTGCACCCCCCGCAGCAACTGGCCCAAGCCCCCCCCCCCCCCCCCCCCCGCTTCTCCTTCACCCAAATCCAGACAGCTGTTGTTCTGATAGAGCTGAAAAATCTGGAACCCTACAAATCAACTGGGCTAGACAATCTGGACCCTCTCTTCCTAAAATTATCCACCGCCATTGTTGCAACCCCTATTAGTAGTCTGTTCAACCTCTTTTTCGTATCGTCTGAGATTCTTAAAGATTGGAAAGCGGCCACAGTTATCCCCCTCTTCAAAGGGGGAGACACTCTAGACCCAAATTGTTACAGACCTATATCCATCCTGCCCTGCCTTTCTAAAGTCTTCGAAAGCCAAGTGAACAAACAGCTCACCGACCATTTCGAATCCCAACGTACCTTCTCCGCAATGCAATCTGGTTTCCGAGCTGGTCACGGGTGCACCTGAGCCACGCTCAACGTCCTAAACGATATCATAACCGCCATCGATAAAAGACAGTACTGTGCAGCCGTCTTCATCGACCTGACCAAGGCTTTCGACTCTGTCAATCACTGTATTCTTATCGGCAGACTCAACAGCCTTGGTTTCTCGAATGACTGCTCGCCTGATTCGCTAACTACTTCTCAGATAGAGTTCAATGTGTCAAATCGGAGGGCCTTTTGTCCGGACCTCTGGCAGTCTCTGTGGGGGTGCCACAGGGTTCAATTCTCGGGCTGACTCTTTTCTCTGTATATATCATTAATGTCGCTCTTGCTGCGGGTGATTCTTTGATCCACCTCTACGCAGACGACACCATTCTGTATACATCTGGCCCTTCTTTGGACACTGTGTTAACAAACCTCCAAACGAGCTTAAATGCCATACAATACTCTTTCCGTGGCCTCCAACTGATCTTAAATGCAAGTAAAACTAAATGCATGCTCTTCAACCGATCGCTGCTCGCTCCCTCCCGCCCGACTAGCATCACTACTCTGGACGATTCTGACTTAGAATATGTGGACAACTATAAATACCTAGGTGTCTGGCTAGACTGTAAACTCTCCTTCCAGACTCATATTAAGCATCTCCAATCCAAAATGCAATCTAGAATCGTCTTCCTATTTCACAACAAAGCCTCCTTCACTCATGCTGCCAAACATACCCTGGTAAAACTGACTATCCTACCGATCCTTGACTTCGACGATGTCATTTACAAAATAGCCTCCAACACTTTACTCAGCAAATTGGATGGAGTCTATCACAGTGCCATCCGTTTTGTCACCAAAGCCCCATATACTACCCACCACTGCGACCTGTATGCTCTTGTTGGCTGGTCCTCACTTCATATTCGTCGCCAAACCCACTGGCTCCAGGTCACCTATAAGTCTTTGCTAGGTAAAGCTCCGCCTTATCTCAACTCACTGGTCACCATAGCCACACCCACCCATAGCACGCTCTCCAGCAGGTATATTTCACTGGTCATCCCCAAAGCCAACACCTTCTTTGGCCGCCTTTCCTTCCAGTTCTCTGCTGCCAATGACTGGAACGAATTGCAAAAATCACTGAAGTTGGAGACTTATATCTCCCTCACTAACTTGAAGCATAGCTGTCAGAGCAGCTTACCCATCACTGCAGCTGTACACAGCCCATCTATAAATAGCCCATCCAACCAACTACCTACCTCATCCCCATATTTGTTTTTGTTTTTCTGCTCTTTTGCACACCAGTATCTCTACTTGCACATCCTCATCTGCACATCTATCACTCCAGTGTTAATTGCTAAATTGTAATTACTTCGCCACTATGACCTGTTTATTGCCTTACCTCCTTACTTAATTTGCACAGACTGTATACAGATTTTTCTATTGTGTTATTGACTGTACGTTTGTTTATTCCATGTGTAACTCTGTGTTGTTGTTTTTGTCGCACTGCTTTTGCTTGGCCAGGTCGCAGTTGTAAATGAGAACTTGTTCTCAACTAGCCTACCTGGTTAAATAAAGGTTATATAAAAAAAAAATACAGCCTCCACTCTTCTGGGAAGGCTTTCCACTAGATGCTGGAACATTGCTGCGGGAACTTTCTTCCATTCAGCCACAAGAGCATTAGTGAGGTCGGGCAATGATGTTGGGCGATTAGGCCTGGCTCGCAGTCGGCGTTCCAATTCATCCTAAAGGTGTTCGATGGGGTTGAGGTCAGGGGTTTGTGCAGGCCAGTCAATTTCTTCTATACCGATCTCGACAAACCATTTCTGTATGGACCTCGCTTTGTGCATGGGGGCATTGTCATGCTGAAACAGGAAAGGGCCTTCCCCAAACTTGCCACAAAGTTGGAAGCACAGAAACGTTTAAAATGTAATTGTATGCTCTAGCGTTAAGGTTTCCCTTCACTGGAACTAAGGGGCCTAGCCCGAACCATGAAAAACATCCCAAGACCATTATTCCTCCTCCACCAAATTTTACAGTGGCACTACGCATTGGGGCAGGTAGCGTTCTCCTGGCATCCGCCAAACCCATATTCGTTCGACGGACTGCCAGATGGTGAAGCGTGCTTCATCACTCCAGAGAACGAGCTTCCATTGCTCCCGAGTCCAATGGCGGCGAGCTTTACACCTCTCCAGCCGACACTTGGCCATTGCACATGGTGATCTTAGGCTGCTCGGCGATGGAAACCCATTTCAGTTCTTGTGCTGACAGATGTTGCTTCCAGAGGCAGTTTGGAACTTGGTAGTGAGTGTTGCAACCGAGGACAGACGATTTTTACGCGCTTCAGCACTCGGTGGTCCCGTTCTCTGCGCTTGTGTGGCCTACCACTTCATGACTGAGCAGTTGTTGCTCCTAGATGTTTCCACTTCACAATAACAGCACACAGTTGACCAGGGCAGCTTGTTGGAACTGACTTGTTGGAAAGGTAGCATCCTATGACGGTGCGACGTTGAGAGTCACTGAGCTCTTCAGTAGGGCCATTCTACTGCCAATGTTTGTCTATGGAGATTGCATGGCGGTGTGCTCGATTTTATACACCTGTCAGCAACTGGTGTGGCTGAAATAGCCGAATCCACTAATTTGAAGGGGTGTCCACATACTTTTCTATATGGTGTACATAGGAAAATATGGGCTTCTTCTGACATTGAGATGCGCTGTCTGTCGTGGATCATGAGTCTTCGAAGTCATCCTATAATTCATGTGGATACTAATATGCTTACATGCCCATTTATTCAGAAAAGCTCACCGCACACTCTGCCTCTCCCCTCCGAGCAGCTATTCCTTGCGCACCTAGAACCTAGAACGCTTTAATAGAACGTATTTTGGATTGTTTTTTGACGTTGTACTGTTGGGGAGACAGGGATAAAATCACACAAAGTTATCCCAACGATAGCTATTGTTATTGTTTTTATAGTTATTGTTGTAGTGTGGACGCTGCTGTTCACTTGAATTAGAACAACTTTTATTTTTTTTATTGTTATAGTTATTGTCCTTGGTGTGGATGGCCCTTAAGCCTCTGGTAAGTGCCACTAGTTGTGAGTCAAGCTTATGCGCTGTATGTATGACAGGTTGTTTATTTGTTTATTGACCACAGGGCTTGGGGAAGACCCTCCAAACCATTGCGTTGCTGGGATACCTGAAGCATTACAGGAACATTCCAGGCCCCCACATGGTTCTGGTTCCCAAATCAACGCTACACAACTGGATGAATGAGTTCAAACGCTGGGTACCAACCCTTAAGGCAGTCTGTCTCATCGGGGACAAGGATGCAAGGGTATGTCCTGTATTTTCTCTTGATTGACACTGATTAAACATCCCCTTTCATAACACATTATCAGGTGGGTAGGTAACCAAGACCACTAATGACTCCTTTGACAAATGTTCTCCTTATTCACCAGGCGGCTTTCATTCGTGATGTCATGATGCCAGGGGAATGGGATGTTTGCGTCACATCCTATGAGATGGTCATCAGAGAGAAATCTGTCTTCAAGAAGTTCAACTGGAGATACCTTGTCATTGACGAAGCTCATAGGATAAAAAATGAGAAGTCTAAGGTATGAACTCAAATTAAAATAAATTAGGGATAAAACATGTTTCTTTTTCTACTTTTCAATTAATGAAGTTTGGCCTATACACAATCATTTTTAATGATTTGTATGTAACCTTTACATTCATCCTGTGTTGTCAGCTCTCAGAGATTGTCCGTGAGTTCAAAACCACCAACCGTCTCCTCCTGACTGGAACACCTCTGCAGAACAACCTCCATGAGCTGTGGTCACTCCTCAACTTCCTACTGCCTGATGTCTTCAACTCTGCCAACGTGAGTCCTGCCTCTGTTTGTTCTCTCCATGTATTCCTCTTGTAGTGATATTCCTCTCCTTTAGATTCATGTGACTGGAATACCAAATCGAGGAAAAAAGAAATTCATATATCGCTCCAGGCAAATGGAACTGCATTCTTTTGTTGTTTTGTATCAAAAGACCCTCCAGCAGTATCTTAATGTTTTTTGTTGTTCCATTTATATCACCAAGTTTCAATTCGCTTCAGTCAATCACTGAGCTCCTCAGCCCCACCTGACATGCTTCTTGTCTTTCCATGATGTGTCAGAGGGAAAGGTAGCCCTGAGCATAGGCTTCCCCCCTCAGGCACTGCTCTGTTCTGTTGTCAGTTCCTCCCAGTTTGTCTGGGATCCCTCCCCCCAGTCACCCCCAGAGGCAGTAGCTGATCATATGTATCCTGTCCTTTTCTCTAACACAATCCCCTCTACATCTGAAGCCAAAGCAGAATCATCTTTACTTTTTATTTTTTCTTTAAAATAACTTTTGCACTTTCATGGAAAATCTATGTGTTAAAAACAAAAGGAACATTTTTCTTTAATTCTCAGGACTTTGATTCTTGGTTTGACACCAACAACTGTCTGGGGGACCAGAAGCTGGTGGAGCGTCTGCATGCGGTAAGCTGTGTTTCATTACGTTCAGAGTTCACTGCAGGTTCCTTCTTATCTATATTTATTTTTAGTATAAATAATACATCCCGAGTGGCACAGCGGTCTAAGGCACTGCATCTTAGTGCAAGCGGCGTCACTACAGTCCCTGGTTTGATTCCAGGCTGTATCACATCCGGCCGTGATTGGGAGTCCCATAGGGCGGCGCACAATTGTCGTCCCAACGTCGTTCGGGTTTGGCCGGGGTAGGCCATTATTGTAAATAAGAATTTGTTCTTAACTGACTTGCCTAGTTAAATAAAGGTTAAATATATATTTTGTTAATGATATACACTGAGTGTACAAAACATTAAGAACACCTTTCTACTATTGAGTGGCACCCCCTTTTGCCCTCAGAACAGCCTCATTTTGTCAGGGCAAGGACTCTACAAGAAAGCATTCCACAGGGATGCTGGCTCATGTTGACTCCAATGCTTCCCACAGTTGTGTCAAGTTGGCTGGATGTCCTTTGGGTGGTGGACCATTCTTGATACACATGGGAAACTGTTGAGTGTGAAAAACCCAGCAGCGTTGCAGTTCTTGACACAAATGGTGCACTTGGTACCTACTACCATGCCCTGTTCAAAGGCACTTAAATATTTTGTCTTGCCCATTCACCCTCTGAATGGCACACATTCACAATCCATGTCTCAAGGCTTAAAAATCCTTCTTTAACCAGTCTCCTCCCCTTCATCTACACAGATTGTGTATGTCATGGAAAGAGCAGGTGTTCTTAATGTTTTGTACACTCAGTGTATGTAAAGAAATACTTGTAATACATGGGTAAAAATAGATTTAATTAAAGCATTTGCTTTGTACAGGTGCTGAGGCCTTTCCTTCTGCGTCGCATTAAAGCTGAAGTGGAGAAAAACCTGCCTCCCAAAAAAGAGGTGAAGATTTACCTCGGACTGAGTAAGATGCAGCGAGAATGGTATGTGTTTGGTTCAAATACTTAGTACTTCCCAGTGTTGGCAATAGCTTTTGTTGGTTCAATGTTTCTACCTATGAAATTCAAGAAAAATTATTTCAAATTAAACAATGTTTTGTTCTATTTTTGTTAGGTACACACGGATTCTGATGAAGGACATTGACATCCTCAATTCTTCTGGAAAAACTGACAAGATGCGTCTCTTGAACATCCTGATGCAGCTGCGGAAGTGCTGCAACCACCCATACCTGTTTGATGGGGCCGAGCCTGGACCCCCCTACACCACCGACACTCACCTTGTAACCAACAGCGGCAAAATGGTGGCCCTGGACAAACTGCTGCCCAAAGTCCAGGAGCAAGGTGCTACATTCTCTCTGATCATTAAATGCTTTTACTGTAGTTTATCCCAACATTATTCATGTAAATTTGATGTCTTTATCTCAGAGCTTTGATCTGTGGTTGTTACTGTACATGTTCAGTTGTAACAGACTATGCAATAGGTTGTATATACAAACTCTGATAGATTCAAGTACATAATGGTCCTTTAAATCCCCTTAAGGATCTTACTCTTTTTTTCAATTTTTGCCTAAAATGACACCCAAATCTAACTGCCTGTAGCTCTGGACCTGAAGCAAGGATATGCATATTCTTGATACTATTTGAAAGGAAAAACTTTGAAGTTTGTGGAAATGTGATATTAATGTAGGTGAATATAACACATTAGATCTGGTAAAGATAATACAAACAAAAACATATTTGAAATGCAAGAGAAAGGCCATACTTTCAGATAGGAGTCTATGTGTAATTTAGATGTTGGCTACCAGATGACAGTAGTGTGTGTGTGCAAGGTCAGACTGATCCAGTGAATTACATTACTGCACAATATTTTGTATCAAGTCTGCCAGGAGTTTGTCCAAATGTGCTGAATTGGTCAATTGATACATTTTCAAGTACATAACTATAGAGAACATTCAAAAATGCTATGGTAAAAAAAACGTTTTAAAGTTTACACACTCCCAGGAATGTCATACATGATGGATCATTAGCTTATACATGAACTTTCACATCTAGGTGGTGAGGTGACTGTGGAGCCAGAGACAGCAGTTGGGTCAAACTGTAGACCCCAGTTCCTACATTTGAACATAAAAAATGATTTTATCAAACAAAACGATGCTACATTTTATCTCTGGGACCCTCAGGATGACAAATCAGACACCCATCTCGTAGAGGTTAAACGGGCAAGGACAACCTCATAGCATACAGGCTCAAAAGTTTGCATTTTGTTGAAGAATATCAGGATTCACATGTATAATTTCAAGTTTTTTCATGAAGCTTTCATGATGAGACGTTCATTTGACAATCAAATTAGCCATGCTCATTTAGAATTAATCAAACCTTGCTGGCATGCAAGAAACCCCATGAATCATTTTCTGCCATGTTTTTTTCCCCTTTGTGGAGATAGCATTTGAACTAGAGCTATGTGACCTGATATTGTATGCTGTTCTGTTCCCTAATGGAATTACTGTTTTGTCTCATTGGTTGCCAGGGTCTAGAGTCCTCATCTTCAGCCAGATGACCAGGGTCCTTGACATTCTTGAGGACTACTGCATGTGGAGAGGTTATGAGTACTGCCGTCTAGATGGGAACACTCCACACGAAGCCAGACAGGTACGGGGCATGACTTCAGCTGATGAGGCCTCATTGACCACAATCACAGGCTCCCATGGAAAACATAAGGAGCTGTATTGGAACAGTTCAATCAAACGTACCATGGTCGTGTTTTTGTAGTATCTTTACTTCAAAACACTGAACTCGTACTGACTGTGCTTGTAAAATTTGTGTAAAGTGTAATTACTTTAACTACATGAAACAAAACTGATATTTTAGATATTGTGTCTAACTAATGCATTAGCTTTATGGCCATGTTTCAAGGAAGCCATAGAGGCCTACAATGCTGACAACAGCAGCAAGTTCATTTTCATGTTGAGCACAAGAGCTGGAGGTCTGGGCATTAACCTGGCAACTGCAGACGTCGTCATCCTGTATGACTCCGACTGGAACCCTCAAGTGGACCTGCAAGCAATGGTTAGAAACATTTCAGTTGTGGCTTCCTTGGAAACGTACTTCTATATATATATATATACAGTGGGGAGAACAAGTATTTGATACACTGCCGATTTTGCAGGTTCTCCTACTTACAAAGCATGTAGAGGTGTGTAATTTTTTATCATAGGTACACTTCAACTGTGAGAGACGGAATCTAAAACAAAAATCCAGAAAATCACATTGTATGATTTTAAAGTAATTAATTTGCATTTTATTGCATGACATAAGTATTTGATCACCTACCAACCAGTAAGAATTCCGGCTCTCACAGACCTGTTCGTTTTTCTTTAAGAAGTCCTCCTGTTCTCCACTCATTACCTGTATTAACTGCACCTGTTTGAACTCGTTACCTGTATAAAAGACACCTGTCCACACACTCAATCAAACAGACTCCAACCTCTCCACAATGGCCAAGACCAGAGAGCTGTGTAAGGACATCAGGGATACAATTGTAGACCTGCACAAGGCTGGGATGGGCTACAGGACAATAGGCAAGCAGCTTGGTGAGAAGGCAACAACTGTTGGCGCAATTATTAGAAAATGGAAGAAGTTCAAGATGACGGTCAATCACCCTCGGTCTGGGGCTCCATGCAAGATCTCACCTCGTGGGACATCAATGATCATGAGGAAGGTGAGGGATCAGCCCAGAACTACACGGCAGGACCTGGTCAATGACCTGAAGAGAGCTGGGACCACAGTCTCAAAGAAAACCATTAGTAACACACTACGCCGTCATGGATTAAAATCCTGCAGCGCACGCAAGGTCCCCCTGCACAAGCCAGCGCATGTCCAGGCCCGTCTGAAGTTTGCTAATGACCATCTGGATGATCCAGAGGAGGAATGGGAGAATGTCATGTGGTCTGATGAGACAAAAATAGAGCTTTTTGGTCTAAACTCCACTCGCTCTGTTTGGAGGAAGAAGAAGGATGAGTACAACCCCAAGAACACCATCCCAACCGTGAAGCATAGAGGTGGAAACATCATTCTTTGAGATGCTTTTCTGCAAAGGGGACAGGACGACTGCACCGTATTGAGGAGAGGATGGATGGGGCCATGTATCGCGAGATCTTGGCCAACAACCTCCTTCCCTCAGTAAGAGCATTGAAGATAGGTCGTGGCTGGGTCTTCCAGCATGACAACGACCCGAAACACACAGCCAGGGCAACTAAGGAGTGGCTCCGTAAGAAGCATCTCAAGGTCCTGGAGTGGCCTAGCCAGTCTCCAGACCTGAACCCAATAGAAAATCTTTGGAGGGAGCTGAAAGTCCGTATTGCCCAGCGACAGCCCCGAAACCTGAAGGATCTGGAGAAGGTCTGTATGGAGGAGTGGGCCAAAATCCCTGCTGCAGTGTGTGCAAACCTGGTCAAGAACTACAGGAAACGTATGATCTCTGTAATTGCAAACAAAGGTTTCTGTACCAAATATTAAGTTCTGCTTTTCTGATGTATCAAATAATTATGTCATGCAATAAAATGCAAATTAATTACTTAAAAATCATACAATGTGATTTTCTGGATTTTCTACATGCTTTGTAAGTAGGAAAACCTGCGAAATCGGCAGTGTATCAAATACTTGTTCTCCCCACTGTGTGTATATATATATATATATTAGTGCATTCAGGAAGTATTCACACCCCTTCACTTCTTCCACATTTTGTTACGTTACAGACTTTTTTCTCATCAATCTACACAATACCCCATAATATCAAAGCAAAAACAGGTTTAGAAATGTTTTGCAAATCTATTAAGAATATAACTTAAATATGACATTTACATTAGTATTCAGACCCTTTACTCAGTACTTTGTTGAAGCACCTTTGGCAGCGATTACAGCCTCGAGTCTTGGGTACCGGTATGATGTTACAAGCTTGGTACACCTATATTTGGGGAGTTTCTGCCATTTTTCTCTGCAGATCTTCTCAAGCTCTGTCATGTTGAATGGGTAGCTTCACTGCACAGCTATTTTCAGGTCTCTCCAGAGATGTTCGATCAGGTTCAAGTCCGGACTCTGGCTAGCCCACTCAAGGACATTCAGAGACTTGTCCCGAAGCCACTCCTGCGTTGTCTTGGATGTGTGCTTAGGGTCGTTGTCCTGTTGGAAGGTGAACCTTCGCACCAATCTAAGGTCCTGAGTGCTCTGAAGCAGGTTTTCATCAAGGATCTCTCTGTAGTTTGCTTCGTTCTTCTTTCCCTCGATCTTGACTAGTCTCCTAGTCCCTGCCACTGAAAAACATCCCCACAGCATGATGCTGCCACCACCATGCTTCACCGTAGGGATGGTGCCAGGTTTCCTCCAGACGTGACACTTGGCATTCAGGCCAAAGAGTTCAATTTTGGTGTCATCAGACCAGAGAATCTTGTTTCTCATGTTCTGAGAGTCCTTTGGGTGCCTTTTGGCGAACTCCAAGCAGGCTGTGATGTGCCTTTTACTGAGGAATGGCTTCCGTCTGCTCACTCTACCATAAAGGCCTGATTGGTGGAGTGCTGCAGAGATGGTTGTCCTTCTGGAAGGTTCTCCCATTTCTACAGAGGAACTCTGGAGCTCTGTCAGAGTGACCATTGGGTTCTTGGTCACCTCCCTGACCAAGGCCCTTCTCCCCCGATTGCTCAGTTTGGCCGGGCGGTCAGCTCTAGGAAGAGTTTTGGTGGTTCCTAACTTATTCAATTTAAGAATGATGGAGGCCACTGTGTTTTTGGGGACCTTCAATGCTGCAGAATTGTTTTGGCACCCTTCCCCACACCTCTGACACAATCCTGTCTCGGAGATCTACGGACAATTCCTTTGACCTCATTGCTTGGTTTTTGCTCTGACATGCACGGTCAACTGTGGGACCTTATATAGACAGGTGTGTGCCTTTCCAAATCATGTCCAATCAATTGAATTTACGACAGGTGGACTCCAATTAAGTTGTAAAAACAGCTCAAGGAGGATTAATGGAAACACCTTAGCTCAATTTCGAGTCTCATAGCAAGGGGTCTGATTACTTATGTAAATAAGGTATTTCTGTTATTTATTTTCTAAAATGTCTTAACCTGTTTTCACTTTGTCATTATGGGGTATTGTGTGTAGATTGATGAGGGATTTTAGTTTTTTTACATCAATTTTAGAATAAAGCTGAAACAACATGTGGAAAAAGGGAAGGGGTCTGAACTTTTTGAATGCACTGTATATTAACCATTTGGAAAAGTAAATATTAGTCAGTAGTAAGTATAAGTAATTATTAGTCAGTATTAAATAAAAGTAAATATGACTTAGTAATTATTAGTTAGTATTAGTCACTTATGTGTGAAATTCTATGTCATGCATACAAAAATACTAGTAATGTTAGTTCATAACACTGGCTTGTATCTTGTCTTTTACTTTTACAAAGTGTCTTGTTTCAAAGAAATAGACACATCCATACACTGAGGCAATCAGTGTGTTTGTTTTTGCCTCTCTAGGACAGGGCTCATAGAATTGGTCAGAAGAAACCAGTGCGTGTGTTCCGCCTCATCACTGATAATACAGTCGAAGAGAGGATTGTAGAGAGAGCTGAGATGAAGTTGAGGCTAGACTCCATTGTTATACAACAAGGTATTCAGCATGGTTTTAATTTGCAACTTCGTGGTTTGTCATTCCATGGCTTACACCATGTAGATCATATAAAATTACTAGAGGGGTTATGTCATAAACTCTCAAAGTTCCATAATGGGGTGAAATTTGCAGCCAGCTTGGTCAGGAAGAAATCCAAAACCAGTCTAATTGGAATGAATGGCAGTAGAGGCATAATGTAGGTGATGCATTTCCTGCTTTTACTTACACAGGAAAATTATGTAATGGAATTATAGTCAACATAAAATATTGTCATATTATAATTACAGTATGGATTTTTATACACATTTTCTGGATAAACAGCATCTAAAATATATGTAAACAGTCCATAAATGTCTCATGTTGTGTTTTCTTGGAAAGCTGAGTGCTATTATATGATACAATATCAGTACCTGCTGCATTTATAACTCATCCAAGTCCTATTCAGTGCCTTGGGTGTGAGAAAAGAGCTTTACAAATTAAATTAATTATTCTTATTATGAACTGATCTGAGCCTGTGTATGGCTGTGGATTAACTGCATTGTTTGAATGGGATGTTGGCATATTGGCAGGTGATTCCTCTAAAACTGCCTGGGCTAGCTAGTTAACACACAGTGCAGATACTTTCTTCACATTCATTGTTTTTCACAATATCTTATCACAGCACTGACAAACTGTGGTTGACCAACTCCCTGACCAACATGGCTGACCTTTGGACCATCATAAGAAGGTTCATGTCCATTCTAGTATTCTAATTCCTAATTCTATGTTCAAATCCCTTAAATGTGTCCTTACCTTTTTTTTTTTTAATTTTATGGTCTGACTCAGCAGACAGTAAATCAGACTTGGATTTGTTATTGGGACAGGCAAGACAGACCTTGGTTAGGCTTGAGACAAAATTAGACCACACATGTATACTGTACATGCATGCATACATGTACTTTATAGAATGATCTAGACCCTGAGACATGGATGGAAGTGCCTGCTGCAGGGTCTTGTACATTCAGTCCCACACCACAACTACTTCTCACATCTTTTCAACTTTCCAGGGAGGCTGATGGAGCAGTCCAACAAGCTGGGGAAAGATGAGATGCTGCAGATGATCAGGCATGGGGCCACTCACGTCTTCGCCTCCAAAGACAATGAGCTCACGGACGAAGACATCAACACCCTCTTAGAGAGGGGGGCAAAGAAGGTGAGTGAGGACCATGTGAAGGATCAGTACACAGTGTTTGGTTGACAGACTGGCTGCTTGGTTTTCTGTGCTCACCTGTCTTCACCTGTACCCAATTGTCATACTTGAGTAAAAGTAAAGATGCCTTAATAGAAAATGACTCAAATAAAAGTGAAAGTCACCCAGTAAAATACTACTTGGGTAAAAGACTAAAAGTATTTGGTTTTAAATATACTTAAGCATCAAAAGTAAATGTAATTGTGAAAATGTACTTCAGTATCAAAAGTAGAAGTATAAATAATTTCACATTCCTTATATTAAGAAAACCAGACAGCACGATTTAAAAAAATATATATATATATTTTACGGATAGCCAGGGGCACGCTCCAACACTCAGACATAATTTACAAACGAAGCATGTGTTTAGTGAGTCTGCCAGATCAGAGGTAGTAGGGATGTTCTCTTGATAAGTGTGTGAATTGGACCATTTTCCTGTCTTGCTAAGCATTTGAAATGTATGAAAAAAGTACATTATTTTCTTTAGGAATGTAGTGGAGTAAAAGCAAAAGTAGTCAAACATATAAATAGTAAAGTACAGACCCCCAAAAAACTACTTTAGTAGTATAAAGTATTTTTTACTTAAGTACTTTACACCACTGCCTTTTGACTTATCCTAGACAGCTGAGATGAACGAGCGCATGGAGTCTCTGGGAGAGAGCTCCCTCAGGAACTTCACTGTGGACACCGGAGGAGCAGAGACCAGCCTCTACAACTTTGAAGGGGAGGACTACAGAGAGAAGCAAAAGGTATTAAATTACTACATGTTTTGTCATGACTCACGGTTAATAGCATCAAAGAGCAATTTGCATTGACATTTTAGTCATTTAGCAGACTCTCTTATCCAAGAGCGATTCTTTTTCATTCTGGTCCCCCGTGGGAATCATACCCACAACCCTGGCATTGCAAGTGCCATTCTCAACCAACTGAGCAGCTTGATATGGTACTGTACTTTGATTAGCTAAGTCCCTTGTGCCTCAGGTTGAATTTCATCTTAGATATTGAACTTTGTGAATACTGTGTGATAGAGGTAAAGATGGCATACATATACTATTCATAGATGCTTATGAAATAAACTTTATCAAACCACCGTAACCATGAAATGAGGTGTGCATCATATACCGTACACTGAGTTGGTTCACCTTGTGAGGGATGGACTGGTCTTTTTTTGTAGCTGAGTATGATGGAATGGATTGAGCCTCCTAAAAGAGAGAGGAAAGCCAACTATGCGGTGGATGCCTACTTCAGAGAGGCCCTGCGTGTCAGTGAACCTCGAGCCCCCAAGGTAACGCCCACTCACAGATCAATCACACAGAAACCGCCAACCGCCTTGCTTTGCATCCCTGCTTTTAAATGACATGCTTATTCAAGTGCTGTCCCAATCAAGGTTATTATACTAAACTAAAACTGAAACTAAAATAAAAACAATTTAGTTAAATAAAAAAAAATCAGAAAAACGAAAACTATACTGAAACTATTATATTTGACTACAAAATTAACTTAAAGGAAAAACCATCAAATTATCTTTAGTTCATTTTTTTCTTGGACAAGGTTTTCAAGCTTCTAATGGGGTTTTCTGGCTTCTGAATCTGGCGGGTAAATGCTGCTAGTAGATGCCGATGTTTCAGATAGGCCTAGCTTGTGCATCACTATCATTAGCTAACAGGGAAGAAATCCAAAGGCGAGCACTGAGTATGTCTGGGCCAAGCTAGAACAGCTTGTGAAGTTGCTGGAGCCGTTCACAATCTACACCGACCAACTTCAAACTGACAGCCAGTCGTAGTCGGATGTGGTGCCGTGCTTTCTCAACCTTGAGGCACACTTGCAGTCAATTATTATTGCAAAACAGTTGGCACAGGTCCTCCTGAAGTCAGTGTGAGCACTTCGCATGCATACTGAGTCTTCTGGCAGCCAATTTCGATCCATCCCCTGCAGCAGCTTGCTTGATGGACCCAAATGTCTCTCTGTCACTTCGCTCAACAGACGGAGCCACTGATGAGGGAAGCAGAGTCTTTTGTACTTCAGTAAATCAGAGAGTACAGCCATGGGGCAGGAGTACCCCAAGAAGATACCAGCAAGATAAATCCAGCAAGCATCTCGACCACAGTGCTTCATAAATATAGCTTTCTCGCATCGAGGATTGTGTCTGAGTTCACTGTCCCAAGAGTCAACCTGGCAGGGCATTAAGTGCCCCGTGTGAGCTGAGGAAATGCCTGGAAGAGGTGAAGGGGGGCATGTTTAGAGTCACCTCCAGTTCTGGCAGGCAAGGATCGCTGTTTATCCAAAGCTGTACCCTGTGACACTGGATCTGGTTTCTGCCCCTGCATCCCAAGCGTTCGTGGAGAGAATATTCTCTGTCTGTGGACAACTGTCATCAGGCTTGAGAAACCGAACAACCACCTCACAAAATGTTCAAATAAAAACCAATAGAAATAAAACCAACATTATATCACAAAACTATAGTAACCGTGGTCCTCGTGTTCATGGAAGAGTTGCTAGTCAATCATTCGTAGGGTTGCAAAGTAAACTACCAGAAATTTGGTAACATTCAAACTTTGGTAACTTCCAAACTGGTGGCAGTTGTGAAAAAAAGTCATTACTTGGAAGAGCTGCAGAGTTAATTGAAGTGAATGTCTTTGTTGATTATATACTTTTTATGATAATTAGGCTATTTTCTCTTTAACCATATGGTCTATCCACTAGAAACTCATAGGCAATATAGACACAGATATAATAAATTAATACTGTATATGAATAAAAAAAGTGAGTTATTAAAGTATAAATGACCTAAATTGCCATAGATTACCTCTTCATTACCGAAATTATAGAAGATTCCGGTAACTTTGGTATATTACTGGTAGCTTTGCAACTCTAATCATTCCTCTTGTTTCCCACTTCTTCCAAATAATGATGGTCAAGAAGTCAGAATGATGACGAGGTATATGAAGAGGTATATGTTAATCTTGCTCACCAGAACATGATTAATAATGATGAATGTATTTCAGGCCCCACGTCCCCCCAAACAGCCCAACATCCAGGACTTCCAGTTTTTTCCCCCTCGCCTGTTTGAGCTGCTAGAGATGGAGATCCTTTTCTACAGGAATACTATAGGCTACAAGGTAAGACGGCTGTAGTTAAGTTCATTGTCTGATGGATAAATAAAGTGTGCCTATGTTGACATAGGTAGCGTTAAGCTTAGCCATTTATAGTCATGTATTCTTGTTTCCTGCACATGGTATTGTGACTTGAATGTCCCTTCTTGCTGGTTCTACTTTACTGAAACAATTTACAAAGTTGAATATTTAAAAACAATATTTTGAAATCTGTTGGCTTGTGCTTTCACAGAGCCAACATATTAGTTGTGGGATGGTGAATAGAGCCCATAGAAGTGTGTCTCAACTCTGACATTTGTGAGCAGCATCCCAAGTGCTTAACTGTGCCAAGGCACTCGCTGCCAAGGCAGACTGCTGAACTGAGACAGATTGGAGCTTTTACTCCTCCATGTTGCCAGAACCACAGAACACAAATACACACACATTCCCCCTATGCCACCTGATCCCAGGGTACATCTGCTCAGTTCTGCCCAGTTAGCCTGGTTCCCCAACAGGCCTGTCTATCGCTTCACCCAGCCTTAGGGGTCTCTCGCCCAGCTTAATAGCGAGAGACAGAGCGGTTCAGTGTTATGTCTCATCAGAGGTTTATCTAATATGAGCTGTGTCCGTCCTCTCCTCTGTGCTGCTGCAGGTGCCCAGGAGCCCTGACATTTCTAACTCTGCTCAGGTGCAGAAGGAGGAGCAGAGGAAGATCGACGAGGCAGGGCCGCTCAGTCCTGAGGAGACTGAGGAGAAGGAGAAGCTTCTTACACAGGTACTGGAGGGCGCTAGGCTAGACACAAATGTCTAAGATCCCTATAGTGTTTGTCACAAAAGGTGCCACATTATTGGACAAGCTAAAGCTTGTATCTAACAAGTGCTGTGTTTATGGTGAATGTTATTTCGCAGGGGTTCACAAGTTGGAACAAGAGAGATTTCAATCAGTTCATTAAAGCCAATGAGAAATATGGCCGTGATGACATCGACAACATCGCTCGGGAAGTCGAGGGGAAAAACCCTGAAGAAGTCATTGAATATTCTGGTAAGATACCGGAGGTCCTCATCATCATAATGATCATCATCTATTATTCCATTACAGTTGTTTACTAGAGACCCATTCTTGTATGTATTACAGCTTATTATCATTTTATATGCTCCACGCTAGTCTTTTCATACTCTTGTTTTATTTTCAAGCCATTTTCTGGGAGCGGTGCAATGAACTCCAGGATATTGAGAAAATCATGGCCCAGATCGAGCGTGGTGAGGCCCGCATCCAGAGGAGGATCAGCATTAAGAAGGCACTGGATGCTAAGGTGAACTACTTTACATAAGTTGTTTAGATTTTCTAAATAAGTGCTCAAGTGTGTTGGATAGTGGCTGATAAGTATTTTTGTATTGATCTTTAAAATGAAATGATTGCCTCTAAAACATATTTTTCCTTGTAAATACTGTGGAAATTAATTATTTGAATGTGATACTAGCAACCTTTTATTTTGAGTATGCGCCAAGATTAATTCTTAATTTCAAATTGACGAAATGGAAATTTTGTCTTGATTCATTTCAGGTTGCGAGATACAAGGCCCCATTCCACCAGTTGAGGATTCAGTATGGCACCAATAAAGGGAAGAACTACACAGAGGAGGAGGACAGGTTCCTGATCTGTATGCTTCACAAGATGGGCTTTGACAAGGAGAATGTTTATGAGGAACTCCGACAGTGTGTACGGAACGCTCCCCAGTTCAGATTTGACTGGTTCATCAAGTCCCGAACTGCCATGGTACAGTATACCCTGAACAGTTTGACTATGTTGTAGCTGTTAGAAGGGTTAGGTGAGCAAACATGGGCACGGGTATTTGATATGACACCTGGACTGCCTGTCAATAAACCCAGTTACAGTGTCTTAGTGTCCTACTTCTTTGCTTTCTCTGGACCCATCATAAAAACCTGTTTTATTACTTTTATTATAGAAAGTAGTACATTTGTAGTGAATTCAGAGATCATCTTGTTTGCTTGCCTGACATTTATAGTAGGTATGGCGGAATATAGAATTGAATTTGTTTCAATGTGTTCCTCCTTTACAAGTTGAGATGGATGAGAATTCATGGGATGAAAGACTCCTATAGATTCCGTTTCATGCATCACTTGAATACAGAGACACTTACCTCTCTGGGGTTATTTTTCATTACTTTGTGCTTTGACAAAGTGGTATGTTACATGAACTGTTTTGGTTATTGAAATGTCAATATTATGAACAAAAACTGTAATAACCACACAAGAGCATATTGAATGAATATATATTTTTGTTGTTGCTACAAACAGACTGGCTAACAGAGAGGAACAGCAGACATACATTGTACTATTGTTTTCTTGTTCTCTGCTAACAGCTGTCTCTTGTTCCCCCAGGAACTCCAGCGACGTTGTAACACTCTCATCTCCCTCATCGAAAAAGAAAATATGGAGATTGAGGAAAAGGAGCGTGCTGAAAAGAAGAAAAGAACACCAAAAAGCCAGACGGTAATTGATCTTACCATTTCAAAAGAATAATATACAGATTTGAACTATTTTAATGTCCAAAATCCAACAGGTGTATTGGCTGACCATCTTGAGGATTCTGAACCATGTTACCATGACAAATGGATCAATACTCAAGTGTTAGAATTAATATTTCATACATACATTGTAACATTTACACATAGACATGCAATTGATTTGATTCTAATGTCATTTTTATTCTAAGGCTCACAAAAGGAAGGCAGATGCGTCATCAGAAGGCACAGGACGCAAAGAGAAGAAAGCGAGAGCCTGAAGATGTCATGTAATTAATGTAGCTCCCAGCAGGCCCAATCCTAACTTGAAAGATAAGTCATTTGATTTACGCACACAGTTCTCAAGTTAGGATTTGGCCCATCAAAAACAAACAGCATTAATCACCCACACAAAAAATACAAACACAACCTTCAATAGTTGTAGTAATTTCTGTGGAAGTGTGGCTTCTCATTTTTAAGACATTTTGTATTACTCTTTTTTGCAATCGTTTGATGACCTTTGAAACTCAGCATGCTATATGTAAACTCAGCAAAAAAAGAAACGTCCTCTCACTGTCAACTGCGTTTATTTTCAGCAACGTGTAAATATTTGTATGAACGTAACAAGATTCAACAACTGAGACATAAACTGAACAAGTTCCACAGACGTGACTAACAGAAATGGAATAATGTGTCCCTGAACAAAGGGGGGGTCAAAATCAAAAGTAACAGTCAATATCTGGTGTGGCATTAAGTACTGCAGTGCATCTCCTTCTCATGGACTGCACCAGATTTGCCAGTTCTTGCTGTGAGATGTTACCCCACTCTTCCACCAAGGCACCTGCAAGTTCCTGGACATTTCTGGGGAGGAATGGCCCTAGTCCTCAACCTCTGATCCAACAGGTCTCAGACGTGCTCAATGGGATTGAGATCCGGGCTCCTAGCTGGCCATGGCAGAACACTGACATTCCTGTCTTGCAGGAAATCACGCACAGAACGAGCAGTATGGCTGGTGGCATTGTCATGCTGGAGGGTCATGTCAGGATGAGCCTGCAGGAAGGGTACCACATAAGGGAGGAGGATGTCTTCCCAGTAACACACAGCGTTGAGATTGCCTGCAATGACAACAAGCTCAGTCCGATGATGCTGTGACACACCGCCCCAGACCATGATGGACCCTCCACCTACAAATTGATCCCGCTCCAGAGTACAGGCCTCGGTGTAACGCTCATTCCTTCAACGATAAACGCGAATCCGACCATCACCTCTGGTGAGACAAAACCGCGACTCGTCAGTGAAGAGCACTTTTTGCCAGTCCTGTCTGGTCCAGCGACGTTGTTGCCGGTGATGTCTGGTGAGGACCTGCCTTACAACAGGCCTACAAGCCCTCAGTCCAGCCTCTCTCAGCCTATTGCGAACAGTCTGAGCACTGATGGAGGGATTGTGCATTCCTGGTGTTACTCAGGCAGTTGTTGTTGCCATCCTGTACCTGTCCCGCAGGTGTGATGTTTGATCAGCTGTCTGCCACTGTCTCCCTGTAGCTCTGTCTTAGGCATCTCACAGTACGGACATTGCAATTTATTGCCCTGGCCACATCTGCAGTCCTCATGCCTCCTTGCAGCATGCCTAAGGCAGGTTCACACAGATGAGCAGGTACCCTGGACATCTTTCTTTTGGTGTTTTTCAGAGTCAGTAGCAAGGCCTCTTTAGTGTCCTCAGTTTTCATAATTGTGACCTTAATTGCCTACCGTCTGTAAGCTGTTAGTGTCTTAATGACCGTTCCACAGGTGCATGTTCATTAATTGTTTATGGTTTATTGAACAAGCATGAGAAATGGTGTTTTAAACCCTTTACAATGAAGATCTGTGAAGTTATTTGGATTTTTACAAATTATCTTTGAAAGACAGGGTCCTGAAAAAGGGACATTTCTTTTTTTTTGCTGAGTTTGTCTACGGATGTGTTTTGATTGTTTCATTTCTTGTGTAGTTGGCGTGGTGGTGAAATAGCAACCTTTGTATGTTTGTTTTTCCTCTATTTTTGTGCATGGCTGTTTTTGAAGCCCTGTGTTTGACACATTGTTATTATGTTACATCAAGCGGTTCCCTGTATGCACCTTATATAACCTGTTGCTTTGCACATATCCTCAGCTCATTTTATATTGAGTTTAATTCCATTGATCCTTTTTAAGTGTTGGTATCCGAACAAAAAGTACCTGTTGTATTTTGCTTTTCCTGTTAATTTTTTTAATGTACGAGTTCATTAAACAAAATCCAACCTTAGTTATACTGTACTTTACCGTTTTTTGAGAGTAACTTTTATGTCACACAAAATCCCAGTTCACATTATATTAAACTCATCAAACTAAACTAAAGAAAGCTGTGAACCCAACAGTAGCAGATAGTATTACATAAGATAAGGGTATGTGTAAGTACAAATCTGGGTTTGGCGGATGCCAGGAGAACGCTACCTGCCCCAATGCATAGTGCCAACTGTAAAGTTTGGTGGAGGAGGAGTAATGGTCTGGGGCTCTATCTCATGGTTCGGGCTAGGTCCCTTAGTTCCAGTGAAGGGAAATCTTAATGCTACAGTATACAATGACATTCTAGATTATTCTGTGCTTCCAACTTTGTGGCAACACTTTAGGAAAGGCCCTTTCCTGTTTCAGCATGACAATGCCCCAGTGCACAAAGCCAGGTCCATACAGAAATGGTTTGTTGAGATCAGTGTGGAAGACCTTGACTGGCCTGCACAGAGCCCTGACCTTAACCCCATTGAACACCTTTGGGATGAATTGGAACACCTACTGTGAGCCAGGCCTAATTGTCAAACATCAGTGCCAGACCTTACTAATGTTTTTGTGGCTGAATTGAAGCAAGACTCCGCAGCAATGTTCCAAAAAATTTGTGGAAAGCCTTCCCAGAAGAGTGTAGGCTGTTATAGCAGCAAAGTGGGGGACTCCATATTAATGCCCATGATTTTGGAATGAGATGTTCGACGAACAGGTGTCAACATACTTTTGGTCATGTGGTATATATTGTATTGACACTGACTGCTGTAACATGTTGGACCCTCATTTTTGTTGGCATAAAATGTGTGTGGTTCCCCTTTTACAAATTCTAGAGCAATAATATGCTTCACTGAGCAATGATTAATCTAAGCTGCTCATTTATTATTGGGAGGGAACTCTTCGTGCTTCATGGAGGATGCAGTTACACTATATGTCCACATGGGGGCATTTTAACGCTGTCCTAGAATAAGAGGCAGTCTTGAACCAGGTGGCTAGTCTGAGAATATACTATAGTATATTCATCATGTCATTTATAACCTGTTAAGAAACCAATGATATTGCAAACCACCCTTCAGTATGTGGATATTCCCCTTGAATCCAACTCAACTCGTTTTTTATTCTGTTTTCAAAAAGCAGTAATTCAAATCACACATACTTTTACCTTTAATCTAATTGAAATAGAATCGCTGCTTCAGAGCTGTGAGTTTACTTTAAGCTGTGAGACTGCTAGCATGATCTGATTGAGACCGTGATATTAGGCCCTGCAATTTATACTGTAACTAATACTTACAAACATCTGTAGAAAAACTGTAAGTGAATCTCGGTAGCATGCAGATCTTTAAGGTGTCTTCTGCCAGAGCTTTAAAAAGTATGTGGAGCTACATGCAGCCTAGTTCTAATTAACACATACAGTAGCTGTGATTACTCAGGTGTGATAAATGTTAACAATGTTACATCCTTCCTAATGCATGGATTATCTAATTATCAGTTAATAGGGAGGTTCTCATTTGTCGCTTTTCAAATAGTCTAATTGGTGTGAATCACTAGGAGCTTTAGTTTGGGTCACTTAGTTGATACACAATTTAAATTCTGACAGGTGACAACAGTACACCTATTTAAGCAGACTAAACTACATACGATGCATAATGCAGAGTTAAAATTAGATGTATTAGATGTTAGATGTATTATGTTTGTGTACATTGTCAATCAGGAACATCTTATACTGTGGGCTACTGCATCATCTGAAAGACAACATTGTGTGACACACTGACACTGCGTCAAATAGTTTTTTCTTTATGCTGATGAATATGATTCCCTTACTTTAAGAGTGAGATTCATGCCATTGTCCTCCTAGAGAATATCCCAAGGTGAACTGTTGTCTTATAAATGCTCTGTGAGAAGAAGGGAGCCATGATGCATGACAGCCCTCATAAAACTCTGGTCCCAAATCGTAGAGCCAGCCTATCTATAATTAAGAAATAATGAGGCCCTCAGAGATTGGCATCAATTGATTAGAGGAAAGAAAAGAGCAAAAACTAAAAGAAAGAAAAGCAACAACAGCCTCACAGAGGAGGATCAGCATCCCTCCATTCAATGTGTTTGCCTTTGATTTTCAAGTGATCTCAGTCCCAGGTGAGACTGGGCTGATGAAACACGACTTAAGACAAGTTAGAAAGGTGATGTTTTCAAGTTTACTTGTTTCTTGTCCCTGTGTAGATGGTACACAGAGATAATTCTCGGTCGCAAAGATAATTTGTCTGTTGACATTAACACAATATTGACTCTGTAATGGAGTTTGTAATCGATTTCTCCAAACATAGTCTCAGTTTTTTTTTCATTTAATTACTATCTTCCCCTTGTGATATTGCTGGAAACTATGGTGTATCAAAGTGTGAACTTCCATCTGAAATTACTCAATAGAAAATAGATTGTGTGAAATGGCCAAATTTGAATTGGAGTTGCCTTTAGGTGGTTTTAGAATTATTTAAATTATGGGTGAAGAGATAACATCTCTCATTGTACCTGTATCAACTGTTGATATTCATACAAACTAGACAGAGTTATGTTTAGATACATTTCTTGATTCACTACACTGATGTGAAAAATCCATATGTCTTTGTAATTGTATTTTTAAATCATCACGATATGTCTAATAAATCAATGTGCGTTTATTTAATGAAAATAATATATTTTTAAAGTTATTTCCCTGAGAATCCTTTGGCCCTTGAAATGCTCAGTCTGATCGTGTTGGCGTTTGGAAAGAAATTTGAAGATATCTACATACACAGCCCTGATTGGCTGATAGTATGGTCTAGAGCCCACCCCCTTAACCAAATGAAAAGGCATTGGTCTATTATAATCAGATCACATTGTGACTTCATGATGTGGGCTAAAAGTTCCATCTCACCTTTTTTTTTCAAACAGCTCATACACAAAAAAGGCTTTATCATCATTGTCCCAATTTCATTGTGTTATTCAACCTGTTATTTCAACCAAAAATCCTTTTAAAAAATGAAGAACTGCACTGTTTTTTACTGCACTTCCCCTTTACCACTATTTTCTCAGTTTATATATGTGAACCAGTCAAAATGGCATCAGCTCTGTCTGCGAGGAAGACACAATGTTGCCCCTGAGACTATTTTGGCCAACTAAACACCCTGTGAACAGTACATGATAATAGCTGCTATTCTCACTGTCAGGCCCAGCAATAGAGGGGTGAGGAAACCTTGGCCTGTCTCCAAGTCATTTTCCATCACTTGACGGCTGCCAGTCAGGTGATGAGAGATGACACCCTGTACATTTACAGCACTAACTGCTGTCTGGTGAGAGAACAATGCTCTATGTATAGCAAGATGACTATTCTGTCTTACAAACCAACTAACAATGCTAATGATGGGGTGTTTCATGATTTATCTTATCTTTCAGTAAGTACCAGTGTTTTCTGACCTGTTCAGGACTAAAGTGACCTACTTGTTGGACCAAATCACCTCACCAATCACTCTAAATGAACAACAATCAATTTTTTTTAATGAATATTGTTTATATTTGTAATTATGCACCTCATTAGGTTGCTGTAAGAAGAGCTATATGCGGTCCACAATATCGGTATGACCTCCCAGTCTAATATCACTTCACAGTAGCGTTCTGATACATGATAGGTGCCAAAGCCCTGTGTAGTGGTTTACAGATTTACATTCACACATGACCCGATCACAATGTCCCAAGGCGAATAGGCTGTTTATTCCATGTGGGGGAAGGAAACCATTGTGCACAGCTCTGTGTAGGCCTACTCTAACCAAGGTACTTTTTTTGTGGCAGAACGGTATGACATGTGCAGTGCTAACATAATCACTTGATTTCCAAGTTTTTTTTAACAGTATATTGTTTCTATGTATATTGCTTTGCCTATCATATGTATAATTCATATAATTTCCACAGGTGACATCAACATGACAGCAAGCCAGCAGAACTACATATAATGTTAAATGATAACATACATCATAAAGAAGAAGAGTCTTACTTTGAAAGCCTGTAATTAATTCAGCTTACCATTCCTCCTACTTTTGACACCCAGTCCTAATATCCTGGGGCCTCCTCTGCTGCTGGCTTGTCTCCCAGTGCCTTGCCACTATGCCTTAGTGTAACTGTTAGTTCTGCTGTCAGAACTGCCTGCTGCTGCCTTTCTTTTGTATTGTTCAGCCAACGCCAAGTACTTTTTCATAATCTCCATCTGCTTTCCCACCTACCCATGTGCCATTCTTCCATACCCTCCTGCATCTTGTGATTCATTTGTTCCCCGAATAGAAATAGCACATACACCCTGTGGTACAGCCCGTACTGTCTTTTATCAAGCACAGCAGGTCATTCTAACAGTACACCTGTTGACCAGCTCCTAAAACCCAGACCTTCAATAAGCCCCCCGCTTCTCTGTCCACGCACATCTGGACACTGCTGTTGATTGGAAATCAATATGGCTTCATGAGACCTGTGTATGTTTCACCTCTCATACACTGTTAAAAAGTCAGACAAGCTCTGCTGGACCTCTGCTTTTTTATAGGCACAGCGACATGGCACCGCCCTTAAAAATAAAACGTGGAAAGAACACCTGTGAAAAAACGTGGTTTTTGAAAACGAGTGACGTTTGATATTTTCACGAGTCAGACGTGTTTTTCGGACACGTGTGACGTTTCACATGGATTTTTCACATGACTCAGACACGTTGTTTCCCAACATTTCACGTGATATAAATTTGCTTATAACTGGCGGGATTAGAACCCAGGTCTCAGCCAACGTCTTCACCATTAGACCAAGAGGGGCAACACTAATTTTCAAGTCGCAGGCAAGGCTACCTCATCACATGACCATGAGCAACCAAGACTGACTCATGTCACCTACACTTTCACGTGTGCATTTTCATATTTTAAAGTCAATTTGGGCTGTCAAACAATTCAACAATGTAGTCGTGTATATCGCAGGATTGAGCTGTAATTTCAGATGTTTTATACAAAAATATTACAAGAATATTACAAGAATATTGACGTCTTGATTTTGTCCAAAGTAACGATTAGCAAAATCTGGTAAATTGATAAACACTTTCTTTAACCTCAGAGTCAATTTGTTTTGACTTCGTATTGTTGTTTTTAGCTGTATAGATGATGCATTTTGCATGTTTTCAGTGTATTTTGAAAGCTTTCACTAAAATTTCAAACAATTATCTGATTAACAACTGACAGCACTAATTTTAACATGTTGAACAGGATAAATAAGGAGACACGGAGCGCTAGCTTCTCTGTTCTTTTCACTGGGCTTTTTCCAACGGTCACTAACCAACATATTGTAATGAAACAGCAGGGAGCAGGTCTCGAACCCTCGACCCCCTAGCCCGAGGTCCGGCGCGCTATCGACTGTGCCGCAAAAGCATGCTCGTGCGGCATAGTCGATTTCCGCGTTTATAAACCCAGGGTCGTTACACTATGAAGAGAGGCGTGCACCTGCAGCAGTAACATTCTGAATGGATGGCTCATCATTTTTAATTGAGTTGAATTATTATATTCAGGTAGGCTTTTACAGAATGGCATTACAGAATTTGCAATTGTATATGTGGAAACATTGCTACTGCAACGTGTTTACACAACCTTTCCAGATGTGAGGAGAATAACACTTGTCACATGCGAAGGTTTCTTACATGTGAAACTCCAAATTAGATTTCACAACTTGCAATTCCTCATGAGAAATGTTTTCACATAGGAAACTGCATATCATATTTTCACATGAAAGTTTTGACCATGTAGTGGAATTCACATGAGGTGAAAGCATGTTTTTTTTCCCTCACGTGAAAAGGTGGTGTGAACAACTCTAAATGTAATACATACGAAAATATGGTTTCACATGTGTAATTTAACCTCAACATGTGCAAACAGCTATTTCACATTTGAAAATGTGATTTTCACATGTGGAAATGCAAATTTGACATGTGTTTTTTTTGTAAGGGCAAACTGGGTCACCTGTCACTTTATTTAAAAGAGAGAGCCCCGCATCCAATCTCACAGCAGATGTGTTCTGATCTGAGGAAAGGGACTACTGTATTACAGAGGCAGCGGAGCTCTGATTTTCCCCAACACCTGTAGAGGTGCTTGAATTAACCTCTGTATTCAGTCACACAGTGATTCCACTACCCGGGGCAGGACATGGCCCAGATTACTCATTACAATCTGAATGACTCCCAGTCCAAGAGCCAGAATGCCATTCGCACTTTTTCTGCCTGTTAAATGAGCTGGAAATCCAATCTCACAATGTATTTTTGAGGTGGGAGGAAGAATGTAGCATAACTCATTGTTCATTTCCTCCGAAAATAAGACAGAAAACAAAAGTATATCAATATACAGTAGAAATAAAATGTTCTTTGATTTTCAGTTTTATGTAGAAATAGAAACCCATGGGCAGTAATTTCTCAGTCTTATAAATAATGTGTGCGTTTTTACCTTTACCATTACTTCTCTGTTTACTTGTAACGATTTAGCCTGGCTGACGCAACACGTGTGGTACACAGCGAGGGAGAGCTGTGACACACTGGTCTGGACAGGCGAACAGTATTCGCTGTTAGTGTGGTATTCAAACAGAAGTTGAGGCTTAAGCTTTGATTGGTTCTCTCAACAACAACAAAAGGATCGGGGGGTTGAGACCTCCAGTTGTTTGGATTTGAAAATCCAACAGTTGTATTGGAACGGGGCGACGCTCGGGGGCTGTGTGTGGCTGTTCATGTGGATGTTTGAGTGAGAAAGACACAGAGGAGAACCAGTCAGTAAAAAAGCACAGCCCCCTTCATTATTGACACATCTTGCCTACAACATCATGGAGCCTTTCCAGACTAGTAATGATCAGTATTTTTGTAAACAATTTGAAATGTGTATTCATGGGCTCTAAAGTGGTTTGTCTCAGAGTAGGGGTGGAAGACACACACACCAAAAAATTATAGACAATGTAGATGCATTTTATAATACACCCTTTGTATTTACGTGATAGAACCTATGTTTTGGCACACTAAATTTACTTCAGGGTGAATGTGCAACTTTCCTCCTCTCTTAAAGTGGTTGATCTGCCCAACCAACCCTGGGGAGGTATAGGCATATTCTTTTGTAGTCCCCCTTTAATATCATGCAAATGCTAAGAAATGGATTCCAATTTGATATTCATGAGAAAATGCTTTGTATTGAATTTCATTTTCAACACCCTACAATGTTTCATTTATGTAGCCCAATACAAGGTTTATAATAATGTTTTGTCAAAATGTCACTTTTGATTTCAGTTTTCCGATTCTCTTTGTGAATGGTCATTGACAGATGAAAGGCACATTGTCTAGCTGTCTTGATTCTAACAGAAACATCTAGACTAGAGCTTGAAATTGTTCAGTGGTCCTATTCTTTGAGATTAAAAGTAAATATCAATCTTGTTTTTTCTCTCAATTGTATTGTATTTGATCTATTTGGACATGCCATTTATATTTTGTTGTAAATTTGGCATCTATAATAATCATCGTCATATAAATCAAGATCTGTATGTGGGCTGGTTTTTCTCTGTCAGTCTAGTATATGCCTCATTGGATTTGACAGCAGTAAGTATTCTGGCATGCACTGCTGCACATTTTGTTTCTTAGCAACAGGTCTCCAAATAATACTGTACAAGAGTGATTTGTGATGGCTAGTTTCAGGCAAAGTGATTGAAATAATAATATTTCAATAATAAATGCTTAGGAATAATATATTACTATATTTTCTTATCCGAAAGCATTAGAATGTTGTTACACTAAAAAAATCTCACACTTTCGAACTAAAAAATATTACCCCTCTGACTTAAAATTTTAAGCATTAACTAATGTTACATTTTGTTAACTCAACTTGATCTAGTTAATAGACAAAGCATTTCAATTACAGGGGTAACATAATAAAGTGAAGGACAGTAGCTAGCTGTGATATATTACTTTGAGCAGTGCAAATCTACATGTCTAGAAATTGTTTTCCTTCAGATTATTGCAAATTTCAAATCGCCATGGAGAAGTGCTGTGGCTCAAATTAGACCCCCCCACTGGTATCTCTTTAGCATTCAGGCTTGTCTGGCCTGATGTACAGACAAACTGGAAATTGGTGACAAAATTATCCCAGCTCAGCTACTCCAGCACCATTAGTGAGCTGTAACTACTGCATGAAAGCGGGAAATACCAAGCATTAAGAAATATGAAGGCAGTGACATTTCAGGCTTACGGGTACTACCAAAAGTAACCCTTTCTATGCTCATGGGAGCTGTATGTCTTTTCTCTAGGTCAATAAGTCATAGTAGACCTCTAAAATGATACAATGGAATTAATTGAACTATTTAAGTCCATCCAGGGATGAGAATACTTTGATGCCTTCTAGGCTGCTATGTACAGCTATGTAACGGTCTCCAGGCTGGCGCAGTGGTCTAGGGCACTGCATCGCAGTGCTAGCTGCACCTTCAGAGTCTCTGGGTTCGCGCCCAGGCTGGGCTGGGTTCGCGCCCAGGCTCTGTCGCAGCCGGCCGCAACCGGGAGGTCCGTGGGGCGATGCACAATTGGCATAGCGTCGTCCGGGTTAGGGAGGGTTTGGCCGGTAGGGATATCCTTGTCTCATTATGTAAATATCAATATATCAATAAAATGTATGCACTCTACTGTAAGTCGCTCTGGATAAGAGCGTCTGCTAAATGACTAAAATGTAAAATGTAAATGTACAGACTGGAAGCAGTCAGAACCAACCACACTTGAGGTGAAATTATTGACATGGTCTGGTAATAAAAGGATGGTCTGTTGTAAATATCAACATCATTAATTCAGCCATGGTAAACGGTGGCCACGGCAATAGATCATACTACAATGCACAGAGCTTATTTGGGGAGAAACTCGGGAGTAAGAAAGTCCATATTTTCTCCACTGACAATGGTCCTGTGCCAAAGGCACAAGGCACTTTCTTTTAAGCAAAGCCATGTTTTGCATCCATCATTCTGTCCATTAGATTTCTTAAGGGAACTCTCAATGAAAGACGACCATGCCCCAATCCCTACTGAGTAGCACTCCCTATCTGTGGGGTAATGAAATATTTTTATCTATCTTTTTAAAATTGTGTAGATTCAGTATGTACTGTATGGTTATACTGCATATGGGAAACCATACAACAATTTATATTCATGCAATAGCTTTAATGTAAGCATTAATAATTCATGCTGAAAACCTGTTTCAGAGAATGATACAAAGTTTACATGTAAAATTTATGCCATATTATGATATTATAAAAATAAAAAAAGATATTAAAAAAATAAGTAACATGCAGTATTTCTTTGTGCAAAAGTGTCAATGTCACCCTGGGGTGAATAGTGTTGAGTGAACATTGATGTATCATGGGAGATTAAATTCATTTCTGTATCTTATGCCTATCGTACTTCATCTAATTCCTGACACGGTAGTGTGTATCACCATGATACTGTCACGACTTCCGCCGAAGTTGGTCCCTCTCCTTGTTCGGGTGGTGTTCGGCAATCGCTGATCCATTTTTAATTTTCCATTGGCTTTGTCTTGTCTTCCATCACACCTGGTTTCTATCCCATCAATTAGATGTTGTGTATTTAACCCTCTGTTTCCCCTCATGTCTTTGTCGGTGATTGTTTGTTGTATGTTTTGTGCAAATCATGTTCTGGTGTCATGTTCTGGTGTCATGTTCTGGTGTTCGACGGGTTTTGTACCCTTTTATATTATTTTTGTATATATTGTTTTTTTGAGTTTTTTTTAGCATTTATTAAACTGCTCCGTTTATACCAAGTTCACTCTCCTGCGCCTGACTTCCCTGCCACCAGCACGCACCCATTACAGATACAGTATGTGATGTTGGGAGATCACTTTGTGCTAACAACATATATTTCTTCCCATTTTACCCCAATCATGGTGAGCAGCAGGAAAATAAATGATAAACAATGGTAAGCACATCATTTGGATAAATAAAACAATTGAATTACTGTTGACTTTCTTCAGGACTGAATTTGTCTTTATTAGGATTCTGCCCAGATGATCGATTCAGGGTGTCAGGTCTTTCTTTACCTGCCAGTTGATGAAATGAATCTCTTTAGGATTGATTTGCTAACTTCCCTTTTTTCTCAGGATGTGGGCTTGACAGAGGGTCAGTGAAGACTGGCAGAAGAGAGAATAATCTGTCCATACAAGATGGAAATGGAGATAAGATGTATCTTGCTCTTTAGTGAGCCATGGAGACTTTCAGTGTGTCCCTCACTCTGCTTTTCAGCATTGTGTTGTTGTTGATTTGTGGTAGGCCTACTATGAGCTAGTACATAGTACTGACATAGACAGTACATTTATTGTGAAAGAACATTATTACTGCATTTGAAATATTATTGTTATTAGGCTATGTTGCCAGTTTGAGGCCAAATAACCACACATTTGGCACTATATGTTGTCCATTCATTTGTTGAAAGACTTCATCAGGATAGTGTTGTTGAGAATTATTGAGATTTTTAAATCCCTTACCTAAATTCAAGAGTGAATTTCTGAATAAATATGTGATCATTTCAACTGTCTAGCACCTCAACAAGAAGATCTGACATCTCAAATGAGCTTCAGAAACAGCTCATCAAGGCTACCTTTATGCATGCTTTACAAGGCATCAGGAAAAGTAAATCTCTTTCATCCCTTGTGAGCATAGGTTTGAAATCCACTACAAAGAGATCAACACTTAGGGAAAAAAAGTACGTATGAAAGGTAAAGGCCTGGAGTTGAAAGGAAACCCGACTTGTTTTTAACTGTCATACGTTTTTAAGAAATAAAGCAAGAATTTGAATGTAACTTAAGCATGCAGTACGGTTATATTTCATTCTCTGCACATAAACTTTTCTTTCTGTTCAGTCTCCTACCTCCAGTCAGTGTATGTACAGTAGCTATAATAACATGTTATAATAATATGGTTAGTAAAGTTAAAGCAGGAAGCAGTCACTAACTAAGCATCTAGGAAATAAAATGCATACATCAAATAAAGGGAGGGTCTTTGAAAACTAATTATACTAATACCACTTCAAGTTTTATACAAAATCTACTTTTCCCAGCCAACTCCGCTCATGTTAAAATAGCTCATTGGAAATGAGCACAGTGGCCTCAACAGAGCATTTAATTTATAGATTTCTGTTTTGTCAGATTGTTATGTATTTATTATATTCACTCGCTTATTTTATTGGGTACAATGAATGTTGCTGGTTAAAAAAGACTGATTTCAAGACAAACATATTTTTGCTTGTTAATTGAGTTTGAGTTTATTTTATTTTTACAGGGACAGGGCACATTAATCAACGTTTCAGTAAAAGTGCCGGTTTTAGCCAGTCGGCTAATTTTCAATCGCAGTCCCTGGGCAGGTTATTAAAAACAATTACAATACAGACAATCAATGAGCAGTGAGCACACGCAGAGCAACATGGGCGGCAGGGTAGCCTAGTGGTTAGAGAATTGGACTAGTATCCCCTAGGAATCCCCTCGAATCCCCTAGGCTGACAAGGTACAAATCTGTTGTTCTGCCCCTGAACAAGGCAGTTAACCCACTGTTCCTAGGCTGTCATTGAAAATAAGATTTTGTTCTTAACTGACTTGCCTAGTTAAATAAAGGTTAAAAAAAAAGGACAAACAAGACATAGCATGCAGACAGAGCAACATAGCACAACATGCAAAAGCAACAAAATGGTTTGACCTTATGAGGTTATTGATAGTGGAGATTAGGGTATGAACCAGAAAATCCCACCTGCCCTTCTGGGTTGTAATTGATAGAATGGTGTTGGACGAAGACACCGGTCTCTTAGGACTCCTCTAGTGATAGATTGAATTAGCACTACTCTCGGTAATTTGAGCACAAACATGTGCACTCACATAATGCTGATGCAACTAAATACAACCTTGTTCAAGTATTAGCTCGATAAAAGGAGAGGAGAAAGGCCAGAAAGACAATGTCTAATCTAGTTATTTGTGTACCTATCTTTTCGATTGAGGCATATAGCTGGATCTACACAACAGATACCACAGGACATGAAACCATCTCAACATAACACTTTTGATGTCTAAAAACATCTGACAAATATGGGTTTTAGAGTGGGTTTTTAATATGGGTTTTAGAGTGGGTTTTTAATATGGGTTTTAGAGTGGGTTTTTAATATGGGTTTTTAAATGTTAACTGCACCAGAGATTTGGGACTTAATGAGTAATTATAAATAATTTAAAATTAAGTTCTCATCGGTGCGTCTTGGTAATAATTGAATTAGAGATAGTTAATGATATAGTTTTTCTACATAGTATACCTATGGTGAATAAGCACAGTAAAATGAAGTGTGACCTGCAAGAGGCAGTGTCTCTTGTGATTTATATGTCATTATTGGGAAATAAACAGGAGACAGCTTGTTTATATATTAGCAATTCCAAAGGCCAATGACAGTTTCTCAGTTCAGAGGCTGGGGCAGCTGTGTTATACAGCATTTATCTGGCCCAGCAGGCCTGTAGATCTAACTATTACAGGTCTCTATATATCTGATTAGACATGTAGCACTAACTGACCCAATTGCAATTAACAGTCCCTGGATTTTACAGGTTTCTCCCCGGCAGTTTACTCACTCACTTTACAGCTCCCTCAAGGTAACATGTTTTATTTTCTAACATCAAAATGTTTGTGAGGATAAAAGCCACTGACATGTTTGCATTAGGGTCTGAAATATAGCAGCTGGGGTGATGATTCATACCGAAATGTCATATCAATTTCCTTTCATACTTTTGCAGGAAAACCAAACCATTTATATTGTGTGGGACATGTGGACTTAAACAACCTCAATATTCATGGTTTTGTATAAAGAAATGCCACCAGAAGCACAATGATAGACACAGCAAGCACCCAGTGACCTTAAAGGAGCAATAGAAAAGCGACAATATGAAGGTGCCAGAGAAATGCCAGGGCAAAACACACTTCTGTTCCCTGTCCTTCTGTGACCCATTATTCAACAAAACCACCTTAAGATCATGGGGTCAGATGCAGGTCGTCTGTTTTTGGAATCAGTAGATAATGGAATCCAAAATTGAATGAAATATTCTTGATGAAAATGTGAAGGAAAAAGGAAATCCTCTGGGGAATGGGAAGGAATAAAAAATTGATAAAAAGCTATAAAATGTGTTCTGTACTTGCATTGTAACCTCATGAGTCAACTGAAATCTTGAGTTCACCTCAGCTAGTTGTGCTCAGTATAAACAACCTTTACCTATCGACCTCTTCCCAGGTAGGTAGACCATTCATTAATCATGATAGCAAGTGGTACACCCCTTCAGGGCACTTATTAAGGTTTACACTTTTGCATTACCAACAAATACAGCATAAAATATGCAATGAGGGAAATCCAAAAGCCCTCTCTCTTCTTAATTCTTACTTTAAAGCAGGAGTCTAACAGGATGCTGTATCGGTTTTCTTAATCTATTTAGGCATTCGATGTGGTTCAAGAATAATCTTTCTAAGCCTTGGACGTGACATGGCAGAATCTCAGCCTTATTTGTATTGGGGGATTAGGGCATGCATTTCCTGACTGCATGACAGTAATATGCGACTGATTTGCCTGTTTAGGCACAAGGCTTTGAAACAATTTCACCCTTTAAATAAAAGTTGAAATATCCTTTAATTTATTGTTTCTCAACCATACCCTTGAATAGAACATTGTTGTGAGGTCAAGACTATTACTGTTTTCCTCTGAATAAAACATGAGTGCCATAACTGCCACCCTTCAGCCCTCTGATTTCCTCTGCTGGAAGTTAAGCAAGGTGGGGCCTTTTCGAAACCTGGATGGGAGACCATAAGATTCGGGAAGCGTGCTCTGTTGTTCGGAAGGCACGCTAAATGGACGTAGTGACTCTCAATGGTCATTCAAAGATCGTATTTCACTTGTCACAAGACAATGGGTGTTAACCCCAGTGTCCTGTCTGAATTCCCAACCTGACTGCCCATGCTACCATGACCACCTGAACACCCTGGCCTCAGATTGGCTCATTCAACTCTTCACCTCTCCTCTGCAACTCTTCCCTGGGTCATTATTAAAAAAGAGAATGTGTTCTCAACTTCTTCATCTACTTACCTGGTCAAATAAAGGTAAATAATGTTAATTTTAAATACCTTTAATGAATAAATTCAACAAAAAAAGGATTTTGCTTAACATGTTCTATCCTATGCAAAGAGGTGGACGGGCTGTCCATCAGCCTCCTGTCCATAGACATGTTTAGATTAGCTTTAAGTGATAAGGGAGTGCTGGAATAATTATTGGTTGGCAGTAATCCTGAAGGGATTCATAAAAATCCTTTGTTTGTCTTCTTGAGGGCAGAGAGGTCTTTGGAGACAAACTGTGGAAAGTGTGGATTACTGTGGAGGTAAGGTCTGCATACAGATAGTATATGATGTCAAGGACTTTGCTGCAGACTCTTTTAATAGCAAGAGCAAACCTACAATGCTTATGAGGTCACAGAGTTAAGTTATAACGTCATACTCATCAAGAGCTGTAAACACTTCTAACATTATAAATGATAGGAAAGTAAAAAGAGAAAATCTGCATGAACTCGGACAAAATTCAAACCTTTCATCTTTTCATGTTCTATCAAATCTGTAGGGGAGAGCGGGGCTGGTTCTCACATTTTTATATATATATTACTCAGCAATGATTTTAAACATTAACAATAAGACATTACATGTTTTATTTTGGTGGTGAAAAACACCCTCCAGGTTTTTAGTTATGAGCACTGTGACCAGAAACAACCAGTGTGAGAAGCAGCTGCATTCTCCTCTTCTACTAGATGGTGCCTCGCTCTTCACAGCTCTGTATTCATTTTTCCTTTTATTATCTTCACATCATCTTACAATCTAGTACAATTTTCAGTTCTGTGACTGAACCTGACTGAAGACCAGGGCTGCAGGTTAACGTCAATCAAATCAAATTCTTACAGTGCAACTTTCCTTGCTACCGCACTATGACATTTTGAGGGTAGCAAACGGTCACCAAGTGACAAAATATCACCCCACCTTTTAAAACACCCTAACTGGTTTGACACTCCTAATTAGAAGTTTTCAGAGTGAATTTACCCCCAGCTGGGGTGACATGACTTAGTAAGAGTTTTACAACCTCCTTCATTGATTTGCAGATTATCTCACACACTGGAGCCTGTCCTCCCTTCGGGAATAAATGTGGGAAAGAGGCTGGAAATATCCCTGTCCTCTCCAGGGTGTGAGAGATCAAGAAGGAGAAGTAAGTAGACTGAAGCCAGCCCCAGCCCCCTGACTCTTCTCTTTGTTCCTCTCTTAAGGTTAACCCTTTGCTGTTCTGTCTTCCACACTGATTCTGAAGATCCACTGGAGCACGTCTGCAGTCATAATACAACCATACCCTATGATATTTTGACCTGGCTATAAAAAAATTAAGATAGAGGAAGTATGTAATAGGATTACTGGACTATTTTTTGTGACCACATTTTATTTGGTCATTTTCTTTGTCGGGTAGGGGGGAGGGGGGGGGGGATTACAGGTACAATAGATACATTCTGTGGGCTGCCACTCAAAAAGGGTACAGGAGTACAACGTATTGAATCATTTCACTTTGGAAACAATTATTATTTTTGCATCCACACCCAACCTGCTATCCCATTCCCCTAACCCCACCCATCCAACATGTCTCCATTTAACCTCAACCAACCACTACCCTTCCCTCCCCCCACCACGTATTAACTAAGTCCCCCTCCCCTCTATCCCCTAAATATCCAATGTTGCTTGTCAGCCGAGGATGCTTTTACATCCACCCTCCTGCCCCCTCTCCCGGAAACCAGAGAAAACCCTCCCCCATACCAACCCTTCCCTGTGGGCCTGAAAGTAAAGAAAGTACAAAAAGATGAAAATATGTATCTATACTGAACAAAAATTTTAAAACAGCATGCGAAATGTTGGTCCTATGTTTCATGAGCTGAAATAAAAGCTTATTTCTCTCAAATATTGCACAAATGTATTTACATCCATGTTAATGAGCATTTCTCCTTTGCCAAGAAAATCCTTCCACCTAACAGATTTGGCATGTCAAGAAACTGATTAAACAGCATGATCATTACACAGGTGCACCTTATGCCGGGGACAATAAAAGGCCACCATAAAATGTGCAGTTTTGTCACACAACGCAATGCCACAGATGTCTCAAGTTTTGAGGGATCGTGCAATTGGCATGCTGACTTGAAGAATGTCCATGAGTGCTGTTGCCAGGGATTTGAATGTTCATTTCTCTACCCAATGTTGTTTTAGAGAATTTGGCAGTACGTCCAACTGGACACACAACCGCAGACCACATGTAACCACACCAGCCCAGGACCCCCACATCCGGCTTCTCCACTTGCAAGATCATCTATTACCAGCCACCCGGACGGTTGATGAAACTGAGGAGTATTTTTGTCTGTAATGAAGCCCTTTTGTGGGGAAAAAACGAATTCTGATTGGCTTGGCCTGGCTTCTCAGTGGGTTGGCCTGGCGCCCAAGTGGGTGGACGTTTGCCGTCCCAGGCCCACCCATGACTGCGCCCATGCCCAGTCATGTGAAATCCATAGATTACGGCCTAATGAATTTATTTAAATTAACTGATTTCCTTATATGAGGGTTGCCTTATATGAGGGTTGCCTGCCAGCAGTAATCGTCTCTGATTGATCGAGAGATTCAAGGAGCTATTATCGTTAAGTAACATAATAGATGCAAAGCATTGAATATATTGAATACATACTCCCACATCATATAAAGGAATGTGCATACCTGATTTAGAGGGCACAGTGAACAGTTGGGAGTTGGGGCCAATTTCATGGATTATTGGACTATTGAAAGTTTGCAAGGGGGGTGAACTCCTTTTGGATTTTGGTCTTCCCTTATCACTTACCAGTGATGCAATGGTGATAAAATGTGAGGAAACATCCTGAAAAATGTATGCAGCAGTTCCAGTCTTTCATACTAATGGGTTCTGAGTCTGAACCTACTACCTTGGGAGAGAGATCTTTATCTTTATTTACTTTACTGACACACAACTGGGTTACACCTTATTTTGCAATCTTCTACATACCAGATATTCAATTAATTCTAATTAAATTGTAACAACCTTACTATTGTATTATTGCTATATTCTTTAAAACTAGAAACTTTACGTATCATTCGGTAGCAGGTACCATTACTTAAAGTAAGCAACAGAAGTACACATTGTTATTACATTGTTATTACATATATAGTACCAGTCAAAAGTTTGGACACACCTACTAATTCAACGGTTGTTCTTTATTTTTACTATTTTCTACATTGTAGAATAACAGTGAAGACATCAAAACTATTAAATAACACATATGGAATCATGTAGTAACCAAAAAAGTGTTAAACAAATCAAAATGTATTTTATATTTTAGATTCTTCAAAGTACCACCCTTTGCCTTGATGACAGCTTTGCACACTCTAGGGATTCTCTCAACCAGCTTCATGAGGAATGCTTTTCCAACAGTCTTGAAGGAGTTCCCACATATGCTGAGCACTTGTTGGCTGCTTTTAGACTCTGCGGTCTAACTCATCCCAAACCATCTCAATTGGGTTGAGGTCAGGTGATTGTGGAGGCCAGGTCATCTGATGCAACACTCCATCACTCTCCTTCTTGATCAAATAGTCCTTACACAGCCTGGAGGTGTGTTTGGGTCATTGTCCTTTTGAAAAACAAATAATAGTCCCACTAAGCGTAAACCAGATGGAATGGCGTATCGCTACAGAATGCTGTGGTAGCATGCTGGTTAAGTATGCCTTAAATTCTAAATAAATGTAGCGGTCATCGTTGCATGAAGAAGTGGACCAAAGCGCAGCGTGGTAAGTGTTCATGATTTATTCTCAAAAAACACTTGAACAAAATAACAAAGAGCAAAACGACAACAAACAGTTCTGTCAGGTGCAGAAACACAAAACAGAAAATAACTACCCACAAAACACAGGTGGGAAAATGCTCCCTAAGTATGGTTCCCAATCAGAGACAACGATAGACAGCTGTCCATGATTGAGAAGCACACCCGGCCAAAACAAAGAAATACAAAACATAGAAAAATTAACATAGAATGCCCACCCAAATCACACCCTGACCAAACCAAAATAGAGACATAAAAAGCTCTCTAAGGTCAGGGCGTGACAATAAATCACTGACAGTGTCAACAGTAAAGCACCCCAGACCATCACACCTCCTCCTCCATGCTTCACAGTGGGAACCACACATGCGAAGATCATCCATCCCCAATCTCACATTTGGACTCATCAGACCCAAGGACAGATTTCCACTGGTCTAATGTCCATTGGTTGTGTTTCTTGGCCCAAACAAGTCTCTTCTTCTTATTGGTGTCCTTTAGTAGTGGTTTCTTTGCAGCAATTCGACCATGAAGGCCTGATTCACACAGTCTCCTCTGAACAGTTGATGATGAGATGTGTCTGTTACTTGAACTCTGTGAAGCATTTATTTGGGCTGCAATCTGAGGTGCAGTTAACTCTAATGAACTTGTCCTCTGCAGCAGAGGTAACTCTGGGTCTTCCTTCCCTGTGGCGGTCATCATAAGAGCTAGTTTCATCATAGCACTTGATGGTTTTTGCGACTGCACTTGAAGAAACTTTCAAAGTTCTTGAAATGTTCCGTATTGAGTGACCTTCATGTCTTAAAGTAATGATGGAGTGTCGTTTCTCTTTGCTTATTTGAGCTGTACTTGCCACAATATGGACTTAGTCTTTTAACAAATAGGGCTATCTTCTGTATACCTCCCTTGCCTTGTCACATCACAACTGATTGGCTCAAACGCATTAATAAGAAGGAAAGAAATTCCACAAATTAACTTTTAACAAGGCACAAGGCACAATACATGTATGTTTGAGGAATTTTAATTATGAGATTTCTGTTGTTTGAATTTGGCGCCCTGCACTTTCACTGGCTGTTGTCATATCATCCCGTTAACGGGATTGCAGCCATAAGCCAGTGAAAGTGCAGGGCGCCAAATTCAAACAACAGAAATCTCATAATTAAAATTCCTCAAACATACATGTATCTTATACCATTTTAAAGGTAATCTTGTTGTTAATCCCACCAAAGTGTCCGATTTCTTATGGGCCTCCCGGGTGGCGCAGTGGTCTAGAGCACTGCATCGCAGTGCTAGCTGTGCCACCAGAGTCTCTGGGTTCGCGCCCAGGCTCTGTCGCAGCCGGCCGCGACCGGGAGGTCCGTGGGGCGACACACAATTGGCATAGCGTCGTCCGGGTTAGGGAGGGTTTGGCCGGTAGGGATATCCTTGTCTCATCGCGCTCCAGCGATTCCTGTGGCGGGCCGGGCGCAGTGCGCGCTAACCGTGGGGGCGGGTGCACGGTGTTTCCTCCGACACATTGGTGCGGCTGGCTTCCGGGTTGGAGGCGCGCTGTGTTAAGAAGCAGTGCGGCTTGGTTGGGTTGTGCTTCGGAGGACGCATGGCTTTCGACCTTCGTCTCTCCCGAGCCCGTATGGGAGTTGTAGTGATGAGACAAGATAGTAACTACTAGGGATTGGATACCACGAAAATTGGGGAGAAAAGGGGATAAAAAAATAAATAAAAGTGTCCAATTTCAAATAGGCTTTTTAGCGAAAGTACCACAAACGATTATGTTAGGTCACCACCAACTCACAGAAAAACACAGCCATTTTTCCAGCCAAAGACCGGAGTCACAAAAAGCAGAAATAGAGATAAAATTAATCACTAACCTTTGATGATCTTCATCATATGACACTCATAGGACTTCATGTTACACAATACATATATGTCTTGTTCGATTAAGTTCATATTTATATCCAAAAACCTCAGTTTACATTGGCGCCATGTTCAGAAATGCCTCCAAAATATCCGGAGAAATTGCAGAGAGCCACGTCAAATAACAGAAATACTCATCATAAACTTTGATGAAAGATACATGTTTTACATAGAATTAAAGATACACTTGTTCTTAATGCAACCGTTGTGTCAGATTTCAAAAAGCTTTACGGCAAAAGCACAATATTCAATAATCTGAGAACAGCGTTCAGCCACAAAAGGAAGCCATACAGTTACCCGCCAAATTGTGCAGTCAACAAAACTCATAAATAGTATTATAAATCTTCACTTACCTTTGCTGATCTTCGTCGGAATGCACTCCCAGAACTCCCAATACCACAAGAAATGTTTGTTTTGTTCGGTAATGTCCATCATTTATGTCCAAATAGCTATTTTTGTTAGCGTGTTTGGTAAATAAATCCAAAGTCAGGAAGCGCGCTCACTAAAAGCAGACGAAATGTCCAAAAGTTCCGTAACAGTCAGTAGAATCATGTCAAACGATGTATTGAATCAATCTTCAGAATGTTTTTAACATAAATCTTCAATAACGTTCCAACCGGAGAATTCCATTGACTTCAGATGGAACAGAGCTCCCTCTTATGTGAACGCGCATGGTCAGAGCATGGTCAGGTCATGGTAGACCTGACTCATTCCTGTCTCCTTCGGCCCCACTTCACAGTAGAGGCATCAGACAAAGTTCTACAGACTGTTGACATCTAGTGGAAGCCGTAGGAAGTGCAAACTGATCCATATCCCACTGTGTATTCAATAGGGGCTGGGTTGAAAATCGACCAACCTCAGATTTCCCACTTCCTGTTTGGATTTCTTCTCAGGTTTTTGCCTGCCATATGAGTTCTGTTATACTCACAGACATCATTCAAACAGTTTTAGAAACTTCAGAGTGTTTTCTATCTGATACTAATAATAATATGCATATATTAGCAACTGGGACTGAGGAGCAGGCAGTTTACTATGGGCACCTCTGGGCACCTTTCATCCAAGCTACTCAATACTGCTCCTGCAGCCATAAGAAGTTTCTTAATTATGGATGTGATCAAATCGATGAGCATACAGGTTCTCCTCCATGAGAAACAAGTCTCTAACTTTTGGCTCTAGTCAATCTGTATCGCTGAACCATTGGAGATCTTGCGATCGAAATGTGAAGGTAATTTCCAATAGAGCCAACATATGCAGCGTTTACCGTGAATGCAGTCTCTGCTTACGTAGGAACGTTGCCTTTAAATTTGAATCATGCTGTAATGCTGAACTTCAACAATATGGTTGAATAGAGCCATTGTTGAATAGAGCCCTCCAATGTTACTTTGACCCTTAGATAGCCATTGGCTTTATTAAGATGACTTTTTGTTTTTACCATTCAAGGCATTTCTGTCAACAGAGGAAATCTTGAATCTGGGAACAATGTGAGCTAGAGGTAAATATCTATTTGCCAATAGCTAATCTTTATCATTCACCTGCCTCACCACTTTCTGCCTGGTCTTTAGGGGCTGATCCATGCCCTGACTGCTACAGAGTTGGTCAGAAAATCCAATAAACCTGGGATTCGTTTTTCAAGTTCAACCCCCTCAACACAGGCTTCCCTGGTCTGATCTATTGGTAATGCCTCCCTTTTAAGGTGCCCTTTATGCTTAGTTCTTATTTTCATCTGAAATCCCACATAAACTTTGCCCATTGTGCAATCAATCCTGGAGCATCTTCACAGTTAGATTATTGTACTCACAGCAGGACAGTTGTTAACAGTAGTGTAGGTTTGGCAGCACATCAAATATTTGTTACATCATGCCAACTTTATTGTCCACTTGGACTCGGACAAACTCTCAAAGAACTGCTTATATATGAAATTAGTTCCATTATAAAGGTTGGAATACTGCTGTATTCACAAAGTGTCAACTGGGAATTGAATTGTAAACAGTGTAGACCAGTAAACCAAAATTGGTTCTGTGAAAATTCCCAGAACATTCGTTAGATTGCGGCAAATGTTCTCATAACTAAAAAACTGTCCAGTTGTGCTGATGATTATACAATGTTTGAATATAACATTCGCCTGACGTTGTAAGAACGTTTCCAGAAAACATTTAGTCTGTTCTTAAAGGTTCCCAGAATGTTTCATTAGGTTGTGGAAACATTCTGATGGGAACATTATAAGAACATCACAAAAGATATGTTCCCAAAACACAAAAACTGTCCAGTCATGTGAATGATTATACAATGTTTATTTTAGGGTGCAAAAAGCATTCACCTGATGTTGCAAGAACCTTCTCAGAAAAAATGTTTTATGTTCTTTAAAAGTTCCTAAAACATTTATTTAGGTTGTGGTAACATTGTGGGGACATGACAAGAGATAAGACCCAGAATAACAAAAAATGTCCAGTTGTGCTGATGATTACAATGTTTCTATTAGGTTGAAAAAACATCTGCCTGATGTTGCAAGAACAATCCTAGAACACATTTGTTATGTTCAATAAAAGTTCAGATGTTTTTTTTAGGTTGTGTTAACATTGTGGGGATATGACAAGAGATAGGTCCCCAAAACACAAAATCTGTCCAGTTGTGATGACATTCTTACAATGTTTGTCCACTGCACCCCTGGGATCTGATTAACACAAATATAAAGCTGTTTACACCTTTACTCTGACTTCCAGGTTGTGGTCTTTGTCTTTGCAATAGAGAGGATAACTAAATCTAGAAAAATAAGTATGCTGTTGTCGTGACTTTACTTTCATTAATCTGATGACTGCTATTTATCGAATTAACTAACTATGTTTAATTGTTACCCAATGAATCATGTAACAATTAACTCATTAGGAATTTGGGCCTAATTTACCATCTCCCAAATTAAACTCTAAAGGTCTTTACCCCTCACATCCATAAAACAGTCAACGTATTAATGATACCCTCTTATCATATCATCATTCTGAACAGTCGTAACCTTCTTGGATCTGCAAAAACCACAGCCTTACTTATGATTCAGTACTACACAAATTGGTTTAATTATGTATTTACTAGCTAACTAAATAATAACACATAATAAACATACTCACTTAATACATAAGAAAAAGGTCCCTAGCGGACTGACACAATATGGTGGCTTTTTACACAACGACATGGAGAAGGAGAGAGAGAGAGAGAGCGAGAGAGAGAGAGAGAGAGAGAGAGAGAGAGAGAGAGAGAGAGAGAGAGAGAGAGAGAGAGAGAGAGAGAGAGAGAGAGAGAGAGAAAGAAAGACACTTATCGTTGATACATTTTAGAAACAATTCTCACAGTTTTCATATACTTTGCACACGAACCGAATTAAGAATTCATGAATGTATTTAACGTTACGTGTGAATTACTTCGTTCGCCGTTTTTCGGAAGGTTGTTGGCCTTTCAGCGGCACGTTTGAATGGCTCTGATTGTCCGAAACTCGGGGCATGGCTACTTACTATGCACAGTTTATAGGAGATATATTCTCTTATGGCTCCTAAATTCACATTCCTATCTTAACAAAAGTACTTTCATAATTCTTCATATCTCATATACAACGTAGAGGATGGAGACTTGACACATAAAGGGGATATACTTTCCAAGTTACAGTAATTCCTTTATAACCTTTTTAATTACATCACAAAATAAAAACCAATATGACATTAGTTTTCTATAGATCATCTCTGACCATTCCCCACGTTCTTATGTTCGAAATATTGTTCCAGTATTCGCTTTAGAAACTGTAAGAGTTTTGTCGGGAAAAAGTCTGTTAACAAAGACATTCCTTTGGTTAATACTGGAGGGGGAGAGAGAGTCATCTTCTCCCGTAATTTACAACATGGTGTGAACTGTCAACCCCCCCAGCAGCTGCCCCCCCCCCCCCCCCCCCTCACCTCTGTGGGTAAGAGAGGGCCTGGCTACTTTCATCCACCACCAAGCTGATCTGACCCATTCTGATCCTCACAGGACAGTCATGACACTCTATTATTTCTTACTCTACCAATCTTCTTTACTTACTGTAAAGTTGGGATGTTTTTACTTTTATTTTCCCTACAGATTGTGGTGAGGTGTATGTACATAGATGTGCATATGTAATACAGTGGAGGCTGCTGAGAGGAGAACGGCTCATAATAGCTGGAACGGCGTTAATGGAATGTCATCAAACACATGGAAACCATGTGTTTGACGTATTTGATACCATTCCACTAATTCCGCTCCAGTCATTACCATGAGCCCGTCCTCCCCAATTAAGGTGCAACCAACCTCCTGTGATGTACTAAGAAATACTGAATAGCCATAGTTTGGATCATAATTTAAGGATTTCAGTACAAAGGAAAATCCACTAGAACCATTAGGATCCTGGTGGTGCAGCATACTAAGTAGCCTACATGGCTTGAAGATGGGAAGTTGCAGGTTAAAATCTACTTGATTTGAACAATACCCCCCAAAAATATAAGGATGTAAAAATATTGAAATGCCATTTCTTTAAAAGTTTGGCAACTTCATATAATAATGTGACATTACATATCAATATTAGCAGAACATTGTAGCAATGTTTTCATAACTACTTCCATTATCGTTGTTTTTAGAACAATTCTGGTTCAACATGTCATAACCTTACAGAAATGTAAGATTTTTTTTTGTTTGTTGTTATGTGCGTTTTGAATAACATATCCATCAACATTAGCATAACATTCCTGTAATGTTTCCTCAGAACCACTCCTATTGCTCTCAAATTTTGTTGCGGCAGTATGTTCTAAGAACCTTACCAGAACACATTGTGTTATTACATTTTCTGGCAACCTAATGAGAACCTTGGGGGAATGTTTTGTGGTAGTTTGTACAGATGTTGTGAACAACATTTTAGTGAATGATAGGAATGACCCTGACCTTAGTTATCTATGTTTTCTTTATTATTTTGGTTAGGTCAGGGTGTGACGAGGGTGGGTATGCTTGTTTTTGTATTTTCTAGTTTTTTTGTATATCTAGGGGTTTTGGTATGTCTAGGTATATGTAGGTCTATGGTGGCCTGAATTGGTTCCCAATCAGAGGCAGCTGTTTATCGTTGTCTCTGATTGGGGATCATATTTAGGTTGCCATTTTCCTTTTTGGTTTTGTGGGTTCTTGTCTATGTGTAGTTGCCTGTTCAGCACTCTTTGTATAGCTTCACGTTTTGTTCAGTGTTCATTCTTATATTAAAGAGAATGTACTCATACCACGCTGCGCCTTGGTCTCCTCCCTACGACGGCCGTGACAGGATCTTAATATGACCACACTGTTGCATGACACATTTTCCTGCACGACAGGAGTGTATTCAAGGTTTACAAATGCTTCTAAAGTTTGCAATTTCCACTTCAAAATGTCAGACTTGATTTGCTCTAACACATTATTTATCAACCCATACAAAAATGTCCATTAATTATAATCCACATAGTACACATTTCCTGTTGCTGCAGGATTATTTTCCTGCTGTGAGAAGCTGGTCAAATTAAGATCCTATACCTGGGTAGGTCTCTCGGATGACATCTCCATGAATGTTAGCGGAACATTCCAGTAATGTTTTCTCAGAACCAATTTAATTGAATCCAGACATGATTGGATTCCCTTATCCCTACCTCATTTGCACACACTGTATATAGACTTTTTCTATTGTATTACTGACTGTATGTTTGATTATTCCATGTGTACCTCTGTGTTGTTGTTTGTGTCGAACTGCTTTGCTTTATCTTGGCCAGGTCGCAGTTGTAAATGAGAACTTGTTCTCAACTGGCCTACCTGGTTAAATAAAGGTGAAATAAATAAAAAAAATTGCTGAATAATTATTTTTTTTCTTATTATTTTTAAGGATGTTTAGGGAATGTTGTTGGATCAGTCATGACATAACATAACACTAACTTTATAAGAGTATTTAGGGGAATGTTCCCTACTTGTTATCGGTGTCTCGGATGATATCTCCATTAATGTTAGCTGAACATTCCAGTAATGCTTTCTCAGAACAATTTAATTGAATTCAGACATGATTGCTAAAGAATGTTTAGGGAACGTTAGTGGAACAATCGTGTCATAACTTCACACTATAACTTTTTGACAACATTGTGGGAATATTCCCTGCTTGGTGGTTTTAATAACATCTCCATCAACATTATCAGAACATTCCCATAATGTTTTCTCAGAACCATTTCGAATACTGTCACGTTTTGTTGTTGCTGTATGTTCTAAAAACATTACTGGTACACTGTGGTTTTACTTTACCTGGAAACCTAATGAGAACGTTTGGGGAATGCTCTGTGGTGGTTGTTACAGATGTTGTGAACAACATTTTAGTGAATGATAGGAAAACATTCCAATGATATTTACTTTCAAACACTGACTTAAAAAAAAAAGTATTTTGTGATAAAAAACTTGACTAATGTAAATATTCTAGTCTAAAACAGAGTTTTGAACATCAGTGCGTTACAACGAGTAAAGGAAGGTTGGTTTTGGTTTACAATTATGTCAACAAATCATGCCCTTTTTGCCAAGCTCCACGTGCAAATCGCCCCTCGGCTCATGCAATACATGCTTCCAGCAGGATTCAACAACCAACAACTTTGGTTTACATGCCCTGCGGAAGGACCCTATCATCATGCGGAATAGATGGCTGGAGTTCGTTGCTCCCCAGTGTTGGTGAGTATACAGGTAGCTAGACCATAGACTGCTGGTTATGTATCTGGTTATGTATATTTTGATAAGCATTATCACTATCATTGCTAACATAGCTAACATAAGCTGCCAACTAGATAGCTTGCTAACGTTAGCCTACCTCAATACAATTTGGATTTGGCTTGGAAACACAATAACAATTCAAAAGAAGGCAAATCATTTGTAAGAAACAGCTTGACTTTAGATGCAGTATAACTTTAGCCAGCCAACTAAGATTGAGGGAACCACTGTATTTTAGCCTGCTAACATTAGCATTGCTAACTATTTTTCACAAATGTAGCTAGTATCAGTAATGGCAACATTGCCATCTCTCTAAAGTAAATGTGATGACATCATAATATGACAAAGTTGTTTCCTGCTAATGATTTGCCTACTTTAGCAATGTCATCGTATGTCCATGCCACTCTAAGTTAGTCTAATTTAAACAAAACAGCCACTAGTCTCCAAAGTGCAACCCATGTCTAGGGCACAAATACATATTGGATGCAGCTATGATGGTACTAGCTAACGCATGCCTAACTACAACCGTGTACTAACTAGCACCAACAAACACAAACATATCCAGGGCAATAGCAAAACATGTCGCAGTTGGTTGCAGGGAGTCACTGGCCTGAATCGAATCCAATCTGGAGCCAGTCAGTCTACATCTGTGAAACATAGAATTAGCTTCCAAATGAGATTACGTTATTTCTTGAGCTATCTTCATAATTGAGGGATGATGACAGTCATTTGTCCCTGTTTTTCTGTTAGATAAAGTGCACAGTTGGGTGCCAGACTGATCCCCGGTCATGAACGGATGCCGAAACCAACCAGAAGGAGAAAATATGGGAATCATGTCCAGCAATGGTTTAACGACCTCCAGAAATAATTGTATTCACTGGTCACTTGCTGTTTTGACAGCTTGTCAGGCAGACCTCCGAATAAAAGTGTGTAATGTGACACAAGTACCCTTGTGAAACCCCCTGCATTGTTGCCAGTCTCCCTCAACCTCTATGAAAAGGACACACCATCATGAGGCCTCTGATAAAAATCCAATCAAATTTTATTGGTCACATACACATGGTTAGCAGATGTTAATGCGAGTGTAGTGAAATTCTTGTGCTTCTAGTTCCGACAGTGCAGTAATATCTAACAAGTAATCTAACAATTCCCCAACAACTACCTAATACACACAAATCTAAAGGGGTGAATGAGAATATGTACATGTAAGTATATGGATCAGCGATGGCCGAGCGGAATAGGCAAGGTGCAGTAGATGGTATATACAGTATATACATGTGATATGAGTAATGTAAGATATGTAAACATTATTTAAGTGCCATTATTTAAAGTGGCATTGTTTAAAGTGACTAGTGATTGGGTCTCAATGTAGGCAGCAGCCTCTCTAAGTTAGTGACGGCTGTTTAGCAGTCTGATGGCCTTGAGATAGGAGCTGTTTCTCAATCTCTAGGTCCCAGCTTTGATGCACCTGTACTGACCTCGCCTTCTGGATGGTAGCGGTGTGAACAGGCAGTGGCTCGGGTGGTTGTTGTCCTTGATGATCTTTTTGGCATTCCTGTGACATCAGGTGCTGTAGGTGTCATGGAGGGCAGGTAATTTGCCCCCGGTGATGTGTTGTGCAGACCGCACCACCCTCTGGAGAGCCTTGCGGTTGCGGGCGGTGCAGTTGCAGTACCAGGCTGTGATACAGCCCGACAGGATGCTCTCGATTGTGCATCTGTAAAAGTTTGTCAGGGTTTTGGGTGATAAGCCACATTTCTTCAGCCTCCTGAGGTTGAAGAGGTGCTGTTGCGCCTTCTTCACCACTCTGTCTGTGTTGGTGGACCATGTCAGTTTGTCTGTGATGTGTATGCCCAGGAACTTAAAACTTTCCACCTTCTCCATTGTGACCCAAGTTATTGTCCAAGTTATTGCCTCAACAACAACAGGTAATGTGTGATGTGAAAAGTTGCATTAAAAAATACCCGGATTGATAAAAAAGTAGGCTAACATTATTTGTTGCTTATGTTCTATTAGATGCATATAATGTCTAGGGCATAACCTAGCCTGGTGGATTCAGCCTGATCGCTGTGTTCTCCATTCTATTTCTCTTCACATTTTATGATATCTGAAGTGAAATAGAAAGGTGAATGCAGTGATCAGGTTGTTTCCACCATGCTAATCATAACCATCATTGGTAATGTAATCAGTGCTCTGTGTGTGTGTGCATGCCTGTGTGTGTGTGTGTGTGTGTGTGTGTGTGTGTGTGTGTGTGTGTGTGTGTGTGTGTGTGTGTGTGTGTGTGTGTGTGTGTGTGTGTGTGTGTGTGTGTGTGTGTGTGTGTGTGTGTGTGTGTGTGTGTGTGTGATCGACCAGTATCTCTGATGAGGGACACGGAGCTGATTTACGTTGCTATGCCCATCAATGGGTCTCTGGCAAGGACCTCACCTCTTGCCTGCTCACTCGATGGGGAGAACAGAATTAGGTAGGTTTAGTCTGACCTGTTCAAACTTCAGCATAGTACCTGTTTGTGTGTCAGAAAACACCTATCCTAACTGCCATTCGTAATAGAACAGTGTGTTTGTGTTCACAGAAACATGTATGGAGCCAGCACATGGAGACTTGCAAGATGATGTGATGAAGTCCAGACTGACAGACAAGCTTGATACTGATGTCTCTGAATAGAGAGAGACCTGGCACTCGGCATAAACACTTTACTCGACACAACTTTTACATGTGTTGTCTTTTTGTATTATTGAATTGAATGGTATCAGTCAATATGGGGAGGGGGAACCCTGTTGTATTCTGCACCAGGATCAGGGAACTCCTGTTGTATACTGTCCCGTATACAACAGGAGTTCCCTGATCCTGGTGCAGAATACAACACAGGAAGGTATGACCACTCTGACATGTTTGCCAAGGTAGCCCCATTACCACCAGATAAAATGTTATTAGGCACAGTATCTGTATCGACTGGGAATACAATGAAAGATGAAATGTGTACAATATTATATTAGCAAAACACTGCTTCTTTTTTATTTACATGGACAACATTTGAAAGTTATCAAAGCACTTATTTTAGAATATCTACATAAATTCAGCAATTGCATTCTTCTCATATTACTCTGTAGGCTACTGACTTACTCAAGGCTTCCTTCGACATCTCACTATACATCAATCAAATGTATTTATATTTTATTTATTTGATGTCACAAAGTCCTGTACAGAAACCCAGCCTAAAACCCCAAACAGCAAGCAATGCAGGTGTAGAAGCACGGTGTACATCTGCTTGTAGTTATTGAATTCAACCTGTAGGAGTTTTGTTTGTTGTGATTGAGTGGGGGGAACAGCTGCGGGCAAGATTCTGACAGATGGGTGTGTCTTGGTGGTGGCAAGGACACACCCAAGAAACACCCACATCATATCACACCCCCAAGCCAACTTTCGTTTGGGGTCTGTCATGAGGAGCAAGCCAAAAAATGAGGCAATATCAGCAGTTGCAGTTTCACTTTAATGGGAATCTAATGTTCTGGGAATGTTCCCGGTTTGCTGAGTTGTTTGTTGTTATCAATACACTTCATTGTTTGTTGGGCTTATACAGGATCTGTCATGCCCTGACCTTAGTTATCTATGTTTTCTTTATTATTTTGGTTAGGTCAGGGTGTGACGAGGGTGGGTATGCTTGTTTTTGTATTTTCTAGTTTTTTTGTATATCTAGGGGTTTTGGTATGTCTAGGTATATGTAGGTCTATGGTGGCCTGAATTGGTTCCCAATCAGAGGCAGCTGTTTATCGTTGTCTCTGATTGGGGATCATATTTAGGTTGCCATTTTCCTTTTTGGTTTTGTGGGTTCTTGTCTATGTGTAGTTGCCTGTTCAGCACTCTTTGTATAGCTTCACGTTTTGTTCAGTGTTCATTCTTATATTAAAGAGAATGTACTCATACCACGCTGCGCCTTGGTCTCTTCCCTACGACGGCCGTGACAGGATCTTAATATGACCACACTGTTGCATGACACATTTTCCTGCACGACAGGAGTGTATTCAAGGTTTACAAATGCTTCTAAAGTTTGCAATTTCCACTTCAAAATGTCAGACTTGATTTGCTCTAACACATTATTTATCAACCCATACAAAAATGTCCATTAATTATAATCCACATAGTACACATTTCCTGTTGCTGCAGGATTATTTTCCTGCTGTGAGAAGCTGGTCAAATTAAGATCCTATACCTAGGTAGGTCTCTCGGATGACATCTCCATGAATGTTAGCGGAACATTCCAGTAATGTTTTCTCAGAACCAATTTAATTGAATCCAGACATGATTGGATTCCCTTATCCCTACCTCATTTGCACACACTGTATATAGACTTTTTCTATTGTATTACTGACTGTATGTTTGATTATTCCATGTGTACCTCTGTGTTGTTGTTTGTGTCGAACTGCTTTGCTTTATCTTGGCCAGGTCGCAGTTGTAAATGAGAACTTGTTCTCAACTAGCCTACCTGGTTAAATAAAGGTGAAATAAATAAAAAAAATTGCTGAATAATTATTTTTTTTCTTATTATTTTTAAGGATGTTTAGGGAATGTTGTTGGATCAGTCATGACATAACATAACACTAACTTTATAAGAGTATTTAGGGGAATGTTCCCTACTTGTTATCGGTGTCTCGGATGATATCTCCATTAATGTTAGCTGAACATTCCAGTAATGCTTTCTCAGAACAATTTAATTGAATTCAGACATGATTGCTAAAGAATGTTTAGGGAACGTTAGTGGAACAATCGTGTCATAACTTCACACTATAACTTTTTGACAACATTGTGGGAATATTCCCTGCTTGGTGGTTTTAATAACATCTCCATCAACATTATCAGAACATTCCCATAATGTTTTCTCAGAACCATTTCGAATACTGTCACGTTTTGTTGTTGCTGTATGTTCTAAAAACATTACTGGTACACTGTGGTTTTACTTTACCTGGAAACCTAATGAGAACGTTTGGGGAATGCTCTGTGGTGGTTGTTACAGATGTTGTGCACAACATTTTAGTGAACATCAAGAGAACATTCTAAGGATACCTTATCTGAAGAAAAAAAATAAATAAAAAAAAAAGATTTTGGGATGATATCATCCTGATGTTAGATAAAACCCCAACTAGAACTTAATGGGAATCTTAGCTAATGTTCTGGGAATGTTCTCGGTTTGCTGGGAGGTGTGTAAAATATGTTATTTTAGCAGGCTTTACCAAGCACTCTCTTTCTCCCTCTCTTTCTTTCTCATGCCAATAAAACAAACAACGATTTGACAGAGTGCAGCGGAGTATCCCCAGTTGAAATTCAAGAGGTAGATTCTAAATACCAATGTGCTTGACTGTGTGCCCCTTGATTAGCTCTCCTTTAGACAAGCCAGCTTTGATTGTGTCAAGATAGTCTTTCGGGGAGGATTACTTTGAGTACACCCCTGAACTACATTGACATACTGAGGATTTCAAGTATGTCAGGAAGAAAAGCATTAATTGGCATAGAAGTACAGATAGAAGTGATTCAAGAGTTTACTCCATGAGCTACTTTTGCAGGTGCTGTGGAAACTTTCAAAATTATATAAAATTGAACAAGACCGAGCGAGATGAGTGAATATACACTGTTAACACCAAAACTAGTGGCAACTGAGCTGCCATCAATATGAATTGGACGAAACCTTAACTTGAGTATTGAAACACATCATCCTGATATGTTTTGAAACATTACATAGTGTGTTGTAACACCATTTAATCAAGTGTTGTGCAACACCTTGCCAGGAACTGGGAGCACTACCAGAAAAGGTTGAAAACACACGTTTGGAGTTTTGAGTTCTGTGTCGTGCATAATTAGTTCCCTTCTCTTTTGGTGCCATTTCCTCCCTCTAAAACCTCCCTCTAAAATCTAAACACTATTATTTGTGTTTCAAATCCTGCAGAATTAGATACATTCTTTTGGTGTATTTTAATGTTGAACATTGATTAATGTATCTGATCGTTTGCCTGCTTAATACATTTTGGGAGGCATTGTTGAGCACAGGGCTCAATCCACCAGCAGTTTATTTTAATAAAATGTTATTTCACCTTTATTTAACCAGGTAGGCCAGTTGAGAACAAGTTCTCATTTACAACTGCTACCTGGCCAAGATAAAGCAAAGCAGTGCGACACAAACAACAACACAGAGTTACACATGGAATAAAAAAATGTACAGTCAATAACGCAATAGAAAAGTCTATATACAGTGTGTGCAAATGGCGTGAGGAGGTAAGGCAATAAATAGGCCATAGTAGCAAAGTAATTACAATTTAGCAAATTAACACTGGAGTGATAGATGTGCAGATGATGATGTGCAAGTAGAAATACTGGTGCGCAAAAGAGCAAAAAAGTTAATAAAAACAATATGGGGATGAGGTAGGTAGATTGGATGGGCTATTTACATATGGGCTGTATACAACTGTAGCGATCGGTTAGGTGCTCAGATAGCTGATGTTTAAAGTTAGTGAGGGAGATATAAGTCTCCAACTTCAGCGATTTTTGCAATTCGTTCCAGTCATTGGCAGCAGAGAACTGGAAGGAAAGGCGGCCAAAGGAGGTGTTGGCTTTGGGGGTGACCAGTGAGATATACCTGCTGGAGCGCGTGCTATGGGTGGGTGTTGTTATCGTGACCAGTGAGCTGAGATAAGGCGGAGCTTTACCTAGCAAAGACTTATAGATGACCTGGAGCCAGTGGGTCTGGCTACGAATATGTAGCAAGGGCCAGCCAACGAGAGCATACAGGTCGCTGTGGTGGGTGGTATATGGGGCTTTGGTGACAAAACGGATGGCACTGTGATAGACTGCATCCAGTTTGCTGAGTAGAGTGTTGGAGGCTATTTTGTAAATGACATCGCCGAAGTCAAGGATAGGTAGGATAGTCAGTTTTACGAGGGTATGTTTGGGGGCGTGAGTGAAGGAGGCTTTGTTGTGAAATAGGAAGCCGATTCTAGATTTAATTTTGGATTCGAGATGTTTAATATGAGTCTCGAAGGAGAGTTTACAGTCTAGCCAGACACCTAGGTATTTGTAGTTGTCCACATATTCTAAGTCAGAACCGTCCAGAGTAGTGATGCTAGTCAGGCGGGCGGGTGCGGGCAGCGATCAGTTGAAGAGCATGCATTTAGTTTTACTAGCGTTTAAGAGCAGTTGGAGGCCACGGAAGGAGTGTTGTATGGCATTGAAGCTCGTAACTAGCAGTAACTAGAGGTTTTACAGAAAGCATTACAGGGTACTGTATTTTCCTCTACAATTAAAAGTAGGAAATGTGGGAACGCAATTTTGGCAGTTTTTATATCCGTTCATCATGATCCATTACACCTGATGGTAAGCTGCTTTATACTAATATAGAAGTATACTTTTATTTTTTCAAACATGCATCCAACATTTTTTTAAATAATAATAAAGTAGAAAAATGACCCACAATCCTCAATAAATACAGCCACGTACAAGATAGGAAGTGCAAGGAGATTAAAACCAGACTTCCAATGATTAAAATCACAACATTTTCTCTATCTTTGGTTATCCTCATAAAATATATTTACAAGTTGTGCAACATATTACGTTGGGTTGAAACGACTTACATTATTTTTTATTAAGTATATGTTGGTTGTTTTTGTTTTAAGTCAATTTCAATTCACACCAGAATAAGGTTTTACAGTGTGGCTGTGTAGTTGAGTGTGTAATATTCCGATGAAATGTGCCATAATACTGTTCCAGAAGTTGGGGGTTGAATTCCTGCTTCCACTCACCCACTCCTTCACTGTCTTTTCCTGTTTCTGAAGTCTAAAAACCTTGAAAAATGAAGGTGGAATTTCACAAAAATATTTTACATAGCCCTTATCATCAATCAATATTTAGGCTATAAACCATTTGCATTTCTTAACCATTTGATTGTATGAGTGTCACACCCTGATCTAGTTCACCTGTCCTTGTGATTGTCTCCACCCCCTACAGGTGTTGCTTATTATCCCCGTTGTATTTATCCCTGTGTTTCCTGTCTCTCTGTGCCAGTTCGTCTTGTTTGCCAAGTCAACCAGCAGTTTTCCTTGCTCCTATTTTTCCCCAGTCTCTGTTTGTTTCTAGTCCTCCTGGTTTTGATGCTTGTCTGTCCTGACTCCGAACCCGCCTGCCTGACCACTCTGCCTGTTCTGACTACCAGTCTGTCTATCCCCTTGTACTGTTTTGGACTCGGCCTGACCTCGAGACTGCCTTTTGTCTGGTACTGTTTGGACTCTGACCTGGTTTATGAACTCTCACCTGTTCCCGACCTGCCTTTGCCTACTTCCTTTGTTATAATAAATATCGCAGCTCTACCATCTGCCTCCTGTGTCTGCATTTGGGTCTCGCCTTGTGCTCTTTTAATGAGAGACACAGTGTTTTGATGCTGCCTTTTACATGCACTGAAACCCCAAAAAGTGTTATCGCAAAACTCTCTTAAAAACACCAATATTCAGATTGAATAACCACTTTGGGTGTTTCAGAGTACTTCTATTCTGTTTTAAAACACTTTCTGTGTATAATAACACCTGCAATGGGTTTACTGTAGAGGCAAACACCCTCCAAACACCAGATTTACGGTTACGTGCACTACTTTCCATGGTTTTATTACACAATCATGGTGTTTTAAATATGTCTATTTTTACAGTGTAGCTATACATAACTGCCCTTAACAGGAGTTTGGTTATGTAAATTTTTTTGCCACCTCTCTTGCTATATACTGTATGTATTCACATAAGATTTGTCTTTGATTTGTATTCACATATAGTCTTTACTTCACAAGCATCTTTTCAAAACAAAATCAAGTTACGAGTGCAAATTGAATTCGACCCTGAGTCGAATTCCATCGGGACGAAAAATCCATTGTATATAAAGCCATTGTATATTTTGTATTTTATTCTCTACACACGACTACACTGTCAGCCTTGGTATCTAGGCTATTTAGATACTTTTCAGATAACAGTAGGTCCTTGTACAATAAAAAAATATGATTATGAAATTTGTCAATCAGATTATTAAAGGTTCACTGTGATTGATAATTAATATTTTTCATAGGAAGCACATGCGCTGAAAGTTTAAAAACATGTTGTTAATTACCCCCTCAGAACATCTGTCCTGCTTTATTTGCCTGTAGCTTTTTGACCGGTGGTGGACCTGCAAACATAAGTCTTCCTCCACAGGATCGTCTGCTGTTAGTGTGGGGGTTAATTTGATAATAAGCTAGATGGACACATAATAACTGCAGTCAGTAAGCAGACCACTGAGAAGCAACCACGCATCTGCTCCAGGTTTTTAAATATAGATTTCACCCTAGAGGGTGTAACTAATAAATGTGACCTTGAATGAGTCATTAATTAGATTAATTTCTCTCCAATCATGTCCTTTTGCAGACAGGACTGGCACAGGAGCAGCCCAGGAGTCAGGACTCTGCTCCGCTCGGCTGCTACACTACTTTCCTGTGGGGACAGGATGGGGGCAGTAGAAAACACTACACAGCTCATTTCAGAGAGCAGTCTTAGGCCTTGGAGAAATGCCAAGTTTAAGTACAAACTAACAGTAATGATGTGATCTAATGTGCTGAGACAGATGAGATCACCACAAATCTGCTGAGATTTACTAATAGATCTTGAAGCAACATTGGTATACGACAATGATTAAGACGCATGAATACACAACTTCACAATGGATGTCAAAATAGTGTTTTCTAAGTTATTTTAAATGTCAATGTCATCCTTTCAGTACTGTATGCAGTGCCATCAGAAAGTATTCATACTCATTGTCTTATTCCACATTTTGTTGTGTTACAGCCTGATTTCAAAATGGATTAAATCGATTTTTTGTCACCCATCTACACACACTACCCCATAAAGAAAAATTGAAAATATGTTTAAAGAAATTCCAGCAAATGTTTTGAAAATTAAATACAGAAATATCTAATTTACATAAGTATTCATACACCTGAGTCAATATATGTTAGAATCACCTTTGGCAGCGATTACAGATTTGAGTCTTTCTGGGTATGTCTCTAAGAGCTTTGCACACCTGTATTGTACAAACATCTTCAAGCTTTGGTGATCATTGCTAGACAACACTTTTTAGGTCTTGCCACAGATTTTCAAGCAGATTTAAATCTTATGTTGTCTTAAGGGTAAAAAATGACCCGCCACTATGTTTAACAGCAGAGAAAACCCCCTAAATGATATTTTTTCAACTTGAAATTTGATGACTTTTCCTAGAGTGACCCCAACATTAGAAAAAGTGAAACATCGCCTTTGTTCATATTTCCATGAAAGCTGTACACCACCAGGGTACAGAGATTGTCTTAAGGTAATTTTTGACCCGGCAGTTATAAAATAATTTATACTCCACAAAATCCACAAAGACACACACAAAAACTCACAATGAGAAATGGAGATGATGTGTGCTACTGATTGAACTCAGACAAAACTAAAACTTTCTTGTGCATGTGCAGCTACTCCCCTCCACGACCGCACACATGACTCAAGTTCACAGACAAAATAAACAACATTTCAGACAAAATAAACCAAATTATAGACAAAATAAAAATGTATTGAAAGCATTGTTTACTATTGTGGAATGCAGTCAGAGGCTATAAAGGTGCTGCAGATGACAGTCCCCCCAGTAGTCTCTTTGCTGAAGCCATGACTGCACGTTTCTGTGCCCAACAGGTCGTAGATCAGATTTTTTCAGATGTCCAGGAGGAGCAAGAGAACATTGATTTAGAAGAGGAGGAGGTATCTGAAGAAGAAGATCGGGAAGAATACAACCCAGAGCACAATGCATCATCTTCAGATGAAGAAGAAATCCCCAAGCTGAAAGAGAGACATTTTTGTCGAAGAATAGCAAAATAATATGGTCCTTGTCACCATATGACAACCAAGGCATAAGGTCATAAGTCATAAGGATGACCCCAGTGCCCACAAGTCATGCAGTTGCCATGCCCAGGACATCACCTCAACATTCTACATGTTCATCACACCAGCAATCAAAAAAATCATCCTGGAGATGACAAATTTGGAGGGTTTCCGTAAATATGGAGACAACTGGAAAAGGATGGATGAGATTGACCTGCATGCCTACATAGGGCTGCTAATCTTAGCGGGTGTGTATAGGTCCCGAAGCGAGGCTACATATAGTCTCTGGGATGCAGAGAGTGGAAGGGTGATTTCCCGTGCCACCATGCCACTGAAAGTCTTTCACACTTTCTCAAGAATGCTACGATTTGATAACCGTGAGTCAAGACCTGCAAGACATGTGAGAGACAAACTGGAGGCCATAAGAGAGGTCTGGGAGAAGTGGATGGAGCGTCTGTCATACCTCTGCAACCCTGGGCCTGAAGTAACAGTGGACGAGCAACTGGTTCCATTCAGAAATACATTTGTATTTTCATATCTGTAATGTAAGTAATTTTCACTGTTCATTGAATTATGTATTGCTGTAATATCATTGATATATGTGATTGTTTTCTGTGACATTGATACTAATTACTGATAGTAATCTCTTTTGTCAAAAGGTCGCTGTCCTTTCCGACAGTATATGCCCAGCAAGTCAGCAAAGTATGGCATCAAGATATGGGTGGCCTGTGACGCACAATCCAGCTACGCTTGGAAGATGCAAGTCTACACAGGGAAGCCGACCAGTGGAGGCCCGGAGAAGAACCAGGGGATACGGGTTGTGCTTGATGTGACAGATGGATTGAGGGTGCACAATGTCACATGTGACAATTGCTTCACCTCTTATGAACTCAGCCAGCAGCTCCTGAAGAGGAAGATCACCATGGTTGGCACAGTTAGAAAGAACAAGCCTGAGCTCCCCCTTGCACTCCTCGCAACAAGGAGGAGAGAGGCATTCTCATCAAAGTTTGCCTTCACCCCCATTACCACACTAGTTTCTTACCTCCTAAAGAGGAACACGAATGTGGTTCTCGTGAGGACAGGAAGCCAGCCATCATCCTGGACTACAACCACGACAATGGACGCGTGGATAACCTGGACAAGGCGATTAGAACTTACAGCTGCAGGAGGATGACTGCCCGCTGGCCCCTGGTCATCTTCCATAACATCATTGATGTGTCCTTATACAATGCCTTCGTGATATGAAACAAGATCAACCCTACCTGGATGCCTGATAAGCGGAACAAGAGGAGGCTGTTCCTGGAGCAGCTGGGAAAGGCACTTGTAACCCACACATTCAAAGAAGGGAGCATCTCCCCCACACAGCAGCCTCTGCAGAGCTTGTGAAAGCTGTTCAGGGGGCTGAATCTTGTCCTGATCCACCTGAGGCTGCAGCTGGGGCAGGCAAGAGGAGGAGATGCCAATTCTGCCCCCCAAAGAAGGACTGTAAAACAATACTATGTGCTGCACATGTGAGAAATAGATCTGCAAAGTCCATGCACACACAATTGCATACTGTCCTACATGTGCTAATTAGAGTTGATTGATTTATGTTCTTCACGTTTTGTTAAGTATCTATTATCTTATTTTATTCTTATTTATTGTTGTTGTTCATACACCTTGTGGGTGGGGGCAATGGTTAAAAAATAGGAGAAGACTAGTATTTTGTAGTTGAATTCCTCATTGTACAGTATATAAGAATATATCACTATGTTGCCAAAAAAGTTCAAGACTGTTATTGTTTCCCTTCAATAAAATGGATTCAAAACTTCTTTTTGCACATTTCTGCTACTTTCTTAGGCTATACAAGTGCTATCTTTTGTTTAAAAAATGATGTTTACACCTATGCAGTACCTTTAGCAATAATAATAATAATAATAAACCTCTACTTTAGTAAAGAAAACAATTATGACAGGTGTGTTGTAATAAAAACGAGTGGTGTCCACTGATTAAATGCAGTCATTCTGCATTATGAAGAGGGAAAATCCACATATTCCCAAAGTTTGTGATGAATGACAGGTTGTTTCTTCATGCAAAATATATTTGGGATTTAAAATTCAATTAAGCTGCTTTATTTTAGGGGTTTAGTGAAGGCGGATAATTTTTTACCTTCAGGACAACGGGAGTATACAGAATGCTAAGACTACACAAGGGTTAGGACAAAACTGTAACTCGGTCACTCAGGAACATTCACTGTAGTCTTGGTAAGCAACTGGTCCTGTGTTTAAGGTTATTGTCCTGCTGAAAGGTGAATATGTCTCCCAGTGTGTGTTGGAAAACAGACTGAACCAGGTTTTCCTCTAGAATTTTGGCCGTTTCTTTTTATCATAAAAAACTCCCTAGTCCTTGCCGATGACAAGAATACCAATAACATGATGCAAACATCACTATGCTTGAAAATATGAAGAGCAGTACTCAGTGATGTGTTGTGTTGGATTTGCCGCAAACATAATGCTTTGTATTCAGGACATAAAGTTCATTTCTTTGCCACATTTGTTTTGCAGTTTTACTTTAGTGCCTCATTGCAAACAGGATGCATGTTTTGGAATATTTTTATTCTGTACAGGCTTCCTTCTTTTCACTCTGTCATTTAGGTTAGTATTGTTGAGTACTTTCAACAGTGTTGATCCATCCTCAGTTTTCACCTAGCTCAGCTATTAAACTCTGTAACTGTTTTAAATCACCATTAGCTTCTTGGTGTCACGCCCTGACCTTAGAGAGCCTTTTTATTTCTCTATTTGGTTAGGTCAGGGTGTGATTTGGGTGGGCATTCTAGTTTGTTTATTTCTTTGTTGGCCGGGTATGGTTCCCAATCAGAGGCAGCTGTCTATCGTTGTCTCTGATTGGGGATCATACTTAGGCAGCCCTTTTTCCCACCTTCTGTTGTGGGATCTTGTCTTTGTATAGTTGCTGTCTAGCGCTACAGAGCTTTACATTCGTTTGTATTTTGTTGTTTTTTGGTGTCATTTTAAATAAAAGTAAAATGTACGCCTACCACGCTGCACCTTGGTCTTCATCCAACGACGGACGTAACACTTGGTGAAATCCCTGCAACTGAGTTAGGAAGGACGCCTGTATCTTTGTAGTGACTGGGTGTATTGATACACCATCTAAAGTGTAATTAATAACTTCACGATGCTCAAAGGGATATTCAATGTCAGTTTATTTATTTTTTACCCATCTACCAACAGGTGCCCTTCTTTGCGAGGCATTGGAAAACATTCCTGGTTTTTGTGGTTGAACCTGTGTTTGAAATGTACTGCTTGACTGAGGGACCTTACAGATCATTGTATGTGTGAGGTTCAGAGATGAGGTAGTCATTAAAAAATGATGATAAAACGTATTATTGCACACAGGGTGAGTCCATGCAACTTATTATGTGACTTGTTATTAAGCAAATGTTTACTCCTAGACTTATTCAGGCTTGCCATATGTCACGATCGTCTTGCTGTGAGAGATTGGACCAAGGCGCAGCGTGTGCAAAATACATCTTCTTTATTATAAGAAGAGAGAAAACAAACAAGAAACGAACAACTATACACGAACTAACAAAATAACAAAACTGACGACCGTGAAGCTATAAATACAGATAGTGCTGACACAAACACTACACATAGACAATCTCCCACAATCACCTAAAGCCTATGGCTGCCTTAAATATGGCTCCCAATCAGAGACAATTAATGACATCTGTCTCTGATTGAGAACCAAACCAGGCAACCATAGACTTTCCTAGAACTCTCTCCTGAACACAACCCCATACACTATTCAACACCCCCTAAACAATACACACACCCTAAACTAGACAAAACACACAAACTTCCCATGTCACACCCTGACCTAACTAAAATAATAAAGAAAACAAAGAATACTAAGGCCAGGGCGTGACATAACCCCCCCCTCAAGGTGCGAACTCCGGACGCACCAGCATAAAGTCTAGGGGAGGGTCTGGGTGGGCGTCTGTCCACGGTGGCGGCTCTGGCGCTGGTCGTGGTCCCCACCCCACCATAGTCACTACCCGCTTTCGTATCCTCCTCCAAATGGCCACCCTCCAAATTAACCCCACTGGATTAAGGGGCAGCACCGGACTAAGTGGCAGCACCGGACTAAGGGGCAGCACCGGACTAAGGGGCAGCACCGGACTAAGGGGCAGCACCGGACTAAGGGGCAGCACCAGGATAAGGGGCAGCACCAGGATAAAGGGCAGCACCAGGATAAGGGGCAGCACCAGGATAAGGGGCAGCACCAGGATAAGGGGCAGCTCCGGACTGAGGGACGGCAGCTCCGGACTGAGGGACAACACCGGACTGGCTGGCTGACCCTGGCTGGCTGGCGGATCCTGGCTGGCTGGCTCTGGCGGATCCTGGCTGGCTGGCTCTGGCGGATCCTGGCTGGCGGATCCTGGCTGGCTGGCTCTGGCGGATTCTGGCTGGCTGGCTCTGGCGGATCCTGGCTGGCTGGCTCTGGCGGATCCTGGCTGGCTGACGGCTCTGGCTGGTCATGGCTGGATGACGGCTCTGGCTGGTCATGGCTGGATGACGGCTCTGGCTGGTCATGGCTGGATGACGGCTCTGGCTGGTCATGGCTGGATGACGGCTCTGGCTGGTCATGGCTGGATGACGGCTCTGGCTGGTCATGGCTGGATGACGGCTCTGGCTGGTCATGGCTGGATGACGGCTCTGGCTGGTCATGGCTCGCTGACGGCTCTGGCTGGTCATGGCTCGCTGACGGCTCTGGCTGGTCATGGCTCGCTGACGGCTCTGGCTGGTCATGGCTCGCTGACGGCTCTGGCTGGTCATGGCTCGCTGACGGCTCTGGCTGATCCGGTCTGGCGGAAGGCTCTGGCTGATCCGGTCTGGCGGAAGGCTCTGGCTGATCCGGTCTGGCGGAAGGCTCTGGCTGATCCTGTCTGGCGGAAGGCTCTGGCTGATCCTGTCTGGCGGACGGCTCTAGCGGCTCCTGTCTGGCGGACGGCTCTGTAGGCTCATGGCAGACGGGCGGCTTTGCAGGCTCATGGCAGACGGGCGGCTTTGAAGGCTCAATACAGACGGGCAGCTCATGCGGCACTTGGCAGACGGACAGTTCAGACGGCGTAGGGCAGACGGGCAGTTCAGGCGCCGTTGGGCAGACGTGCAGTTCAGGCGCCGTTGGGCAGACGGGCAGTTCAGGCGCCGTTGGGCAGACGGGCAGTTCAGGCCGGCTGAGACGCACTGTAGGCCTGGTGCGTGGTGCCGGAACTGGAGGTACCGGGCTAAGGACATGCACCTTCAGGCTAGTGCGGGGAACAACAACAGGGCACACTGGACTCTCAAGGTGTACTATAGGCCTGGTGCGTGGTACCGGCACTGGTGGTACCGGGCTGAGGGCACGCACATCAGGGCGAGTACGGGGAGAAGGAACAGTGCGTACAGGGCTCTGGAGACGCACAGGAGGCTTAGTGCGTGGTGCCGGAACTGGTGGTACTGGACTGGAGACACGCACCATAGGGAGAGTGCGTGGAGGAGGAACAGGGCTCTGGAGATGCACTGGAAGCCTGGTGCGTGGTGTAGGCACTGGTGGTACTGGCCTGGAGCGGGGAGGTGGCGCCGGAAATACCGGACCGTGCAGGCGTACTGGCTCCCTTGAGCATTGAGCCTGCCCAACCTTACCTGGTTGAATGCTCCCCATCGCCCGACCAGTGCGGGGAGGTGGAATAACCCGCACCGGGCTATGTAGGCGAACCGGGGACACCATGCGTAAGGCTGGTGCCATGTAAACCGGCCCGAGGAGACGCACTGGTGGCCAGATATGTAGGGCCGGCTTCATGACATCCGGCTCAATACTCAATCTAGCCCTGCCAGTGCGGGGAGGTGGAATAACCCGCACCGGGCTATGCACACGTACAGGAGACACCGTGAGCTCTACTGCGTAACACGGTGTCTGCCCGTACTCCCGCTCTCCACGGTTAGCCTGGGAAGTGGGCGCAGGTCTCCTACCTGCCCTCGGCCCACTACCTCTTAGCCCCCCCCCCAAGAAATTTTTGGGGTTTACTCACAGGCTTCCTTGCTAGTCGCGTACCCTCATATCTTCGGTTCCTCTCTCCGGTTGCCTCTGCTCTCCTAATCGCCTCCAGCTGTTCCCATGGAAGGCGATCTCTTCCAGCTCGGATCTCCTCCCATGTGTAGCAACCCTTGCCGTCCAATACATCCTCCCATGTCCACGAGTCCTGGTTACTTTGCCGCTGTTGTTGGTTCCGCTCACGCTGCTTGATCCATGTGTGGTGGGAGATTCTGTCACGATCGTCTTGCTGTGAGAGATTGGACCAAGGCGCAGCGTGTGCAAAATACATCTTCTTTATTATAAGAAGAGAGAAAACAAACAAGAAACGAACAACTATACACGAACTAACAAAATAACAAAACTGACTACCGTGAAGCTATAAATACAGATAGTGCTGACACAAACACTACACATAGACAATCTCCCACAATCACCTAAAGCCTATGGCTGCCTTAAATATGGCTCCCAATCAGAGACAATTAATGACATCTGTCTCTGATTGAGAACCAAACCAGGCAACCATAGACTTTCCTAGAACTCTCTCCTGAACACAACCCCATACACTATTCAACACCCCCTAAACAATACACACACCCTAAACTAGACAAAACACACAAACTTCCCATGTCACACCCTGACCTAACTAAAATAATAAAGAAAACAAAGAATACTAAGGCCAGGGCGTGACACCATATCAAAGGGGTTGAATACTTATTGACTCAGAACATTTAATCTTTTTGTTTTTAATACATTTGTATACATTTTGAAAAACATAATAATGACATTATGGGGTATTGTGAGTAGGGGAATAACACAACATTTGGAAAAAGTCAAGGGGTGTGAATACTTTCTGAAGGCACAGTACACTCTTAAAAAAAGGTGCTATCTAGAACCTTAAATGGTTCCTCGGCTGTCCCCATAGGATAACCCTTTGAAGAACCCTTTTGATTGCAGGTAGAACCCTTTTAGGTTCTATGTAGAACCTTTTGTACAGAGGGTTTTACCTAGAACCAAAAAGGGTTTTACCTGGAACCAAAAAGGTTCTCCTATGGGGACAGCCGAAGAACACATTTGTTTAAGAGCATAAATATAACCTTGTGTAATAATACCCATGGTCACAGGTTCTTGGTACCATATGTATCTATCCTGTTACATGATAGCCCTGTGAATGACATGACATGTCATTAAATAAGAAATAAGTGCTGTCTTGGGGTAGACATTGGGGTGACACTTGGTTGTTAAATGAAAAAGAATAAACATGCAGTATTCTGTCAGATACAGTAATATAAAGCATTGCCCACAGCAGGGTAGCAACATTGCCAAAAAACATGTTTTATTTAGCTGACGAACAAACTATTGTCTGTTGATTGACAGCTGTCATATGTGCTGAATATTCCAAATGGAATGCTGAAGTTTTCATGTCTTTGGTCTCCTTGGAGACAGTGTTGAAAAGTGCTGTCTTCCTTGAAGGCAATTAAACAGTTGTACTTGATTTCCCATGTCACTTTACAATCTGGGGATCCAGATGTTGGGCAGAGTCTCTGTTGCAAAATCTGAAACAAAATAAATATTTACCATATCTAAACCCTTGCTGCAGATGATGCCACATGTTAAAATGACTGCAGGCTGTTGCAAAGTATGGGGGTGTGGTACAGTATACTGTATAGAACTTACCTTGACCTCGCCTGTAGACCTTATTTACAACATTGTAGATCATGTTGTTGGCACAGGCATTTACAATGTAAAGCTGTCCATTGCTTAATCAATCGTTCCAACAATGTGAGATTACATAAATTGTCTCAGCTCTGTTTATCACGCTCCCCCTCCTCCGTGTCAGCCTTCTTTTATCCTTGGCTTGATTCTTTTTATCCTCAGCCTCTGTACCTCCCAGCGGAGGTAAATCGACCATCATACAGCATGCACAGGTATAGGTTATTCCATTCATCAAAATGTCACTGCTGATGGCATGTTAAATTATCCATGCATTTTCTTCGCCGGTCCTTTTGCTAACAAAGCTACCTCAGGCGGAAGCCAGAGTTTCTGAGGTTGACTCGATGCAGCCACCCCGGGGAGCTCATGTTGTAAGGCCTCTTGTTAATTTGTCGTTTTATCACATGACATAACTGAATCTGATACACGTGAAGGAAATTATATACAGTTTCTTCAGAAAGTATTCATACCCCTTTAGTTATTCCACATTTTGTTAAAAAAACTAGTTTTAAAATTACAAAAATATCTAATTTGCATAGGTATTCACACACATGAGTCAATACTTTGTAGACACACCTTTGCCGGCAATTACAGCTTTGAGTCATCTTAGGGTTGTTTGTATCAGCGTTGCACATCTAGATTTGGGGATTTTCTCCCATTCTTCCTTGCAGATTTTCAAAAGCTCTGTTAAATTAGATGGGGAACAGCAATCTTCAACTCTTTCCACATATTTTCAATGGGATTCAAGTCTGGGCTTTGGCTGGGCCACTCAAGGACTTTCACATTTCAGTATTGCTTTGGCTGTATGCTTGGGGTCATTGTCCTGTTGGAGCATAAATATTCACCCCTGTGTCTAAGGTTGTTTGCACAATGAAGCAGGGATTTGCCTGTATTTGGCTTAATTCATTGTTCCCTCCATCCTTACCTGTCTTCCAGTCCCTGCTGCTGAAAAGCATCCCCATAGCATGATGCTGCCACCACAATGCTTCATGGTAGGGATGATGTTAGATGGGTGATGAGCTGTGCCTATAAGGGCACAAGGCGAGACACAGATGCAGACACAGGAGGCAGATGGTTGGAGTCTTAGATGTTTATTAATCCAAAAAGAGGTAGGCAAGAGAATGGTAGTGTACAGGCAAAAGGTAAAAACCAGTTCAGAGTCCAGTAGGTACTGAAGGGCAGGCAGGCTCGAGGTCAGGGCAGGCAGAATGGTCAGGCAGGCGGGAATGGAGTCCAGAAAACAGGCAACGGTCAAAACCGGGAGGACTAGCAAAGAGAAGAGAAAAAAGAGTATGGGAAAAAAACATGGTTGCTGGTTGACTTGACAAACATACAAGACAAACTGGCACAGAGAGACAGGAAACACAGGGATAAATACACTGTGGAAAATAAGTGACACCTCTAGGGGGTGGAGACAATCACAAGGACAGGTGAAACAGATCAGGGTGTGACAGTGCCTGGTTTTTCTCCAGACATAACGCTTTGCATTTAGGCCAAATAGTTACATTTTTGTTTCATCAGACCACAGAATATGTTGCCTTATGATTGCAGAGTCTTTCACGTGCCTTTTTGCAAACTCCAGGCGTCCTGTCACATGCCTTTTTCTCAGGAGTGGCTTCCACCTGGCCACTCTCCCAGACTGTTGTCCTTCTGGCAGGTGTTCCAATCTCAGCCAAGGAACTCTGTAATTCTGTCAGCGTGGTCATTGAGTTCTTGGTCATATCCCTGACCAATGTCCTTCTTGCCAGTATGCTCAGTTTGGTCGGATGGCCAGCTGTAGGTAGAGTCTAGGTAGTTCCACATTTTTTTAATTTCCCAATGATAGAGACCACTGTGCTCTTGGAAACGTTCAACACTCTAGAAATCGTTTTATACCCTTCCCCAGATATATGCCTCATCACAATTCTATCCCGGAGATCTACAGACAGTTCCTTGGGCTTCATGGTATAATTTCTGCTCTGACATGCACTGTCAAGTGTGGGACCATATGTAGACAGGTGTGTTTCTTTCTTAATCATGTCCAAACAATTGGCCACAGGTGGACTCTGATCATCCTTTCAAGTTGTAGTGACATCTCAAGGATGATCAAAGAAAATTGGATGCACCTGAGCTCAATTTGGAGTGTCATAGCAAAGGGGTGTGCATACTGAAGTAAATGGGATATTTCTGTATTTAAATTTCAATACATTTGCAAACATTTCTAAAAACATGTTTTCACTTTGTCATTATGGGGTATTGTGCGTAGATGGGTGAGAAAAAACATCTATTTAATACATTTTGAATTCAGGCTGTAACACAACAAAATGTGGAAGTCAAGGGGGTGTAAGGCACTGTGTACCAGAGGCTTTGTTGGTTATACATAGGATGTGAGCTAAGTGTGTGTTACAACACATTATAGGGGTTATAAATTGGCTAGAATGACTGTATCAAATCTTATTTTTATTAGCACCCTTATGAATATCACAAAGATGAATTGATAATTAAATCAAAGCTTGAAGCTCAAAATGGGAACCTTATGTGCAAAACAAATGCTTGCAACCAATTCTGCTGTGGCAATTTTTTTTACTTGAATCATGTAGCCTTTAAAGTGGTGGAGGGTCAAAATAAACATTTATTTTGAAGTTTAATTAAATCAGTTCCCAGGACAAATTGACTGGATGACTGACAGGCTGGGGCTACTTGGCTACAGGCAAAAGTAATTGGAGGAGAGTGGTAGAAAGAAAGCTTTTTGAATGTGTCAGTCTAAATTCCTTTTAGACACAGCAACTGGATATGCACATATTTATTAGCAGATGTTGACTGTGCACTTCTAATTCAATGAATTTACAATTTTATCTACAATTTACCCTGTTACAACTTAACACCTGCAGGCACTAGACAGTATTGTACAGGTTTGCAATGTATTGCTTTGATGCATCTGGAAATCTATAGCAGCTGCAGAATTATATGTTAATATCCAATGTTGTTGTCACCATGCTCATTGACAACACAATTTCACACCGTAATTTATTCAAAGCAAGTGCTATACAAGTCACTGTATGGTACGCAACACACTATGCTGATGTATCCATTATGCATGAATGTAAAGGAAGCGCCTGCCAGATATTGTAGGTGTAAAATTGTCTTTGAACACCACCAGATAGACATTCATAGGTTTCATAATGGAATAATTCATTGTTAAAAATAACTTTATGCTAAGCATTGTAACGATACAATACTGCAGAAACATTACTAGCCTACTGTATTCAGACCAATGAAAGCTTTGATGTTGTACATGATTTTTTCATACCACAGAACGTTTAAAAAAATTAAAAAAATCCAAGAATATTCCTACCTTTTGTATTGTACGATAAAGATTATTTAGAATAATTTAGAACAAAAAGTGTATGAATATTACATCAATATATCCAAAGATCTAAAAGATACAATATGCCTAAAATCTTGAAGGCTGGGTGATTTTACTTCATTGACATATACTTCAGAAAGTTCAGGTATATTTCTAATATTCATACCCCAGAGTTAGAGAATAGTGATTGTGCTATCCACACCCCCTCACGTGACAATCACAATATTACAGGACAAATGCATGGTAATAACATATGTAATTATTTTGTTCTTTCCACAATATTTTCCACATAAATACATACAAATGGCAGCATGACTGTACACAATCGTACAATCATCAAGTTTGCAGACGACTCAACAGTAGTAGGCCTGATTACCAACAATGACGAGACAGCCTACAGGGAGGTGGTAAGGGCCCTGGGAGAGTGGTGCCAGGAAAATAACCTCTCACTCAACATAAACAAAACAAAGGAGGTGATCGTGGACTTCAGGAAACAGCAGAGGGAGCACGCCCCTATCCACATCGACGGGACCGCAGTGGAGAAGGTACACATCACTGACAAACTGAAATGGTCCACCAACACAGACAGTGCGGTGAAGAAGGCTCAACAGCACCCCTTCAACCTCAGGAGGCTGAAGAAATTTGGATTGGCCCCTAAAACACTCACAAACTTTTACAGATGCACAATTGAGAGCATCCTGTCGGGCTGTATCACCGCCTGGTACTGCAACTGCACAGCCCGCAACCGCAGGGCTCTCCAGAGGGTGGTGCAGTCTGTCTAACGCATCACCGGGGGAAACTACCTGCCCTCCAGGACACCTACAGCACCCGATGTCACAGGAAGCCCAAAAAGATCATGAAGGACATCAACCACCCGAGCCACGGCCTGTTCACCCCGCTATCATCCAGAAGGCGAGGTCAGTACAGGTACATCAAAGTTGGGACCGGGAGACTGAAAAACAGCTTCTATGTAAAGGCCATCAAACTGTTAAATAGCCATCACTAGCCGGCTTCCACCCGGTTACGCAACCCTGCACCTTAGAGGCTGCTGCCCTATATACATAGACTTGGAATCACTGGCCACTAATAATGGAACACTAGTCACTTTAATAATGTTTACATACTTAAATAATGTTTACATACTGCTTTACTCATTTCATATGTATATAGTGTATTCTATTCTACTGTATTTTAGTCAATGCCACTCCGACATTGCTCGATTTAATGTTTCTATATTTATTAATTCCATTCTTATACTTTAAGATGTGTGTGTATTGTTGTGTATTGTAAGATATTACAGCACTGTTGGAGCTAGGAACACAAACATTTCTTTACACCCGCAATAACATCTGCTAATATGTGTATGAGACCAATAAAATTAGATTTGATTTATTTGAACTAGTTTGTTACATTGTAATTACTCTGGTCTAAGCCCTGTGTAATGTAGCGTGTGGCCATGTTCTTGATTCTGGTCATACATGACAATTCTTCATCTGTCTGCTCCAGCAGTGCTGTGAGCCAGCTGGAAGTGGCCAGGGACTTGGCTGAGTGCTGTTACCACATGGAGGACTGGAGTGGATTGGACTTGCCCACCTGTGTCTCTGAGGCAGCCATGTCATCTTCACTGTACAGCCTACAGATGAGACATATCGATTACGACCTTCAGACCTTCTCATACCTCTGCCTTTTATGATTGCATTGCTGCAAGATTTCAATCTTTTAGCGCTTTCTCTTCAAAAGTAGCGATACCTTTTTGTCTACAAATCATCGTGCGAGGCTGGATCTCGACATGGCAGTGGTGGACTGGAGTTGAGTGTTCTATGTTCACAGCTGTAAATTGCGACTGTGTGTGAGCAGTAGCCCACTATTACAACCTCTCATGCTGTCATTTTCTGTTACTCATGACAGATAACCAGAGGTAGTCCAATAGTCCAGGTCTCATGTTTTAAAAGGTATTTTAGGATCATTCAATCTAATTTAGAAAATGCCAAAAGCGACATTAGTATCAAAAGTGTATGTGTTGCAAGATTTATTTCAAAACTTGGATGCAATAATTTATTCTGCATTAAACCTAAACAGTGTGGATACTCAAACACTATTAGATGCAGCATGTTTTGACTTAAGTTCCACACGGAATATTTAAGCAATATGGCAAGTTTGACAACAGCATAATGTTTTTCTGTGTGCAAAATGACAACATGCCACCCAAGAAAAATATTTTGATTGAACATTTAAATGACTCATCAATGGCTTCATTGCAGGACCAATGATTACTATAATTGGCACAACCAGATGCACATCACAGTGCCATCCATCTACTAGGAGACAGTAGTTTAAATTTGATGTTGTCAGCAAAAACACAATTGACAGGGAATTGCTGCTTGTAATACAGTCTCTGGTACCATCGCAGCAACTGTGCAACACACATACTGTTATAAGTGTTTGCTTGTGTTGTAACCAGGGGTGAAAGTAGATTTAATTTCTTACCGGTACTGGACACCCATGTGTGCACACACATTTTTTTTAATACTACCAAAATTACAGGGTAGCCTACTATGCTGACACTGATCCATATAGCCGGCCTACAAATAGGGGAGACACAAATACAATACGACGTCGATCTAACCTGGAGGAGAAAACGATTGTCTAAAAACAAACAAAAGTGTCACTGACCCAATGATCAAGACAATGAATATGCACACTCACCGGGGATATGGCCGATGTTCTTCACTGGTGCCAATAAGATAGGCTACTGTTCACTCAATTAAGTTAAGAATTTTGATAACTAACGACAGATTGGAGTCTTTTCATTTTCATCTCTTTACAGCAATAGCCATTTTCTTTCCAAACAGTTTTTCCACGATTGTATTTTTAAAAATTGCGATATGCCTGGCTGGGACTCTGCTTTTCACTGACAGTCGCAACTCAACAATCATCTATTGGTATTTGCAGCGTGTGCAGCCCAAATTGCAGGCCCTTCTGACTGTAGGCTATGCTATTTAAAACAATCCACATATTTAAAAAAAAAAATAAGCTAATTATCCTATGTGGCTAAATCATGCTTTCTGGTGTAGTAGCCTATTTTGAATGATTTTATTTATTTGTGTATAGACAGGAGTAAGCTAATTAGGCTATATAATTTTGTAAATGTAATTACATTTACTTTAGGGAAAGCTTCCTCTAGCCTTATGGACAGGCCTCCTATGCCTTTTAATGTGGCATAAACACAACCAGTCATGATGTTTTCATCTGATTGTCAAACAATCACTTAACAAAGTTGCTCATGTAGGCTACCAGCGCATATTCGTCTACTCACAAAATAATTTCAGCATCCAAACCCCGGAATTTGATGAATGGAAAGAGACATCTGTTACTAAATACCTACGTGTATTGTAATGACATTCTGCAATTGTCATTAGGCCTACAAATGTAGCCTGAATTGATGCATCCACTGTTGTCCACGTGTGCCTTTTTCATGCAGCTGACATGCAGCAATGTTAAGTAATTGTGTAATTGCCTATATTTTTGATGGCTTGTTGTATTATTAGTTGTGATCAAGTTTTATTTATTTTGTATTTATTTTGCCCGGGACACCATACCGGACCGTACCGGGTTACTTTCTTTCACCCCTGATTGTAACCCACCATATTCTATAGTTTCTTGATATGTGTATAGGCTGTGGGCTCCACCCTGGTCACTCCCTAGACATACCCATTGTCACTTCCTGGTTTAAAGTGATATAGGAAATGGGTGTGTCAGTGATAGGGGGGCCATTTTGGCTGCATTGTTTTCGGTGATGAGGAAACTTTTGTTAGTTTTAACACCTAGTTTCTCTCATGATATACACGTGAGACTTGTCTCATAGCATTCGAAGAGTTTTACTTTCGGTCAACCTGGTCTCAGAGCATTTTGTATTACTCTGTACATAAACCCAAGACACTCCATTTAGTATCATATGTTACTTTTCGTATAGAATGTATTAATTTGTGGATGTCCATCACCCATTTCATGTGACATGTTACAAATTACAATTCATATTAAATGTTACAAATCTGCAAAATGTATAATTTGTTACAAATTTCAGCTAGGTGGCTAATGTTCGCTAGCTTGCTAATGTTAGCTAGGCTATGGGTTCGAATTAGGAGTTAAGGTTAAGGTTAAGTTTAGGAGTTAGGTTAACGGGTTAAGGTTAGGGGAAGGGTTAGCTAAAAGGGTTAAGGTTATAGTTAGGGGAAGGGTTAGTTAACATGCTAAGGAGTGGCAAATTAGCTATAAAGTAGTAAGTCGTTGAAAAGTTGCTAATTAGCTTAAATGCAAAAGTTGTCCGTGATGAGATTTGAACTCACAACCTTTGGGTTATTCGCCCACCCATCCACCCCGACTAACCACCCTCCTTTCATTTTTGCTTTAAGTAACCTTCCTTGTTGTGTAACCATACCAAATGTAACATATACTAAATGGAGAATCTCAGATTTAAGTACAGAATAACAAGAAATGCTCTGAGACCAGGTTGTTTTGGTGGATTATCCCACTCTGTCTAAAAGACAATGTTTTGGAAGGCTATTTCTAAGGCCAACTTTACCTTTGAGGTTTTGCTTTGTTTTTGTACTGCCAAGGCAGCAGCTACTCTTCCTGGGGTCAAGCAAATTTAAGGCATTTATACAATAAAATATATATATATTTGACCTAAAATTAATCTTTATTGTCATCTCCTCCCATCTGTACTTATTGGAGTTTTTCTTATATTTTTTAAATATCTTACCTGGACTTGAAACTGGAGTGTATTGACTTTCATTGAACAACACAGACTGTATTTTGCATTGTTATTTGTGAGTTTATTTTGTGATGTTCTGATTTGATTTTGCATGCCATCTGCTTTATTTGTGAAATACACATCTTCATTTCATGACATACCTTATTCTTCTATTCGCGCCGTTGGGTTTAGTTCTTACCGACCATTATATTGTATCAAGTGGATAAACAAAAAAGCCAACTGTGCATATATTTGAATTACACCAAGTAGAGATTTAGTGGAGTCCACTATTTTAATTATTTACTAGTCAGCGCTACTGTATGCCCTAATGTGAAGCAAATAACTCAGCTCACCTGTTAAATTAGTTCGGATGCACGTTAAATGACTATTGCGAGACTCTACAACTAAGAGGTCATCACAAATACATTTGTGCCCATAGACCTGATCTATAACAGTGCCTCTCTCAGCTTATCCCTCTGCATGTTAGTCAAAATAAAATAATCATGGTATCATAGCCCTCCCATCCCCTGACTAACACCTTTATAACAAAGTATGTATTAATGGCTGAAAAGATCTACAGTAGGAAATGTTCAGAGTTGTTAGTATTTCATTGTCATCTGAATGTTCCTACAGAGTTCCAGCCGGTGTCTACCATCTGCATTTTGACCAGGCTGGCATCCTAATGGTGGGAGGAAAAGAAAAGTTACTTCCAAGTTTCCATGGAGGCGCAAACTGTACCATCCATCTGCCGGTTTTGTTGAAAGATTTTACAAAATACCCTAATTGCCACATTTTAAAATGAAAGTCTGCTGATCTTGACGGTCTCCAATCTGGTAGGGTACATCACCCTTAGAATGTATGTAAGAGAGCATGCTCCTGCTCTCTTTTGAGAAATACATTGTACACAAGCAATGATTTAGATCTACAGTCAGCAGGATAAATATATTCTAAATAATTCATCTTTTTGAAAGTATGTTTATGTCAATTTAAGTTTGAATAAATGAGAAAACAATCCAATAGTTCATTTCACTCTTACTCCATCAAGTTGTCTCTGGAAGAGCCGTGTCTGCTTCGTTGAATGGACATCAACCGTCTGTTATCTGTCAAAAAAGCTCATGCTGTTACAAGTTCTCTGTTTCTATGACAACTGTGTATGCACACAAGCCATCCACACATGCACCAATGTCAAAGCTAAATTCCAACTGTATCATCCCTGCTCTCCATCAGTGGGATGTCTCACCAAAGGGCTGAAAACACTAAAATTGTTATCTCACAAATGTTGACTGTTATCCCATGGTGTGATACACAAAATTCTGGAGACAAAGCTACTTCTTTATCACTACTTTTCCATCAAATAGAACAGCTTGCAACTGCAAAGCACTGGAACTGTTGAAGAAGAGGATTGTGAATTTCCTACATGTTTAGAAGAATCATGAAGTTAAGATGTGTCAGCAGAGAAAAGATTAAAGGCTATTTACCAATGGAGGGATTCCAAACGGTGACAAAGAGTGATATTTCTTTATATGGTTTTACTCTTTTTATAACAGCAGAAGATAGTGTCTTCATCAAGGGATTACATAGCCTGATGATGCTGTATTACCCCCGTGACTGAGTAATAGAGCCGCCACGCTGAGCCAGGGCCATTATAATTATACAGCTATTGTTAAATGGTAATTAAGGTGTTTAGTTTAATTGTGTGTTTTACAAGAGATGGAGATTTGATTATTCAGCCAAGTATATGATGGCTAAGAATTGAACACTCAAACATTATTTCATTAATTGTCAATGATTAAAGTATATTTTCCTTAACACTTTCCAGGTGTAAACAGCAGTGGTGCATTGGTTAATCTCCTTTGGTGTGGAACACATCAGACTAATACAAATTTGGATCTAGGACATGTAAAAGAGGTCCAGTTCAGGGGTATTCAACTCACTACAGGATCCGGAGCCTGTTGGTTTTCTGTTCAACCTGATAATGAATTGCACCCACCTGGTGTCCCAGGTCTAAATCAGTCCCTGATTAGAGGGGAACATTGAAAAAATACAGTGGAACTGGCTTTGAGGTCCAGAGTTGAGTTTGAGGGGTATAGAGTATATCAGGAAATGACCGATTTGATCCTAGTTTTGATTTTCACATAACAGTATCCTCAGCCTTTTTGTTGTTGTTAGTACAATCAATTTACAGAACACACCCATATGTTCGTTTTGTTTTATAGAATTCAATTCTCAACAAAAAAACATTGACATATTTGCGTTATTCCCTGATATGATATATGGAGTTGCAAATCCTACTGTTGCGGCCTTACTGTTGCAGGGTTTCCTTTCTAAAGAGAAGCCATGATCCTTCTGTTGTCTTTTCACCCTTCCTTCATACATCATTGATTTATAGGTTAGCTCAGTGTAAAGGATTGGTTGTTGGACTCAGACTAGCCATGTGGGAGACGCCTCGTACTGGCTTCTACAGATACTATTGTGATACACTAAAATTGATGAGCACAGCCAAGTATTGACATTCCTCTGAGTTATATCGATATTTTCTGCTGTGAGTCCTCTGATATGTTCAACTATGGACCACAATGTACCCAAGCCAAAGGATCTTATGTGCAGTGGGTTTAGTCTCTATGGTAACACTGTCACAGTATGGGGATATTGCCATGTCGCTGCTTTATCTGAATGATCTCAGAATATCTTCATATTCCTGACCACTTTTTAAATAGCAACATACAGGTATGCACACTTGAGATGCTATCTAAATTTATGTCATATCAAATCAAATGTTATTTGTCACATGCGCCGAATACAACAGCGAAATGCTTACTTACAAGCCCTTAGCCAGCAATGCAGTTTTATGAAATTGTTAGGGTCCCGTGTGGCTCAGTTGGTAGAGCATGGCGCTTGCAACGCCAGGGTTGTGGGTTCAATTCCCACGGGGGGACCAGGGTTCAATTCCCACGGGGGGACCAGGATGAATATGTATGAACTTTCCAATTTGTAAGTCGCTCTGGATAAGAGCGTCTGCTAAATGACTTAAATGTAAAAATGTAAATGTAATGAAAAAATAAGTGTTAAGTAAAAAATAGCTAAATAGAAACAACAGTAACAAATAATTCAAGAGCAGCAGTAAAATAACAGTAGCGAGGCTATATACAGGGGGTACCGGTACAGAGTCAATGTGCGGGGACACCAGTTAGTCGAGGTAATTGAGGTAATATTTACATGTAGGTAGAGTTAAAGTGACTATGCATAGATAATAAACAGTGAGTAGCAGCAGTGTAAAAGGGGGGAGGGCAATGCAAATAGTCTGGGTAGCCATTTCATTAGCTGTTCAGGAGTCTTATGGCTTGGGGTAGAAGCTATTAAGAAGTCTTTTGGATGTAGACTTGACGCTCCAGCACCGCTTGCAGTGCAGTAGCAGAGAGAACAGTCTATGAATTCGGGTGGCTGGAGTCTTTAAAACATTTTATGGCCTTCTTCTGACACCGCCTGGTATAGAGGTCCTGGATGGCAGGAAGCTTGGCTCCAGTGATGTACTGGGCCGTACACACTACTCTCTGTAGTGCCTTGCAGTTGGAGGCATAGCAGTTGCCATACCAGGCAGTGATGCAACCAGTCAGGATGCTCTCGATTGTGCAGCTGTAGAGGTTTCTGAGGATTTGAGGACCCATACCAAATCTTTTCAGTTTCATGAGGGGGAATAGGCTTTGTCATGCTCTCTTCACGGCTGTCTTGGTGTGTTTAGACCATGATAGTTTCTTGGTGGACACTAAGGAACTTGAAGCTCTCAACCTGCTCCACTACAGCCCTGTCCATGAGAATGGGGGCGTGCTCCGTCCTCCTTTTCCTGTAGTCCACAATCATCTCTTTTGTCTTGATCACGTTGAGGGAGAGGTTGTTGTCCTGGCACCACATGGCCAGGTCTCTGACCTCCTCCCTACAAGCTGTCTCATTGTTGTCGGTGATCAGGCCTACCACTGTTGTGTCATCGGCAAACTTAATGATGGTGTTGGAGTCATGCCTGGCCATGCAGTCATGAGTGAACAGGGAGTACAGGAGGGGACTGAGCATGCACCCCTGAGGGGCCCCCGTGTTGAGGATCAGCATGGCGGATGTGTTGTTACCTACCCATACCACCTGTGGGCTGCCCGTCAGGAAGTCCAGGATCCAATTGCAGAGGGAGGTGTTTAGTCCCAGGGTCCTTGAGGGCACAATGGTGTTGAACGCTGAGCTGTAGTCAATGAACAGCATTCTCACATAGGTGTTCCTTTTGTCCAGGTGTGAAAGGGCAGTGTGGAGTGCAATAGAGATTGCATCATCAGTGGATCTGTTGGGGCGGTATGTCATTTGGAGTGGGTCTAGGGTTTCTGGGATAATGGGGTTGATGTGAGCCATGACCAGCCCTTCAAAGCACTTCATGGCTACAGACGTGAATGCTACGGGACGGTAGTCACTTAGGCAGGTTACCTTAGTGTTCTTGGGCACATGGACTATGGTGGTCTGCTTGAAACATGATGGTATTACAGACTCAGTCAGGGACAGGTTGAAAATGTCAGTGAAGACACCTGCTAGTTGGTCAGCGCATGCTCGGAGTACACGTCCTAGTAATCCGTCTGGCCCTGCGGCCTTGTGAATGTTGACCTGTTTAAAGGTCTTATTCACATCGGCTACGGAGAGCGTGATCACACAGTCATCCAGAACAGCTGATGCTCTCAATCATGTTTCAGTGTTACTTGCCTCGAAGCGAGCATAGAAGTAATTTAGCTTGTCTGGTTTGGCTCGTGTCACTGGGCAGCTCGCAGCTGTGCTTCACTTTGTAGTCTGTAATAGTTTGCAAGCTCTGCCACATCCGACGAGTGTCAGAGCCGGTGTAGTACGATTGAATCTTAGTCCTGTATTGGCGCTTTGTCTGTTTGATGCCCTTCGTCGAAGGGCATAGCGGGAATTCATATAAGCTTCCGGGTTAGAAAGCGGCAGCTCTACCCTTTAGCTCAGTGTGGAATTTGCCTGTAATCCATGGCTTCTGGTTGGGGTATGTACGAACAGTCACTGTGGGGACAACGTCATCAGTGCAATTATTGATGAAGCCAGTGACTGATGTGGTTTACTCCTCAATGCAATGGAAAAATCCTGGAAAATATTCCAATCTGTGCAGTCCTGTAGCTTAGTATCTGCTTGATCTGACCACTTTTTTATTGACCGAGTCAATGGCACAGTACTTCCTGCTTTTGTTTTTGCTTGTAAGCAGGAATCAGGGGGATATAATTATGGTCAGATTTGCCAAATGGAGGACCCCTCGCACAAAAAGCTTTGTGCGCATCTCTGTGTGTGGAGTAAAGGTGGTCTAGAGTTTTTTTCCCTCTGGTTGCACATTTAACATGCTGGTAGAAATTAGGTAAAACGGATTTAAGTTTCCCTGCATTAAAGTCCTGACCACTAGGAGCGCCGCCTCTGGATGAACGTCTTCCTGTTTGCTTATGGCCGTATACAGCTCATTGAGTGCGGTCTTAGAGCCAGCGTTGGTTTGTGGTGGTAAATAGACAGCTATGAAGAATATAGATGAAAACTCTCTTTGGTAAATAGTGTGGTCCACAGCTTATCATGAGATGCTCTACCTCAAGACTTCCTTAGATTTAGTGCCGACCCCCCTTGTTTTACCAGAGGCGGCTGTTTTATCCTGCCAAAAAAGTGTAAAACCCGTCAGCTGTATGTTATTCATGTCATCGTTCAGCCACAACTCTGTGAAACATAAGTTATTACAGTTTTTAATTTCCCGTTGGTAGGATATACGTGCTCGTAGTTCGTCTATTTTATTATCCAGTGATTGTACGTTGGCTGATAGGATCGATGGTAAAGGCAGATTACCCACTCGCTGTCAGATCCTTACAAGGCAGCCAGACCTACGCCCCCAATATCTCCATCTCTTTCTCCTGCGAATGACAGGGATGAGGCCCTTGTCAGGTGTCTGGAGTAAATCCTTTGCATCCGACTCATTAAAGAAAAATAATATTATTCTTTGCCCCGAAAAGCTCTTTTCGGGTCATGAGAGATGGTGGCAGAAACATTATGTACAAAATAAGTTACAAAAACACACACAATAGCACAATTGGTTAGAGTACCGTAAAACGGCAGCCATCTCCTCCGGCTCCATTATTCCAGCTAATGAGTGTTAGCCATGACCCAACCTTTAAAAAGAATTTGGTGTGGAACACATCAGACTAATTAACATGTGGATCTAGGACATGTAATAGAGGTCCATTTGTATTCAAAACAAAGCATATGTGTTCCCAGGCTGCACATATATATTAGGCAGTGTGGTGTGTGGGAGCTTTTGGAGTCCAGGGAGCTGTGAAACATTATGGCTGTGTTGCCATTTGAGATGGCCAAGAATACCAATGAATACAAATTAAATTATCTCCTCCTCACAAGATGTGAGAAAATCTCCTCAAAATTATACATGGTTTTCATTTACATTCTCCATGTATACTGTACTGTCGGTACAAATAACTATGTTTTCCTCTGAACCTGCTGACCACCTCTAGTGACATTCTGATAGTTATTCTCCAAAATAATTCAATTACATTGTTTGTTATCATTCATAAGTAAATCATGAGTCTAATTATCTTATCAGCTTGTTAGTTTGTTTATCTTACTATTCCTCTATGACACAGGTTAGGTAAGCTACAGAGCAAAGATTTAAACATGGATTTAAGTAAAGGTTTGACAATCACACTTCAGTCAGAAACCACAAGCAGAATATCTCCTCTTTGATTTGACATTTCACGATCACTATATGGGAATATGACATGGGTGCAGAAAATTGTGGCGTTTGAAATCAAATATAGACATTCTGACAGTGCCAACCAAAAAGACTGTGAATATGTGTTCTAAAGCTGGGTAGAAATGAGCGCTCGTCAAGGGAAACATAATTAGCCTCCTCCAAAACGGAGGCAGCGTCAGGTGTGAGGGCGTCTTTGAAGACAAACAAAGAGCCTCTTCCCCTGACATTTATCAGCAGTGAAACCCCCAGGGTGTCACCAAAAAGGATCTGAGTCTATACGCACCGCCTCGGAATCTTATGGAGAAATGCGGAGGAAACGTGTGGGTTGGTGATGAAACGACATCCTGACTGTAACACAAAGATGAAAGATCTAAAACAGAGTTGTATATAGGGCTACAATAACATAAAAATACTTGAATGGTTTGTTAACATACAGTAGCGCTCTTGTAAATTGTTTTTGAAAGAAACATGTTTAAGATGAGGTTGTCTTTGAAATATAAATGAGCTTCTTAACTCTAATAACTTAAAGGCTTCTGACACTCCTTAGCACCCAGCCGAACCTAGACTGAAGTCTAAAGAAAATGTGAACAAATCAATGTAACCACAGTAAGTTTCAAGTTTTAATGTCACGTGCACAAGTACAGTGAAATGCTTTTCTCTCAAGCTCCAAACCAAAAAATGCAGTAATCAATATCAATGTAGCACTACAAATAACATAAGGTAGAACCAAAACACACAAGAAATAAAAATAAGAAATAAGAAGAACACGAGAAAGTAAGAAGCTATATACAGGGTCAGTGTATATACTGTGTGTCAGCACATCCGGGTGTCTCAACATTGTGGGTCTGTATTACAGTCAATAAACTGTTTATTATCCTCTGTACTAACAGGACAATGTTGTCTAAACCTTTTTATCACCTGTCTGGTTGAGATAATCCACCTTTTACTCTCTCTTTCTCTATACACACATCTCAGATGGTCCACATAACAATTATTTATGAATCAGGGTCAGACCACTTGTGGCTCAAAATACTTCAATCAGTGAACCACAGCAATGCAATAGCTGCTGACAAAATAGTCAGGAAAAGTCAGACAAAATGCATTCAAGAATTAGTTTGAAGGCCTTTAGAACAAATTGTGTCACCTTGCTACAATTATTTAACTATGTTCACTGATTTCATAAAATATCCATGATGTATTCAAAGAAATACCTACTGTATATAAATTATTCAAGCGCAATACCATTCAGCAGTGTAAGCCACTCACCCCATCATGATTTGCCAGTTTGAAGTATTTAATTATAACAGTTTTGCATTAAATTGCACTTCATTTTGTGTAGGTTTTTTGCCAGTTGTCATTCATTGGCCTATTTTGCTAGCACACAATGATTACCTCAACACAGTGGAAAGACCCCAGACTTCGGCGATTTGCCTTCTTTTTAGCAGAGTAATTATCTCTGTAGAGGTGCCATGCTGGCGCAATAATGAATGCTCCTGCAGCTTCATCTGATTTGAGAGGCCAGCCAATTAGGCAATCACAGTGACAGGTTGGAACAGTATTTCAGCAGGCTGTCACATCGCCTTTGCTGTGTCCAGATACAGTTGGAACTGCTGTCCTAATGAATCCTTCATCACCATGAGGACACCAACTAGGCATTGGGATATATCTCCTATACTATCAACAACTTGTCTAACGCTGGTGTAGTGCTTCATTTAGATTTGTTCTATACTTTCTTGCAGTTGTAAGACAATCAAGGACATGCAAAGCGTGCTAAAGTAGTGTCAAAGACTTCAATTATTATTTTTAAGTCCCTAATGGTAACTTTCTAATATCAGCCACACATGATGAAGATATTAACCATGTTCTACAAGTCTACCTTCATTCAACAAGCTTTCAGTGATAATATTCTTTGCATTATATTAATGGTATGCAATAATCTATGCTCTTATGTTTACTGACCCAGAAGTATGACGTTTACATTTGCATACTGCATCAATTCAATTGTAGGTTTCAAGTTGCAATGTTTAGCTCTGCAACTTAACATTTAGTCCAGAGTTTGTCCCTTTGAGAGACCATAAATGATGAAGTGAGCTGCCGGGGCATTCTATGTACAGTAATTGGCCTCTACTCTCCTTAGCCAAGTCAGCAAGCCATAAAGAACACTGAAATGTTAAGGGAGGTGGGAAGGTACCTGCTTACAGGCCCACTTAAGATTATGGAATAATGACTTCACCCATTTTATATTCCCGGTCATCACATTCATGCATTTAATAGTGAGACATTTCAGAGAGTTACTAGAGCAAAACTCCAATTATTCAGGTGAAATCATCTCCCTATAATCAGACTTGATTAATGGGATTGTCATGCTGAGAAATCTGAGACGTTTGACAAACAACTCAAAGGCAAGCAGACAGGAAAATCCTATCAATTTCTCTAAGCCGGATAGAAGGTTAGAACTATTACCCTGAGTCGTCACATGATCGCTCTGTCTTCAGCAAGGATTGGTTAGAGACATTGGCCAGCAATTGAAGCGGCAAAACCTTAATATCTCCAGAGCTCGTCTGACCAAGTGGTCATGTGATCCTCTGGTCATTGAGCAGTAATTATAAGCTGACTGCACAGTCTGTACGCACTAGTGGTGGTCAGAGGAGTCAGACCTCACATGGATTAGAAGTGGAAGGCTTAGCATAGTGTTGTCAGCACTTCTCAAAGTCCCCAACTGGTCAAATCACTCACCGTGCATGGCCCTACCCTTGAGAGAGTGTGAGTAAGTGCCAAAGATGTCAATGAACTCTACATCTCTACATCATATGTGTGCACGTTTGAGTTCCTATCCATTTTTGGGATGAGAACTGAAGGGGATGAGGTAGTGATATCTCCCGGCCCCTTAAGAAAGTCAAGATAAAGAAAAGATAAAGAAAAGATATTCAAAAGTAAGTATGGTAAGGATCACTGCATGACATACATTAGCTCCTACACTGATTGAACATAATAGAACACTCCAACTGATGGTTCCGGTATTGTAAGGGAATCTATGTGGTAAACTCGTAAACACCATGTACAGATGAAGGATCTTAATTTGATCACTCTTTTGTTGCTGAACATTTCCTGCACCACAGGAAATGCAGATGAGCTTCATGACTTACATAAATGTACTGACAATTCACACTAACACACAGTTATATTAACAGTATTGCACTTTTCATGAAGCCTAATTTTGGCCAGCTAATAGCCTAACCACCAATCAAGCTACATTATGGACTAAATGTTCAAATCCTGTTGGTGCAGGATTATTTTGCTGTGACACTGGTCAAATTAAGATCCATATAGCGTATAGCTGTAAAGCATTTATTCACTGAAAATGTAAATGATGAAATGTCTTGAGAGGGAACGAGAGAGATAAGAGAGACCGAGAGAGAGAGAGAGAGAAAGAGAGAGAGAGAGAGAGAGAGAGAGAGAAAGAGAGAGAGAGAAAGAGAGAGAGGAGCCGTTGTGTAGCATCCATGGGCTGAGTGAGAGGAGACAATTCTCACAGGCTAGACAGGAAGAGAGCTATACAATAGCCTGAGAGGCAGAGTGGTGGTAACCATGGAAACAGCACCGAGAGTTTCAACAGCGAAGGTTGCAATATCAAAACTCCTGAGAAATAATGGCACTGCAGCGGTTCGTTAATGCCATTGCTGAATATCTCACAATTGGGAAGTTAACCATTGCGGTTGATAATAGTGGCAATGTCAAGAATGTAAAAATAAAAAGTGCAGAAATCTCAGGAGATATGGAGCATAAGTGAGAATATCATTATGTGGTATTGATGTATAGGCTACAGTATATTTCTGACTCAATACACTAATAAGTTTGTGTATTATTTGTCAGGTTCCTACAGTTGCACCAATCATTATATTTCTATTGTGTTAGGCAATGTTGAGTTCGAGACCCATCTAAAGCGAGACCGATTCGAGATAAAATCACCACCATAACAAGAGTTCAAAATGTCCAGTATTTCTGTGTTCATATTTCAGAACAACATATGGATTCTTTAGACATTCAGAATAGTGAATAAATGCTGTTGAGGAAAAATAGATACACTATGAATTATTACTAACCCAAACACAGTGGGGAACAATGGGACTTCTACGCCTTCAGAGGCGGGCTAAGGATTTATATATGAATGATTCTAATAATATAATAATAATAATGATAATTATATTATTATTTTCAATGATTTTCTGATTTAATCTCTTACATTTTTGTTGGAAAGGAAAGGGTTAACACTGAAGAATAAAAAAGATCCAATCAGGATTTTTCTTTGCTGGTCTCTGGGGAGATAAATCTAGCTAGCTAAATCAGCCATTGGCTAGTCCACCAGAAGCTAGATAAAGTCATCTGCCATTCAACTGTATAAGGGAAACATTTTGGAGTGACAGTGGAATCAACCAATCACATTTTGACTTAATGAGTGGGACCAAATCTTATTCAAATCTGTTCATATTCAACCCCAGGAAGAATATGACATTTAAAAAAAGAAATCAGACAAGCGACCACTTAGATATGGTCATTTTCACGTTTTCCTAAATTCTTAGAATGTTTGGGAATTGTGTATACTAAGGCATTTGTGAAAATCCTATAGCAATATAGAGTGGGAAATTGGCCGTGCATTTGGACAACTAATATACTGTACACTGCAGTAAATAAAACCAAATAAAAACATTTGTCTTGTCCGGGACCGGTGTCTACACAGACCGGTGCGCTATAACCAATCTGAGCTACAGTAGATTTACCTAATTGGAAAAAAAAGTGTAATACATTTTTTTAAATAAAAAGAGCTACAGTAGACCTTTATACAAACAAGTTATTTGCCACACGGGCCTACCATCATTCACTTTGAACTAGCCACGTTATGACTGACTTGTGATCATTTCCCTTGCTAGTTAGATTGTATTGACATTCCCAGCTTTAGTTACATTCCTCCGTTTTATTTTTTCATTGAAAGTCATTGAAACTGAAACAAGGCATCCCGAATGGAGGCAGAAAACAATATACCAGGCCAGCTGTGATTTACAGCCTGATAGACATATTTTTGGACTACCAAGAAATGTATTGGTGAATTATATGAATCATGCATTGAATTGCATCCGTCTATTCTGCTTTAGTGTACGTCATGGAACGTTGAGTAAAATATAACCTATTTTTAAAACCTCTTATAAAGTTTGTTTTGTAGCATAAACTGGGAATGTTATATTTTGACTGATATTACGATTGTCTTTTTGTTTCATATCTGCAAAGTAGTTAAAACTCTGCAGTTCCACTTTAATCTTTAGGTCATTGCATACTTTGTGTGCTAAATGTGAAATGTTTTTTGCAATGGGGAATAATAGTAGTACATTTTGATTGGGAAATGCTTAATGGTTGTGTTTTTGTATTCTTAGGATTGGGACCAATTGGCTCATTATGTCCGAGTTTATTTCCTATAGATTTTTCACATTTTCACTCTCAAAATCACACTTTTTTAAATAGAAATAAGAAAGAAAATGTAACCTCTAAGTCCACAACAATGCTTAAACCACATCAATCTGGTAGTCCTGTCAGGGCCTGGCTCCCCAGTGGGTGGGCCTCTGACCACCCAGGCCCATCCATGTCTACGCCCCTGATGCAAACAAGCATGATGACAATTGGGCATCACAAATAGCCTACTAACCAACACTTCGGACTAAACTTTTTCAATACCTGGTTTGCATACCCATTGTTGCCTTAGTTAGCATTTACTGGTAAATATCGTACGTTGAAACGTCTTTCGTACCCTACCTGCTACTGATGTCATTCATCTGTCAGCTGCTCCATGCCAAAACCAGCTGAGAGCTGCACACTCTTGCTCCTGGCAGATGATATTCCACTGAAACTAGGTTGTGTCCAGCACGCATGTGAATATAATTCACGTGCTTTGCGATTGTGTAGGCTACTTTGTGCATAATTTTTCTATTGTACTACATAATTGATAAGTCGTATACCTCCGCTACACTACTTTGATACGCATATATAGGGATTAGTATAAGTGAGTATAAGCAATGCCCACTGAAAATAAATGGGTATACAGTTTATACCTGCATATACCCTCCTCTACACCACTGGCCCTTTGTGTTTAACAAAAAATGCACTCTCCTACACGAGTGTGCTGAGTGCGCTGGTATTACGGCTGTTGTCCTTTCAGAATCACAGACCTGTCACACACTGAAGGCCTATTGGTTTCTCTACTGCGCAAACATGTCTATAATAGATATAAAGGCTGTTAAGATATTAACATTTCAAGAAAGGAGTGTATATATTTGGCCTGGCGAAGAGGTTTTATGCGCTGACTGAATGGAAGCTGATAAATTATTTTTTACTCTGCTGGTCTCGGCTGGTCTCGGGAAGAAATTTCGAGTTCTCACTGTCCGAGACAGAGTACAACTGTATCCAACACAAAGACAAGACCTATACACTCAATATGTGGTCTCGAGACAGGACTGGAGTACTGCAACACTGGGGTTAGGTAACATTTGGCCGCAGGTTCCCAAACTGAGGTTTGTTGACCACTGGTGATTCGTGAGATGTTCCCTAGAGGTCCACAGCAGACTTTGAATTAGCCTACAAAACCAAATATTTTTTTATGATCTACAGTGATTGCATTATTACAAAGGCTGTCATAAAAGTACAAAGGTAGTGAGACAACGGAAATTTGCTTCATATCAAATAAAGGGAATTGAGGATTCTAATAAAACAGCACAGCAGGTGTTCTCCAACACATCTGTTTTCAAATAACAACATTATGATGCCAGGGTCGCTTTTAAACAGGGAGGAATTAGCCCTTTGGCCCATGGGAATGGTTCATACACCATTGGTTTCTGGGCCTCATGCCAGTCCCCGAGGTCCCTGTCTGTTTCCAAACAAAAAGCTCTCAAAAGACACAATCAATTGTAGGCTATCCCTGCATAATCAACACTCACTGGGATGTCAACTTGAAGTGTAGTTTACAAAATAAATTTAAGTTGTTGTGCGTACAGACATTTACTGTCTAGGCCACATCATATCTGACTCCTTACAACTCTCTCACAATACTACTGAATATGAAGACGTTTTTGTCTGTTTCATACAGTATTTAAAAAAGTGTATTGCAGGGTTAGTTCATGAAGCATGTGTGACATGACATTTGTAACTGTTCTGATATTGCTGAAAATAAATAAACCGATTGAAAGAGTTAGAGTTCCCACTCTCCTGTATTTTTTTAAGATAGTCTTTTCCACTCTCTTTGACACATGCTGGGTGCTTCGAGCTGTAAAGCCAAAATGATTGCATCCACTGTGCTCTGTACAAAAAGCAATTGTGCGCTAGTAAAGTATTTGCTCAATGTAAGAGAAGGCATACATACCAAGTGACTGGATATTTAAAATAAAAAGTGACCGTCTCCTGGGCTTCCGAGAGGAACCTATAGGATTTTAGTATGCATTGTGGAGCACAATGGATCCTCACACATCTTGTTTGATAGTGTGTATTCCAGATGCAAGGTGTCAGCTCTTGTTAAAGTGGGAAGGACACCAAGCGCATGGCAGAGAGGCCTCTCTGTCTACCTTATGCTTACCTTTAAAAACATCACTGGGGTTACTGAGTGACATGGCATCTCCTCTGTGGTGACAGACAATTATTTGGTAAAACAGGCTCCTTTTTTTATTTGTAAATCAGTTGTCTTTCAAAGTGATGGGATACCTTGTCAAGAGTAGACCCAGGTAGCCCCTGGAGTCTGATAAAGGTCTGAATTATACAAACAAATCAAGGATTTCCCCCGACACTAAAGGAGTAAACTGCTAATAATTATCTTATTATCTTACTGGAAGTACACCCTGATGCAACAGAACGCACTAAGTGAAATCAAAGTTGACTGCAGGTGTCACGCGGAGCGGAACAGGTGAACCCAAGAGCAGACTCGGACGAGGAGACTGGCATGAGGTAACCAAGGTATTTATTGAAACACGGGGGGGGGGGGGGTTGAGTGCAGGCCAGGGGAAGCTCGGGCAGGTTGCTGGAAACCAGGTGCGGAGGCTGAGGCTGGAGCGAGAGGTGTGGGGACAGGGTAAGCAGGTCCGGAGGGGAATCCAAGGGAGCGTAGAGTGGGGAATCCAGGACAGACTAGCAGGACTGACTAGAAGTCGGACTAGAGACAGGGACCAGAGTCAGAGCTGGCAGAACTATAGCGTAGAGGAAAACAGCATCAGGCAAGGGAAGATCGGCACAACAGGAACAAACGGCTAGAAACATGGACTGACTGGGCAGAAATTACGATCTGGCAGTGTTGAATTGGCAGGACTGAGTATTTGTAGAGGTCTTGATTATGGAACAGGTTGCAGGTGGTGGGGATCTGCTCTGACTCCAGCACACCTGTCTCTGCCCACACAATCACACACAGAGAGAGAGAGAGAGAGGGAGGGAGAGGGAGAGAGGCGGCAGGTCAAGGAGACACCGGATGAGCACTAGAGGGCGTGGCAGGAGCCTGCCACTCACATTTTATACGATACATTTATTAAACATAAGAATGAGTGTGAGTTGTCACAACCTGGCTCGTGGGAAGTGACAAAGAGCTCTTATAGGACCAGGGCACAAAAAAATAATATAAATCATTTTGCTCTTTATTTAACCATCTTACATATAAAACCTTATTTGTTCATCGAAAATTGTGAATAACTCACCACAGGTTAATGAGAAGGGTGTGCTTGAATGGATGCACATAACTCTGCAATGTTGGATTGTTTTGGAGACAGTCTGTCTTAAATCATTTCCCACACAGTCTGTGCATGTATTTAGTTTTCATGCTAGTGACGGCCAAGAATCCACTCTCACATAGGTACGTGGTTGCAAAAGGTGTCACGTTCGTTTAGAGATGGATTGGACCAAGGTGCAGCATGGTAGGCGTACATCATACATTTATTAAATGAACACCAAAAACAAGAAAGAATAAACGACACGTAAAGTTGTAGCGCTAACCAAAAACAAGATCCCACAAACTAATGGTGGAAAAGGCTGCCTTAGTATGATCCCCAATCAGAGACAACAGACAGCTGCCTCTGATTGGGAATCATACCCGGCCAACAAAGAAATAGAAAAACTAGAATGCCCACCCAAATCACACCCCGACCTAACCAAATAGAGAAATAAAAAGGCTCTAAGGTCAGGACGTGACAAAAGGCATCAGTGACTTAACAGCTCGATTTTCCAAGGAAGGATACTCTGAGCGCAGCCCAATCCAGAAACCTGTCAGTGGCTTCTGATTAAATTAAATTTTCACAGAACCGCTTGTTGCAATTTCGATGAGGCTCTCTTGTTCAGATATCGGTAAGTGGACTGGAGGCAGGGCATGAAAGGGATAACTAATCCAGTTGTTTGTGTCATCCGTTTCGGGAAAGTACCTGCGTAATTGCACAACCAACTCACTCAGGTGCTTCACTATATCACATTTGCATTGTCCGTAAGCTTGAGTTCATTTGCACACAAAAAAAATTATACAATGGAAAGACTGTGGTCGTTAATGCAGACAGAAGAGCTCTACTTCTTAATCATAGCCTCAGTTTTGTCCAGAACATTGAATATAGATGCGGAGAGTCCCTGTAATCCTAGATTCAGATCATTCAGGCAAGAAAAAACATCACCCAGATAGGCCAGTGATATGAGAAACTCATCATGCAAGAGGTCAGACAAGGGAAAATTATGGTCAGTAAAGAACTTTAAGTTCGTGTCAATACTTTGCCCCTTGATAACAGCGCACTTCTGTATGTTGTAAAAGCGTTACATGGTCGCTGCCCATATCATTGCATAGTGCAGAAAATACACAAGAGTTCAGAGGACTTGCTTTAACAAAGTTAACCATTTTCACTCTAGTGTCCAAAACATCTTTCAAGCTGTCAGGCATTCCCTTGGCAGCAAGAGCCTGCTTGCACACGTGTTACCACTCTACTATGTCTCCCTGTCACGGCTTTTGCACCATCAGTACAGATACCAACATCTTGACCACCAAAGTCCATTTGATGTCACAAAGCTGTCCAGTACTTTAAAAACATCCTCTCCTGTTGTCCTGGCTTCCAGTGGTTTGCAGAAGAGGATGTCTTCCTTAATTGACCCCCCATAAACGTAACAGACATACCAGGAGCTGTGCCAGGCCCACCACGCCTGTTGACTCATCCAGATGTAACACTTATGTTCCGCACGCCTCTATGAAGAGGGAACGCAACTCCCTGCTACAACTCAATGTGGAGTGAAAGCAGTATGGGACTGTAGGTGCGAGTAAGGATGACAAAGGCAGAGAATTGTACCATTTACAAGGAATTTATTCCGTCACAGTAATTTTGGGGAAAAGGGGCTGGACGGAACCAAAGCAAATAAAGTAAATATCAAAGCCCCCTCTCCTACCTTACCTGCCTACCCACCTAACTTAGCACCACCTGGTGCGCTAACCAAAATACAGGGGGTGGTCCGCCCAGGTCTTACCTAGTGTGCCTAGACAGTGAATATACTATGGGTATATGTATGCCCGCGGGCCTCTCGCCTAAGCACTCCCTAGGTGCCTTCCCCTTCCCCCCTGGGAACAAATGAAACAGAATACTAAACAATTTCACAAACAAACTGAGAAACACAGGACATCAAATAAGCTCTATCTGGCTGAGCAACAAACTAACACAGAACATACCAAAGCTGCTCCCAGCAACAACTAACACAGTAAATAACCCACAGCCATCAGCCTCCTCTCTCAGCAATCAACTCAGGATATACAATCAATCTCTTTTCTGAGCAACAGAACACTGGCTTATATACAGTAGCTTCAGAAGGAATCTAATTGAAGACAGCTGCGTCCTGACGAGGGGGCGGGGTCAGCTCTCCAATCATCAATTCGGGGCCGACCAATCAGCTGCTTGGGGAGAATTTCAGGAAGCAATTTCCTGAAACACACAGTCAAATACACAAACTACAACACAGAAACTGGGGAACGTAACAACATAGAATTCACTGGCTTGTATGCGAAGCAGTAATTGTTTCAAAACATCTCCTTCCATGTCACTGATGCGTCGTAAAACAGTGTTGTTCGGTATTGTCTGTATAGTTTTTGGATGGTGTTTTTTTTAATGGTATCTGTTGCTTTTATACATGTCTTACTACTCGAAAGTCGTCTTAATTCTCGCTCAAAAAACTCCCGTGGCTTATTTTTCAAATTGCCATGTTTTGTTTCTAAATGTCTGCGCAACAGTGAAGGTTTCATCGAGTTGTGAGATAGTACTTTTGCATATATAACACACTGTGGCTGAGGAAAGGCACTACTCCCAATATAAGTGAACCCCAAATCAATGTAGTTCTCATCATATTTGCGCCTCTTCGATGGTCCAACGTCCCCGTCTGTTGTTCGGTGCTTTCCCGGGTAGAGAAATAGTACAGTCTGCTGTCATTCTGATCTGCTAAGAATATTACTCCTGCTTATCATGAAGAAAAAATACATCTGTTTAACTTTGGTGTAAACTAAAGGAGCGTGCTTTGAATTATTTTTGTTGTATTAATGCTATTTAATCTATCCTCAGACTAATATTATTCTGTTTGTCCTGTGGGTACCTTTGCCACTGTTCCACCCCTTGTGTGTTGCGCTGTCATGGTGTATTTGAGGGCAGTAGGTCTTCGGCTGCATCACATTCACAACTGTCAGTGTCCATGCTAGCTGGGCTAACAACAAATGTAGAATTACTGATGCGAGCATTGGATGTGCTCGTGGAAGCAGAACAACTTGTGTCGTCGGCAGGTGCAGGTTTAGTACTGCTGGTAGTAGCAGTACTACCAGTAGAGCTGGTATGTGTCTCTATTGACACAGGCCTTACTTTTTTAACCATTTATCAATTTTCGATTAAACGGAATGAGCAGCAGCTATGTTTGGCTATATATGGACCGTTAGTGGAATTCCCGCGAAGGAGTAACGGTTAATGTGATTGGATGTTAATTATTTGACTAGGCTACCTGTATTTGACATTGTGTAGTTATTTCACTGAACACTAGATGATTCTCTCATTATTACACTGTATTTACGCTGTACTTACTATGGGTTAGGTTAAGGTTAATGTTACTGGTTTCAATACAGTGTGAGTACAGTGTAATAATGAGCCATTAGAATACTTGTTACATTGTAATTACATGGTAGTTACACAGTAATAAGGGCACTGTACTGAATTGGTGAAAGATAGGAATTTAAAAAAAATCACATGGCAATAGTCCCATAACTGCTGCATTGCGCAAACAGTGAATAAAATATACATTGAATTTCTAGCATAGATAATGTTACTCAATATACTTTTTTAACACATTCATATGTGCATCATATCAGCTAAATAGGACATTCTGGTTTGTGGTGTGACGTCCATGTCTCTGTCAGAGTGCCAGCTAGCTGCCCACGTATTGTCTCTTTGTCAATAAGCCTGTGTCCCCAGTGATCGCACACTGATTGAATTGTTGCCTGGTCTTGGCATGTGTCAGACATTCAGTGTTTAGAGAACACTCAGGTTCTGGCACCAAAGCTGACAATGCTGATCAAGCAGGGATGCCTTTATCGTGGGATAACTATGGCGATTAGAAAAGATAGATGCTGGCTAGGATTTCCAGTTCCGTGTACGAGGGCAAACTGGGCAAACAAAGTGCATGCCTAGAGCTTACAGCTGGTAATGCAAACAAAAAGTGCTGCCATTACTGCATATGATATGCAGTAACAATTTAACAGCAGATAAATATGTGTCTTTCCATAAATGGCATATTCAATTTAATCATCGCCAGAAACACTAAAACATAGATATACAGTGCGTTCGGAAAGTATTCAGACCAGTTGACTTTTTCCACATTTTGTTATGTTACAGCCTTATTCTAAAATGGATTAAAAATAAATAAATTCCCCTCATCAATCCACACAATACCCCATAGTGACAAAGCAAAAACTGTTATTTTTATTTATTTTTGAAAATGTATAAAAACGGAATTATTACATTTACATAAGTATTCAGACCCTTTACTCAGTACTTTGTTGAAGCACCTTTGACAGCAATTACAGCCCCAAGTCTTCTTGGGTATGACGCTACAAGCTTGGCACACCTGTATTTGAAGAGTTTCCTATTCTTCTCTGCAGATCATCTCAAGCTCTGTCAGGTTGGATGGGGAGCATTGCTGCACAGCTATTTTCAGGTCTCTCCAGAGATGTTCGATCAGGTTCAAGTCTGGGATCTGGCTGGCCACTCAAGGACATACAGAGACTTTTCCCGACGGCACTCCTGTGTTGTCTTGGCTGTGTGCTTAGGGTTGTTGTCCTGTTGGAAGGTGAACCGTCGCCCCAGTCTGAGGTCCTGAGCGCTCTGGAGCAGGTTTTCATCAGTCATCTCTCTGTACTTTACTCCGTTCATCTTTCCCTTGATCCTGACTAGTCTCCAAGTCCCTGACACTGAAAAAAATCCCCACAGCATGATGCTGCCACCACCATGCTTCACCGTAGGGATGGTGAAAGGTTTTCTCCAGATGTGACGCTTAGCATTCAGACCAAGGAGTTACATTTTGGTTACATCAGACCAGAGAATTTTGTTTCTCATAGTCTGAGAGTTCTTCAGGTGCCTTTTGGCAAACTCCAAGTGGGCTGTCATGTGCCTTATACTGAGGAGTGGCTTCCATCTGGCCTCTTTGAGGAGTGGCTTCCATCTGGCCTCTCTTCCATAAAGGCCTGATTGGTGGAGTGCTGCAGAGTTGGTTGTCCTTCTGAAAGATTCTCCCATCTCCACAGAGGACCTCTGGAGCTCTGTCAGAGTGACCATCGGGTTCTTGGTCACCTCCCTGACCAAGGCCCTTCTCCCCCGATTGCTCAGTTTGGCCGGGCGGCCAGCTCTAGGAAGAGTCTTGGTGGTTCCAAACTTCCTTCCATTTAAGAATGATGGAGGCCACTGTGTTCTTGGGGACCTTCAATGCTGCAGGCATTTTTGGTACCCTTCCCCAGATCTGTGCCTCGACAAAATCCTGTCTCGGAGCTCTACCGACAATTCCTTCAACCTCATGGCGTCGTTTTTGCTCTGACATGCACTGTCAACTGTGGGACAGGTTCATCAATGGAAACATGATGCACCTGAACTCAATTTCGAGTCTCATAGCAAAGGGTCTGAATACTTATGTAAATACGTTTATTTTTAATTTTTATTGTTAATACATTTGCAAACATTTCTAAAAAACGTTTTTTGCTTTGTCATTATGGGGTATTGTGTGTAGATTGATGAGGAACATGTTTTATTTAATCCATTTTAGAATAAGGCTGTAACGTAAATGTGGAAAAAGTCAAGGGTCTGAATACTTTCCGAATGCACTGTAGATATATCCCCTCTGTAAATTCTGTATTCCCACTGTTATCAGCCTATAATACTCCAGAGTTTTATGTTTACCATTCTGGTATTGTATATTCTGTATGATGTCTATGTGGACTTGTGTCTGTATTCTGTTTGTATATTGTCTATTGCTGGCAGCACTTACTCACTAAGGCAAATTCTGGGAATGTGTAGATTTACTTGGGGAATAAAGGTGATTCTAATTCTGACATATCCTTGACCTCCACATCTTTTGAAATGCACCTTATATGCATTTTAAACTGTACTATTACGACTAATTGGCATTCCCAAATCTCCAAATATTTTGACTTCTGCCATGTTAGTTTGGAGAATCAATCAAGGAAATTCCGCCAGGTGAGATTAGCAGAGTTCTCCCATCCCTTTTTATTTTTATTTTTAAATGTAACCTTTCATTTAACTAGGCAAGTCAGTTTAAGAACAAATTCTTATTTACAATGACGGCCCACACCGGCCAAACCCAGACAACACTGGGTCAATTGTGCTCCACCCTATGGGACTAGCAACCACAGCTAGATGTGATGCAGCCTGGATTCGAACCAGGGTGTCTGTAGTGACACCTCTAGCACAGAGATGCAGTGCCTTAGACTGCTTTACCACTCTGGTTAATCTACACAGACACAGTGATTCCTGCCTGCCCCTCTCTGCACAGCCTCCATAGCCTGCAAATAAATAAATAAGTTCGTATGAAAGACAGGGGAATAGGAAGCTGTAATGACGTTTTTGAAGCTGCACAACAGGGATGATACATTTTTTGTAGCTTACATCTTTAATTACTTTTATGGTATAAGGCACTGGGAATTGTTACCCCAGCAGAAAATCAAGTTTTCCACTCCGCTGCTTAGCCCTGTTATAGTGGCAAACAAACCTGCGTCATCAGCAGTGTTTCAACTTGTACACGAAGACATGGAGGGATCAGCTTTGGATGATTTCTCCTCTGAAATTGAATACAAGAGGTGGGCCCACGCACAAAATACTACTCTACATTGTCTCTGGGAAGGGAAAGACTAGAAGAACACAGAAAACATCCATTGACATGTACGATAAACACGCCTCTTGGTAATACTCAGACATAATGCAAAGGTAATAGGATGCATCCTTTCTTATTTGAAGTTGGTTGGTTATATGCATAGGGATATCAACAGAGTCGGTTGATTATATGCATAGGGATATCAACAGAGTCGGTTGATTATATGCATAGGGATATCAACAGAGTTGGTTGGTTATATGCATAGGGATATCAACAGAGTCGGTTGATTATATGCATAGGGATATCAACAGAGTTGGTTGGTTATATGCATAGGGATATCAACAGAGTTGGTTGGTTATATGCATAGGGACATCAAGAGAGTTGGTTGGTTATATGCATAGGGATATCAACAGAGTTGGTTGGTTATATGCATAGGGATATCAACAGAGTCGGTTGATTATATGCATAGGGATATCAACAGAGTTGGTTGGTTATATGCATAGGGATATCAACAGAGTCGGTTTATTATATGCATAGGGATATCAACAGAGTTGGTTGGTTATATGCATAGGGATATCAACAGAGTCGGTTGGTTATATGCATAGGGACATCAACAGAGTTGGTTGGTTATATGCATAGGGATATCAACAGAGTTGGTTGGTTATATGCATAGGGATATCAACAGAGTTGGTTGATTATATGCATAGGGATATCAACAGAGTTGGTTGGTTATATGCATAGGGATATCAACAGAGTCGGTTGATTATATGCATAGGGATATCAACAGAGTTGGTTGGTTATATGCATAGGGATATCAACAGAGTTGGTTGGTTATATGCATAGGGATATCAACAGAGTTGGTTGGTTATATGCATAGGGACATCAACAGAGTTGGTTGGTTATATGCATAGGGATATCAACAGAGTCGGTTGATTATATGCATAGGGATATCAACAGAGTCGGTTTATTATATGCATAGGGATATCAACAGAGTTGGTTGGTTATATGCATAGGGATATCAACAGAGTCGGTTGATTATATGCATAGGGATATCAACAGAGTTGGTTGGTTATATGCATAGGGATATCAACAGAGTCGGTTGATTATATGCATAGGGATATCAACAGAGTTGGTTGGTTATATGCATAGGGATATCAACAGAGTTGGTTGGTTATATGCATAGGGACATCAACAGAGTTGGTTGGTTATATGCATAGGGATATCAACAGAGTTGGTTGGTTATATGCATAGGGATATCAACAGAGTTGGTTGATTATATGCATAGGGATATCAACAGAGTTGGTTGGTTGTATGCATAGGGATATCAACAGAGTTGGTTGGTTATATGCATAGGGACATCAACAGAGTTGATTGGTTATATGCATAGGGATATCAACAGGGTTGGTTATATGCATAGGGACATCAACAGAGTTGATTGGTTATATGCATAGGGATATCAACAGAGTTGGTTGGTTATATGCATAGGGACATCAACAGAGTCGGTATGGCTACTAAGCAATCCTAAAGTCCAAATTAATTCTGAGTTTCCATTCAGATAAAATACCCTATAGAAAACAAATTGACATTGTCTAGGACGATCTGATTCTGTTTGCCCACAGTGGTACAAAAGTGACAAAACATGACTTTGTGGAGGAGAAAACATTCTGTCTTCTCAATATTTTATTTTTGCTCTTGTCATTTACTTTGAATAACCCCTGTGTTGAAACCTGCTGTAGAAATGTGATATCAATCTAGTGAATCTTTAATCCATTTACATGTACTGTGAATGTCAGCAGGTTTGTCAACAGTAGGCAGATTGACGTAAACAGCGGGACCAGAATGGATTATGGGAAATAATCCACAGAGGAACACAGATCTTTGAAACCCAAGGGCATTCTAGCAACTCAGCACTTGAGAAAGGACCCTCTACGTCCAGAAACTTACAGTAGGTAGAGCTGACATTTCTTTACATCCAGAAACCTACAGTAGGTAGAGCTGACATTTCTTTACGTCCAGAAACCTACAGTAGGTAGAGCTGCATTTCTTTACGTCCAGAAACCTACAGTAGGTAAAGCTGACATTTCTTTACATCCAGAAACCTACAGTAGGTAGAGCTGACATTTCTTTACATCCAGAAACCTACAGTAGGTAGAGCTGACATTTCTTTACGTCCAGAAACCTACAGTAGATAGAGCTGACATTTCTTTACATCCAGAAACCTACAGTAGGTAAAGCTGACATTTCTTTACATCCAGAAACCTACAGTAGGTAGAGCTGCATTTCTTTACGTCCAGAAACCTACAGTAGGTAGAGCTGCATTTCTTTATGTCCAGAAACCTACAGTAGGTAGAGCTGACATTTCTTTACGTCCAGAAACCTACAGTATGTAGAGCTGCATTTCTTTACGTCCAGAAACCTACAGTAGGTAGAGCTGACATTTCTTTACATCCAGAAACCTACAGTAGGTAGAGCTGACATTTCTTTACATCCAGAAACCTACAGTAGGTAGAGCTGCATTTCTTTACGTCCAGAAACCTACAGTAGGTAGAGCTGCATTTCTTTACGTCCAGAAACCTACAGTAGGTAGAGCTGACATTTCTTTACATCCAGAAACCTACAGTAGGTAGAGCTGCATTTCTTTACGTCCAGAAACCTACAGTAGGTAGAGCTGACATTTCTTTACGTCCAGAAACCTACAGTAGATAGAGCTGACATTTCTTTACATCCAGAAACCTACAGTAGGTAAAGCTGACATTTCTTTACATCCAGAAACCTACAGTAGGTAGAGCTGCATTTCTTTACGTCCAGAAACCTACAGTAGGTAGAGCTGCATTTCTTTATGTCCAGAAACCTACAGTAGGTAGAGCTGACATTTCTTTACGTCCAGAAACCTACAGTAGGTAGAGCTGCATTTCTTTACGTCCAGAAACCTACAGTAGGTAGAGCTGACATTTCTTTACATCCAGAAACCTACAGTAGGTAGAGCTGACATTTCTTTACATCCAGAAACCTACAGTAGGTAGAGCTGCATTTCTTTACGTCCAGAAACCTACAGTAGGTAGAGCTGCATTTCTTTACGTCCAGAAACCTACAGTAGGTAGAGCTGACATTTCTTTACATCCAGAAACCTACAGTAGGTAGAGCTGCATTTCTTTACGTCCAGAAACCTACAGTAGGTAGAGCTGCATTTCTTTATGTCCAGAAACCTACAGTAGGTAGAGCTGCATTTCTTTACGTCCAGAAACCTACAGTAGGTAGAGCTGCATTTCTTTACGTCCAGAAACCTACAGTAGGTAGAGCTGACATTTCTTTACATCCAGAAACCTACAGTAGGTAGAGCTGACATTTCTTTACATCCAGAAACCTACAGTAGGTAGAGCTGCATTTCTTTATGTCCAGAAACCTACAGTAGGTAGAGCTGACATTTCTTTACGTCCAGAAACCTACAGTAGGTAGAGCTGCATTTCTTTACGTCCAGAAACCTACAGTAGGTAGAGCTGACATTTCTTTACATCCAGAAACCTACAGTAGGTAGAGCTGACATTTCTTTACATCCAGAAACCTACAGTAGGTAGAGCTGCATTTCTTTACGTCCAGAAACCTACAGTAGGTAGAGCTGCATTTCTTTACGTCCAGAAACCTACAGTAGGTAGAGCTGACATTTCTTTACATCCAGAAACCTACAGTAGGTAGAGCTGCATTTCTTTACGTCCAGAAACCTACAGTAGGTAGAGCTGCATTTCTTTATGTCCAGAAACCTACAGTAGGTAGAGCTGCATTTCTTTACGTCCAGAAACCTACAGTAGGTAGAGCTGCATTTCTTTACGTCCAGAAACCTACAGTAGGTAGAGCTGACATTTCTTTACATCCAGAAACCTACAGTAGGTAGAGCTGACATTTCTTTACATCCAGAAACCTACAGTAGGTAGAGCTGCATTTCTTTACGTCCAGAAACCTACAGTAGGTAGAGCTGCATTTCTTTACGTCCAGAAACCTACAGTAGGTAGAGCTGACATTTCTTTACATCCAGAAACCTACAGTAGGTAGAGCTGACATTTCTTTACATCCAGAAAACTACAGTAGGTAAAGCTGACATTTCTTTACATCCAGAAACCTACAGTAGGTAGAGCTGCATTTCTTTACGTCCAGAAACCTACAGTAGGTAGAGCTGCATTTCTTTACGTCCAGAAACTTACAGTAGGTAGAGCTGACATTTCTTTACATCCAGAAACCTACAGTAGGTAGAGCTGACATTTCTGCCTATTATATCTAACATTTGTTTGTAGACAGGATGCTTTTAAATGTACATCTGGCATGAATTTTCAGCCAGTTTGGCAGCCATGTTCAGCCAGTTTGGCAGCCATGTTCAGCCAGTTTGGCAGCCATGTTCAGCCCGTGTGGCAGCCATGTTCAGCCAGTTTGGCAGCCATGTTCAGCCAGTTTGGCAGCCATGTTCAGCCAGTTTGGCAGCCATGTTCAGCCAGTTTGGCAGCCATGTTCAGACAGTATTTCACAGAATAGCAGACAATTAATAACTAAACTCATTCCAATATTTAGGTCACTGTCACCACTGTTGATAAATGCAAAATATATGTTCAAATACATTTGACTATAAGTATTAGCGAGACAAGGATACAGGGTCCAAAATGATATTCAGAAGTATTGGTTGTTTGGTTTGGAGAACGTTTGCCATCTCATTACAATACACTAGTCTGTTTCTTTCTCTTTAGTTCAGCTATTCACAAAGCACCTATACCATGGTCTGTTAGTACGGCAGTAGTGTAAACAACAGCCCAACATCAATTTCACCTATTTGTATGCACACATGCTGAATTATTATCAGTTTCAATTATTGCCCACATACTAAACGTGCCTCACATGTTATCATCGTAAAAAGGTATAATAATACTATGAATCTACCCATTACTGTTAGAGAAAACAGATTTATTTTTCATCTGTATTTTAAATATTGCAAATGCACAGGGTTATGAAAAGTCGCAGGCCCCAAAGCTATGTATGTAATCGGGGGAAGTGATATCATGTTACACAATGCATGACTAATGAATGTTGCACTTAGTTTCCACTCCTCTCCCACGCACCAGTCTCCCATGTTATCAGGCAGAAGGAATCACTGAGACGTAGAACAATGGTCCAGGGGATATGTCACCTCTGTGCTCACTGAGGTCCTCTTTTCTTCTGCCATCTAGCTATGATCAGCTGGGTCTGTTCTGTTCTCCACCTCACTGCTAAATATATTATTACAGTGTGAATGGATCCAGCATGAATATGCCTCGTCTTGGGGTAGCATGTGGTATATGGAGATTTGTCATTATTGAAGTGGATGACTAGAATGTCTGTGTCTTGGTTATCAGAATAGCCTTTTGTGTAGGCATATGTGCAAGGGTCTCCAACAACTCTGAGAATATGCCATTATAGATAAAATAGCCAGGTGATTCACAAGTAGGGAAATATACTGAAAATACAATGAGTGTGACAGAATGTGTGACTTGATAATTACCCAAGTAAGGTTACTCTCAAACGTGAACGTCAAGGTAACTCTGTGATGCAAATTCACCCTTGGAGGTAGCATGGAATGTATGTATATTTAATGAAGTATAATGCGTTTTCAATATCTGACACTGGCACCATTGTCCTGTATCAGTTGCTTAACCTCACGAGATTGGTGTGCCCCCCCCCCCCCCCCCACCCCCCGCGGAATGGTTGAGCTAACGTGCGCTAATGTGATTAGCATGATTTTGTAAGTAACAAGAACATTTCCCAGGACATAGACATATCTGATATGGGCGGAAAGCTTACATTGTTGTTAATCTAACTGCACTGTCCAATTTACAGTAGCTATTACAGTGAAATAATACCATGCTATTGTTTGAGGAGAGTGCACAGTTATGTACTTGAAAATGTATCAATAAACCAATTAGGTACATTTGGGCAGACTTGATACAACATTTTGAACAGTAATGCAATGGTTCATTGGATCAATCTATAACTTTGCACATACACTGCTTTGCAGTGCATACACAAAATCGAAATTGCGCCTGAACTGCAATAATACATTGTGGCCTTTCTCTTGCATTTCAAAGATGATGGAAAAAAATATGCATGTTTTTTTCTTTGTATTATCTTTTACCAGATGTAACGTGTTATATTATCCTACATTAATTCCGCATTTCAACAGACTTCAAAGTGTTTCCTTTCAAATGCTATCAAGAATATTCATATCCTTGCTTTAGGTCCTGAGCTACAGACAGTTAGATTTGGGTATGTCATTTTAGGTCGAAAATTGAAAGAAAGGGTACGATCCTTTTAACCCAATTCCAGAAGCGGTCTGTATTTGTAAAGAGAAGGGAGTCCAGGGACAAAGATGGTTGTAATATCAGCAAGGCAACCTGATATCCATACACATTCTCCAACATTCAGTGCAGAGCAGAATATTGCAGAATTGTATGCCTGTATACAAAAAAATTGTCCTAAAGCAAGACCCTGAAGCACGAAAGACAGACCTACAGGAACATATCATAGTAGAATGGAGATTCAGCATTAATTTACTGTCCTTCATCTGCCAAGTCTTGGTGAGGTCTTTAACACAACTATTTATTCACACACAATGGGCTTGCTCTGTCGACATTTTTAGAAATACGTACAGTACCTGTCAAAAGTTTGGACACACCTACTCATTCAAGGGTTTTTCTTAATTTTTTACTTTGTAGAATAATAGTAAAGACATCAAAACTATGAAAAAGCACATAGTGTGCAAAGCTGTCATCAAGGCAAAGGGTGGCTACTTTGAAGAATCTCAAATATAAAATATATTTTGATTTGTTTGACACTTTTTTGGTTACTACATGGTTCCATATGTGTTATTTCATAGTTGTTATGTCTTCACTATTATTCTACAATATAGAAAATAATAAAATAAAGAAAAACTCTTGAATGAGTAGGTGTGTCCAAACTTTTGACTGGTACTGTACATTTGTTCTTATGGAACATATAGGCTTACTCAAAGCCACATTGAGGTGTGAGCATGTGTGCTTGCACGTGTGTGTGTGTGTGTGTGTGTGTGTGTGTGTGTGTGTGTGTGTGTGTGTGTGTGTGTGTGTGTGTGTGTGTATGTGTATGTGTGTGTGTGCAGTAGCAGCTAACTTGTCACGTTGTTTTCCTGAAATTGCATAATATGTGAATAAGCAGAGCAGCCACCCCTTCACACTGTCAGTTACCTTTCATTAAATGTGACACCGTACTCATTGAATGTTGACAACCTGTCTGTCTGACTGGGCTTGTCACTCTCATCTGATCTGATGCATAGTGAAAGGCTCTGACAGTTTTGACCCTGCATGAGACCCTTTCTGTAGGTAAACTCCTCTTAGCAATGACGATGCTAATAGCATCCGATCTCTTCATCCTCGGTACCTGTGGATTGGTGTTCCACTCAGTCAGGACTAACATGCAGTCAACCGTTTTACCCTCCACACACACACACACACACACACACACACACACACACACACACACACACACACACACACACACACACACACACACACACACACACACACACACACACACACACACACACACACACACACACACACACATACACACGCATAATGATGGATGAACTTCACTCTAGTTTTTCTCATTGCTGATGCATCTTGGAGTGGTGATCAGGGCACTCCTGGAGGTCTTTCAGCCCCCCTCTTGGAGTCCACAGCCTTCAAACCTGCTAGTTAATAAGGGTTGCACTGCAATTAGCCCACAGCATTCCCAGCTCTGCCTTGGGGAGAGATATGTGCCATAGAAAACAAGATAAATGTCCTTGGATTTCAACATTGGGGAGCATCTCAAGGCAACTATAAGGCGTGACTGTTCCTGTTAATGCCATTGTGGCTGAGGTGGCTGTGATTTCAGCCCATGCTGTCACTGATGAATGAGGGACCATGGGGACTGTCTCAAAGAAAATAGCTTCCCTGTGCAGGAGCAGGTGCACGGTACACGTGGAGATCTAAGCCTTATTCTCCTCAGCTTTAAGCTTTGTGATAGGTGGGCTTGGTCACCCTCGACGATAAGGAGACGACATTGTCCTTTGTGCACATCTCCTGTCTCAGAGGTCTGTGTGATTGTTTGCATCTAAGTGACTGGTTTGGTTGGAGATACTTTTTTTTATCTGAGTCATGTGCAGCTTGGTAGAATACATTTTGTTAGTATTCTGTTCACTGGATATTTTGTTTAAAAAATGCTAATAATACTTGTATCCATTTATTAGATAAGCATGTTTTGTTGGGAAACAAATGTCAAGCGAAAGAGTATCCTGATATGTTTTAATTGCTCATTTGGGTTTAGAAATTAAATTATTCTTACATGCAAATGATTCCATGGTCAGTGTTAAGTGTATTATAACTTATTTGAGAATTTAAATCGTTTTTTCATAAAATAGGAATGAGTTAACTTCCTGCAAATGCCTGGATGATGACAGTGAATAACATCAGTAATGCATAACATATTAAGGGAGATATGTTAAGAAAGTATAAGCTTCAGTTATTCATGTGAAGCTGTAATATGCATTTGGCTCTTTATGTACAATAAGTCAGAGTTCTGAGACCAGCCCAGGGCTTTCCTTTGATTTATCTCTGTATCACTGACCTTATAGCAAGGTGCTAAAATTCTATGAGCTGCCATAAGGAAAAGATTCTCACAGTCATCTAGTTCAAGCACACCCACTTACACACGCACACACGCACACACAGGCACACACACACGATTACATGCACACAATTACATACACAAGACAACACACACTCAACTGTACATTCTCTGAAAATGTCATTCACACTTTAATTAACTATGGTTTCTATTTTTTGTATTATTATTTATTTACACACACACACACAAACAAATACAAAACAATATGATGAAGGTTTAAAAGGTAAACAAAAAGAACATGCGCAGGACAGGCGAGTAAGAAACTCAGAGGGACTTGTACTGTAGCCACCTCCCCCCTTCAATAAAACAAAAACGTACAAAAAACGTCTGATTTTTAAGAGAGATAAACAAATAATTACAGATTTACATGAAGAAAAAGGAAAACAGATGGTTAAATAAGGTATAGAAGAAACAAAATGAAAATTCAAGTACAATGCATAATGAAAATAAAAGGCTGCTAGTCTGATATGTTATTGGGATGAGACAGTAAGTGGAATGTCCTCTAGATATTTGTTTTATTTTGTATTTGAAGTAGTTGAAGCTGATGCAGTGCTTGAGGTGGTCCAGGAGACTGTCCCAAAAAACTGACCTCTGTAGAAGATAGAAAAATTGATATCCGTCTACCACCAAAAAGGAATTAATAAAACGAATTCCTCCAATAATAACTAGTCTTTGTGTGTGTGAGTGAGTGAGTGAGTGACTGAGCGAGTGAGTGAGCGAGCGAGAGAGAGAGAGAGAGAGAGAGAGAGAGAGAGGGAGAGAGAGAGAGAGAGAGAGAGAGACTGCATAAAGCCATCTTTGCCATTGCACTATGCCTATTCAAGTGAGAAATTATCCCTTTAAGAGACCTCTGAATCCTGAGTGACATTTTTACTGCTGTCCCATCACTATTGGATTTACATTTCTTTGCAAAAGAAAAAGTGCACCTTGCAATTATCCAATTCAGATGTCTCCACTTTAGTTTGAATTGTGACCAGACATCTCCTCTACTGCAAGCTAAATGAGTCAACCTGAAGGTCAGAACTATTGTTATGCAGACAATGACCATGAGACAATAACAGGCAGGGATATTGTGGAATATGTGTGTCATGTGATTCTGTACCACTAGAATGCTCTTATAAAATACTGATTCATTATCTGATGGTGTTTACACTAGAAAAGTATGTGGTAACATATGCAGCTGCTAAGGCCATGTTTATTTAATAGAAGAATTATCACGTGAGCAGTCTTCTTTCAGCATTTCTTGATGGATAATGTCATTCTAGTATTTAAATATTTTTCAGACAATTCACGAAAACAAGACTGTTTTCTTAGTGTAACAGCAGGTATTCTAAGATACGCCTTGGTATGAATTATTCCATGGAGATTCCTCATTTGGAACAACTGAATACCTGCTGTTGCCTCTAGAGTGGGCTATACCGTCATGGCCAAGTGTCACTGTAATATGTTTAGGTAGGTGTTGTTGAGGTATTTGTGTTTGTTTTGCCAAAAACAGCTACAGTAGATGGCATGGGGAATACTAAATACTCAGATTGTGTCATTTCTGACAGTTTAGCGAATTCCTCCGAGTGGTACTGTCTTTCATAAACCTCCTGCTTTCTTCTTGTTAAATATCAAATGCCTTTTATGACCAATATGCTTCTGGTATAGATTGCTGCAGTTGTGCTTACAAGATCCAAAGCATGCATTTGATGTTGGATTTTAAATGCCTGGATCAATGACAGTAAAAGCTATATTTCCAAGAGCTTATACTGAGCTAGTATCTGTACAAATGGTTCTCACGAGGGAGAGGGGGAGAGAAAGGAAGACATTGTTCTGATAAATACTTGATGAATCTTCCTGAATATATGTATGTGGATGCGTTAGAAAGAGCCAACGTTTTCTTGTTAGCCACAGTCCAAGCAGCTGTGGATCTGCTCCAGGGAACCCTAATGGGAAGACTTTGAGAACAATGAGTTCAGAGCTGGGGAGAGACCAGAGAGAGATAGAGAGAGAGAGAGAGAGGCAGAGAGAGAGACCAGAGAGAGAGAGAGAGACCAGAGAGAGAGAGAGAGAGAGAGAGAGAGAGGCAGAGAGAAAAACAAGAGAGAGAGAGAAAGAGCGAGAGAGAGAGTGAGAGAGAGAGAGAAAGGGGGCAGAGAGAGAGAGAGAGGCACAAAGAGAGAGAGGCAGAAAGAAAGGCAGAGAGAGGGAGGCAGAGAGCAGAGCTGTATCGCCTAAAGTTTTTTTGTTCCCTCTAAGGACCCTTGCACATATTGGTAAGTTTCAGAGCAACATCCTAAAAAAATGCACATACAATATCATCAATATGCAAATTCGAGGCAAGAGAGCAGTGTTTCGTTTTCCACACTGGAAAGATTCATAAAGATTGATTGGGATAACGTTTTATAACAGATATTCTCTACAAACAAATATATTGATACATGTCTGAGGGTTAGTGCATATCATTATGTCAAAACAGTAACACAAACTCTCATGAGTTTACCTTCAACAAGAAAAAGCCTACAGTACAAACATCAAATGTGTTTTTAACGGTTGATATACAGTATGGCATTTCTACTAGGTGCTAAATAATTTCTACCACATGCTATTTTAGATATGCAAAGGGTACCTTTGTTCCTCCATAGAATTTTGTTTCAAGCCATTGTCCATTCTATTGCATTTTTATAAACTGCCTGAAAGTAGTGCAAACAATGCCCTCCCAGAGCCCCTCCATCCTCCTCCCTGTCAGACAACTAGGATCAAACACCTTGGCTGCATCATTTGTTGTGCAATCAACTGTCTGAGGCTTGTTGGCAGTGAGTCTATGCACAATACTGTACAGTGTGATCAATAAATCAAATATTTCAAAGTCTCAGACTGTTTCAGACAAGTACTTCACTTTTCCTCCTGTTGATCAGTGCAGGTTTCAGTCCATGTCCACTGGGCACAAACTGGTTGAATCAATGTTGTTTCCACATCATAGAAAATGAAATATAACTCTATGTGATGATGTTGAATCATCAGGAAAAACTGAATGGATTTGAAAAAAGTCAACAACATAAAGGAATTTCGGTATTGTTTGTAGTTTTTTCACCAAACCTTTACATTTACATTTGACATTTGAGTAATTTAGCAGACACTCGTATCCAGAGCGACTTACAGTAGTGAGTGCATACATTTTCATACTTTTTTTTTCATACAACCTTTACCTAAATCCAATGACATGGCTCACATTTTTGTTGCTTTCACATTGAATTCACGTTAGTTGACAACTAAATCAGATCAAATCAAAACTAAATGTTGAACTGATGTCTGTGTCCAGTGGGTGGTCCACCAGCTACAAGCCTGATTGATCAAATGTAAGATTAAGATAACTTTATTGGTCAATTGCACACAAGGTCTAACCTAAATTTGACTTCCTCTTTTAACCCAGCCCCTACGACAAACCCACATACACTAAGCTCCAAAAGTATTGGGACATTGACAGTTTGTTGTTGAATTGGCTTTGAAATGATACAGTTGAGGTTAAAGTGCTGTCAGCTTCAATTTGAGGGTATTTTCGTCCATATTGGGAGAACTGTTTAGAAATTACAACACCTTTTGTACATAGTCTCCCATTTTACAGGACCAAAAGTCAAAACTATTAGGACAAATCCACTTACAGTATGTGTATTAAAGAAGTAAAAAGTGAAGTCTTTGGTCCCACATTCATAGCATGCAATGAGCTACAGTACATCAAGCTTTGTTGGATGCTTTTGCCGTTTGTTTTGGTTGTGTTTCAGTTTATTTTGTGTCCAATATAAATTCATGTTAAATAATTGATTGTGTAATTTTGGATTAATTTTGTTGTAAATAAGAATAGAATATGTTTCTAAACAATTATACATCAATGTGGATGCTACCATCATTACGGATAATCCTGAATGAATTGTGAATAATGGTGTGAGAAAGTTACAGATGCACAAATATCAAACCCCCAAGACATGCTAACCTCTCACCATTACAATAACGGGAGAGGTTAGCATTTTGGGGGGATATGATATTTGTGTGTGTAACCGGTGTGAAATGGCTAGCTAGTTAGCGGTGCGCGCTAATAGCGTTTCAATCGGTGAACTCACTCGCTCTGAGACCTTGAAGTAGTTATTTCCCTTGCTCTACAAGGGCCGAGGCTTTTGTGGAGCGATAGGTAATGATGCTTTGTGGGAGGCAGTTGTTGATGTGTTCAGAGGGTCCCTGGTTTGAGCCCAGGTTGGGGTGAGGAGAGGGATGGAAGCAACACTGTTACATGTGTCTGTAACTTTCTCACTCATCATTATTCACGATTCACTCAGGATTATCCATAGCATCCACATTAATGTAGAAGTGTTTAGAACAGACAGTGTGGTGAAGAAGGCGCAACAGAGCCTCTTCAACTTCAGGAGGCTGAAGAAATTTGGCTTGACACCTAAAACCCTCACACATTTTTACAGATGCACAATTGAAAGCATCCTGTTGGGCTGTATCACTGCCTGGTACGGCAACTGCACTGCTTGCAACCGCAAGGCTCTCCAGAGGGTGGTGCGGTCTGCCCAATGCATTACCGGGGGCAAACTATCCACCCTCCTGGACACCTACAGCACCCGATGTCACAGGAAGGCCAAAAAGATAATCAAGAACATTAACCACCCGAGCCACTACCTGTTCACCCCGTTATCATCCAGAAGGCAAGGTCAGTACAGGTGCATCAAAGCTGGGACCGAGAGACTGAAAAACAGCTTCTATCTCAAGGCCATCAGACTTAAACAGCCATCACTAGCACACATTATTTTTCTTCCCCCCTCCCTTCATTTAACTAGGCAAGTCAGTTAAGAACAAATTCTCATTTTCAATGACGGCCTAAGAACAGTGGGTTAACTGCCTTGTTCAGGGCAGCTCAACAGATTTTTACCTTGTCAGCTCTGGGGTTCAATCTTGCAACCTTCAGGTTACTAGTCCAACGCTCTAACCACTAGGCTACCTGCCGCCCCATTATAGGCTGCTACCTATAGGCATAGACTAGGAATCACTGGCCACTCTAAGGAATGGAACACTAGTCACTTTGATAATGTTTACATATCTGGCATTACTCATCTCCTATGAATATACTGTATTCTATACTATTCTACGGTATCTTAGTCACTTAATACTGTTTACATATCTTGCATTATTAATCTCATATGTATACACTGTATTCTATATTATTCTACTGTATCTTAGTCCGTTCCACTCTGACATCGCTCTTCCATATGCATATAGTCTTAATTCATTCCTACTTAGATTTGTGTGTACTGGGTATATGTTGTGTAATTTGTTAGATATTACTTGTTAGATATTACTGCACTGTCGGAGCTAGAAGCACAAGCATTTCGCTACAACCGCAATAACATATGAAAATCACGTGTATGTGACCAATAACATTTGATTTGATATGATTTACAATAAAAGTGACTCCAAAATGACACAATACATTATTTACCATTCATTTCTATTGGACACAAAATAATCTGAAACACAACCAAAACAAATAGCAAATGCATCCAACAAATGTGTAGTCACAAGCTTGACATAGTCATTGTGTGCTATGAATACTTAACTTTTCTACTTTAATACGCATGTAAGTGAATTTGTCCCAAAACTTTTCAATCAAAGGGCTGAGCCAAAACCCCAAAAATATGTCACCGTCCCAGTACTTTAGGAGCTCACCGTACATACAAGTGCATTCAGAAAGTATTCAGACCACTTCCCCTTTTCCACATTTTGTTACGTTACAGCCTTATTCTAACATGGATTAAATATAACATTTTCCTCATCAATCTACACACAATACCCCATAATGACAAAGCAAAAAACAGGTTTACATTTTTTTTTTGCAATTGTATTAAAAATAGCAAACATTTACATAAGTATTCAGACCCTTTGCTATGAGACTTGAAATTGAGCTCAGGTGCATCCTGTTTCCATTGAGCCATTGAGATGTTTCTACAACTTGATTGGAGTCCACCTGTGGTAAATTCAATTGATTGGACATGATTTTGAAAGTCACACACCTGTCTATATAAGGTCCCACAGTTGACAGTGCATGTCAGAGCAAGAACCAAGCCATGAGGTTGAAGGAATTGTCAATAGAGCTTCGAGACAGGATTGTGTCGAGACACAATGTTTTTCAGTGGCAGGGACTGGGAGACTAGTCAGGTTTGAGGCAAAGATGAACGGACCAAAGTACAGAGAGGTCCTTGATGAAAACCTCCTCCAGAGCACTCAGGGCCTCAGACTGGGGTGAAGGTTCACCTTCCAATAGGACAACGACTCTAAGCACACAGCTAAGACAACGCAGGAGTGGCTTTGGGACAAGTCTCTGTATGTCCTTGAGTGGCCCAGCCAGAACCCGGACTTGAACCCGATCGAACATCTCTGGAGAGACCTGAAAATAGTTATGCAGCAACGCTCCCCATCCAACCTCAGAGCTTGAGAGGATTTGCAGAGAAGAATGGGAGAAACTCCCCAAATACAGGTGTGCCAAGCTTGTAGTGTCATACTCAAGACGACTCGAGGCTGTAATCACTGCCAAAGGTGCTTCAACAAAGTACTGAGTAAAGGGTCTGAATACTTATATAAATGTAATATTTCCATTTTTAATTGTGTGTAGATTGATGAGGGGAAAAAATTATTTGATCCATTTTAGAATAAGGCTGTAACGTTAAAAAAAAGTCAAGGGGTCTGAATACTTTCCGGAAGCACTGTACACATGCAGGTTTTGGAGAGGTGTGGGGTGTGCCACACTAGGGGCCCGGGGAGCTGTTGTTTTGGGGAGTTAAGTGACATCTAGGATTTGATACCAGCAACCCTCCGGTTGGCAGCTCACTTCCCAAAAGATTTTTCCCATCAGACCCGGAATTTGAACACTCAATTCCAGTTGCTGGCTCACCTCTCTAACCACTAGGCTACCAGCCTCATACAACAAACAAGCTAGAGTTATTAGACCTTTCCCCTCTCCCTGGTGTCAAAATGCACCTCACAAGTCAACTGCTATATTGCTCCCAGTGAAAACCTAATTACCACATAATGTGTCAGTGGAAACCACTATTGGCTGTATATCTAGATCTGTCCTTCATCCAGCAGATAGCTGTATGCTAAAATGAACACAACGTAAAGCGTCTCATTTGGATTCAGCTCCTGCTGCAGTGGTGACCTCTATAGGCAAACTTTCTTGGCTTGGAAATCTTGGTGTATTTGGAAAGCAAATGATCTGCGCTTAGTGTTCAACAAGCCTATTTTAATTTCTCTGAGAATTATACTATTTGTTTCATTCATTCAAACCGGAAGTGGTTTTTGCTGTTGTTGGAAAAGGGTAGCCTTTAAAATGTTTGACATTTTGTATCTGAAGTGAACCATGTCACTCAATTAATGAACGTTAGCATGCAATTCACCAGTTTGGGTGAATAAACTGTAGGTATTTCTCAACATACAATTTTGGAATTAGGCAATTGTAAAATGTAAATCTAGGGAAAGTAATAATGTCACTGGTAATTCTACTGAAATGAATAGAGACAGAATGCCATGGTACACAGAGGCATAAATCGGCAAGCTATCTTATTTGAGAAACACTGAAGAATGCCAAGACATTATTTCCAAAACAAAAAACTTGCTAATTAGAAAGCAGAGATTAAAATCATTCTCCATGAAGGTCACCTCGCTGTTTGTTCAAATTTGTTTTCACATTTCACATTCCATCCTATTCCAGGAATGCTACTGTGTAAAATCAACTTAACACACGAATCAAGAGAATAATGACTGCATTAGACATGCTGCTCAATCAAAATAAAGGATGAGCATGTTGTGTTATGAAATCAAATGTATGGCATCGTAGTATCAGGGAAAAAATAGTTTTGATCATACATTGATGAGGAATTCTAAAGCTACAGTAGAATCAAGGCAGCCAAACAAAAGTCCATTCTTTCATATGTTCATATGCACCTGATTTATGTGTAAAACACATACATTTCATATAATAACATTTATTTGATGTCACTTTTGTGGGGTGTTTCTTTAATTTCAAGCTTGGCAGCCACTCATCTATATTCCACGTCTATAGGTCTCTCCCCATGAGTTTGGTTGCCTCAAGGTATTTCTATAGCCAGCCAGTATCGCTGGATTTTCTGTCCTTGGGTTTTTGTCTGGTTGCTGTCCAAGGTTCTGAAACAGAAGTGAGCAGTTCACATACTGAGAAATCTGTACGAACATACAATCTTGTATAACTTTTTTATATTGACATAATGTATTTTCCATTTCTCAATAATGCTCTAGCCTCATTTTCTCCCTAACTGTGTATCTGAGTTATCCAGACAACTATTTCTATAGGCTAAACGAACATGCCTACAATCTTCTGAGAAGATTGAACCTCTAAAGAATGTCTTTCTAAGGACAGAACTTAGAAACCTCATCTCAGACAGGAGTAACTTTGAAGTTACATTGTGGACCAAAGCCATATCGGATATAAGAAGTTGAAAAGAACAGTTTATTAAAACAGTGTCTTACGTAATGATGCCAATAAAATATTTTATTCACAGGCAATGGTAAAGTTACCCCAGTTATTTCATGAAGATATAATTTAATTTGTGTAGCTATGTGTTAGACAGATGGGTTTAAAAGTATACTTTTTCACAAGGTTCCATTTGAAACCCTTGTTATTTGAAACACCAATTGATTTGAATTCACACCCTTTTCCTAATTAGCATGAAAACTGAAGTGGTTTCAATAGTTTCCCTTTTGATAACCATAGGAAAACAATGCAATGAGTAATCACTCTTTCATGTTTTATCAAATCCACTTAACAGACTCCAGTGAAGGACATGAGAGCTCTTACAGATGGATTTATATGGTCACTCACTTAGTCATGACTGACCAGCACAACGAGTTTGCACCATTGTGCCACACCATTATGTTCATTATTAGTGTAAACAAACCAAAATGACAAACACTTGCGCATTAGTGGAGCACTTTAAAGTAACACAACAGTGAAATGCAGGCTTCATCATAATAGTCTACTATGTTTGGATATTTTTGGACAGCAGGTGTGTAGATTTGTATTCTGCCTGTGTCGTCTGGCTGAAGTTCAGCTTAGTAGGCTACATAAAACTGATGAAGCAATTAAAAAGGTACATCCACAATCAACAGAGTCAACATTCTGTGCTAATCAGTGAATCAGGTAGTGTATAATTTCACTTGTCTGACAAACGTGGTGTTTAGCTGTAATTGTGAGAGTGTACTGTAGCTAGGTGGGTCGTTCCGCGAAATAAGTGCCTTTGATATTCTAAGTCAAGATTGTGCACAAATATTGAATTTTAAAAGCCTTTTTTATATTAATTAAGACTTGCTAAAGTCGCAAATTCAGCATTTTAATATGTCCCTCTGTGCATCTTCTGTAACTTATAGGAAGATTTTAACCCACTTAACACCGACATTTTCCCAAGTATCACCATCATTCTAAAGCCATAGTTAGTTTGTTACTTTGACAAAGTCATTTCTGAAGAGGATGTGATTAGTGATTCATTTTAAGTTAAAAAAACAACAACCACAACCTGAACTCTCCTTTTAATAAGGTGAAACTATTCCTTTCTTTTTTCATTTTTACATTGAACATCTTATAGTCATATCATAGTGTAAAATCAGGTGAGCTGGTCTACTCTTTTGGGCCATTTTCTGGGCATTTTGTGGTGGAAAACTGAGCGGGTCGAGTATAACACCTCAACCCTTTTACCAATAGATACACAGGCTAGAAATGTTTTTTTTTTAGGAAGCTTGCGTTCAATTGCCCTTCACTGTTACACACAACAAACTTCCATTCCCCCTGTCACAAGATGATTATGGTTGATTTAGGATGAAATTGTCAACCCTGTTACTTTAATTGGCACTTAATAGGCACTTACTTAATAGGCACTTACTATAGTCATCTTAATAGGCAATTACTAGAGTTCTTTTTTCTCTTAAGATGGGAAACCAAGTTTTTTATTAAGTTGAACATGTGCTCTTTATGACAGAATGTAACATTTTTGTGAAATAAAAATGTCAACAAGTTACACTCCTCAAAAGGCACCTAATTGGTGGAACGACACAGCTGTGATGTATTCTGTGGACATGCTCTACTGTGTCAGTCTGAGCAGATGAGATGGAGGCTTTTCTACTCTAATTCAATCTCAGTGCTTCAAGTACAATAATCTCACTATATTCCCTGGCTTTCTCTTCCTAAATCTCTAGTTTGGTGCCTGAGTAAATGAGCTTTAAATTGCAAATCATCTTTGTTTTCAACAAAGCTTATTGTTTAATTGTATTGTTATCATGTACAGTGTTGAGGAGAATTTGTTGTTGCTGTCATGGTGAGCCAAAGAGTTTATTTTTGTGTTTGCTTTATGTTTTTCTCCACAGGCTGTAGGTAACATACTGTACCCCATCCTCACTCTGAAATACTGTATACAGTATAAGGAGATGTTTAATTGGATCGGTCATCTTTTAAATACATCTATTATAAATAAATATATTGTCTCAGTATGAGGTCTCAGTAAATCCGGGCCTACTGGTATCTCTATCATGCAGTATTTTACTTCACGAGGTAATGAAAATATCTAAAAAGTTTGTTGTAGAGTTATGGCAGGACTCCCTATTTTACCATACGTTTTTACTGCTCACTGATTAGGTTTGGTCTGCCTGCTAAACTGGGAATAAATAATGCATGTAAATAGTTTAATTCTCTTCTTGTCTTAGTATTCCAACAGCACCGGGTAGCCTGCAGTCCTAGAAGGATTTGCTGCACGTAGGCGATTACATGTTTGGGTGGAGATGTCCTCGATTCTCTAGAGGCATAGTTTTAGAGGAATTGTGGCGTTGGAGGATGGCCCAGGATCGTTTTTCCGCTTCATTTCCACCATGTCTCTCCTCTCAGGCTGCGCCCTGCTCTGCTCTGCTATGAGGCTGAGTCGCATGGTAGTGCAGGGAGCAGGGACAGTACTGGAGTCGCCCTGCTCGGTAACCACACGGAACCCCCTCTTCTCCCTCTCAAACAAACACAAAAAACCTGGGTATAAATAAAAGATGCAGGCCTAGAAACAGACCAGAAACAGATATCAAAGCAGGGTTATGCCCAAAGCCTAGGGACATTGTATCTCACATTCATGCTGTTGTGTTTATTCTCATTTTCAGAATGAGCTGTGATTCAACAACGAAATAATCATGTTTAAATGATATTATACCGGTACTTATTTTGGCCTGCATGGTTAATATTAGCAGAAAGAGGCCAGCATTTTTATTAGTTGCTGGAAGAGCACTTTCCCCATTATACTGTAGAGCAGAATGTAGTATACGTAGAGAACAGGATAGGATGTGCTCTAGATATATGCTCATGGTGGATTTGACCTACTGTATAGTGTCAGGGCTTCCATCTTATACAACAGCAGTGCTGCTGCCCACTGAGCATCTTTGTGAAGGTAGCTTCCTTTCAACCCTTTGACTCAGCCACAGTATTGTTTTCCCTCTGCATGCTAATGTGCTGGAGAAGATGTTATTGATCACTTTAAAATCTTTAAAAACCTCCTTTTCCTCAGCAAATCGTGTTAGCGGACCATTTGTGCAAGCACTGAGCAGCACAGACTCATTCTTATACTGTAGCTCCAAACCCCTTGCAAGAAATATGCCTTTTTCTTAACATGCCACATACAGTAGAGTAAAGCAGGATCAATGGACCTCCAACAACCCACTGCCTTCACATGACTCCACAATACCTACCCGAATCAGCACTGCCTACCTTAACCTCACAGAGCACTGCAACCCACTACAATTCAATCAACTGCTATTACACTTAAAATATCTATGATGGACCATGACTCTGAGCTGACTTGCCATGACCGTTATGCGAACTATGAACTCTTGCCCTACGCTTTATATTCTATCTATATTTATTTTTATGATCTTTATACTTTAAGAGTCTGGGTGGGCACATCGCCCTCATAGCCCTTGAGTTTTATAGTGAATATCATGCTCATGTGTGCATTCCAGGGGGGTGCAGTAAGAGGAGATAGATTTACCCCTTTCACGGCTTGTTCCCTCTAGAAAGGTTTGTTCCCCCTAATGCCCAGCCATCCTCATAATGGCCTCTCTGTTTAATACAATTAATAGCCATTAGTGTTTTTCCAGTTTTGTTTTCAGTTGAGAAACTTTGTACAAATAAAATTGGTCAGGAGTAACTAACAGCCCTGAGTGGATTTTGTTTTATGTTCCTAGCGATGGGAATAGTACCTCAGCAGACAATTATATACCAGGCAATAGCACTGAAATTAAGTACCTGTTTGATGATCTGGCACAGTGTAACTTTGTGAAGAGAAAAAGAAGACATCAGATATGTGGAAGACATCAAGACATGACCACAAAACAAAGCCTATTAGCATATGTATTTGTGGTTGAGATACTGTATGCAGTGTGGATTGCAGATTTGCAGCATGCACAGCTTTTTAGTTTACACTATAACTGGGTGTGTGGTGTATAATGATGTAAAAATAAAGTATGATATAGCCACAGTTCTATGGCATTATGAAAACAATAGCTATGATACACATTAAAGACACAGCCTTAAAACTTCTTGTCAATATGGGGGCGCTGTTTCCCCATTGGAAAAAATAGTGCCCAAATTAAACTGCCTCGTACTCAATTCTTGCTCGTACAATATGCATACTATTATTACTATTGGATAGAAAACACTCTCTAGTTTCTAAAACCGTTTGAATTATGTCTGTGAGTGAAACAGAACTGGACTTAGAGCAATTTTCCTATGAGGATTTGAAAATGCTGAAATCTGCTCGCTGTTCTCAGAACAGTTTATTAATTTGCCTGTCCTCTATTGGTTGAGATGCACTGCATACGCCTTCCCCTGGGTGTCAGCGAATAGAGGGACTTGAAATGGAGTCTCTAGGCAGATCTGAAAGTTTATAAATTGCTTGGAAACGAGGTGTCCCCTCTTTTGACTCTTCGCTCTGACGCAGGGAGGATCTTGGCATGTCGTGCTAGAAGCTCCTGTTTTAGCTCTTAGATATATCCGGCTCTGTTTTTATTCGATATAGGTGTTAAAGACATCATAATGTTGTTATTTTAAACCAAGTTATATCAGTTTATGTCAGTATATTGCGATTTTCGGGTATTTCATTTCCTGGCGTTCTAGGGGGTTGGGTATCTCTCTCTCTCATGCTAATGTTTACTGCTAATTGCAACGTGGAAGAGGACGTTCTCCAACCTAGCAACGATTCTTTTGGACAAAGGACACCTTTCCCAAGATTCTGATGAGAGTTCATCAAAAAGTAAGAACTATTTATGCTGATAATTCGTTGTTCTGTTGAAAAATGTCAAACTACTATTCCGCCATTAATTTCGGTGCGTCTCGCTTTAGCGCACGCTGTATGCTTGAAGTAACGTTAATTTAAAAAATGTAACCCAGCGATTGCATTAAGAACTAATTTGTCTTTCAATTGCTGTCCAACCTGTATTTTTTTAGTCAAGTTTATGAATAGTTTTCGATTAGAATAGGTGCCTCTCCAAGATGGCGCCGGACAGATTGCTTGAGGTTTTGGACACTATTCTCATTGTATAAGCATGATTTGTGCCGCTAAATATGCACATTTTCAAACAAACTCTATATGCATTGTGTAATATGATGTTATAGGACTGTCATCTGAAGAATTCTGAGAAGGTTAGTGAAAAAATGTATATATTTTGGTGGTTTATACGTTATCGCTATTTTTGCCTTGAATCAATGCTGTTGTGATGTTTGCTATTGTGGTAAGCTAATATAACGCTATATTGTGTTTTCGCTGTAAAACACTTAGAAAATCTGAAATATTGGCTGGATTCACAAGATCTGTGTCTTTCATCTGCTGTACGCTGTGTATTTTTAAGAAATGTTTTATGATGAGTAATTAGGTAATACACGATGGTCTCTGTAGTTATTCTAGTCGCTTTGGTGAGAGTTGTGATGGTGGCTGCAATGGTAAACTATGATTTATACCTGAACTATGCACATTTTTCTAACAAAACATATGCTATACAATAAATATGTTATCAGACTGTCATCTGATGAAGTTGTTTCTTGGTTAGTGGCTATTTATATCTTTATTTGGTCGAATTTGTGATAGCTACTGATGGAGTAAAAAAATGGTGGAGTAAAAAAGTGGTGTCTTTTGCTAACGTGGTTAGCTAATAGATTTACATATTGTGTCTTCCCTGTAAAACATTTTAAAAATCAGAAATGATGGCTGGATTCACAAGATGTGTATCTTTCATTTGGTGTCTTGGACTTGTGATTTCATGAACATTTTATTATATGATATCCCTGTGGCTTTAGGCTAGGCTATGCTAGTCAGCTTTTTTGATGGGGGGGATCCCGGATCCGGGTTTGGGAGGTGTTAGAGGTTTTAAGTATGGGTGCCCTAGAGCACCATGGAAACAGACCATGCCCCCAAACATGCAATTTTTGAGAGAGAGAGAGATGCGGCAAGAGAAAATTGAAATTGTAAACACAATGTGTCCCCCCAGTATGTACACAATGCCTCTCCCCCTGACAGTGTTTACTACTGTGACACAGATTCATTGTTCTCATCAAACATTGTTGTGTGCCATCTTCTTAGAATCAGTAATGTTTCCTACCCATCACCAGGAAAGCATTCTGTCTCCACTCTGAATGCCATTAATGCAAGGTGCAAGAGGAAGAGGCAAGGGAGGACAATGTGGTGTGGGAAAAGGCTCCAGTTTTCCATCCCATCCAGCTGCCTTTCCATACCCCTGGGGAGAGAGAAGCATGTATTTAAGCAGGATACGACCCTAGCCTGGGGAAAACGCATGGTGTCACAGTGGGAGAGTGAGAGTCAAGTTAATATGACACAGACTGCAGCACATACAATTGAGACAATGACCTCACTCCGAAGCAGGGTAAGACTAGCGCCAGTAGTAGTGTGAATGCTATAAAAAAAAAATCTGTGACATTTTATTATTTTAGCAGACACTCTTATCCAGAGCAACTTACAGTTAGTGCATTCATTTTAAGATAGCTATGTGAGACAACAACATGTCACAATCGTATCAAGTACATTTTCCCTCAACAAAGTATTTATCAGCTAAGTCATTAATAGTAGGAAATGACAAGTGCCATTTTTTTTAAATCACTGAGGCAGCGCAAGTCTACAGTGCATTCGGAAAGTATTCAATATTTTGTTATGTTGCAGCCGTATTCTAACATGGATTAAATTAATACAAAATTATCGTTAATCTACACACAATACTCCATAATTATCAAGCAAAAAAAGGTTTTAGAAATACCTTATTTACATAAGTATTCAGACCCTTTGCTATGAGACTTGAAATTGAGCTCAGGTGCATCCTGTTTCCATTCATCATCCTTGAGATGTTTCTACAACTTGATACCTGTGGTCAATTCAATTGATTGGACATGATTTGGAAAGGCACACACCTGTCAATATAAGGTCCCACAGTTGACAGTGCATGTCAGAGAAAAAACCAAGCCATGAGGTTGAAGGAATTGTCCGTAGAGCTCCCAGACAAGATTGTGTCGAGGCACAGATCTGGGGAAGGGTAGCCAAACAAAAACACAATGGCCTCTGTCATTCTTAAATGGACGAAGTTTGAAACCACCAAGACTCTTCCAAGAGCTGGCCGCCCGGCCAAACTGAGCAATTGGGGGAGAAGGGCCGTGGTCAGGGAGGTGACCAAGAACCCGATGGTCAACCTGACAGAGCTCCAGAGTTCCTCTGTGGAGATGGGAGAACCTTCCAGAAGGACAACCATCTCTGCAGCACTCTACCAATCAGGCCTTTATGGTAGAGTGGCCAGACGGAAGCCACTCCTCAGTAAAAGGGAGTGGCTTCCATCTGGAGTATGACAAAGGCACCTAAAGACTCTCAGACCATGAGAAACAAGATGCTCTGATCTGATGAAACAAAGATTGAACTCTTTGGCCTGAATGCCAAGCGTCACGTCTGGAGGAAATCTTGCACCATCCCTACGGTGAAGCATGGTGGTGGCAGCATCATGCTGTGGGGATGTTTTTCAGCGGCAGAGACTGCAAGACCAGTCAGGATCAAGGGAAAGATAAACAGACCAAAGTACAGAAAGATCCTTGATGAAAACCTGCTCCAGAGCGCTCAGGACCTCAGACTGGGGCAAAGGATCACCTTCCAACAGTACAACGACCCTAAGCACACAGCCAAGACAACGCAGGAGTGGCTTCGGGACAAGTCTCTGTATGTCCTTGAGTGGCCCAGCCAGAGCCCGGACCTGAACCCGATCGAACATCTCTGGAGAAACGTGAAAATAGCTGTGCAGCAATGCTCCCCATCCAACCTAACAGAGAGGATCTGCAGAGAAGAATGGGAGAAACTCACCAAATACAGATGTGCCAACCTTGTAGTGTCATACACAAGAAGACTCAAGGCTGTAACCGCTGCCAAAGGTGCTTCAACAAGATACTGATTAGAGGGTCTGAATACTTATGTAAATGTAATATTTCAGCTGTTAATTTTTTATAAATTAGCCAACATTTCTAAAAACCTGTATTTGCTTTGTCATTATGGGTTATTGTGTGTAGATTGATAAGGGAAAAAAGCTATTTAATGAATTTTAGAATAAGGCTGTAACGTAACAAATCTGAATACTTTCCCAATGCCCTGTGATCTAGTGGGCCTACCTCTAGTGATGCTGTATGAATCCTATCACTCTGAGGCACTGTACCACTAATACCACTAGTAATACTATAAATACAGTACTATCACATTTATTTAGTGTGAGGAGGCATGTACAACTTTTGTCTCTTCATGTTCATGCCAACTTGCCAAGTAGTCCTTAACTGCCATTTCTTCATCTAGTTGACAGACAGTCATAGTGCTATACCAGCATATATAATGTAAAAAAAGCCAAGTTAACCAATTGCTTAATCAAATCAAAATCAAATCACACAAAAATGCGCCAAATACAACAGGTGTAGACCTTACAGTGAAATGCTTACTTACAAGCCCTTAACCAACAATGCAGTTTTAAGAAAATACATTAAAAAAAGCAAAGTAAAAGATAAGAATAACAAATGATTAAAGAGCAGCAATAAATAACAATAGCGGGGCTATATTCAGGGGGTGCCGGTACAGAGTCAATGTGCGGGGGCACCGGTGTCGAGGTAATTGAGGTAATATGTACATGTAGGTAGAGTTATTAAAGTGACTATGGGGGCAATGCAAATAGTCTGAGTAGCCATTTGATTAGCTGTTAGGAGTCTTATGGCTTGGGGGTAGAAGCTATATAGGAGCCTCTTGGACATAAACTTGGCGCTCCGGTACCGCTTGCCGTGCGGTAGTAGAGAGAACAGTCTATGACTAAGGTGACTGGAGTCTTTGACAATTTTTAGGGCCTTGCTCTGACACCGCCTGGTATAGAGGTCCTGGATGTCAGGAAGCTTGGTCCCGGTGATGTACTGGGCCGTACGCACTACCCTCTGTAGTGCCTTGCAGTCGGAGGCAGAGCAATTGCCATACCAGGCAGTGATGCAACCTGTCAGGATGCTCTCGATGGTGCAGCTGTAAAACCTTTTGAGGATCTCAGGACCCATGCCAAATGTTTTCAGTCTCCTAGGGGGGAAAAGGTTTTGTCGTGCCATCTTCACGACTGTCTTGGTGTGCTTGGACCATTCTAGTTTGTTGATGATATGGACGCCAAGGAACTTGAAGCTCTCAACCTGCTCCACTACAGCCCCGTCAATGAAAATGGGGCCGTGCTCGGTCCTCCTGTAGTCCACAATCATCTCCTTTGTCTTGATCACGTTGAGGGAGAGGTTGTTGTCCTTGCACCACACTGTCAGGTCTCTGACCTCCTCCATATAGGCTGTCTCATCGTTGTCGGTGATCAGCCCTACCACTGTTGTGTCATCGGCAAACTTAATGATGGTGTTGGAGTCGTGCCTGGCCGTGCAGTTATGAGTGAACAGGGAGTAAAGGAGGGGACTGAGCACGCACCCCTGAGGGGCCCCCATGTTGAGGATCAGCATGGCGGATGTGTTGCTATCTACCCTTACCACCTGGGGGCGGCCCGTCAGGAAGTCCAGGATCCAGTTTCAGAAGGAGGTGTTTAGTCACAGGGTCCTTAGCTTAGTGATGAGCTTTGAGGTCACTATGGTGTTGAACGCTGAGCTGTAGTCAATGAATAGCATTCTCACATAGGTGTTCCTTTTGTCCAGGTGTGAAAGGGCGGTGTGGAGTGCAATAGAGATTGCATCATCTGTGGATCTGTTGGTGCGGTATGCAAATTGGAGTGGGTCTAGGGTTTCTGGGATAATGGTGTTGATGTGAGCCATGACCAGCCTTTCAAAGCATTTCATGGCTACAGACGTGAGTGCTACGGGTCGGTAGCCATTTAGACAGGTTACCTTAGTGTTCTTGGGCACAGGGGCTATGGTGGTCTGCTTGAAACATGTTGGTATTTCAGACTCAGACAGGGAAAGGTTGAAAATATCAGTGAAGACACTTGCCAGTTGGTCAGCGCATGCTCGGAGTACACGTCCTGGTAATCCGTCTGGCCCTGCAGCCTTGTGAATGTTGACCTGTTTAAAGGTCTTACTCACATTGGCTGCGGAGAACGTGATCTCTGTCATCAGGAACAGCTGTTGCTCTCATGCATGCTTCAGTGTTACTTGCCCCGAAGCGAGCATAGAAGTTATTTAGCTCGTCTGGTAAGCTCGTGTCACTGGGCAGCTCTTGGCTGTGCTTCCCTTTGTAGTCTGTGATAGTTTGCAGGCCCTGCCACATCCGACAAGAATCGGAGCCGGTGTAGTACAATTCGATCTTAGACCTGTATTGACGCTTTGCCTGTTTGATGGTTCGTTGGAGGGCATAGCGGGATTTCTTATAAGCTTCCGGGTTAGAGTCCCGCTCCTTGAAAGCTGCCGCTCTACCTTTAGCTCAGTGCGAATGTTGCCTGTAATCCATGGCTTCTGGTTGGGGTATGTACGTACAGTCACTGTGGGGACGACGTCCTCGATGCACTTATTGATAAAGCCAGTGACTGATATGGTGTACTCCTCAACGCCATCGGAAGAATCCCGGAACATATTTTAGTCTGTGCTAGCAAAACAGTCCTGTAGTTTAGCATCTGCTTCATCTGACCACTTTTTTATAGAGCGAGTCACTGGTGCTTCCTGCTTAAATCTTTGCTTGTAAGCAGGAATCAGGAGGGTAGAATTATGGTCAGATTTGCCAAATGGAGGGCGAGGGAGAGCTTTGTACGCGTCTATGTGTGTGGAATAAAGGTGGTCTAGAATTTGTTTCCCTCTGGTTGCACATTTAACATGCTGATAGAAATGAGGTAAAACTGATTTAAGTTTCCCTGCATTAAATCCCCGGGTGCTAGGAGTGCCGCCTCTGGATGAGCGTTTTCCTGTCTGCGTATGGAGGTATACAGCTCATTGAGTGCGGTTTCAGTGCCAGCATCGGTCTGTGGTGGTATTTAGACTGCTACGAAAAATACAGATGAAAACTCTCTAGGTAGATAATGTGGTCTACAGCTTATCATGAGATAATCTACCTCAGGCGAGCAAAACCTTGAGACTTCCTTAGATATGGTGCACCAGCTGTTGTTTACGTTAATGCATAGGCCCCCGCCCCGTGTCTTATCAGCGGCTGCTGTTCTGTCCTGCCGATAGAGTGTATAACCCACCAGCTGTATGTTCGCAATGTCGTCGTTCAGCCACGACTCGGTGAAACATAAGATATTACAGTTTTCAATGTCCCGTTGGTAGGATATACGTGCTTTCAGTTCGTCCCATTTATTTTCCAGCAATTGAATGTTAGCTAGCAGGACGGAGGGCTAGGGCAGGTTAGCCACTCGTCGCCTGATCCTCACAAGTCACCATGATCTTTTACCTCAAAATCTCTGTTACCTTCTTCACAGGGATCTGGGCCCGGTTGGGTGTCTGTAGTATATCCCTCCCGTCCGACTCATTGAAGAAGAACTCTATGTCCAGTTTGAAGTGAGCAATCTCAGTTCTGATGTCCAGAAGCTCTTTTCGGTCATAAGAGACGGAAGCAGCAACATTATGTAAAAAACAAGTTACGAACAATGCGAAAAAAAGAAAAAAAGGCATGGTTGGTTAAGAGCCGATAAGACGGCAGCCCTCCCCTCCGGCGCCATCACTATTATTATGTGAGTTATGTGAGTGTGTGAGTTCAGTGAACTTCAAAAGGACACACATTTTAGCTAATGTGTTAAAGTTTGTTTACTCAACAAGTTCTGCTCGAGTTGATCTGAATTTGCACAAGCTTGTTGAGTAAAATTACAAATTCATGTTTGCTCAGAACCACTCAAAATCAAAATCATAATCAAAATCATCATTATATTTCCCAGCATGCTCTATTGCAGATTGATTTTGTGCAATTGTTTGTTTCAATACCTGTGTTTTTGTATATGCATCGGTTGGATGGATGTTCCTAGTTTATATGCTTTAGGTACTCTAAATAATCAATCTTCCCTACCACAGCAGTCATTCTCAATCCAGGTTGTGGGTGATTAAAAGTTCCAATTGTTGGATATCCTCAATCTGGCTAGATTCCAATAGGAATTACACATCACTTTGCAAGTCACATTTAAGGCTACAGGAATGACAGCTATTAAATACAACAACCATGTCTCTGTCGATAACAAATACAGTTATGGGTGGTAACTACAATTCACTCAAAAGGCAAGGCACAGTGGTAAATATGCAATATTTTAGAATAAATTCTCAACTTGAATTGTACTAGTTGAATTGTAGTATTCACTCAGCCAAAAGTTGAATGAACATATAATTACATTTGAGAATGTATGTTGGTTCAGCTACTGTGTATGTCCGAATGTTGCGTAAACTCACAATCCTATTGCAGCTGGTTGCCTTACAATTGTACATTGTATCAACTTTTTTTTTATATACAGTGTACTGATGTTTAGACTTTGCAGTCAAATAAGACCAATGTCCATAAGAGGCCATTATTAACAGCATTTTCTCACTTAAATCCTACATTTGACCTTGATCTTACAGCAGCTGACATGTGACCTATATTTTCAACCAAGAAATATAAATACATTAGATGCTGTAAAACGCTTTGGTGCTGTATTCCATATGTATAGCTACGCATAAAGGGATCATTACATTACTGTATGTGCATGCAGACAGGTGAGAGCTTGATGCTATCATGTGGCCTTACGCTCTTAGTTCCCACATGGATCAGAGCATGTCATAAGGATGAGATAGATTCCCTTTGACGCAGTTCATTATAAAAACTTCACTTAGCTTAGAGTTTTTCATAAGATCACCAGGGATGGCACCTATACCTCTTGTAACACAGTTACATATTGCAGCCACACACTGTATATTACCCTGCCGCTTCCAGCCAGTATTGTTGGCTTGATTTACAACGGGTGTAGACTGTTAATTACCGGGTGACATTGAAAAGCACAGAGGATTTATGATATTCAGCGACCCCCCTTGTGGCAGCTACAGGAGATGAGCATCACAATGGTGAACATCAATGTGTGAGAGGAAGAAAAAAGCATTTCCCAGTTTCTCACAGCAAGGCTTTAAAAGCCACAGGCCTAAACATATTAAGCCTTGTTCCAGGAAGCAAAAAGGCAAAAACCATTCCTCCCTCATAGACATAATAGCCCCACAAACCAATAATTATTGTTTGTCCCTCTTAACCATGGTTTTACCCTTGCACACCATACTGAATACCCACAGATAATTTAGACCCAATAAATCACATATTTACATTGATGTGATATTAATGCATTTTCTCATTTGGGGGCTGGCTAGTGGCTCCTCGTCACAATCCTGTCAATGGAATAATATAGGATGCAATCCAAGGACATATTCCCCTCGCTTGCTATTGGGGGTGTATTTCTACATCATGTTTCTGTGGTCATTGCAGCTGAAATACATATGAACATTATGTAGGCTGAAGTTTCTTTTTATCAGGAGTTGCCATAATGAAAATGTTACTTAATAATGTCGTCACTCGATTTGTAGTTTCTCTGTGACTCCTCCGGTATTCACAATGGCTGCCAGTTCCATTGGCATGGTGGGTCTGTATTTTCCTTCCCAAGATGGCAGGCTTTCACAATGATACTAATTTGTCGGAAGCTATTAAGCATGCTTTTAGCTTTATTGCCTCTCATTATAACACATAATAACAAGATGTCCAGACATGACTGCCTAATTGCTTTGGAGCATATTCATTATTCACTTATCCATTCAAATGAGTGCTTCTGTAGGGCACTATGAAATCCTCTTTGGCAATACTTAAATGCTACAGCACGGGTGGATGATATAGAACCGAATCACATGATTCAGACATGCTATGACAGGATTAATAATGTAAAGTAAGGGAGCACAACAGTATATTTTTTTTAAACAATGTGTCTATAAGAGGTATTAGCTGTCTCAGAAATAGCTGCTTAAGGGCAACAAAGGGTGAGATCTGCGTGGATACAAAGTCATGTAGCTGAAAGAAGAGCACTGTTGTCAGTTATGATATGTTTTTGTTTGCTGTTCACCAAAGCAATTGTTAAGGAAGCATAAAACATCAGTCTAAGTATTTTAAACAAATATCATCATATCTGTTGTATCGGGCCTGTGCCATAACTCAAGGATTTGGTACTATTAATGAAAGGGTTAATAATCAGATATCAGATTGTTATTTCTTTCTTTCTATTGGAAGTATTTGAAAGTATATTTGAAAATATAGACCTGGGTTCAAATGCATGGGCGTGTATTTCAGTATTTTCAAATAATGTATATACCAATACTTTCCAAGCATATTTCCAAATACATTCCAACATTCAAATACTTGTATTTTTCAATTAAAAAAGATCAAAATACTTACTTCCAAATGTCTTTAAAAGTAATTAAAATACCCTAAAAATTATTTGAACAGAGGTCTGTAATTCATGTACCACATTCAGTTACCTGACATTGCATGTTCCTGTAGATGGGGAAGGATGGCATCAGAGATGAGACTTCTCAGCCAATGACAGATGGAGTGGTTGGCATTGAGTCCTGATTTAAAATCGGGTACCTTCTGTATTTTCTACCATACTGCTCACTGTTTACAGACTTCCAACAACAATGGACGTATTCCTCCATTCTTTCGAAATTCAATGAAATGTGTTTTCATGAAAGGAGCCAGGGCTGCAAAAGGAGAACAAGACGAGAGAGCAGTGAGAGTAAACAATGATGAGCCATGAAAGGGTCAGAGTTGGGATGCCTACACAGCGTAGATGACATTTAAGACTTTATCTGCAGTTTCTGCATGGGCAAAAAAGGGACAGGGACGTGGAATATAAACCCTTTCATCTGAAGTTTGATCTTTCCCTGAATACAGTCATCTTACAAGTAGAAAGGCTGGCCAAAAGGTTTTCTTGATAGCTGAGAAAGTCACATACTACAAACAAGGAAGTAAATTATACTTCCGAACATAAAGGAGAAGGGGACAGGGGAAAAAACTATTTTATTTTCTACCAAGCTGTTATAGGCTTTGATCAGAGGATGAACCCTCTCTTTGAAGCACAAATACATTCTTACAAAACCGTATCTATCAGTTACACAAGCAACTGCTAGTCCTAATTTTAGTTTTTATCAAAACCAACAAATGTCCAACGTGTCCCAGTAGTTCCCTTTGTAGATCGATACTTATTGTGCCACTGGAAATGCAAAGGCAGACTAAAAACTACAAAAGTACTCAGGCACACCAAGGGATGAGACAAATAAACCAACCCTGCACTATAGATGTAAAAAATAAAGCAGTATAACTGCTATCTTTACATGGGGTTTGAGTTGTTTGGTGGATGTCGTAGTAAAAAGAGTATATGGCCCCACAATGTCATATAAAAATGAAAAATGTGTAACTGTCCCTATGTCCTTTTGATCTAATCTATGTCTATAAAGCATTACTACATAAATGATAAGGCTCCCTGTGATAAAGATAACAGAAAGATGAGATAATCATATTAAGAAGACAGAGGTCACTTTCCAAGGACACTGGAAAGTGTAGACGCTGGTTGAATGTACGGGGAACTCACTGTCACAGTTAGATTAAAGACAAATACAGATCAGTATCAAGGGACATGTTGGAAAATTACCTTGCCAACTTTCAGAACAGTTGTAATTTGAATATAGCCATTTTATATGCAGGAACAATAAGCAATTCAAAACAAACACCATCTCCAACAATTAACCTACCGTCCTTTGGGACTCATAGCTGGCGGGAATATGTTGATTTTAATGATGAAAAACCTCTCTGTGGCCCTCTGTCATAGTCCCATTGTATAAATTGTGCATTTTATTAGTAAATTGTGCATTAAATTGATGGTCAAAGAATTTTGACTGCTTCTATGTGAGAATATTGTTCTGCACCCGTTTGCTAGTAGGACCTCGATGCTCGTTAAGTAACTCAGACTCTCCTTGTCATAAACTTTCATTTTAATCATAGGCTTCAATGATTTAGAAAATGTCCCCCCCTCCTTTTACCATAGCAATGGAGCAATGTATAATTTGTGCCTTAACAAAGGAGCTGAGAATTATCTACACTATGCCGGAATTAGCTCCATTTCAACACCAATCGCTTTACCTGAAAATACCATGTACTCTAGAGAATGTCACTGTGCCTGCTAGATACCGCATCCAACAAAGAATTAAGCAGATATGGTTAGATATGTACAGTGCCTTCAGAAAGTATTCACACCCCTTGAATTTTTCCACATTTTGATGTGTTACAGCCTGAATTTAAAATGGATTACATTTAGATTTTGTCTCACATTTTTACGAATTAATTAAAAATGAAAAGGTCAAATGTCTTGAGTCAATAAGTATTCAACCCCTTTGTTATGGCAAGCCGAAATAACTTCAGGAGTAAAAATGTGTTTAACAAGTCACATAATAAGTTGCATGGACTCATTATGTGTGCAATAATAGTGTTTAATATGATTTTTGACTGACTACCTCATCTCTGTACCCCACCGATACAATTATCTGTAAGGTCCCTCAGTCGAACAGTGAATTTCAAACACAGATTCAATCGCAAAGACCAGGGTGGTTTTCCAATGTCTCGTTATGGGTGAAAATAAAAACAAGCAGACATTGAATATCCCTTTGAGCATTGTTAATTACACTTTGGATGGTGTATCAATACACCCAGTCAAAACAAAGATACAGGCATCCTTCCTAACTCAGTTGCCGGAGACAAAGCAAACTGCTCATGGATTTCACCATCAGGCCAATGGTGACTTTAAAACAGTTCCAGAGTTTAATGGCTGTGATAGGAGAAAACTGAGGATGGATTAACAACATTGCAGTTACTCCACAAAACTAACTTAAATGACAGAAGCCTGTACAGAATACAAATATTTCAAAACATTTAGCCTTTTTTAAATATTTGTTAATTTTCTTCATTTTTTCCCCCACACCAGAAGTAAACATATACATACAAACAACAGTTTAGAGACGCACATAAACAACGACTACATCTCATGCCTAGACCAACAGGCTCACACTCCCCATCTCTTGTGCCTACATTATTGTTTAACACATGGCCTTAAATTGTACCAATTTGTTATTCTTGGTCACCCATGCTATTTCAATTTTTTTTAAATAAATCATTCGATTTTTCCATTGTGTTAATGATGGCGGATTAATTGATTTCCAAGTTTTTAGTATACGTTTTTTCAAGATGAGTGATGAGAAGAGAATCGTCCAGCCCATTGGGTATCTCACTACACCCCCATATGCCATGTCTTCAAATATGCAGACAGACGGATTAAAAGTAAGTTTACATTGTAATACCTCTGACCAGTGGCGATTTTAACATTCAAATCTTGGTGGGGCAAACTCCCCATAACATTTTTAGATGCATGCCAGCAGAGCCACTACACAACACTAAACAATACATTAATTGTACTATAACGGTGACAAACAGCGCCGACAAACTGTTAGGGCCTACATAAAGCTGTCCCAACATCAGAGTCCCAACAGCAAAACAGTTCATTCAGCCTCATTTACTGCCTTTAATAAAAACATAACTGATATGGCTGACTTGCTTAAACAAATGTGTTTTCGATTGACAATTGAGATGTACAAACTATGGCATAAGGGGACGACGAGCAGATAAGAGGCAATCCCGTAATTTCGATTAAGACATTGATGAGTGAGTTAGGATGGATGTAGTCAATATAACTATTTGTTCAGCATTTTTGAAAAGTACAGCGACAGAATAATACAGAACATGGGCCGTTCTTACAGTATTCTCCCTGTACACCAAGTCAGAACCGTAGGATAAATAAAGGGGGCATATAAGCGGACAATGAAAGCTTTTACAATATTTGATGATGACATTTCTCTAAAACAGGCTCTAGGCTAAATGTGCGCCACCAAGTCAGAACAGTAGGCTAAGTTATGAGGTAAAAAGGGAGCAAATTATTAGGGTGAGACACATGGGCTAATAACAGCTTACTACACAACATACACTTAGTATTACTGTCTTAGCTACTGTATACATATCTCCCTGACATATTCCATCATTTATGCAGCAGCATACAAGACATTGGACTCACCTTGTTGTGCTGTGCTCACCTGAACAGGAAGGTGGCGCAGCATACCTTCTTGTGGGCTCTAGAAAGAGGCCTGAAATCCCGACTTGGAATTCAGAGTTGGATTTTCTGTATATTCCCAGTCGGAGCTAGTTTTATCCAAGTTCCTAGTTGTCTTGAACTCACTGAAGCCTGAGATTTCCCAAATCCAAATTTGCAGTTGTTTTGAATGCGGCAGAAGTCATGCTGGATTGACAGCATAGCTAATGTATTCAAACTTTTTTGGCCCATGGCGTTACACTATTTTTCGTGATATCCAAATGGTTGTTACGATCTTGTCTCATCGCTGCAGTTCGCCTACGGAATCGGCGAAGCTGCACTGCTTTTTGACACACTGCTCACTTAACCCGGATGCCAGCCGCACCAATGTGTCGGAGGAAACACTGTTGAACTGACGACCGAAGTCGATCGACTGGCCCGCCACAAGGAGTTATCAGAGCACGATGAGACAAGGACATCTCAGCCGGCCAAACCCTCCCCTAATCCGGACGACGCTGGGCCAATTGTGCGCCATCTCATGGGTCTCCCGGTCACGGTCGGCTGGGACACAGCCCGGGATCGAATGCGGGGCTGCAGTGGCGCCTTAGCAATCATTGTTGAATTTGCGATTTCCAACTTGTTTTGTAATGTTTATGTCAAATGGCCGATGAGCACCGATATATTTTATCTATAATTTCTCTTCATATGACAAGGATTGAAAAAGATTTGCCAGTAGATTGCTGACTTGATGCATGATGATGACTGCTTGTCTAGCTTCCTAGCTAAGATTTTGAAAGTATGATGTTGACATGATCAGTCCAATCAAAGCTAAGGTAGATATAACGAGATTTGACGTTGTTTTATCTGTGGCCAATGACTTTGAGCCTTCTTGGATGGGCACTTCTAATGTAACTCTATGGCACCACCCAGGGGGCTTGAATTTTTGAGTGACAGAACACTGAGCCAGTCACAGCACAACTAGAGAACATTACCAACCCCTGCGCTTCGTATTTTTCGCTAGCTGCCCCACCACCACAGAAACCACTTAGCAAGTGCAAGTCCTGTTAATAAATGTTGTATTATTCTTTTTTATCTAAATATCTGAGGAGGTGAGGAGGAGGATTATTTAAGATACTGTTTGAAGAGGTAGGGTTTCAGATGTTTTTGGAAGATGGGCAGGGACTCTGCTGTCCTAGCTTCAGGGGAAGCTGGTTCCACCATTGGGGTGCCAGGACAGAGAAGAGCTTGGACTGGACTGAGCGTGAGTTGCCCTACTGTAGGGGTGGGAGGGCCTAGAGACCTGAGGTGGAAGAACGGAGTGCTCGTGTTGGGGTGTAGTGTTTGAGCATAGCCTGAAGGTAGAGAGGGGCAGTCCCTCTTGCTGTTCCGTAGGTAAGCACCATGGTCTTGTGGTGGATGCGAGCTTCGAATGGAAGCCAGTGGAGTGTGCGGAGGAGCGGGTTTACATGAGAAAACTTGGGAAGGTTGAAAACCAGGCGGGCTGCTGTGTTCTGGATAAATTGCAGGGGTTTGATGGCACAAGCGGGGAGCCCAGCCAACAGCGAGTTGCAGTAGTCCAGACGAGAGAGGACAAGTGCCTGAATTAGGACCTGTGCCGCTTCCTGTGTGAGATAGGGTCGTACTCTATGGATGTTGTAGAGCATGAACCTGCAGGAGCAGGTCACTGCTTTGATGTTTGCAGAGAACGACAGGGTGTTGTCCAGGGTCACGGCAAGTTTCTTTGCACTCTGGGAGGGCGACACTGTGGAGTTGGCAACCGTGATGGAGAGGTATTTGAGCGGGCAGGCCTTCCCCGGGAGGAAGAGCAGTTCCATCCAGGTTGAGCTTGAGGTGGTGAGTTGACATCCAAGTTGAGATATCTGCCAGGCACGCAGATATGCGTGTCGCCACCTAGGTGTCAGAAGTTGGTAGGAGAAAAGTAGATGAGTATCATCCGCATAGCAATGATAGTAGAGATCATGTGAGGATATGACGGAGCCGAGTGACTTGGTGTATAGCGAGAAGAGTAGAGGGCCTAGAACCAAGCCTTGAGGGACACCAGTAGTGAAAGTACATGGTGCAGACACAGATCCTCTCCACGTCACCTGGTAGGAGCAGCCTGCCAGGTAGGATGCAATCCAAGAGATGCCCAGCCCTGAGGAGGATCTGATGGTTCACGGTGTCAAAGGCAGTGGATAGATCTAGTAGGATGAGAACAGAGGAGAGAGGGTCAGCTTTGGCAGTGCGGAGAGCCTTTGTGTCACAGAGAAGAAAGGGAAAAGGAAAGAGGGATACCTAGTCTGTTGTACAACAGAACGCCTTCAACTGAAATGTGTCTTCCGCATTTAACCCAACCCCTCTGAATAAGAGAGATGTGTGGGGCTGCCTTAATTGACATCCACGTCTTCGGTGCCCGGGGAACAGTGGGTTAACTGCCTTGCTAAGGGGCAGAACGACAGATTTTTACCTTATCAGTTCGGGGATTCGAGCCAGCAACATTTCGGTTAATGGCCCAACACTCTAACCACTAGGCTACCTGCCGCCCCGAAGAGCAGTCTCAGATAAGTGACCCATCTTGAAGCTTGACTGGTTAGGGTCAAGAAGATCGTTCTGAGAGAGATAATGACAAAGTTGATCAGAGAAAAAGTGTTTTGGAAAGAAAAGAAACAAGGGATACAAGTCTATCATTTTTGACGTCAGATAAGTCGAGTGTTGGTTTCTTGAGGAGGGGGTCGAGCAGGCAGAATGTCGGGTGGCCAGACCTCACTAGTCGCAGGATGTCATCTGGAGAGAGAGTGGAGAAAGAGGTCAAGGCGTAGGGTACTTCTGTGTGAGTGAGACCAGTGGACCCAATAGTCTGAGTGAATGAGTAGCGAATGTCGTTAACATTTTTTTCAAAGTGGTTGACAAAGTCATCCGCAGAGACGGAGGAGGGAGGGGGAGGGGTTGGGGGATTAAAGACAGAGGAGAAGGTGGAAAAGAGTTTCCTAGGGTTAGAGGCTTGAAATTTAGAGTGGTAGAAAGTGGCTTTAGCAGCGGATACAGAGGAAGAGAAGGTAGAGAGGAGGCAGTGAAAGGATGATAAGTCCTCCGGAAGTTTAGTTCTCCTCCATTTTCGCTCAGCTGCCCGCAGGCCTGTTCTGCAAGCTCCCAATGAGTCACTCAGCCACGGAGCAGGAGCGGCGAGCCGAGCCGGCCGAGAGGAAAGTGCACATCGCAAGTCATAGGATGCAGAAAGGGAGGAGAGTAGGGTCAAAGAGGCAGAATCAGGAGACAGAAGGGAAAAGGATTCAGCAGAAGGGAGAGATGTTACGATAGAAGTGGAGAGAGTAGTGGGAGAGCGAGAGTGAAGATTGCGACGGCGCATGACCATAGGTAGGGAGTGAGTGGTTAGGGTTGGAGGAAAGGGTTCCTCAATTAAAAGTTTCAAGCATATGCCGTTTGTGGTAGATGGTGGCAGATTGTGATAAATTGTGTAATTCTGTCATTGCACTACACTATCACAAGGGGGAGTTAGAATGCTGATCTATTGGTAGTCTAAACCGTGGCACAAATTGTCTATCTTTTCGTAAATTAATGGAGGTGTGAATGTTTCAGTCCGAGAGTCTCTCTTCTCTGGCACTAGAGTCCTGCATCAGGCAAAACATTTGTATGCTGGCTGGTGATCCTGGAGTTGAGAGAGAACTTAGGTAAATACAATGGCGCAATTACACTTGACAGGTGGACTGACGATTTTCCAAAAATAGGCACGGTGAGCTTTTGGTTTCTCTTGCTCTAAAAAACAGAAAGAAATAATTGTAATTAACAAACTGTCTTTATTTACCAGTTTCTGAAACAGTTTCTGAGTTTCTGAAACACAGAGTCCTTCTTTGCTGATGTGAAGAATAAAATGAATGAAAGAGAGTCCAGCGAGGATAGGGAGGGGAAAAGGGTTGCCCATATTTTCAAACCTGTGCTACTTCATTTATTTATGGCAATTTAAGCAATTTAATATATTTGTTTAAGCTTGGCCTATTTAGTAGGCTATTTCGCAGCATAAAGCTATATTTGTCAGCATAAAGCTGCGTGACTTACTCATTCATGGCTTTGGATCAAAAATAAAATAAATAAGCACCAACATGATTTCTGATAGTCTTTCATAAAGAAATGTTTTGACTAAGTTAATCTGTTCATGTTGTGTGTTTTCAATTATTTGTGACATTGTGGTTACAATGAAGAATGTAAATAAATCAAATAAATCCTATTCATAATTAATAATCAAATGCGTGTTGTAAGATTTTATTTTATATATTTAGACAATACAAAACATACACATACAAACGACAACTACATCACACCTGCCGCGGCGCTCACCTGCTCACACCCAGATCTCCAGCGCACGCAACACTATCCAACAAATTGCCTCAAACTGCACCATTTTGTTTCTCTCCGTCGCCCACACAAACTTTCAACATTTGGATAATAAATAATTTAAAGGCTGACCTTGGTTGATTTTCAGTTTTTAAGTATACGTTTTTCAAGATGATTGATGACAAAAAGACCAACCCATAGGGTATCTCACTGCAACCTTATATGCCATGTCTTGAAATATGCAGACAGATGGATTAAAAGTTCATTTCCATTGTAATACTTCTGACAGCAAAATTTCTAACTCCACCCATAACTTTTGGACTTTATAACATTCCCAGAAGGCATGGATTATTCATGAAAAATGTAAATGTAATTTAATTTACTGCGGCCCTAAGACCTGTGGGTCTATTGAAGATAGAAGCCGCCTCTTAATGTGTTCCGAGAGCCAACCCGTTACCCTACAAAATAATATCAACTTATTTAGCTTCATTTTTTTTATGACTACAGACAGTAGACTATTATTACTATTTTCTTGCATTAATTAATTTGTGTGCATGTCTATACAACATTTGGCTAAAAATAAACCATGCCATGAATTAAGAACAGATTCTTTTTTGCACAATCCTTAGCGGCACATTGACAACTCAAATCGCTTTAAAGAGCCTTCTAATATTAGACAACAAATATATATACTAAAACAACTCCGGGACCACCCGCAAACTGATTTATTTTCCTGACGCAGGACTCTAGTGCAATAGGAGAGAGCCTGACTGAAACATTCACACCTCCATTAATTTACAAAAGGATAGTCTAATAGCTTGGCTAGATGTGAAAAATCCCCCAATTTGTTCCACAGTTTAGACTACCGATAGATGATGCGATCAGTCAGAGTTGAGTCCTATTGTAAAGTGTAGCCTAATGGCCAAAAAAGGGCAAACTTACAATGTATTCAATGCTTAAGTACTCTAGACTGCATGCTAAAGACAATCAGAAAGAATGTGTCTTTAACCCTGCATTATAATATAACTTATTTTGAACGAAAGCCAAGTGAGTCACTCAGTTCCTGCTTCCGTACCCTATTTGAGTGTTTGTTTAATATCCTAGTGATTCTATGATCACCAAGCCTCATGCTACCGCAAAATGTCGGATAAAGCAATTTCATAAATCTGTCTGTTTTTAAACTTTCATATGCTGTACTTTACAATTTTGTTTTCATTAGAACAGACTCCCTGGTATTACTTATACTTTATTTGGTATTGTTTACACTGTTCCAAACTGGCAGGTAAATTATATTGTAACCTAAGAGCACCTGTTTGTCATGCAACAGTATCTCTTGACAATGATTTTACATGAAGCCTAATTCACATGACATTCCTAAAATACTTATATCCACTAGGCTAATAAATAATCACATTTTTCCTTTGGATTACTTAATTAACCTATATCATGTTATTTCATGTTATCCTTTTGGAGCACATGCAAAAGCTATTTGGAGTTGTTGAACGGGAGTGACAAAATGTACTACAACTTAATTTGAATTAACTGAATGATGAGGATGAAGAAGAAGATAGTGATTGAATTTAAAACAATAATGTAAGAATTACTCTTCCTCTGTCCTGCGTGCACACAAAAAAAACCTTGTTTCTACTTTTCAGAAGAAGCTCTAACTGGACCGTAGCTTATTACTTACTAAAACTGTTGTTACACTGTAAGGTTTTTATTCTAAGAGAAATAAAAATGGTCTGTTATATTCCATTATATTCTTAAAATATATGTATTGACTGAATATATGCAAGTGATGTCTGCTAAATTAACAAGTTGATGGCATAGACATAAAGCCTCCGCTACAAAGCACAGACCCCCACCCCCCCCCCAAATATCTCATATTTTCAAGACCTGCGCTATTAATGTAGGTGTTTTATTTATTACATTTACTTGTGGAATGTTATTTTTTATTTATTTAACTAGGCAAGTCAGTTAAGAACAAATTCTTCTTTTCAATGACAGCCTACGAACAGTGGGTTAACTGCCTTGTTCAGGGTCAGAACAACAGATTTTTACTTTGTCATCTCAGGAATTTGATCTTGCAACCTATCAGTTACTAGTCCAACGCTCTAACCACTAGGCTACCTGCTGCCCTGCCGTCACCGAAAAGATAACAATAGAAAGAATAATCTGGTGGTATTGGTAGTGAGTCAGGCGGAGAATGGAGTGAAAGTGCACTGTACTGGAAGTACGCAACAACGTTGTGGGCCAGGGGTAAATGGTTTAGCAGCCTTTCCAATAAATTGGAATACAAAAGAAGCCATCCACCCTTGATGGGCTATCAGCAGGACAATAGACTATTGCCGAGTTTAGGGACTTTAAATGTATTAATGGATGTTTGCTAGGCATGTCACTTCACCCATCTCTTTGCATAGCCCACCACATGCACTGTTTTCTAACCACATCTGGATGGATCCATAATGAATAGCTATGGGAATAAATATCACTGAATGACAGAAATATTGGAATAAAGTAGGCTAACTGTAACGGCAGTCTAGCTCTTCCTCCTCCTCAGACGAGGAGAGGCGAGAAGGATCGGAGGACCAATGTACAGCGTGGTAAGTTTCCATGATTTAATAACAAGAAAACTTAGACAAAATACAAAACAACAAACGTACTAACCGTCACAGTCCCGTGTGGCACAAACACTGACACAGAAAACAACCACCCACAAATCCCCAACACAAAACAAGCCACCTATATATGATTCTCAATCAGGGACAACGATTGACAGCTGCCTCTGATTGAGAACCATATTAGGCTGAACACAGAAACAGACAAACTAGACACACAACATAGAATGCCCACCCAGCTCACGTCCTGACCAACACTAAAACAAGCAAAACACATAAGCACTATGGTCAGGACGTGACACTAACGCAATTGAAAGCAACAAATTGTTGCTTACTGAAACACCTAAAGTCATCCAATTGTTATAATAGGATTTGAAGCAATAACCTACCCGCATGTTTTAAACTATTTCAGCACCGTGCTGCTTTGAGACAAGTGCTGCTTTGAGACAAGTGCTGCTTTGAGACAAGCATGGGGAATGGTCTTGATGAATCAATGACATTTTTATTTTCACTGAATCTCCGTTTGGGTATTGGTTAGGCTAAAATTAGGATGTGTAAATGTTAAGATTATTTTGTTCTTCACTCGCAGTCGCTTAGTAGCCTAGACCTACAGTACTCCCGACCGGTCACGTTGTACAGCGCCATATTTTCCAGGAAACCCTGAGGCTTACATAGGCTACTGTAAAATGCATTTTTGTTTTTCTTGAAATAACATTTTAGGCTTGAACAAATCTTGTGTTGCAATTCTAACGTATAATAATACCTTTCAGAGTTTTGTCAGTTTCATCTCACCAACAAAACTTACACCAAACGGCCTGTGAGGAGTGCTACACGAACAAGCATAACACAGAATAAAAAACCCAGGAGTTAGGAGAACCGGAAAGAGGTATCCTGCACATTTTTAAGTTAAAAGTCTCCATTCGCTGTTACTCCTCAGTTGAGTTTACTTGACATTTAGGTAGCTAATGTAATGGATTTGTTTGCCAGCTTAAGTCTAGATAACATGAGCTGTATTATGCCTACAACAGGGAAGTTTCAGTCCGCTAGGTGTATCTCTACAGCATGGGCATATCTCTGGGTGACGTGGACATCCCCATGCATGCACCTTATCAAAATATGACAAATTCAATATTGCACCATCCCATTCTCTGGACTATGTCTGCAATCATAACCAGTAGTATCTACCAGGAATAATGAATCATAGAATTATAATAGATGTTTGGTGAATATATGAATTATATATAACCACTGGAGTATTTTCAAATGTATTTAATCACTGAAAATCTTGCCAAAGCATATTCTGTAGGAGGGGTTAATAAGAATGTACAATAATTTGACATGATTTATATGAACATATGGACTTTGAAATGAACAAGGGAGAAGTTAAACATAGGCTAAATCTGGCATAAGCTTATTCCCACACTTTACAATAACTCTGTTGCGGTGGTCTTAGGTAGTCTCTATATAGTAGTCTCTATTCCCTCCATCACAACACTGCTGCCCAGTTGAAGAGCTTGGGATCTCCGTGCAGCACCACAGCACCATGCGCCTTTGGAAAAGCACCCCTCAGCCTCAGAAGATACCCTGCTGGTAGCATGCAGCCATAGTCATACCCTAATGTATCCCTATTTGCCTACTAGACAAATAAATTGCAGAGCATGCATGATGCGTGCAACTCATCATTCCAACATATTTGAACATCTATTCTGTCATTTGTCTGAGTTGTAATAGGAACTAAATTGAGAATAGAAGAGTCTAATCCATTTGTTTATTGAAATCCATGTGTGTTTTCAAAATGATCTACTTTCTCCAAAGTTCTTTAGCCTATCTCTTTAATAAATCAATGTTTAATTTGGGGCTTTCCAAATAAAAAAAATAGACCTTCAAATTGTAGGCATTACAATTTAGGCTAACATTTTGGGTACTGGTGTCTTGCAGAAAAAATGTCTAACTCTGTTTGTGTTTTATAACTGTTTTGATTATAGGACTCCCCTTAAAGAGATACCCTAGCTTACAGGCCTCTAAATATAGCCTCTAAATCCATTTTAAACAAGTTGAAGAAACACATGCAGTGGCTGATAGGGAAAACAGATCTGGCAATAAGAATAGGCTATAGATAGTTATAGCCAAGACTTAATCAATATTTAGTTTTGTCACATTTATTGATATGGGTAAAGCCTCTGTGTGATGGGGTTGTGCAACGCAAATGGCAATAACAAGTCTACATACAGAGTGGAATTCACTAAAACAACAGTCAAAATGCTTAATATAAAACCTACAGTCCGTGCTCCCAAATACTGGAAAAAGTATGATTCATTAGGTTACATGATCACCACAGTAGCCCCACACAGCTATAAAAATAAATTATGCAATTATATGGTCATTAAATAACACAACAGCATGGCATATTTAGATAGTGGAATAGGCCTAGCCTAAATCATATTTACTTTCTATTTTGCAGCTCAGGCGGTTATACTTGGCTCTTCTGTGTCTTTATATTATCATTCTCACACAAGTCATTTGCTGAAGGCCCAAGCCTATACTATGCCATCTACTGCTATAACGTCATTATCGAATGCCGTTCTAAAACAAGCTCTAGACTTTTATTTTGGAAATGAAACCAGAAGCTCTAGCCTAGACTCTAATGTCTGGGCTAGAGTTGGGTGATTGACTAGCTAACTTCGACTAGCTACGTTCGGTTCATGTCCATTGAGCACTACAACAATGTTCATATTTCCACTCAGCGCTACAACAAGCACTGCAGCAGTAATGAATGAGTAGGAAAATGTATCTATAGGCTTGCGTTGTTGTTATTATTAGGGGCTTGGGTATTTTTTGATATTGAGGAATATTTCACTTTCTCTGTTCATAGGAGTAACAACATTAATTTGTGCACGAGGCAGAAATAATGCGATGAGACTCAAGTTTCGCCATCAGCTGGAAGACGGTCTCCCCTTTGGTCAGTGTCAGTGTAGGAAAGGGAGAGCGGAGTGATGTTGAGAGACGGACCCTCAGTCTGCTGCTCTCTCCCTCATCTTACACTGACCAACAGATGCAGGCACCATCAGCCCAGTAAAATATATATATATTTTTTTATGTATGGTCACTCAGCTGTGCTTCACAAAAAAAAAAGATCTATTACCGGTGTGATCATATAGCCTACCTCAAATGTTTAAATATTTTTTTTTTGAAATGGCTGAAAAACAATGCATTGGCAGGGCAATTCAAGCAAAGCCAATATGCGCTGATAATGTATTGGGCCTATAGCTTAAAGCACAAACCTCATTGCTACAGTACTGTTTTTAATTGGTTAATGTTGCATAGGCTTACATTTTTTAAGCGGTAGATCTCGGCTTGCTTTTTGATTCAAAGTGATCGTGACTCAGAAAAGGTTGGTGACCACTGTTCTAGAGTTTTCCCTGTTAACACTATCAACGTTTCCCTTTACTGTGGCAATTGTGATCGAATCAGCGCAATATTAGCCACTTTCAATGCAACATACCGAAACAAAACAAACTACTCTATGCAAGAGATTTTGATGTAGGCAGAACGCATCGGAGTAGGATTCTACTGCATTTACACACACTACTCAGCCCGTGAAACGAATATGAAATGTCAAAATAATAGTAGAGAGAATGATTTATTTCAGCTTTTGTTTCTTTCATCACATTCCCAGTGGGTCAGAAGTTTACATACACTCAATTAGTATTTGGTAGCATTGCCTTTAAATTGTTTAACTTGGGTCAAACGTTTCGGGTAGCCTTCCACAAGCTTCCCACAATAAGTTGGATGAATTTTGGCCCATTCCTCCTGACAGAGCTGGTGTAACTGAGTCAGGTTTGTAGGCCTACTTACTCGCACATGCTTTTTCAGTTCTGCCCACAAATGTTCTATGGGATTGAGGTCAGGGCTTTGTGATAGCCACTCCAATACCTTGACTTTGTTGTCCTTAAGCCATTTTGCCACAACTTTGGAAGTATGCTTGTGGTCATTGTCCATTTGGAAGACCCATTTGCGACCAAGCTTTAACTTCCTGACTGATGTCTTGAGATGTTGCTTCAATATATCTACATCATTTTCCTTCTTCATGAGGCCATCCATTTTGTGAAGTGCATCTGTCCCTCCTGCAGCAAAGCAAAGCACCCCCACAACATGATGCTGCCACCCCTGTGCTTCACGGTTGGGATGGTGTTCTTCGGCTTGCAAGCCTCCCCCTTTTTCCTCCAAACATAATGATGGTCATTATGGCCAAACAGTTCTATTTTTGTTTCATCAGACCAGAGGACATTTCTCAAAAAGGTACGATCTTTGTCCCCATGTGCAGTTGTAAACCGTAGTCTGGCTTTTTTATGGGGCTTCTTCCTTGCTGAGTGGCCTTTCAGGTTCTGTCGATATAGGACTCGTTTTACTGTGGATAGAGATACTTTTGTACCTGTTTCCTCTAGCATCTTCACAAGGTCCTTTGCTGTTGTTCTAGGATTGATTTGCACTTTTCGCACCAAAGTCCGTTCATCTCTAGGAGACAGAATGCGTCTCCTTCCTGAGCGGTATGACGGCTGCGTGGTCCCATGGTGTTTATACGTGCATACTATTGTTTGTACAGATGAACGTGGCACCTTCAGGAGTTTGGAAATTGCTCCCAAGGATGAACCAGACTTGTGGAGGTCTACAATTGTGGACTGATTTGGCTGATTTCTGTTGATTTTCCCATGATGTCAAGCAAAGAGGCACTGAGTTTGAAGGTAGGCCTTGAAATACATCCACAGGTAATTCCAATTTACTCAAATTATGTCAATCAGCCTATCAGAAGCTTCTAAAGCCATGCCATAATTTTCTGGAATTTTCCAAGCTGTTTAAAGGCACAGTCAACTTAGTGTATGTAAACTTCTGACATACTGGAATTGTGATACAGGGAATTATAAGTGAAATAATCTGTCTGTAAACAATTGTTGGAAAAATGACTTGTGTCATGCACAAAGTAGATGTCCTAACCGACTTGCCAAAACTATAGTTTGTTCACAAGAAATTTGTGGAGTGGTTGAAAAACGAGTTTTAATGACTCTAACCGACTTCAAATGTAAGTAGCCAATAGGCAGAGAGTAGCATAATTTGTCTGATTCTCTGTTATACTGGTATGGGAATAATACTTTATTTTAGATGGCTAAGTGGATTCTTGCATCAAACAACATTTTCAGTCACCTCTTTGTCTGAATAACAAGTGGATAAACAGGTTAATGTCAAACCTGCATGTTTTTTCCAAAGTCTCTTGGAATGTACATTGAACACCACACATTGGCTGCTACTGTAGACTGAATGATAGAACAGCTAGTTCTATGTTAAAATGTTATGAGATGGGTCTCCCGAGTGGCGCAGAGGTCTAAGGCACTGCATAGCAGTGCTAGACGTGTTACTACAGACCTGGGTTCATTCCCGGGCTCTGGGAGTCCCATAGGACTGCACATAATTGGCCCAGTGTCGTCCGGGTTAGGCAGGGGGGCTTTATTTGGCTCAATGCGCTCTAGCAACTCCTTGTGGTGGGCTGGGTGCCTGCAGGCTGACCCAGGTTGCCAGTTGAACAGTGTTTCCTCCGACATATTGGTGCGGCTGGCTTCCGGGTCAAGCTGGCGGTTGTTAAGGAGGGTCATGATTTGGAGGACGCATGACTCCACCTTTGCCTTTCCCAAGCCGGTTGGGGAGTTGCAGTGATGAAACAAGATCGAAAAAAGGGGGTAAAATACTCATAATAATAATAAAAAAATACTACAACACAGTTATGGGAAGCACAAATAAAACATCACAAATCACCCAGAAAAAATGTTGCATTCCTTCACAAAAAAGTCCATAATCAATACCTTAAACTGCCTGAACAGCACCAGAACATCAAGATGAAATGCATGTTGCATTTTGTTGCAGCAATACGGTGCATTAAAACTAAAAGCAGATTTACCTTACTCAGTGGAACCTCGAATTAACCAATCCTGTAAATGGGTTAGGCAACTCAGGTGTCTATACTTCAACATCAAAGTTACAGTAGACGGAAGTTTATGACGTAGGGCCTTGTAAACAAAAAGGGAGTAATGTAGAGATCACGGGTCTTTAGCGAAGTCCAGCCTTTAGATACAGGATGCAGTGATGATTGTCAAAACTGGCACCTGTACTAAACGAAGGGCACTATGGTAGATGGCATCCAAAGATTTAAGAGTAGTAGCAGCTGCACTTTGATAAATAATATAGTAATAATCAAGAACAGATAAAACGGTTGACTGAATAATCTACTTCCTACCGCTTAGAGATCTATTTCTGTAGAAAAAGCCAACTTAAAGTGTTAGCTTCTTAACCAGCTCATCTACATGTTTTTTTAAAGTAAAATCCATATAAATCCAAATCCATATAAATCCAGTATTTATATGCGGGAACATGGTCGATTGGAGAACCATCTAATGAGTGAACATGTAATTAATCTCAAACATTCTTACAAGAGAATGTATTTTGTTTTGCCCCTATTTAGCACAAGTTTTAATCACCAAGGGATTACTGCAAGCTATAAAATCTGACTGTAGTTCTGAGACAACAGTCAGGGCAATAGCATACATAATAGTATCATCTGCATGTAGATGATCCGCATTTTTAACAGACTAACCAATGGTGTTTATATACAGTTGAAGTTGGAAGTTTATATACACTTAGGTTGGAGTCATTAAAACTCGTTTTTCAACCACTCCACAAATTTCTTGTTAACAAACTATAATTATGGCAAATGGGTTAGGACATCTACTTTGTGCATGACACAAGTCATTTTTCCAACAATTGTTTACAGACAGATTATTTCACTTATAATTCACTGTGTCACAATTCCAGTGGGTCAGAAGTTACATATACTAAGTTGACTGTGCCTTTAAACAGGCTTTAGAAGCTTCTGATAGGCGAATTGACATAATTTGAGTCAATTGGAGGTGTATCTGTTAATGTATTTCAAGGCCTACCTTTAAACTCAGTGGCTATTTGCTTGACATCATGGGAAAATCAAAAGATGGCAGCGTCATGTTGTGGGGGTGCTTTGTTGCAGGAGGGACTGGTGCACTTCACAAAATAGATGGCATCATGAGGGAGGATAATATTGTGGATATATTGAAGCAACATCTCAAGACATCAGTCAGGAAGTTAAGGCTTGGTCGCAAATGGGTCTTCCAAATGGACAATGACCCCAAGCATACTTCCAAAGTTGTGGCAAAATGGCTTAACATGCTGACCAGACTGGACACGTCGCGTGCGCGAGCGTCGCAAAATAAATTTAGAAATCCATGTTATTCAATTATTGCACCCACACTGGGTGTCTGCGATGCCAAGGGCTAAAATAGAAGTCATTCCTATTTATGACGCAGATCGCGGTGCAAGTCCTGCCTCTCCCATCTCCACGTTGGTTTATAGAAGCAGGTACCCACGTGCCTTCTCCTCATTGGTTATACCCACGTGGGTGATTGAAAGACGAAATTATTTGCCGGTTGTTGTGGTAAAAGTGTAGATGCCAATCACCATATAAGTTCAAAGATGAAAAAACCTGGAAGGAGGAGAGATGACTAGAAATGATTCATTGGCCGTTTTATGTGTGGATTTTATGTGTGGATTAATTGTCGGAGTAGAAGACCTTGTGCATTTCAGGTAAAATAACAACTCAATGTTTATATCCCAGGACAAATTAACTAGCAACAGCAAGCTAGCTAAATAGGACAAACTAGCTAGCAAGTGCAAGCTAACTAGCTAAATTGCCATACATGTTTAATGCTTTTCGACCTGTCCCCAAATTAATGTAATTGGTTCAGAGTTTGTTTTGATATTTTAACCTGCGTGTCGTGATCGCGTTTGGTGTAGGGCAGGGGTGTCAAACTCATTCCACGGAGGGCCTAGTGTCTGCAGGTTTTTGGTTTTTCCTTTCAATAAAGCCCTAGACAACCAGGTGTGGGGAGTTCCTAACTAATTAGTGATGTTAATTCATCAATCAAGTACAAGGGAGGAGCGAAAACCCGCAGACACTCGGCCCCCCGTGGAATGAGTTTGACACCTGTGGTGTAGGGGGACAAAATACATTTATGCACGATAGCGCACGATGGCGCACGCGCGCAGCCGGTTTGGGTTCCGTGTAAGGACAACAAAGTCAAGGTATTAGAGTGGCCATCACAAAGCCCTGACCTCAATCCTATAGAAAATGTGTGGGCAGAACTGAAAAAACGTGTGCGAGCAGGGAGGCCTACAAACCTGACTCAGTTACACCAGCTCTGTCAGGAGGAATGGGCCAAAATTTACCCAACTTATTGTGGGAAGCTTGTGGAAGGCTACCCGAAACATTTGACCCAAGTTAAACAATTTAAAGGCAATGCTACCAAATACTAATTGAGTGTATGTGAACTTCTGACCCACTGGGAATGTGATGAAAGAAACAAAAGCTGAAAAAAATCATTCTCTTTCCTATTATTCTGACATTTCACATTCTTAAAATAAAGTGTTGATCCTAACTGACCTAAGACAGGGAATTTTTACAAGGATTAAATGTCAGGAATTGTGAAAAACTGAGTTTAAATGTATTTGGCTAAGGTGTACGTAAACTTCCAACTTCAACTGTAAATAGTGAAGAGAATACAGTACGTCCCAAAATCAACCCGTGGTACACCTTTATGTACTTCAAGAAATTCAGACTTAACCCCATGAATCACGATGGCCTAAATTCTGTCACTAAGATAATCATGAACAGGGGTCAGAGCTCAGGCACATCGAGGACAACTTATTTTTTTTTAAATAGCATGATCAATAGTATCAAAAGCTTTTGACAGGTCCACAAACAAAGCAGCACATTTCACTTTAGTGTCTAAAGTGTTGACAAGAGCATTAACAACTAAAATGGATGCTTTAATAGTGCTATGCCCCGGCCTAAACCCTGATTGGTTTACATTCAAAATTCATTTATCAGATAAAAAAGAGCAAGGTTGTACATTTATCTAAGATTCAAGAATTTTATCTAGATAAGAAAGCCTTTAAATTGGGCAATAATTGTTAAGATCACTACTATCCACACCCTTATTGAGTGGCAGCACAAAAGCTGATTCCCATACTTTTGGAATATTTCCAGATAACAATGTTAAATAAAAATGGGGGTTATTGAGCCAACAATGATGAGCGCTGCATACTTAAGCAGACCGGGATCCAATTGGTCGGCCCCTGTGGATTTCTTGTTGTCTATTGCTAGAAAAGCATCCAGGACTTATTTTTCAGTAAATAGCCTAAAAGAAAAACTTTGACTATGTCAGGCGTTTTGTTTTGTAAACATGCATGCTTACAGTAGCCTACTTTGCCCTTGAGCGAAGCATTGTGTGATCCCCTCAGTACTAGCATGAATGTCCCATACTGACCAGTGCAAGATGTGGGCAGTTGTCATTTGAACTGTGAGATATAGGCCCATCATTTGGCCCGTGTTTCTATTTTCTAGATGAGTGAGCTAAAGGCTGTCTGAGCATCCTCTGATTGATCTCACAGTGTCCAGTCTGATCCATTGAAATGGAATTACTTTCTGTAATGTAGTACACCGCCCTTAGATAGCTGTATCTCTTTAACTAAAGATATCTTTGTGTGTTTCCACATGTAATGCTAGTGTTATGAGATGAACATTATCAATGTACTATTTGATTTGACATCAGTCTTTCATTTTGGCATGGAGACATGGGCTGTAGTTAAAATGCCATCTAGTGCTTTCAGTGTGACCAGTACTGTGTTTGTAGAATGATAGATAGGCTGATCCATTCCTCTGTGAGATAAATGAACAAGCTGCTATGCATTGGGATTAGTAGTCCTTCCACAGACTCCCAGATCAAAGCCTGCGTAAGCTCACTCTCTTGGCTGGAACTGCAACAAAAGTGTTGAAAGCTGTCTGAGAAAGAGAGATGCAGCAAAATATTACATGTCTCCCTTGGCTTAAATAAGTATGTAAAGATTTCAGTCTCAGTGGCTGGCTGCTGGTTTCTCTTTAAGCTACCAAGCCACTATGTGTCGGATGCAATTGTGATATGTCCTCTGACACAAGGACAAATAAAATGTCATCTAAAAGTACTTCTTTGTCTGTGTGTTCCATAGAAAGGCCTTGGCATTTATAACCCCAGACTAAGCCTACTCCCTACTGGGCAATGACGTCAGATCAACATCCAATTTTGATTGGATTGTCAACAAACATGGATTTGGTTTTAAATTGACCAAACCCTTGAAACCCTGTTGTTGATTTTTGTTTGAAGATGTGGTTCAGTTGAGAATGAATAAATTGATGACTTTGTAAATTGATGTTAATTGTTAAAAAAATGACTTTTATACATTGATATGGTATGGTGAAAGTTTAAACAACATTTTCACATTTATTTTTGATTGATGGGTTGATAGCTACAGTATTTGAATGAGCCTTCGGTCAACCTTCCTGGCCAGACCAACGAAATCCTGCTTATTTTCCTGTTTCCATTAGTCTATTTTTGTGTTGAAGCACTAACTGTGAGTGTCTAGTATTGAAAAGGAGCTGCACAAAATTAGATTTCCCATCAAAACAGTGTTAAAAATGCACTCACCGAGAGATTATTTCTCATGTTCCCTGGGGACGGTCGTATGAAAGCTATAATTTATTTTTCTCACTCTGATCTTCTAGATGTTGCCTGTTATCCTGCAAGATGATAATAAGACAAGATTAAAAATGAAAAAAAAAAAAAATGAAAACAAAAGATTATCATTACATGGGACCCTCACAATGTGAAAGCTTTGAACAGCGTTTTATGTTAAGAAAGGTTTAGTTTTCATTTATATTTCACAGATGTTTTAATAGGTTGCACCATTTCCTTACAAAAGTCACGATCCTCACAGAGAGGAAATCCTTGAATGATTCTGAAACCTACTGTGTCATCTGTACACCACTGTGCAGCTCATTAGGCTGCACTAGATTAATCAGAATAGACACTGACTGCAAGTTCAGCCTGCTACATGACATCATCTCACCCCTCTGCCAAAACATAGTGAAAGTAATCTATCATCTATCACTATACTGTGGCTTGACTGGTCAATCACCTCTACTGTACTGGGCCCTCATAGTGGTCTGACTCATGAATAGAGCCCACTCATTTCCAGGGGCTAATGGCAAACTATGGTGTTAAGGAGATGTTCAGTGAATGTACAGCAACTATACATTACATACAATATCATTTGCTTGAACAGCATTCAATTTAAAGGGGCCACATGCCCTCAGTTGTAATGGGTGTACGCCTCTGCTGATGAGCATGTGCTTTGTCTGTACGTTTGCTTTAGCCTATATTTATTGTTTTAATGTCATAACACAGGAACTCTTTCTTACACCATTGAAATTAGTCCTTGATAAAGCCCAATGATTGGGTGAGGTGGTAGGTATTTTAAATCTTCTGTATTGATTAACCTTGTTGCCTTGGTGCACAGCAGAGGCAGAGCTGTGGCCTCCCAGAGTTTATAAGACTCAGTCCTTGGTTCCCTCTGGCAGCAGCCTCGCGCAAACAGATTGCAATTCAAATTAGCCATGATAAGCTAGCAACCTTGAATACTAATGGAAGAAAACAGCCAGTTCACAGGCAGGGATTGCACTCAACTCACCTCCCTATTTGGATCTGTCTACATCCATTATTGTCCCTGTTGCATGTTGTCTGCCATAACATATCTGTTGAAGAAAATGGCTTGTGAAAAATAAAGCACCACCAACTGAAGTGAAGTGCCGGTTCAGATAAGGGATGGTTGCGCTGGGTACCCGGTTAAAGGTACAATGACGAACAGGACACAAACTCAATTTGAACATTTTATTATGCTTCAGACACACACAGCTTTATGGTGAATTAATTATTTTTTCTTCACAACACACCAGGGAGTTCAGATTTTGTAATCCAGTTCGTGTAGAAATGAGTCCATGGAAAAAGTCAAGCTCTTTGTGATGTAATCCTTTCTCTGGAAAAGTGAGACTGACCTGACCCCGGCTTGGGTCGGCTGACCCCTTATATATCCGTCCCGGCCTAATGTTCTGATATGCCCAGGCCAGGGGTGATGATTGGCGGGTCAAAGGTCCCATGAGAGATCAGAGGTGTGTCATGCAAACAGATACTTCACACCTCTGAGGGGTTGGAGCACTCCCCCCCTGCAGCAGACCTGCATCCAAAACAAGACAGAATCTGGAGGGAGTGAGGTCTTCTACAGCTTGAGCTCAGAGTTGGGAAATACACAAACAGAGGGACACATTATTTTAATTGTAGTATGTTGCCATACAATACAATAATAACATTTAAGTAGACACTCTTATCCAGTGAGTGCATACAACTTCATACTGGTTCTCCATGGGAATCAAACCCACAACCCTAGCGTTGCAAGCACCATGTTCTACCAACTGAGATACACGGGATCAACAATAACAATAGTAATACTACATTATTAAAGCCCATGTTTCACCCCCAAAAATATATTTTAAAAATGCATTACTAAATAAATAATAATAATTAAATAATAAATACAAAAATATTATATATAAAATGAGTAGTACATATATGTATGAATCTGATATGTCACTTTGTTTTTCAATCGGACATTGTAAATTGGAGATATACTCTATATACAAAAGTATGTGGACACCCCTTCAAATTAGTGGATTCGGCTATTCATGCAATCGCCATAGACAAACATTGGCAGTATAATAGCCTTACTGAAGACCTCAGTGACTTTCAATATTTAAAAGGTCTAAAATAAAGTCTCATGTCCAGAGTGAATACATTTTCATTAGTGTATGTCATACAGGTATCTCAACTAAAACATACACTGAGTATATAAAACATTAAGAACACCTGCTCTTTCCACATAGACTAACCAGGTGAATCCAGCTGAAAGCTATGATTCCTTATTGATGTCACTTGTTAAATCCACTTCAATCAGTGTAGATGAAGGGGAGGAGACCGATTAAAGAAGGATTTTTATGCCTTGAGACAATTGAGACATGGATTGTGCCATTCAGAGGGTGAATAAGCAAGACAAAAGATTGAAGTGTCTTTGAACGGGGTATGGTAGTAGGTGCCAGGCTCACCGGTTTGTGTTAAGAACGGACACGCTGCTGGGTTGTTTCCCGTGTGTATCAGTTTCTCGTGTGTATCAAGAATGGTCCACCCCCCAAATGACATCCAGCCAACTTGACAGAACTGTGGGATCCTTTGGAGTCAACATGAGCCAGCATCCCCGTGGAATGCTTTCGACACTTTGTAGAGTCCATACCCCGATGAATTGAGTCTGTTCTTAGGGCAAAATGGGGGGGATGCAACTCAATATTTGGAAGGAGTTGCTAATGTTTGTTATACTCGGTGTGTATCCCAGACAAGATTAAAGAATCGGACAAAGTGAATATAAGTCAGTGCTCACATCCGTAGAGGTTTGCATGAACTTGAGTGGTTACATACAATACATGTTGACAGAATGCCTGTGAGACAGAAAGAGACTGTAGCTGTACTCCAAGGTAAGGGCTTTGCTTCTGGAACCACTGAAGACCCCAGTATTCAATCAGGAAGTTTGAAGAAGATGTGTCACCATCCAGTCCATATCACAGCATGCAGTGGCCTGATAGGGAGATGACAATAAATGCATTATGTCTCTTTCATCACCAAAGCCATGTTCACTGCACATGTTGCGGAACATTTCAACCCTTTTGTTAGTGTCATTGATAATGTGCATTCGGAAAGTATTCAGACCCCTTTACATTTTCCACATTTTGTTACTTTACAGACTTATTCTGAAACGTATTAAATAAAAAAAATAAAAAATCCATCTACACACAATACCACATAACGACAAAGCGAAAACAGGTTTCTAGACATTTTTGCAAATGTATAAAAATGAAAACAGAAATACCTTATTTACATAAGTATTTAGAGCCTTTGCTATGAGACTCGGAATTGAGCTCAGGTGCATCCTGTTTCCATTGATCATCCTTGAGATGTTTCTACAACTTGATTGGAGTCCACCTGTGTTAAATTCAAATGATTGGACATGATTTGGAAAGGCACACACATGTCTATATAAGGTCCCACAGATGACAGTGCATGACAGAGCAAAAACCAAGCCACGAGGTCGAAAGAATATTACGTAGATCTACGAGACAGGATTATGTCGAGGCCCAGATCTGTGGATGGGTGCTCAAAACTTTCTGCAGCATTGAAAGTCCCCAAGAACACAGTGGCCTCCATCATTCTTAAATGGAAGAAGTTTGGAAACACCAAGACTCTTCCTAGAGCTGGCCGCCCGGCCAAACTGAGCAATCGGGGGAGAAGGGCCTTGGTCAGGGATGTGACCAAGAACTTGATGGTCACTCTGACGGAGCTCCAGAGTTCCTCTGTGGAGATGGGAGAACCTTCCAGAAGGACAAGTGGGGATGTTTTTCAGCGGCAGGGACTGGGAGACTAGTCAGGATCGAGGGAAAGATGAACAGAGCAAAGTACAGAGAGATCCTTGATGAAAACCTGCTCCAGAGCGCTCAGGACTGAGCGTGAAGGTTCACCTTCCAACAGGACAACAACCCTAAGCACACAGCCAAGACAACGCAGGAGTGGCTTCGGTACAGGTCTCTGAATGTCCTTGAGTGGCCCGGCCAGAGGCCGGACCTGAACCCGATCGAACATCTCTGGAAAGACCTGAAAATAGCTGTGTAACAACGCTCCCCATCCAACCTGACAGAGCTTGAGAGAATCTGCAGAGAAGAATGGGAGAAACTCCCCAAATATAAGTATGCCAAGCTAGTAGTGTCATACCCAAGAAGAATCAAGGCTGTAATCACTGCCAAAGGTGCTTCAACAAAGTACTGAGTTAAGGGTCTGAATACGTATGTAAATGTGATATTTCTGTTTTTATTTTTAACACATTTGCAAATTTCTTCAAATTTGTTTTTGCTTTGTCATTATGGGGTATTGTGTGTAGATTTATGAGGTACAAAAACAATACAATCCATCTTAGAGTAAGGCTTTAACGTAACCAAGTCAAGGTGTCTGAATACTTTCCGAATGCACTGTATATGGAAATTCACATACAAATATTAGGATCATAAGCATTGACTGTAATACCTCTAGTGTCCTGTGGTGAAAGACTGCTGTGCAAGGTATTGGGCAACAACTTTCTTCCCCGGCCCGTATTCACAAAGCGTCTTCAGAGTAGAAATACTGATCTAGGACTAGCGCCTCCTTGTCAATGTAATCATTAATTGTGATATAAAAGTCAAAACTGATCCTAAATCAGTACTCCTTCTCTGAGATGCTTTGTGAATACGGGTCCTGGTCTGTCTGGATGCTGCTTTTCTAGTGAGCTAACTCCCTCTTTGTCCGAAATTAAATATCACCAAAAACATGAATAAGAATTAGCCTAGTCAGTCAGTAACTTTGTTAACTAATGAAACACCAATTTAAACTTACACAAGCCTATTGAGCCTAATTATACCAAAACAACACAGCCATTTGCTGTGAAATCAAGAGGGTATTTTTCTTGCCAACTTTTTCAGTCACCAGTGCATCAATAAAAAAGCAGGGTAACGAAAAAGTGTTCACAATAGTCAGTATTATAGCTAGCAAATAAATAGTTCTTAATTTCTACAAATATAGCTACAGGCCACTTAGTGAACTCAGACTGGTGGTGGGAGTTCGGTAACGTTAACTCTTCTCCAGCAGTTTCAGTCTAGCTAGCTAGCTAATGGTATTTTTATCAACTGTATCAATCAGATGGATAGCTTAGCAAATATAGCTATTAATTTCCCCCTCGCATGTAAATTTGCCTGATACAGCCTGCCAGTTGCTATTAAGTAGCATGAATAAATCATAAGCCAGCTAGCAAAGCCAAGCTCATGCCTTTTACCCAGGATTGAAAGTAGATTTAATTTCTTACTGGTATGGGAAACCCAAGTGCTCTCATGCATTTTTTTTAATACTACCAAAATTACAGGGTAGCCTACTCTGCTGACACTGATCCATATAGCCGGCCTACAAATAGGGGAGACACAAATACAATACGACGTCGATCTAACCTGGAGGAGAAAATGATTGTCCAAAAACAAACAAAAGTGTCACTGACCCAATGATCAAGACAATGAATATGCACACTCACCGGGGATATGGCCGATGTTCTTCACTGGTGCCAATAAGATAGGCTACTGTTCACTCAATTAAGGTAAAAATTTGGATAACTAATGACAGATTGGAGTCTTTTCATTTTCATCTCTTTGCAGCAATAGCCATTTGCTTTCCAAACAGTTTTCCGCGATTCTGACTGTAGGCTATGCTATTTAAAACAATCCACAGCTTAAAAAAAAAAGAAGCTAATGATGCTCTGTGGTCAAATCGTACTTTCTTGGGTAGTAGCCTATTTTGAAGGATTTTATTTATTTGTGTATAGACAGGAGTAAGCTAATTAGGCTATATAATTTTGTAAATGTATTTACATTTACTTTAGGGAAAGCTTAGCTTCCCCTAGCCTTATGCACATGCCGCCTATGCCTTTTAATGTGGCATAAACACAACCAGTCATGATGTTTTCATCTGATTGTCAAACAATCACTTAACAAAGTTGCTCATGTAGGCTACCAGCACATATTCGTCCACTCACAAAATAATTTCAGCATCCAAACCCCGGAATTTGATGAATGGAAAGAGACATCTGTTACTAAACACCTACGTGTATTGTAATGACATTCTGCAAATGTCATTAGGCCTACAAATGTAGCCTGAATTGATGCATCCACTGTTGTCCGCACACGCCCAGCGGTGGGAAAAGTACCCAATTGTCATACTTGAGTAGAAGTAAAGATACCTTAAAAGAAAATGACTCAAGTAAAAGTCACCCAGTAAAATATTACTTGAGTAAAAGTCTAAAAGTTTTTGGTTTTAAATATACTTAAATATCAAAAGTAAAAAGTATAAATATTTTCAAATTCTCTTGATAAGTGCGTGAATTTCTGTCCTGCTACGCATTGAAAATGTAATGAGTACTTTTGGGTGCCAGGGAAGATGTCAGGAGTAAAACGTACATTATTTTCTTTAGGAATGGAGTGAAGTAAAACTAAAAGTTGTAAAAAATATGAATAGTAAAGTAAAGTACAGATACCCCCAAAAAACTACTGAAGTAGTACTTTTAAGTATTTTTACTTTACACCACCGCATGCCTCGGTCTTGGCAAAATGTAAGTGTTCTGCTCAAACCACAATGCAATTTGGAACATATACCACCTGGTTTCTAGTCAATTCACAAATTTTTCATGCGGCTGACATGTAGTAATGTTAAATAATGGTGTAAAAGCCTATAGTCTTTTGCGCATGTTGTATTAATTGTGATTGACTTACGTTTTACAAGTATGGCGTACCCCGCTATTTATTTTGCCGGGTACCACCTTACTTTCACCCCTGCTTTTACCAACAAAAATCATGTACACTTATAAAAGAGACAATTACTTTCAAGCAGATCATTTTTATTTTATTCAAGGACTTCCGGCCGAGGAGTAATAGCTACTTGTTTGTAGAACTGGCATCTTCACTTGAACAAATGTCACAGGCAAAATTACAGGCTGCGTCCTCCACTCGAGGGGGCGTTGCTTACCAACGCACGTGCTTTACCATTTTTTTTCTTTAGAAGCCCCCAAAAAAGAAACTTGCCAATAAGTGCCAATAAACCAACATTCCATTCAAACAATACAGTCAATCCACAGTCATACAGTATACTTACTGAAATCAGTAGACCAGAGGACTAAAACGAGTTGTAAATGCAACAAGTACTGAAATTACCTTTAAAACAGCAACATTTTCTCTCAGCCTCATGGCAAAATGTGTAGAATTGTAGGATTGTAGGATGCGTAGCATTGTTTCCCCCCAGAAAAGAGGGCTCTTGCTCAGACCTTGCGGACGCCCCGCGGAACTGCGGTACGCCACTGACCTTACCTCGTCAGGCTGGCTGTGTTGGATGGTGAAATTATTGCTCACCGGTGCCACACCCCCTTCTTCTCTGTAGTGTATGGTATATTCCAGTGATGCTGAGTTGGTGATTGTGTCCACCAGGGAAGATTTTTTTAAAAGATGAACAGTTGAATCATAACCATTAGAAAAAAGCAAATCACACGCGTTCCGCTCTACATATCAAACGCTGTCTTGCCATTCTCTTCGACACATTCACCGGAGCATCATAGGCTATTCAGCTGAAGCGAGCGTAGCTCAACCGTCATCATTGCGTTATTTGCCAAGGATACACGAGGATACAGCATATAATAATGTGAACAGTCTTATTTCTAATGAAGTGAAACTATGGCATGGGAATAAGCCTCCGGTATGGTCACATCACGAAAAGGTGAGCCATTTGTCTACTAGCTACTGCTTTCAGCCTGTGTTTATCGCATAATTGCTACGTGGCGCGCTATATCCTACTGTATCGCTCCTGAATGGTGGTATCCTCAGGTGCAAAAACATTCGAGAAAGGGATTGTAGGCTATAGTGAGTGCAGTGATAGCCCCGTATCAATACACAAGGTGCCGGCTAGGCTATGGGATATTCCCATTCGGCGGGCCCGTGGTGCTAATGGACATTATCTTTATGTTCCTAGCTGGTGATACCAACTCTGAGGAAAGGACATTCTGTGGTAGCCTACCTTAACATGACAATTTTGCTAAAGGCTACAGACTATACCTGTCCCGTAAACTTTACAGACAGCAAGGTAATTGGAGTTGCCATGTTGGTCAGCAATGAACCAGTGCATTACAATATATTTATTAGGCTTACATTGTGTACATTAAGGTTAGGCAATAATGTAGCTTAACGTGTGTATCGAATTGTTAGTAGTATGTAGGCTAATATTAGTAGTAGTATTATACATTCAGTAATGTCGGCAGTTCTGCGAATATAGCCTATAGACTATCAGGATCAGTCGATCAGCTTTCTCGGGTAAAGATGCAGACAAGTAGCCAATGTAAAATGTTATACTAATACACTTGGCTTGATGACATGACCAGAAACAAAATATATTTTACAACTTCCAAAGATGAAACAAACATAAAATAAAATCATTTTTATAATAATATCTCAATTGTATCTATGACAGGTTGTAAAATTGCTGCTATCTGTTGACAACCTTGTACAATGTGCAAGACAGACCCGTCTGAAACTGGCAACTGACATATTTCTTACTCAGGGGTGTCCAGTAATAGCTTTAATAACATGTGTTTAATTGAAAACAACTATTACATATTATTACATATATGTTACCTGCGATTATGATTTTTTTTATATGATAACGCCACTGAGTATGATGGCATTTATTGGCATTGATTTGCTCTCAGGAGCCACCTGAAACACACAGGCTCTGGGCTATTATAGTCAGAGGCAATGCTGAGCTTCCATTACTGCATTTTTGGAAAATGTTAATTATATTAATCTGCATTGAGTAGGCTAGATGAAACTACTGCAGACTGCAGATGTGCTATGCGAAAGCCATATTCATGTACCGTTATGTAAGCCTACCTCATGTAGTGTAATGGATGATATTCTTGATATTCTTATCAAATGCTATGAACCTCTTGAATAGATCATTTCGAATATCATCCAAATAAAACACAGCACTAAAATCTAAATACCAGAAGGCCTATCAGATTGATAAACAGTGTGACAGCAGTTCATTTTCTCGATAAAATTACACAGTCATTTTTTTTGTTGAGTTATTGAGTTTAAAATCTATACAAGCAAGTCTCAGTGTGTTTTGAGAAGTCATGTACTGTACCCTGAATTCAATGTGGTTTACATTGTACATCATCAAGCAGCCAATCCCCTTGCCTTATTTCTCACTCATTTCAATTTAATCACTGGGTTTAGCTGTAGAAAACAATATTGGGGAAAAAATAGATACGGTTACATATCGCAATATTGTTTTGGATGATATTATATCAATACTTGGACTTTTTGTTGTTGTTGATAGGTAGCGTTAGCTAACGCTAGTCGGCTGTACCAGTGCCAAAACGACAGTCTTTTTCATCCTATAGCTTGTTATCCATCTTCTTTTGAAATAGTGAGCCAATATGTTTTCAGCACTTTTATTTCCAAGACTGATCAAAGCACATTTTCTCGTGCTATCTCCTGTCTCTCTGCTGCAGACATAAAGTGAGCAATATGTTTGGAACATCAAATCACAATAAAATCGCAGTAACAAATCGCAATACATATAGAATCGTGAGAATTGGGAGAATTGAAATACATATCGTACCGGCACCTGCTTCATTCCGCCAATTAGGTACCTTTTAAGTAGTGTAACTTGGTGCAAAAAAAACATTCTGTCATAAAGGGCACATGTTCAACTTCATCAAAAACATATTTTCCCATCTCAAGAGGTTAAATTAAAAAAACACTATAGTAAGTGCCTATTAAGTGTCAAATAAAGTAACAGGGTTGATGTCTTCATCTCAAATCAGCCATAAATCCCCTTTTGACAGGGGGAATGGAAGCTTGTTGTGTGAAACAGGGAGGGGCAATTGATTGCAAGCTTGACAACATTTCTAGACTGTCTATCTATGTGCCATCAAACCCCTGCAGCATGTCTAGAATGCTGCAGCCTGCCTGGTGTTCAACCTTCCCAAATTCCCCCATGTCACCCCGCTCCTCCACACACTCCACTGGCTTCCAGTCGAAGCTCGCATCCACTACAAGACCATGGTACTTGCCTACGGAACAGCAAGAGGATCTGCCCCTCCCAACCTTCAGGCTCAAACCCTACACCCTAACCCGAGCACTCCGTTCTTCCACCTCTGGTCTTTTGGCCTTCCCACCACTACGGGAGGGCAGCTCCTGCTCAGTCCAGTCCAAACTCTTCTCTGTCCAGGCACCCTAATGGTGAAACCAGCTTCCCACTGAAGCTAGGACAGCAGAGCCCCTGCCTATCTTCCAAAAACATCTGAAACCCTACCTCTTCAAAGAGTATCTTAAATAATCCCCCTTACTAGCTCTGACTTTGCTGACAGCTACTTTATTGAGGAGAAATGTACTTTCTATGCCTGTGATATGTGGTTGTCCCACCTAGCTATCTTAAGATGAATGCACTCACTTTAAGTCACTCTGAATAAGAGTGTATACTAAATTACAAACATTTTAATGTAACAGGGTTGACCTTTTATGCGCAACCCGCTTAGTTTCACACCACAAAACACCAGAAAATGTCCAAAAAGAGTACAACCAGCTCACCTGCTTTTACACTATGATTTGACCGTTCGATGTTCAATGTTTCTTTTGAAAAAAATATTTTGAAAGGAATAGTTTCACCATATTAAAATGAGAGTTTTGTGTCCGTAACAGGGTTGACCTTAAAATGAGGGACAGGGTTTTTGTTAAACTTAAAATTAATCACTAATCACATTAAATAAATAATCATCATCAGAAATTACTTTGTCAAACCAACAAAATAACAAGGGCTTTACAATGATCCTGAAAACTGTATTTGGCACTTTAGCAAGTCTTTATTCATATAAAAAAATATAAATGATTGAAAACTCAATGTTTCAAGCTTTTAAAATTCAATATTTGTTCCCAATTTATACTTAATTCAAATATCAAAGGGACGCAAAAGACACTCCTTTCGTGGAATGACCCACCTAAGTATCGTGATAATATCGTATTTTGAGGTCTCTGGCAATTTCCAGCCCTAGAGAAATGCACAAATGCAAGTTTTGAAATTATTAGGACATAAATAGCTTGCTTATGTTATTCTGCATTTATGGCTAAGCACATCAGCTAAGATTCAGTCTTACAGATTGTACAGAAACACAGTTTGATTTGTATGATGCTAAAGCAAGACCTGCCCATCTTACATATCAAAACATGTCATTGCAGTTGGTTAGTCTTCTGCATAATCTTTAATATATATTTAATAACGCCAACATTGCTTTTGTTTCTAGACCTTCCTTTCACAAAAGAAACCTTCAGTTATTATACTGAACAAAAATATAAATGCAACAAAAAACAATTAAAAAGATTTTACTGAGTTACAGTTCAAATAAGGAACTCAGTCAATTGAAATAAATTCATTAGGTCCTAATCTATGGATTTCACATTACTGGGAATTAAAATAAAAGGTACGGGTGTAGATCAGAATACCAGTCAGTATCAGGTGTGACCACCATTTGCTTCATGCAGCGTGACACATCTCCTTCGCATAGAGTTGATCAGGCTGTTGATTGTGGCCTGTCGAATGTTGTCCCACTCCTTTTCAATTGCTGTGCAAAGTTGCTGGATATTGTCAGGAACTAGAACATGCTGTTGTACACATTGATCCAGAGCATCCCATACATGCTCAATGTCTGGTGAGTATGCAGGCCATGGAAGAACTGGGACATTTTCAGCTTCCAGGAATTGTGTACAGATTGTTGTGACATGGGGCCGTGCATTATAATGCTTAAACTTGAGGTGATGGCGGCGGATGAATGGCACGACAATGGGCCTCAGGATCTTGTCACGATATCTCTGTGCATTCAAATTGCCATGGATAAAATGCATTTGTGTTCGTTGTCCGTAGCGTATGCCTACCCATACATAACCCTATTGCCACCATGGGGCACTCTGTTCACAACGTTGACATCAACAAACCGCTCGCCCACATGACGCCATACACGTGGTCTGCGGTTGTTAGGACAAATTCTCTAAAATGACATTGGAGGCGGCTTATGGTAGAGAAATGAACATTCAATTCTCTAGCAACAGCTATGGAGGACATTCCTGCAGTCAGCTTGTCAATAGCACACTCCTTCAAGACTGTTGGAAAAACATTCCAGGTGAAGCTGGTTGAGAGAATGTCAAGAGTGTGCAAAAGCTCTCATCAAGGCTAAGGGTGGCTACTTTGAAGAATCTCAAATATAAAATATATTTTGATTTGTTAAACAGTTTTTTGGTTAGTACATGATTCCATATGTGTTATTTCATATTTTTGATGTCTTCACTATTATTCTGCAATGTAGAACATAGTCAAAATAAAGAAAAACCCTTGAATGAGTAGGTGTGTCCAAACTTTAGACTGGTACTGTATATTCCCATGGGGTCCCGTGTATCTCAGTTGGTAGAGCATGGAGCTTGCAACGCCAGGGTTGTGGGTTAGATTCCCACGCAGAACCAATATGAAAAAGTATGAAAAATGTATGCACTTACTACTAAGTAAGTTTCTCTGGATAAGACCGTCTGCTAAATTAATAAAATGTACAAAATAATTAACTAATTGGAGATGCCGTTGGGTTATTCTTTCTTTTAATGTCCAAGGAAATATGGAAACATATTGGTGGGACATTTGATGTCTGAAGGTGGTGAAAACAAGAGTATTAGTATGCATATTTGCATTTCCTAAATGAAGGTAATGTGATGTTGACCTCCTCAATGACCACCCCTAGGCATATCTTCTCAATGTATGAGACACAAGACTACTGTATGTGCCATTGTCGAGTATGCCCTGCTTTTTTTGCAGAAAAGTACAAGGTGACACTTTATTTAAAGGTCTGGTTATGAATTCCTAATACATTATCACATAGTTTCAGAACCATTAAATTAAGTAAATACATATGGCCTGTTGTTCACTTGCCCTGGTAATGTATGGTTTAGTGTCAGTATTGGTGGTGGTTGTGGTGAAGGTGGTACTGCTGGTAGCGCTGGTATTTGTAGTTATATCACTACTTACTAGTTGCATTAAATATGAACTCTGCCTCTCTTCCATTGGCATTGAAACAACCAATTGTTTTCATGTCTGCCTAACCTTATTCTGAGTTATTTATGTTCACTTTGCATTCAACTGGTGATAAAAAAACTGAATTTGAATTGAAGTTTTTGAGTAATATTTCCCATAGCTTATAATATTTAGTTTTCTCCCTGTATCATGTGGTTGTATAAGCAGTATTTTATTTTCCCAAACAGCCTTTTCTGCCCAACGTCAACTGCCTATTTTCTATTCAATTATTTGTCTCCACCTCTTCCACCCATGCTCGTCTGTTGATCGCTGTACATTTTTCTTCTCAAATTATGCCATTGGCATACCCTGTAGTCAAAGGGATTGTAGTCTTTACAGCAAAGGTAATAATTTCACCGACCCCCCACCATCCTCTCCATAGCCTCCCACTCCAGCGGTGGCTTTCTCTACCTACAGTACCTTTCCATACAGTAACCATCCCATACAACTACTGTATAATGCCTCTCATCTTTCATAATTTTATGGTCTGATGGGTGAAAATATATTTGTTTAAATCTATATTATTCATGGTGTTATGTCCCCATATTAACCTATATAATTTGAGTCATGTTAGTCTGGCTTCATGCATCTCTACATTTAGTTTTTATCAGGAAAGTACTGATCATATAGTAGTTGAGACTAAACAATTACTGTTTTTTGAGTCTCTAAATGGTATTGATATAAATGATCCAGTTTAAAAACAAATTACACTGAACAGAAATATAAACGCAACATGTAAAGTATTGGTCCTGTGTTTCATTAGCTGAAATAAAAGATACCAGAAATTTTCCATGCAAACAAAAAGCTTATTTCTCTCAAATGTTGTACACAAATTTGTTTACGTTTCTGTTAGGGAGCATTTCTTCTTTGCCAAGATAATCCATCAACCTGACAGGTATGGCATATCAAAAAGCTGATTAAACAGCATGATCATTACACAGGTGCACCTTGTGCTGCAGACAATAAAAGGCCACTCTAAAATGTGCAGTTTTGTCACAGATGTGTTGACTGCAGGCATGTCAACCAGAGCTGATGCCAGATAATTGAATGTTAATTTCTCTACCATAAGCCGCTTCCAACGTTGTTTAAGAGAATTTGGTAGTATGTCCTACCGGCCTCACAACCGCAGACCACGTGGTACACACCAGCCCTGGACCTGCACATCCGTCAAGTCTATCTTGACTGGAGAGGATATAGTCATAAAGTGAATATCAGTACTGCATCATAACGTGTATCATGCCGTACAGTAGAGTGACACACTACATCTCTTATGGGTGGCAGGTAGCCTAGTTGGGCCAGGAACTGAAAAGCCACTGGTTCGAATCCCTGAGTCAACTAGGTGAAAAACATATGCCCTTGAGCAAGGCACTTAACCCTAATTGCTCCTGTAAGTCGCTCTGGATAAGAGTGTCAGTTAAATTACTATATGAAAATTATATACAGTACTTGGCTTAGGCAGGAGCTCCTTTCTTCATTCAAGGAACCATTGAACCATGATTTACTGTACTTTGAAAAAGCACCTGTGTTGAATACAGCAACATGTGTAGGCTAGAGGTTAAAAGAGATTTTGAAGAGCTCTTGATACCAGAGATATCTTTGAGTTCTGTGTATGGAAAACCCAATGTCGTATTTGTTTGCACTTGTATAACCTATCCAAAAAGTGTTTGCTCAAATATATTAATTGGACTCTAGGGAGAAAGTTGATCAGCTTCTGTTGTTCTCTTTAAATGCTAATGAGGAGGAATTAAACTTTTCCTTTAAATTATTTTGCTTACTTTTTGCTTACCTTCGATCTATATTATGTATAAACTGAGACTAATGACTCTAGGTTTGAATAAAGTGGAGCTGGTATCAGACAAAACAAAATAGTGTTTGTTTTGAACAACTGAAGATTTTCAAAGTTTACCTCACCACTAGAGACCAATGAACAAAGGGAGTGCATCTGGTCCACGGGAGTCTTACAACAGAAGAGCTACAGTAACAACATCTACAAATATTGACTCACAAAAGAACTCAGTGATATCTATTAAGATCTCTGGTTCTTATCACAGAGGGATCAGAACAAAGGATCAGACAAGATGCTTTCTGATGATTAGATGATTCAGAAGAACATGCAAGGACAAGGAAGCTCTGTTGTGGAGATTATTCAAGTAAACTACAGTAACGCACCAAAGTGAAATAAACGAATGATGATGATGAAGAGGAAATGACAGTCTTATGTTTTTTCAAATGAGTTTTGACTGGTATGTGATTTAGTGTGTTCAGTACATGGCACATATATTCCATGTCTAGCACGGATGATTGGTTTGAGGGACGGGCTTTGGAAGGGCCGGCCTAGCAGAGTGGATGGAAGACTGGGAGCAGCCAGCTGCGATGCATGGGGGAACGCACAGTGGAGAGAGGGGCTTGACAGACGTGCCGGTAAGGATAGTGAATGTGTTGCATCTAAGGGCTTGTCCATGAGGGAAGGATGGAGCCAAAGTTGAATGTCAAATGGTAGACTGTTGAGAGATGACTAAAGCGTGAGTGTCATACAGACATTTGACATTGGAAGATTCTGAGTGACACCTTCTTACACTCTAAATGGCCGATTTGCAGCTGCAGCACAATGCAATGAGGACCCTGAAAGTGGAAGCTGTGGGTCATGCAATAAATTGTTAGCTGGAGCCTGGCAAACGCACACGTGTCAGAGTAATGCCTCTGTACATTCCTCCATTTGATACATGGCTTGGGAATAAAGTGGATGTATGCCTTTTATAGGAGTGATCTATTCATCCTTACAATAAGATGCCATTCTCATAAGAGATCCCTCTACTTTACTGATAACCCTGGTGCCCCAAACTAGGCTTGTAATGTGAGCGAGCATCAAGAAAAACATTCGTGCTCCTGTTGTAATCCATCTAGAGATCCATGTTGGCCAATTACTCAAAAAGCTTTTATGTGAAAATGCACATGCACACGACTCATTTCACTGGTACCATGCAACCATGTGTTTTTCCATCTATGGCATACCATTTGATTATTTGACATACAGTATTTTCATACAGGTTGTACTCTGTCAATGATTTGTATTTAAACATTGAAACAGTGTTGTCAAGATTGATCATGTCCTCTGATATAAACAGCAATACCACCCACAGACTCTAGCAAGAACTCTCCAGGTGTTTTCAAATCATAGTTCCAGTGCTTTCAATTCAAGTCCATTATGTTTCAATGTCTACTGGCAGTTTAGAGCATAAGAACAGAGATTGCTTGTGTAATTTGCTCTGAACTTCAGGACCAGAAATGGTGGGGAGCACCCTTAAAACCAAGTTGTACCATTCGTCAAACTGCAAATTAAACCAGCCAATAAAAGGCTTGTACTAGTTCCCATAAACCACCAAGCATTTCTGCATAGGGTGATACATGCCAGGCTTCTAAGCCTAACATACTGAATTTCATGTTGAGCTAGAACTGCCCACATTCTGGGTGGGTTGCCATGGGGCTTGCTGATAAAAAGGTTACTGTCAGGTTGCTTAACGAATCACACAATTAGATGTTTGTATAAGGGAGGAGCTCCCCTGAGTTAGAGGCTGCCTACAATCAGCAGAAGAAATCAATTGCTACTACTCAGATTACAGGAAATATTAGGGTGTCATCTCATTCATAACAGATCATCGTAACAGACATTGTTCCGTAAATAGGTACGATAGACAGCTGGTGGACAAGACTATTGTATCGCCCATGGTTATCCTCGGTAATATTGAATTATCATTGAATTATGCATACATACCACTTTCATTTGTGTTTTTTGTAGTTATTGTCTAATAATAATATACTTTAATTCCTACCAATACATCTTTGTAGAGTATTTGGATTCCCTAAAATTATAAACCTATCTTCTATGAACAGCAGGCTGATGCATTGGGCCTCTTTTGAGCCCCAGAAACAAACATGTATCTTTAAAGGAGATAAATCAATGCCTTCAGCACTTAATTTGATAGCCTCATGTAGCTAACAGTCCATTAGGCGCTGTGACAACCCAGAGCACCCTGTGAATGTTTACGATCCGTAGGTGTCAAAGCACAACGGGAAAGTCACAGTGAAACATGCTGCCTGTCAGGTCGTAACCTCAAATATTCTGCAAAGCTGCAAAAGTTGAACCTGTGTCAATGGATTACTTTCTCAGGAGATGCAGCTTGTGCTAGATTCTGAAAATGGTTATTGCATTAGGAAGAGTCACCTTTCATTTGCGCATAACAGTGTAGGAAGAGAAGATTTCAGTGCCTCCCCTTGCGTCCTCCATTCCTGGGCCTGCTTCATTAGCATTAGCATTGGCGTTCGGGTGGGGAGAGAAAGTGATATCTTCACAGTCCACAGGCCTGCCTGCCCTGTGACAAGGTGAAAGATGATGATAGAGTACGAGACCCCAGAGTTGTAGAAGAGCAAAGGACGAGGCTACAGTCAAGTGCAGTGGGTCCCAGCATCCAAAACAGTGCTGTGGGTGTACGTGTGTCACTTGTTGTAGACGTCCATTAGATGTTGGCTGTGAATGATAACTTGGAGAACAGTGCTACATTTGATGAGAGAGTAACAGTAACTACACATTCTCTATAGTCAAAACAAGAATTGACAGTTGACCAATCAGCAATAGAGCATGTAAAAAGTTATTTACTGATGTGTGGGTCCAGTTCATCGCTCTGAAGGCCGTACAATACAATTCCATTTCACCAATTCACCTACTGTATGCAACAGCAATCAAAGAGGAGAGGAGAAGAACCATATAGTTGTATGCTGTGAATGTACAACAGTGTGATGTAAAGAGGCTACCAAGCAAGAGACATCGAGAGTGAACGAGAGGTCTACTCTACGTGTTATTAAGCTGTAATCCATTATTATAGTCCATCCAGTCCCCCACTCTGCTCTGCTCTGCAAGCTGTGACAACTCCGTGTGAAGGGACAGGTTTCACTCAGGGTCAAAACAATCCTAGCACTCTCACTTAATTGGACTCCTGTCTTCCCTGGTGGTATGGACAGAGCAGAGCTGGTGTACTGGGTATAACCTAGTATTGGATCATCTCTATACTATAGGTCACGCTTCCTGGGTTTCCATACAAAAAAATGGATGAACAAAAAAAATGGATAGTCCCGTACACCTTCAAACATTCAACCTCCAGCTGCGTACCCCCTCTAGCACCAGGGTCAGCACACTCTCAAATGTTGTTTTTTGCCATCATTATAAACCTGCCACACACACACACACACACACACTATACGATACATTTATTAAACATAAGAATGAGTGTGAGTTTTTGTCACAACCCGGCTCGTGGGAAGTGACAAAGAGCTCTTATAGGACCAGGGCACAAATAATAATATAATAATCAATAATTTTGCTCTTTATTTAGCCATCTTACATATAAAACCTTATTTGTTCATCAAAAATTGTGAATAACTCACCAATTTCGATGAGACTCTTGTTCAGATATCGGTAAGTGGACTGGAGGCAGGGCATGAAATGGATAACAAATCCAGTTTGTGTCGTCCGTTTCGGGAAAGTACCTGCATAATTGCTCACCCAGCTTAGGTGCTTCGCTATATCACATTTGACATAGTCCGTAAGCTTGAGTTCATTTGCACACAGAAAATCATACAATGATGGAAAGAGCTGTGTGTTGTCGTTGTTAATGCATACAGAGAAGAGCTCCAACTTCTTAATCATAGCCTCAATTTTGTCCCTCACATTGAATATAGTTGCGGAGTCCCTGTAATCCTAGATTCAGATAATTCAGGCGAGAAAAAACATCACCCAGGTAGGCCAGTCGTGTGAAACTCGTCATTATGCAAGCGTTCAGACAAGTGAAAATTATGGTCAGTAAAGAACTTTAAGCTCGTCTCTCAATAAAAAAAAATACGTGTCAATACTTTACCCCTTGATAACCAGCGCACTTCTGTATGCTGTAAAAGCGTTACATGGTCGCTGCCCATATCATTGCAAAATGCGAAAATACACGAGAGTTCAGGGGCCTTGCTTTAACAAAGTTAACCATTTTCACTGTAGTGTCCAAAATGTCTTTCAAGCTGTCAGGCATTCCCTTGGCAGCAAGAGCCTCTTGGTGGATGCTGCAGTGTACCCAAGTGGCATCGGGAGCAACTGCTTGCACGCGCATTACCACTCCACTATGTCTCCCTGTCATGGCTTTTGCACCATCAGTAAAGATACCAACATATTTTGACCACCAAAGTCCATTTGATGTTACAACGCTGTCCAGTTCTTAAAAAAGATCCTCTCCTGTTGTCCTGGTTTCCAGAAGAGGATGTCTTCCTTAATTGACCCCCAATAAACGTAACGGACATATACCAGCAGCTGTGCCAGGCTGCCACGTCTGTTGACTCATCCAGCTGTAATGCATAGAATTCACTGGCTTGTATGCGAAGAATCACAACTGTCAGTGTCCATGCTAGCTGGGCTAGCAACAAATGTATAATTACTGATGCTATATGCATTGGATGTGCTCGTGGGAGCAGAACAACTTGTGTCGTCGACAGGTGCAGGTGTAGTACTGCTGGTAAAAGCAATACTACCAGTAGAGCTGGTATGTGTCTCTATGGACGTGCGCCTTAATTTTTTTAAACCATTTATCAATTTTTGAGCAAACGGAATGAGCACCAGCTTTGTTTGGCTACATACGGACCGTTAGTGGAATTTACGCGAGAGAGTAACGGTTAATGTGATTGGATGTTCATTATTTGACTAGGCTACCTCTATTTGACATTTTGTTGTTATTTCACTGAACACTAGATGGTTTAATTATATTTTTGGCATTGAAACGAGGCTACTCAGGCGAGAAAAAAAAAAAACATTGCCCAAATGTATAGCCTCGTTGAACAATCTAAATGGACTGTTTGAAAATGTGAATCACATTTTTATTTGGCGTACCCCCGACGGCATTGCGTGTACCCCCCAGTTTGGGAATAGCCATTCTAGAATATATGACTGTGCGCTGGTAGATGGGTTTCTTACCTTACATATGACCCAGGCAAAAACAATGTCTCTGTCTCTTACTTATTTTTGTATCTGCTACTTGAATGAAGCCACATCCACCTGCAGAGCTGCATTGGTGAGACATTTATGAGATGTGCTGAAGGCATCCATAAATCTATCAGAATGAGCTGGGGGGCCCTTACGGCTCTTCGGACATGTAAGTATGAATTGGCCTTTAGTTAGCGATGGGTCGTGGTGAGGCAGTGTTTGATTAGTGTTGTCACATGGTTGAGCTGCAGTAATGGACCGAGTGGGGCTGCTGCTGCTGCTTGTCACTGTATCCAGACACTGCTTATGACACACTGTTGTTTTATAGCCCCAGAGGATTGCCACTTAAAATATATATCTTATTTTCACTATTTAAATGTTCTACTTTTTATTCATGAGTGCTGTTTTTTCCAAAGGAGAGAGTATTGGACTTTGAAAAACATGAGTCTGTTCACTTGAAACAAGGAAACCCCTTAAATACAATAGTTATTTCTATAAGCACAGGATAATATAATGCATAAAATTGCAAATATATTCAAGGCTTATTCTTTAAGCTTATCAATTATTTATGGGAATATATCTTCTATTGCACATTTTATGTTCCACAAATATGCCAATTTCTGAATAAGCTTACAGTATATTAATGATTTATGATAATAACTCTTTTATGTTGGAAGAAAAATGCTATTAGACATTTAAATTAGTGGTGGTGATTTTGCCTCTGGAGAGAAATGAAGCATGGCAACCTTGGGTTGGACTTGCCAGAATTGGGTCAACAATTTATTTGGGTGTGTGGTTGTGTATGCATAGTTGTTTGTGTCTGGCTGTGCGTGTTTACGTGTGTGTATGTGTGTTCTTATCTACAGTACCAGTCAAAAGTATGGACACACCTACTCATTCAAGGGTTTTTCTTTATTTTTACTATTTTCTACATTGTTGAATAATGGTGAAGACATCAAAACTATGAAATAACACATATGGAATCATGTAGTAACCAAAAAAGTGTCAAACAAATTAAAATATATTTTATATTTGAGGTTCTTCAAAGTAGCCACCCTTTGCCTTGATGAGAGCTTTGCACACTCTTGGCATTCTCTCAACCAGCTTCATGAGGTAGTCACCTGGAATGCATTTCAATGAACAGGCGTGCCTTGTTAAAAGTTAATTTGTGGAATTTCTTTCCTTCTTAATGCGTTTGAGCCAATCACTTGTGTTGTGACCAGTGGTGGAAAAAGTACCCAATTGTCGTACCTTAATAAAAAATGACTCAAGTAAAAGTGAAAGTCACCAAGTAAAATCCTACTTGAGTAAACGTCTAAAAGTATTTCGTTTTAAATATAATTAAGTATCAAAAGTAAATGTTATTGATAAAATATACTTAAGTAGTAAAAGTATAATGTCCTTATATTAAGAAAACCAGACGGCACCATTTTCTTGTTTAAAAAAAATGTATGGATATCTAGGGGCACGCTCCAAAACTCGGACATAATTTACAAACGAAGCATGTGTTTAGTTAGTCCGCCAGATCAGAGGCAGTAGGGATGACCAGGGATGTTCTCTTGATAAGTGTGGGAATTAGACCATTTACCTGTCCTGCTAAACAGTCAGGGGAAAAAATATGGAGTAAAAAGTACATAATTTTCTTTGGGAATGTAGTGAAGTAAAAGTTGTCAAAACTATAAATAGTAAAGTAAATTACAGATACCCCCCAAAACTACTCAAGTAGTACTTTCAAGTATTTTTACTTGAAGTATTTTTACTTATCAATACTTTACACCACTGGTTGTGATAAGGTGGGGGTGGTATACAGAATATAGCCCTATTTGGTAAAAGACCAAGTCCATATTATGACAAGAACAGCTCAAATAAGTAAAGAGAAACGACACTCCATCAAGTACATTCGCAAAATCCATCAGGCGCTATGGTCCAAGCACACCACGACAGTCGTGAAGAGGGCACGACAAAACCTATTCCCCCTCAGGAGACTGAAAAGATTTGGCATAGGTCCTCAGATCCTCAAAAGGTTCCACAGCTGCACCATCGAGAGCATCCTGACTGGTTGCATCACTGCCTGGTATGGCAACTGCTCAGTCTTCGACCGCAAGGCACCACAGAGGGTAGTGCGAACGGCCCAGTACATCACTGGGGCCAAGCTTCCTGCCATCCAGAGTAGAGGTCGACCGATTATGATTTTTCAACGCCGATACCAATACCAATTATTGGAGGGCCAAAAAAAGCCGATACCGATTAATCGGCCGATTTTTAAAAATGCATTTGTAATAATGACAATTACAACAATACTGAATGAACACTTACTGTATTTTAACTTAATATAATACATCAATAAAATCAATTTAGCCTCAAATAAATAATGAAACATGTTCAATTTGGTTTAAATAATGCAAAAACAAAGTGTTGGAGAAGAAAGTAAAAGTGAAATATGTGCCATGTAAGAAAGCTAACGTTTAAGTTCCTTGCTCAGAACATGAGAACATATGAAAGCTGGTGGTTCCTTTAAACATGAGTCTTCAATATTCCCAGGTAAGAAGTGTTTTTAGGTTGTAGTTATTATAGGAATTATAGGACTATTTCTCTCTATACGATTTGTATTTCATATACCTTTAACTATTGGATGTACTTATAGGCACTTTAGTATTGCCAGTGTAACAGTATAGCTTCCGTCCCTCTCCTCGCCCCTACCTGGGCTCGAACCAGGAACACATCGACAACAGCCACCCTCGAAGCAGCGTTACCCATGCAGAGCAAGGGGAACAACTACTCCAAGTCTCAGAGCGAGTGACGTTTGAAACGCTATTAGCGCGCACCCCGCTAACTAGCTAGCCATTTCACATCGGTTACACCAGCCTAATCTCGGGAGTTGATAGGCTTGAAGTCATAAACAGCTCAATGCTTGAAGCATTGCGAAGAGCTGCTGGCAAAATGCACGAAAGTGCTGTTTGAATGAATGCTTACGAGCCTGCTGGTGCCTACCATCGCTCAGTCAGACTGCTATCAAATCATAGACTTAATTATAACATAATAACACACAGAAATACGAGCCTTAGGTCATTAATATGGTCGAATCCGGAAACTATCATCTCGAAAACAAAACGTTTATTCTTTCAGTGAAATACGGAACCGTTCCGTATTTTCTAAAGGGTGGCATCCATATGTCTAAATATTCCTGTTACATTGCACAACCTTCAATGTTATGTCATAATTACGTAAAATTCTGGCAAATTAGTTTGCAACGAGCCAGGCGGCCCAAACTGTTGCATATACCCTGACTCTGCGTGCAATGAACGCAAGAGAAGTGACACAATTTCACCTGGTTAATATTGCCTGCTAACCTGGATTTCTTTTAGCTAAATATGCAGGTTTAAAAATATATACTTCTGTGTATTGATTTTAAGAAAGGCATTGATGTTTATGGTTAGGTACAGTTGTGCAACGATTGTGCTTTTTTCGCAAATGCGCTTTTGTTAAATCATCCCCTGTTTGGCGAAATTGGCTGTCTTTGTTAGGAAGAAATAGTCTTCACACAGTTCGCAACGAGCCAGGCGGCCCAAACTGCTGCATATACCCTGACTCTGTTGCAAGAGAAGTGACACCATTTCCCTAGTTAAAAGAACTTCATGTTAGCAGGCAATATTAACTAAATATGCAGGTTTAATAATATATACTTGTGTATTGATTTTAAGAAAGGCATTGATGTTTATGGTTAGGTACACGTTGGAGCAATGACATTAAGTGCATTAAAATCAAGTCCTTTTTCGCGAATGAGCACCGCATCGATTATATGCAACGCAGGACACGCTAGATAAACTAGTAATATCATCAACCATGTGTAGTTAACTAGTGATTAGGATTGATTGATTGGTTGAATGTTTTTTATAAGACAAGTTTAATGCTAGCTAGCAACTTACCTTGGCTTCTTACTGCATTCGCGTAACAGGCAGGCTCCTCGTGGAGTGCAATGTAAAGCAGGTGGTTAGAGCGTTGGACTAGTTAACTGTAAGGTTGCAAGATTGAATCCCCGAGCTGACAAGGTAAAAATCTCTCGTTCTGCCCCTGAACAAGGCAGTTAACCCATCGTTCCTAGGCCGTCATTGAAAATAAGAATGTGTTCTTAACTGACTTGCCTAGTTAAATAAAGGTGTAAAAAAAATAATAATAAAAAAAGAAAATTGGCCAAATCGGTGTCCAAAAATACCGATTTCCGATTGTTATGAAAACTTGAAATCGGCCCTAATTAATCGTCCATTCCGATTAATCGGTCGACCTCTAATCCAGAACCTCTATACCAGGCGGTGTCAGAGGAAGACCCTAGAAATTGTCAAAGACTCCAGCCACCCTAGTCATAGACTGTTCTCTCTTCTACCGCACGGCAAGCAGTACCAGAATGCCAAGTCTAGGTCCAAGAGGCTTCTTAACAGCTTTTACCCCAAGCCATAAGACTCCTGAAAACCTAATCAAATGGCTACCCTGACTATTTGCATTGCCCCCCCCCCCCTCTCTATTTTACACCGCTGCTACTCTCTGTTGTTATCATCTATGCAGTCACTTTAATAACTCTAGCTACATGTACATATTACCTCAACTAACCCGTGCCCCCACACATTGTCTCTGTACCGGTACCCCCCGTATATAGTCTCACTATTGTTATTTTACTGTTGCTCTTTAATTACTTGTTACTTTTATTTCTTATTCTTATCTGGTTTTTTTAAACTGCATTGTTGGTTAGGGGCTCGTAAGTAAGCATTTCACTGTAAGGTCTACCTACACCTGTTGTATTTGGCGCATGTGACTAATACAATTTGATTTGATTTGATTAAACTGGCTCTCATGAGGACTGCCACAGGAAAGGAAGACCCAGAGTTACCTCTGCTGCAGAGGATAAGTTCATTAGTTAACTTCACCTCAGATTGCAGCCCAAATAAATGCTTCACAGAGTTCAAGTAACAGACACATCTCAAAATCAACTGTTCAGAGGAGAATATGTGAGTCAGGCCTTCATGATCGAATTGCTGCAAAGAAATCAATACTAAAGGAAACCAATAATAAGAAGATACTTGTTTGGGCCAAGAAACACGAGCAATGGACATTAGACTGGTTGAAATCTGTCCTTTGGTCTGATAAGTCCAAATTTGAGTTTTTTTTCTCTCCAAATGCCGTGTTTTTGTGAGACGCAGAGTAGGTGAACGGATGCTCTCCGCATGTGTTGTTCCCACCGTGAAGCATGGAGGAGGAGGTGTGATGGTGTGGGGGTGTCACGTTCCTGACCTGTTTTCTGTTGTTTTGTATGTGTTTAGTTGGTCAGGACGTGAGCTGGGTGGGAATTCTATGTTGTGTGTCTAGTTTGTCTGTTTCTATGTCAGCCTAGTGTGGGTTCTCAATCAGAGACAGATGGTAGTCGTTGTCTCTGATTGAGACTCATATATAGGAGGCTTGTTTTGTGTTGGGATTTTGTGGGTGTTTGTTACCTGTCTCTGTGTTTGTGTTCTGCACCAGATAGGTCTGTATCGGTTTTGCACATTTGTTATTTTGTAGGTTGTTTGTAGTGTTTTCACTTGTGTTTGTATTAAACATGTTTAACACTAGCCGCGCTGCATTTTGGTCCTCTCCTTCACCCCTGGAAGAAAACCTTTACAGAAACACCCACCAAACCCGGACCAAGCAGCGTGGCAACGGGCAGCAGCAACAGCAGCAGCGGTGCCAGGAGGAATGGTCATGGGAGGAAATCATAAACGGAAAAGGACCCTGGGCAAAGGTGGGAGAGAATCGCCACTCTTGGGAGGAGAAGGAGGCAGCCACAGCCCAGGAGCGCTGGATTGAGGAGGCAGCACGTAAGAGAGGCTGGAAGCCCGAGAGGCTCACCCAAAAATTTCTTGGGGGGGGGGCTAAAGGGGCGTTTGGCGAAGCCGGGTTGGATACCTGAGCCAACTCCCCGGGCTTACCGTGGAGTGAGAGGGCGTTGTACTGGTCAGACACCGTGTTATGCGGTAAAGCGCACGGTGTCCCCAGTACGCGTGCTTAGCCCAGTGCGGGCTATTCCACCTTGCCGCACTGGGAGGGCTAGGTTGGGCATCGAGCTGGATGTCATGAAGCCGGCCCAACGTATCTGGCCTCCAGTACGTCTCCTCGGGCCGGCGTACATGGCACCAGCCTTACAGGTGGTGTCCCCGGTTCGCCTGCATAGCCCAGTGCGGGTTGTTCCACCTCGCCGCACTGGCAGGGCTACGGGGACCATTCAACCTGGTAAGGTTGGAGAGGCTCGGTGCTCAAGAGCGCGTGTCCTCCTTCACGGTCCGGTATATCCGGCGCCACCTTCCCGCCCCAGCCCAGTACCACCAGTGCCTACACCACGCACCAGGCTTCCAGTGCATCGCCAGAGCCCTGTTCCTCGGCACCACGCATCAGGCCTATAGTGCGTCTCAGCCGGCCAGAGTCTGCCGTCTGCCCAGCGGTGCCTGAACTGCCCGTCTGCCCAGCGGCGCCTGAACTGCCCGTCTGCCCAACGCCGTCTGAACTGCCCGTCTGCCCAACGCCGTCTGAACTGTCCGTCTGCCCAGCGCCGTCTGAACTGTCCGTCTGCCCAGCGCCGTCTGAGCCGTCCGTCTGCCCAGCGCCGTCTGAGCCGTCCGTCTGCCCAGCGCCGTCTGAGCCGTCCGTCTGCCCAGCGCCGTCTGAGCCGTCCGTCTGCCCAGCGCCGTCTGAGCCATCCGTCTGCCCAGCGCCGTCTGAGCCATCCGTCTGCCCAGCGCCGTCTGAGCCATCCGTCTGCCCAGCGCCGTCTGAGCCATCCGTCTGCCCAGCGCCGTCTGAGCCATCCGTCTGCCCAGCGCCGTCTGAGCCATCCGTCTGCCCAGCGCCGTCTGAGCCATCCGTCTGCCCAGCGCCGTCTGAGCCGTCCGTCTGCCCAGCGCCATTAGAGTCGTCCGTCTGCCACGAGCCATTAGAGTCGTCCGTCTGCCAGGAGCAGCTAGAGCCGTCCGTCAGTCAGGAGCCGCCAGCCAGTCAGGAGCCGCCAGAGCCGCCAGCCAGTCAGGAGCTGCCAGAGACGCCAGCCAGTCAGGAGCTGCCAGAGACGCCAGCCAGTCAGGAGCTGCCAGAGACGCCAGCCAGTCAGGAGCTGCCAGAGACGCCAGCCAGTCAGGAGCTGCCAGAGACGCCAGCCAGTCAGGAGCTGCCAGAGACGCCAGCCAGTCAGGAGCTGCCAGAGACGCCCTACAGTCATGAGCTGCCCTCCAGTCATGAGCTGCCCTTCAGTCATGAGCTGCCCTTCAGTCATGAGCTGCCCTTCAGTCATGAGCTGCCCTCCAGTCATGAGCTGCCCTCCAGTCATGAGCTGCCCTTCAGTCATGAGCTGCCCTCCAGTCATGAGCTGCCCTTCAGTCATGAGCTGCCCTCCAGTCATGAGCTGCCCTCCAGTCATGAGCTGCCCTTCAGTCATGAGCTGCCCTTCAGTCATGAGCTGCCCTCCAGTCATGAGCTGCCCTCCAGTCATGAGCTGCCCTCCAGTCATGAGCTGCCCTCCAGTCATGAGCTGCCCTCCAGTCATGAGCTGCCACTCAGTCCGGAGCTGCCACTAGTCCGGAGTTGTCCCTCTGTCCTGAGCTACCTCTCTGTCCTGGGCTACCTCTCTGTCCTGAGCTACCTCTTTGTCCTGAACTACCTCTTTGTCCTGAACTACCTCTCTGTCCTGAGTTGTCTCCTCTATTGTAGAGGGGAGTTTCCTGGACCATGGTCGGGGGCGAGGGTCGCCACTCAAGGGACGCTAAGGAGGTGGACAAAGACAATGGTGGAGTGGTGCCCTCGTCCACCGCCGGAGCCGCCACCGCGGACAGATGCCCACCCAGACCCTCCCCTTGAGTTTTAGGGGTGCGCCCGGAGTTCGCACCTTGAGGGGGGGGTTCTGTCACGTTCCTGACCTGTTTTCTGTTGTTTTGTATGTGTTTAGTTGGTCAGGACGTGAGCTGGGTGGGAATTCTATGTTGTGTGTCTAGTTTGTCTGTTTCTATGTCAGCCTAGTGTGGGTTCTCAATCAGAGACAGATGGTAGTCGTTGTCTCTGATTGAGACTCATATATAGGAGGCTTGTTTTGTGTTGGGATTTTGTGGGTGTTTGTTACCTGTCTCTGTGTTTGTGTTCTGCACCAGATAGGTCTGTATCGGTTTTGCACATTTGTTATTTTGTAGGTTGTTTGTAGTGTTTTCACTTGTGTTTGTATTAAACATGTTTAACACTAGCCGCGCTGCATTTTGGTCCTCTCCTTCACCCCTGGAAGAAAACCTTTACAGGGGGTGCTTTGTTGGTGACACTGTCAGTGATTTATGTAGAATTCAAGCCACACTTAACCAGTATGGCAACCACAGCATTCTTCAGTGATACGCCATCCCATCTGGTTTGCGCTTAGTGGGATTATAATTTGTTTTTCAACAGGACAATGACCCAAAACACACCCCCAGGCTGTGTAAGGGCTATTTGACCAAGAAGCAGAGTGATTGAGTACTGCATCAGATGACCTGGCCTCCACAATCACTTGACCTCAACCCAATTGAGATGGTTTGGGGTGAATTGAGTTAAAGAAAAGCAGCCAACAAGTGCTCAGCATATGTGGGAACTCCTTCAAGTCTGTTGGAAAATCATTTGTCATGAAGCTGGTTGAGAGAATGCCAAGAGTGTGCTGTCATCAAGGCAAAATAATTTGTAAGCTACTTTATTAACCGGAGTTGATAAAGAGTGAGAGGAGGGAGTGAGAGGTGCCACTCTAGCCGGCGGGGGAGTGGCTATTCTGTGAGCAAGTGACACAGGGAGCAGGGAGGAGGGAGGGAGAGAAGAGAGACCTCAACCAACCAAACCGTCTTGCGCAATAGTAGACTAATAGCTGCCATAGCTAGGTTATTTATCATCAAATATGATTACGTAGTACCTGTCTTGACTGCATCAAACCGGGATAAGCTAGTTAAGCTAGCTAATGTTAAGCTGCAGTGCATGCGCTTTCCCATCCTACAGTTACAAATAAAAGCTATGCCCAAATGTTGAGCAAACTAGAAATCCTACTGTAGCTGTTTGCCTTGATATTTTAAAGGTCGACTTTGGGCACAAAAAACAGTCAAACTCCGCCTCTTTCTCAATTTGAAAACAGAAATGGGGTGTGCCTTTAGTAGTTCATCGATGACGACGATAAGTTACACCCACTCGCCAGAAAAAGTAACTGTATTAGTTGACACGGGAGGTTTTCTATCGTAGCTAGTTCATTAGCTAAGATAGCCAGTGTAGCTAGCCACTTAGCTAGCTGAAAGCTAGTAGCTAGACCTACGAAGATGAGGTTACCTTAGCTGATTCCACTGCTCTAGTATCTGGGCGGAGAGGGAGACAGTCAGATTCAGGTCTCCCTCTTTTCAAGGTCTACTGCGCTCACTCTACCAGTATTTGTTGATGTCATTTCAGAGGATTTATATTTGGCAGTAAAGATCGCTAAGAAATGGCACTTTTGTTGCCAAATATCTTATTCATTTTTAAGCATTATTTAAGCATGATTTTTTTAAGCAACATTATTTTGTATGCATTATTTTAAGCAAACATGGTATGATGGTTCATTGATCAGTTATACAGTTTACATTATACATTTTTAGCCCAAAGTTTAACTTTAAGTTTGATCTTTTTCTTTTTCTTTTTACAGTGCATTAAAATCAATAGGATTAGCTCTCACCACACTATCAGAACCAGTTATTTATTTCCAACCTGGTGTCAGTCATGTATCTGCATAATGACATAGACAGGAGGAGGTGGGGCGCACGACCTGGTAAAGTTATTCTATCATGTATACGTTTTCTCTAAATCATATTTTAATGAGGTGTGGTGTTGTTTTGCTGTGCTTCATGGAGACCATCGTCGTTAAATTGACATACACTACATTACCAAAAATATGTGGACACCTGCTCGTCGAACATCTCATTCCAAAATCATGGGCATTAATATGGAGTTGGTCCCACTCCCTTGCTGCTATAACAGCCTCCACTCTTTTGAGAAAGCTTTCCACTAGATGTTGGAACATTGCTGAGGGTGACTTGCTTCCATTCAGCCACAAGAGCATCAGTGAGGTCAGGCTCTGATGTTGGGCGATTATGCCTGGCTCGCAGTCGGTATTCCAATTCATCCCAAAGGTGTTCGATGGGGTTGAGGTCAGGGCTCTATGCAGGCAACTCAAGTTCTTCCACTCCGATCTCGACAAGCCATTTCTGTATGGACCTCGCTTTGTGCACTGGGGCATTGCCATGCTGAAACAGGAAAGGGCCTTCCCAAACTGTTGCCACAAAGTTGGAAGCACAGAATCGTCTAGAATGTCATTGTATGATGTATGATGTATTTAAGATTTCCCTTCACTGGAACTAAGGGGCCTAGCCCGAACCATGAAAAACAATCTTCATCTCATTCAAACTTTACAGTTGGCACTATGCATTGGGGCGGGTAGCGTTCTCCTGGCATCCACCAAATCCAGATTAGTCCGTCGGACTGCCAGATGGTGAAGCGTGATTCGCGACTCCAGAGACCGCGTTTCCACTGCTTCAGAATCTAATGGAGCTTTACACCACTCAAGCCGATACTTGGCATTGCGCATGGTGATCTTAGGCTTGTGTGTGGCTGCTCTGCCATGGAAACCCATTTCATGAAGCTTACGACGAACAGTTCTTGTGCCGATGTTGCTTCCAGGGCAGAAATTTGACGAAGTAGCCAAATCCTTTAATTTCAAGGGGTGTCTACATACTTTTGTATATATATTGTATGAATACAATAAAGTAGATATACAGTATGTTTAAGCACTGACAACATTTTTGGAAACTATGGGCTGGACACTACCTCTACCAGGAAAAATGTTATAACTTGTTGTTAATTCATGTTATTAAAGTGTATAAAATACACTATCCACTAGTTATTGTACAGTGCATTCGTAAAGTATTCAGACCCCTTCACTTTTTCCACATTTTGTACCCAAGTATACCCAAGTGTACTCAAGTCTTCTTGGGTACACCTGTATTTGGGGAGTTTATCCCATTCTTCTCTGCAGATCCTTTAAAACTCTGTCAGGTTGGATGGGGAGCGTCGGTTGCACAGATATTTTTAGGTTCTCTCCAGAGATGTTCGATCGGGTTGAAGGCTCTGGCTTTGCCACTCAAGGACATTGCGTCTTGTCCAGAAGCCACTCCTGCTTTGTCTTGGCTGTGTGCTTAGGGTCATTGTCCTGTTGGAAGGTGAACATTCACCCCAGGTACTGAGCAGGTTTTTGTCAAGGATCTCTCTGTACTTTGCTGTACGTTGCTCCGGTCATCTTTCCCTCGATCCTGACTAGCCTCCCAGTCCCTGCCGCTAAAAAACATCCCCACAGCATGATGCTGCACCACCATGCTTCACCGTAGGGATGGTGCCAGATTTCCTCCAGACGTGACGCTTGGCATTCAGGCTAAAGAGTTACATTTTGGTTTCATCAGACCAGAGAATCTTCTTTCTCATGGTCCAAGAGTTGTTTAAGTGCCTTTTATGATATGCCTTTTACTGAGTGGCTTCCGTCTGGCCACTCTACCATAAAGGCCTGATGTTGGAATGCTGCAAAGATGGTTGTCCTTCTGGAAGGCTCTCTCATCTCCACAGAGGAACTCTGCAGCTTTTTCAGAGTGACCTTCAGGTTCTTGGTCACCTCCCTGACCAAGGCCCTTCTCCCTCGATTGCTCAGTTTGCCGGGCGACCAGAGTTTTGGTGGTTCCAAACTTCCATTTAAGAATAATGGAGACCACTGTGTTCTTGGGGACCTTCAATGCTGCAGAAATGTTTGGGTACCCTTCCCCCAATCTGTGCCTCTACACAATCCAGTCTCGGAGCTCTATAGACAATTTCTTCGACCTCATGGCTTGGTTTTTGCTCTGACATGCACTGTCAACTATGGGACCTTATATAGACAGGTGTGTGCCTCTCCAAATCATGCCATTTGAATTTAGCACAGGTGGACTCCAATCAAGTTGCAGAAACATCTCAAGGATGATCAATGGAAACAGGGTGCACCTGAGCTCAATTTCAAGTCTCATAGCAAAGGGTCTGAATACTTATGTAAATAAGATATTTATTTTATTTTATAAATTAGCTAACATTTCAAAAAAACTGTTTTTGCTTCGTATTCATGGGGTATTGTGTGTAGATTGATGATGAAAATGTTTTATTAAATCAATTTTAGAATATGGCTGTAATGTAGCGAAATATGGAAAAAGTGAAGGGGTCTTAATATTTTCCGAATCCACTGTATGTATCCATGTAGAATTCATAAGCAATGTTTTTGAAGATGGTGGGGTGATCACAACACAACAGTAGTTGATGCTATGCTATAGACACACGAAGAGGTGCCCACTACAAACCAACACTGTTTGTGGGACTTGTCGATTGCATATCAATTGCGCAACCAGGGCTGGTAAAACCCTGGATCCTTGTTATTCTAACTTCCGCGACGCATATAAGGCCCTCCCCCGCTCTCCTTTCGGAAAAGCTGACCACGACTCCATTTTGTTGCTTCCAGCCTACAGACAGAAACTAAAACAAGAAGCTCCCCCGCTCAGGTCTGTTCAACGCTGGTCCGACCAATCTGATTCCACGCTTCAAGACTGCTTCGATCACGTGGATTGGGATATGTTCCGCATTGCGTCCAACAACAACATTGACGAATACGCTGATTCGGTGAGCGAGTTCATTAGAAAGTGCATCGGCGATGTCGTACCCACAGCAACTATTAAAACATTCCCAAACCAGAAACCGTGGATTGATGGCAGCATTCGCGCGAAACTGAAAGCTCGAACCACTGCTTTTAACCAGGGCAAGGTGACCGGAAACATGACCGAATACAAACAGTGTAGCTATTCCCTCCGAAAGGCAATCAAACAAGCTAAGCGTCAGTATAGAGACAAAGTAGAGTTGCAATTCAACGGCTCAGACACAAGAGGTATGTGGCAGGGTCTACAGTCAATCACGGATTACAAAAAGAAAACCAGCCCCGTCGCGGACCAGGATGTCTTGCTCCCAGACAGACTAAATAACTTCTTTGCTCGCTTTGAGGACAATACAGTGCCACTGACACGGACCATATCACCTCCACCCTACCTGACACCCTAGACCCACTCCAATTTGCTTACCGCCCCAATAGGTCCACAGACGACGCAATCGCAACCACACTGCACACTGCCCTAACCCATCCGGACAAGAGGAATACCTATGTGAGAATGCTGTTCATCGACTACAGCTCAGCATTTAACACCATAGTACCCTCCAAACTCGTCCACAAGCTCGAGACCCTGGGTCTCGACCCCGCCCTGTGCAACTGGGTACTGGACTTCCTGACGGGCCGCCCCCAGGTGGTGAGGGTAGGTAACAATATCTCCACCCCGCTGATCCTCAACACTGGGGCCCCACAAGGGTGCGTTCTGAGCCCTCTCCTGTACTCCCTGTTCACCCACGACTGCGTGGCCATGCACGCCTCCAACTCAATCATCAAGTTTGCGGACGACACTACAGTGGTAGGCTTGATTACCAACAACGACGAGACGGCCTACAGGGAGGAGGTGAGGGCCCTCGGAGTGTGGTGTAAGGAAAATAACCTCACACTCAGCGTCAACAAAACAAAGGAGATGATTGTGGACTTCAGGAAACAGCAGAGGGAGCACCCCCCTATCCACATCGACGGGACAGTGGTGGAGAGGGTAGTAAGTTTTAAGTTCCTTGGCGTACACATCACGGACAAACTGAATTGGTCCACCCACACAGACAGCGTTGTGAAGAAGGCGCAGCAGTGCCTCTTCAACCTCAGGAGGCTTAAGAAATTCGGCTTGTCACCAAAAGCACTCACAAACTTCTACAGATGCACAATCGAGAGCATCCTGTCAGGCTGTATCACCGCCTGGTACGGCAACTGCTCCGGCCACAACCGTAAGGCTCTCCAGAGGGTAGTGAGGTCTGCACAACACATCACTGGGGGCAAACTACCTGCCCTCCAGGACACCTACACCACCCGATGTCACAGGAAGGCCATAAATATCATCAAGGACAACAACCACCCGAGCCACTGCCTGTTCACCCCGCTATCATCCAGAAGGCGAGGTCAGTACAGGTGCATCAAAGCAGGGACCGAGAGACTGAAAAACAGCTTCTATCTCAAGGCCATCAGACTGTTAAACAGCCACCACTAACATCGAGTGGCTGCTGCCAACATACTGACTCAACCCCAGCTCACTTTAATAATGGGAATTGATGGAAATTGATCAAAAATGTATCACTAGCCACTTTAAACAATGCCACTTAATATAATGTATATGTATATACTGTACTCTATATCATCTACTGCATCTTGCCATCTTTATGTAATACATGTATCACTAGCCACTTTAAACTATGCACTTTTATGTTTACATACCCTACATTACTCATCTCATATGTATATACTGTACTCGATACCATCTACTGCATCTTGCCTATGCCGTTTTGTACCATCACTCATTCATATATCTTTATGTACATATTCTTTATCCCTTTACACTTGTGTGTATAAGGTAGTAGTTGTGGGATTGTTAGGTTAGATTACTCGTTGGTTATTACTGCATTGTCGGAACTAGAAGCACAAGCATTTCGCTACACTCGCATTAACATCTGCTAACCATGTGACAAATACAAATTGATTTGATTTGATTTTTGATTTGTAGCATCTCCTAGGTTTATGTTCAGTAATTTCAAAAGCACCAATGTGAATTTGAATGTGTTTTTCAACAGGTGCATACCTCCAGTGCACAGTATGGTGTGTTTTTAGATGTTCCTGGGAGGGTTTATATAATTGTGCTTGGTGCGGTCACCAATGAGGCTGGTAATACTCTTTAATCATAATTGATTATTGTATATGCCCAATTGACAGACCATGTTATTTTGGTTCTGTAGAAAAACATACAAATAAATAGTTAAACAACAGAGACCGTTTGAGAGAATCTGTCATATTGCCCCTGGTCATGGTGGCACTTCACTAGAGGCTGATGCGGAAAACTACTTTGATGTGCACAGTTAAGAGAAGATTAAAGACATGGAATTATGGTAATAATTTGGTAGCCTGTAGGTTCTTTACAGTGTGTCCAAAATCATTGGAAAAAACTTTGATCATCCCGGCTAACAAGGTAAGGATTCCCTCTTTGGAACACAGTCAGTGAGTAGTAATTTTTTTTTTTTTTTAGAAGGCAGAACTCTGCAGTCATGGAGCTGTAGGTTTGCTACTAATATTCTTGGGGAGGCAGTGATATTGCTGGTGCTGTTACCTAAAGCAGGGTTTCCCAAACTCGGTCCCGGGCCCCCCTGGGTGCACGTTTTGTTTTTTGCCCAAGCATTACACAGCTGATTCAAATAATCAGTTGATTCAAATAAGCTTGACGATGAGTTGATTATTTGAATCAGCTGTGTAGTGCTAGGGAAAAAAACAAAATGTGCACCCAAGCTCGGCATGTGACCGAGTTTGGTAAACCCTGATCTATGGAAGGGTGTGTATTGTAAGTCAAAAACACTGACAGTAAATGTGAAGGTATTTGACAGTCCTGCTTTTGGAGATATGTGAACAGAACAGATTTGCTTCATAATGAATAATCCAACATGTCTTTCTGTTTTAGATTATTGTCCTGCTGAAAGGTGAATTAATCTCAGTGTCTGGTGGAAAGCAGACTTAACCAGGTTTTCCTCTATGATTTTGCCTGTGCTTAGCTCCATTCCGTTTCTTTTTTATCCTGAATAACTCCCCTGTCCTTAACGATTACAAGCATACCCATAACATGATGCAGCCACCACAATGCTTGAATATATGGAGAGTGGTACTCGGTAATGTGTTGTATTGGATTTGCCCCAAACAATACTTTGTATTCACATTTTTTGCGGTATTACTTTAGTGCCTTATTGCAAACAGAATGCATGTTTTGGAATATGTTTTATTCTGTACAGGCTTCCTTCTATTCACTCTGTCAGTTAGGTTAGTATTGTGGAGTAACTACAATGTTGTTGATCCATCTTCAGTTTTCTCCTATCACAGCCATTCAATTCTGTAATTGTTTGAAAGTCACCATTGGCCTCATGGTGAAATCCCTGAGCGGTTTCCTTCCTCTCCGGCAACTGCGTTAAGAAGGTTGCCTGTATCTTTGTAGTGACTGGGTGTAATGAATAACTTCACCATGGTCAAAGGGATATTCAATGTCTATTTTTATTTTTTTGCCAATGTACCAATAGGTGCCCTTCTTTGCAAGGCATTAGAAATCCTCCTTTGTCTTTGTGGTTGAATTTGTGTTTTAAATTCACTGCTCGACTGAGGGACCTTACAGATGTTGTATGTGTACTGTATGTGTACTGTATGTGTACTGTAGAAGATGGGGCCGAAGAACATGGCTGACGTTTTACATTCTCCCAACCAATTGTGCAATTTTGTAATTTTTTTGAGTTTGGTGTAACATATTTTTTAACTTATTGTGTACATAATGTTGCTGCTCCTCATTATTGTTATTCTTATTGTGTTACTTTTTATTATTGCTTTTTATTTTAGCCTACATGGTAAATATTTTCTTCTTGAACTGCACTGTTGGTTAAGAGCTTGTAAGTAAGCATTTCATGGTAAAGTCTACATTTGTTGTATTCGGCGCATGTGGCAAATACAGTTTGATTTGGTTTGATGTGTGGGGTACAGAGATGAGTTAGTCATTCCAAAATCATGTTAAACACTATTATTGCACACAGACAAAAAATAACATGTTTCCACTTTGACATTATGGGGTATTGTGTGTAGGCCAGTGACAAAGAATCTCAATTGAATCCATTTTAAATGTAGGCTGTAACTCAACAATAAAAAAGAAGAATGTGCAGTTGAGGAAAACAACATGTGTAATTTCTGCATTGATAATTAAAGGCTTCGAAAAATAATGATTTAACCTCACTACTTTAACATGCAAAAACAAGCATCATATGGTAAAAACAGAAAAAACATGCTGTAAAATGTATTTATTTCAGTGCAGATAAATCACCACAGACTGCATCATAGTGAACTGATCCAACCTGATGCTGTCTATTAAAAACATTAGCATTTTCATTTTTAGTGAAGGGCAGGTTTTCAGGTCTCATGTCAAAGAGAAACATCAAGCCACCAAATGGGCTTGGTGCAGATGGACAAGAATGAGCAGATCTACACAACTTGGCCTGGAAAACCAAAGGGAGAGTATTGTGAAGAACAGTCAGGAAAGAGAGGAATCACAACATTAGTTTGTAAATAACACAGCCTCTGTACACTCTTAGAAAAAAAAGTGCTATCTAGAACCAAAAAGGTAAATCGGCTGTCCCCATAGGAGAAGCCTTTGAAGAACCCCAGGTAGAACCCTTTTGGGTTCCATGTAGAACCCTTTCCACAGAGGGTTCTACATGGAACCCAAAAGAGTTTTACCTGGAACCAAAAAGGGTTATCCTATGGGGACAGCCACAGGACCCTTTTGGAACCCTTTTTTCTAAGAGTGTAGAGTGTGTATTGTTCCCAATGTAGTGTGTGATGTTATGGTTTGCCCTTATAGTTCCAATTAGAGTATTTATTAGAAAACTGAAACCACAGCTGTTTATTTCATCACTTTGATTCTGAAATGCAAAATAGTGAACCAATTGGAGAAATAGATAGCTCCCAGGCAGCATCTTGGTGAAGCATGCTTAGAGTAGTTTGCATTAGACTGGGCCTTAGGAAATACACAATGCCTAAGGAAATACTTGCAACTGTTTTGAAGCAGAGAACAATTGATGAATAAATACGTGAGTATTTGTTTCAGACCTAGACAATGTGGTGCATTATTTATGCCCTATAAAATCAGTTTTTATTATTTGCGTGATTCCGATTTGTTTTTTCAAATAATAGAAAAACAACTAAATTGTATTCCACAACAATGCTTAAACCACATCAGGAGACCACATTTGAGGTCTGGGAAAGATCTAAGATATTTTCATTTTTGGGTGTAGATACTAATTCAAGTGTGCACCAGCCAGAGACTTGTTTGGTTAGTAGTGTTTTTATAGTGCACATGAGATTGCAGAGTTTGCTAAACAAATTGCCACTGAATTAATGCAAATAATCATGATATCATTCTGTCAGGTAGGAATAGACTACTTTTTAGTGAAGATTTAATTGAGAAGGTTTTTGGGAAAGCCTTTCCATCTACCAGAAGACGGTTGTCATTGGTAACGGCTACACAAAGTGGTAAATAAACACGCACAGACAGGGGCATTCCTGTGCCATTGCCACTTAAAAAATTTGAAGGAAAATATGAATCACTGATGCATTTTGTACATGTCTTATGATAATCTTGGGCAAATTAATTCATTTTCTAACAAGTTCAATACATTTAGTTGATTTTCTACTAGTTAAAACATTTTTTGAATTGTTGAATTCAATGTCTGTATTCTGTGATTCCGTCCACGTTCTCTGAATTGCGGATTTTTTAAGGCCCTAATTAATTGAAAAGTCCCAAAATGTGACACATTATGCCAGATTTGTTAAAAATTGGAGTACCAGCGAGCATGGAAAGCAATATACAGGTAGTTACATTTCCTCTCCTCATTCCCTGAGGCTGTGTTTTGCTCTCTGGCCCGGCTGTCATATCCTTTGCATGATATCACATACAAATTCTACTGCTTGTTGCAAGTTAAAAAGATAGATTTTGAGGCACTTGCTCTTCAGCACAATGGAAAATTGCCAAGAGCAAAGAGGTATTCTTAGTTGACCCTGAGCTTGGCTTTTATGTTTACTGGTATTTACTGCTTCACTCTCTCTCCCTCTCTCTCTGTGTGTGTGTGTGTGTGTGTGTGTGTGTGTGTGTGTGTGTGTGTGTGTGTGTGTGTGTGTGTGTGTGTGTGTGTGTGTGTGTGTGTGTGTGTGTGTGTGTGTGTGTGTGTGTGTGTGTGTGTGTGTGTGTGTGTGTGTGTGTGTGTGCGCGTGTGTGTGTGTGTGTTATTGCCAGGGGATTTTCTCTGCCATCATGTTTTTCCTGTAGTGTGATCCTTTTAATGGATGTTTGGAACTGCCCAAAGCATGCTCAGAATATCTGCTCCTCAGATGGCTGGCTTTCCAGTTTCATCTAAGAATTAACACTAGAAGAGCAGAGTGAGTCATTTTGAGTCAAATGTCTGCCATTTTTAAAGTCATGCTCCCTCCATCCTTAACATACGCATGCTATAAGAACTTTGATATCACAAACAGAATTTGTGTTATAAGCAGTTTTAGGAGGACAGCGTAACATGCAGGTAATAATATTATTTTTCTCCGTGTAAGGCATTGTTGTATATCTGAGTACTAAACCTAGAAGTCTGAGATGAGGGGTTGTGTTTGGCCATCACCCCAACAACAGAGTGATGGTCTGGTCTGAGTTGTTATACATGTTGTTTACCAGTACAGTATGAGTAGGAGAGGAAGCCAATCTTCAGTTGTTTGCAGAGGTTTCAAAATGCGTTTTAGCCTATTTTTACAGTTGAGAACATTTAAGAACCATTATTGTCTATGGCTTGTCTTTCTGAACTGTACCAAGGCTTACGAAAGGGAGCATAAGGATATTCATTGTTGTAAGTAGTGGCTTTGTCATCTAAACAATATGCAGTATATGCATTTGTTTTCCCTTGGGGAGGTCAAGAGGTATAGATCCGGGTTATTCAATTGGGGGTATTGCAGGGGGTCCGTGGAAATATATATAGCATTTTCTATTGTATTTTATGAATATTGCTGGAATCAACAATATAAAAGAAGAGACTATCTTATTTCTAATGATGTGAACTATATTTCTCAACTCCTAATATTGAACAAATTACACTCACTGGAGTATCTGAAATAGGCTTAAAAAAAAACACCCGCAAATAGGCAGTGTGGCAAGTGTCGCTGGCTACTGGTAAGCTTTCTTGACATGGACATACATTTTTGCTAACACATGGCTAACCTTCGTTTAAAGGTCCAATGCAACCGTTTTTATCTCAATATCAAATCATTTCTGGGTAACAATTAAGTACCTTACTGTGATTGTTTTCAATTAAAATGGTAAAAAGAAGAACAAATAGCTTCTTAGCAAAGAGACATTTTTCAAAAAAGAATTTAGCTTGGCCTGTCTGGGAGTGGTCTGAGTGGGGAGGGGAAACTGGAAAATTAGCTGTTATTGGCAGAGAGGTCTGTAACTTTCTTTCTTATTGGTCTATTCGCTAATTTACCGCATGGTGATGTCACCATGGAAGGCCAAAACTCCATCCCACCAAAAGAGGCTGAAATTTCAGGTGGTCTTTTCAAACAACTCTTACACTAAAAGGGCATTATCACCATTTTCACAATTTCACAGTTTTGTTCCAAACTCATAGTGTGGAAACATATAAAACACATGAAAATCACATTTTTGACTGCACTTGGCCTTTAACCAGCTAAACTGCTGCTCTTAGCAAAAATGTGTTTTGGAGTTTCTAGCTAATAGGCTATGTTAGAGTTTACACTTCCTCTTCCAATTATAACGTGGGAAGGTCAAAATAATGAAAAACTATCTGCCAAATCTATTCATTTTAAAATGTTGATTACTTCACCTTGCCAATATCATTCACCTGATGATAAGACAAGACATGTGAAGCATTATTTTTGATGACTTATGATGGGGTCTCTGGATCACCGGTTTGCCTGGGAGGGGGTCCTTGGGCAAGAAAAGGTTGAAGACCCCTGGTATACTGTAGATGATCACATTAGTCAGGATCCTTCTCTGTGGTCAATGCCAAGCTCTATGAATGTGTTTTAGTCATTAAATCAGTCATTTCTATTTAGAGGCACAGGGGAAGAGAGTTTAGCCTGAACCTCATTGCCATTTCAGTCAGAGCTCTCCTTTTGTTTTCTGTGTGTGATCAGCTAGTCTTACCAAGGCCCACTATTACAGTAAGTGTTTTCAGTTGTCATATGACTCCATGAAAGGTACAGGATATGACATTTCATAAATAAATATCTATGAATAATTTAAACGGTTTACATTTTAGTGGGATTACTGCCAGTAACACAGATACACTGTGGAAGACCATTTTTTGGGTAAATTTGTCAGTCTTCTATGAGTAATCTTTTAAATGGAAAGCATTGCTTTTTAAGTTACTTTTTACAGTCCGCTGTCACTAAGTGTCACTGGCTTGGGGCGGTGGATGGATGGGGTGGACCATGGCAGCTAGTGCTTCCCCAGAAGAGTGTGTCTATGTGGGCCATGTAAAGTGGAATGGAAGTAGCTAGCCATAAGGTCTGTAGTTAATTCTGGGCCTGTCTGTCACCTGCTGGAGGTACATTTTGAATAATGATATTACTCTGCTGATTTTCCTCTCATCACTGAGCTGGGGGAGAAAATCAATGATCTTGGATCATTACCTTGCAGTATGACAGATAGCAGCAGGCAATGGGAGGATATTTGACCATCCTATAAAGATAAAAAAATAACTGTTTTTTAATGTATTTTATTGTGCTACACAAACTTGGAAGTAAAATGTTAATATCAAAAACCTTATGATGCACCCCTTTTGATATGTACATTTTTGTACATATAAACTCAGCAAGTTTTCAGCATCCTGTATTTCAAAGAAAGTTCGTAAAAATCCTTGTAACTTCACAGATCTTCATTGTAAAGGGTTTTAACACTGTTTCCCATGCTTGTTCAATGAACCATAAACAATTAATGAACATGCACCTGTGGAACGGTCGTTAAGACACTAACAGCTTACAGACGGTAGGCAATTAAGTTCACAGTTATGAAAACTTAGGACACTAAAGAGACCTTTCTACTGACTCTGAAAAACACCAAAAGAAAGATGCCCAGGGTCCCTGCTCATCTGCGTGAACGTGCCTTAGGCATGCTGCAAGGAGGCATGAGGACTGCAGATGTGGCCAGGGCAATAAATTGCAATGTCCGTACTGTGAGACGCCTAAGACAGCGCTACAGGGAGACAGTGGCAGACCACGTGTAACAACACCTGCACAGGATCGGTACATCCGAACATCACACCTGCGGGACAGGTACAGGGATACACCAGGAATACACAATCCCTCCATCAGTGCTCAGACTGTCCGCAATAGGCTGAGAGAGGCTGGACGGAGGGCTTGTAGGCCTGTTGTAAGGCAGGTCCTCACCAAACATCACCGGCAACAACGTCGCCTATGGGCACAAACCCACCGTTGCTGGACCAGACAGGACAGGCAAAAAGGGCTCTTCACTGACGAGCCTGTCTCACCAGGGGTGATGGTCGGATTCGCGTTTATCGTAAAAGGAATGAGCGTCACACCGAGGCCTGTATTCTAGAGCGGGATCGATTTGGAGGTGGAGGGTCCGTCATGGTCTGGGGCGGTGTGTCACAGCATCATCGGACTGAGCTTGTTGTCATTGCAGGCAATCTCAACGCTGTGCATTACAGGGAAGACATCCTCCTCCCTCATGTGGTACCCTTCCTGCAGGCTCATCCTGACATGACGCTCCAGCATGACAATGCCACCAGCCATACTGCTCGTTCTGTGCGTGATTTCCTGCAAGACAGGAATGTCAGTGTTCTGCCATGGCCAGCGAAGAGCCCGGATCTCAATCCCATTGAGCACGTCTGGGACCTGTTGGATCGGAGGGTGAGGGCTAGGGCCATTCCCCCAAGAAATGTCTGGGAACTTGTAGGTGCCTTGGTGGAAGAGTGGGGTAACATCTCACAGCAAGAACTGGCAAATCTGGTGGTCCATGAGGAGGAGATGCACTGCAGTACTTAATGCAGCTGGTGGCCACACCAGATACTGACTGTTACTTTTGATTTTGACCCCCCCCTTTGTTCAGGGACACATTATTCCATTTCTGTTAGTCACATTTCTGTGGAACTTGTTCAGTTTATGTCTCAGTTGTTGAATCTTGTTATGTTCATACAAATATTTACACATGTTAAGTTTGCTGAAAATAAACGCAGTTGACAGTGAGAGGACGTTTCTTTTTTTTCTGAGTTTATATAATAATAGTGACATGAGGAATAAATAGACAGTGAATAACAATAATGAGTAAAAATAACATGGCTATATACAGGGAGTACCAGTACCAAGTCAGTGTGCTGGGGTACGAGGTAATAACATGGCTATATACAGGGAGTACCAGTACCTAGTCAATGTACAGGGGTACGAGGTAATAACATGGCTATATACAGGGAGTACCAGTACCAAGTCAGTGTGCAGGGGTACGAGGTAATAACATGGCTATATACAGGGAGTACCAGTACCGAGTCAATGTGCAGGGGTACGAGGTAATTGAGGTAGCTATGTACATATAGGTAGGGGTAAAGGGATAGGCAACAGGATAGATAATAGACAGTAGCAGCAGCGCATGTGGTGTGAGTGTGAGTGTGTGGCGTCAGTATGCATGTGTGCGTGTGTTATGTGTGTGTGTGGGCGAATGTAGTGTATGTGTGTGTGTGTGTGTTGGGGTGTCAGTGTACGTATGTGTAAGTGTGTGGGTAGTGTGTGTGCATAGAGTTTTTGCAGGTAGTCCAGGTCGCCATTTGTAGGTCTCTATAAAATCGGTTTTATTTTTTGCCTGATTCAATTTAGTTTTCCCTTGTTTTTTGGGGCATTTGCTCTCAAAATCCCACTTTTTTGATAGAACATCCAATTTCTTAGTTTTTCTGAAGTCCACAACAATGATTAAACCACATCAGGAGACCACTCTTGGAAAATAGAAGAAATGTGTAAGTGCCCTCCAGCAAGAGACCGTTGATTGGTCAGTGATGTTTCTGTAGCGTTCATGTGATTGCAGAGTTTGCAAAACAAATGGCCACTGGATTGATGCAAATAATCATGCAATCATTCTGCCAGTACCTAGGATTAGGGCCTTGTCCGGAGTAAGCAGAATGTCCAGAGCTGCCGACTCGTTGAAGTAGAAATGCTAATCCATCGCTGTTCTGATGGCCAGAAGCTGTTTTCGGTCATAGGAAATGATGGTGAAGACATTATGTACAAAAAAATTTAGATCAGGGGAAAAAACACAAAATAGCAGAAATGGTCAGGACCCCGTAAGACTGCTGCTATCCACTGCAGCTGAGCTGCCACTGTTGTGGGGTTTACTCTTTACTTCCTACTAACAGTGTTGTGGGGTTTACTGTTTACTGTTTACTTCCTACTAACAGTGTTGTGGGGTTTACTGTTTACTTCCTACTAACAGTGTTGTGGGTTTACTGTTTACTTCCTACTAACAGTGTTGTGGGTTTACTGTTTACTTCCTACTAACAGTGTTGTGGGGTTTACTGTTTACTTCCTACTAACAGTGTTGTGGGTTTACTGTTTACTTCCTACTAACAGTGTTGTGGGTTTACTGTTTACTTCCTACTAACAGTGTTGTGGGTTTACTGTTTACTTCCTACTAACAGTGTTGTGGGTTTACTGTTTACTTCCTACTAACAGTGTTGTGGGTTTACTGTTTACTTCCTACTAACAGTGTTGTGGGGTTTACTGTTTACTTCCTACTAACAGTGTTGTGGGGTTTACTGTTTACATCCTACTAACAGTGTTGTGGGGTTTACTGTTTACTTCCTACTAACACTGTTGTGATCAAAGGCGGTAGACAACATTTTTATCTTAATTGGCGCATTTCAAACTACCCTTTTATGAGGCACAGCCGGGAGCTAGTTCTGTACGATGGCTAATGGCAGTGGTGAAAAAGTACTCAATTGTCATAATTGAGTAAAAGTATAAATACTTTAATAGGAAGTTCCTTTAGTAAAAGTAAAAGTCACCCAGTAAATTACTACTTGTGTAAACGTCAAAAAGTATTTGGTTCTAAATATAAGTATCAAAAGTAAATGTAATTTCTAAGATATACTTTATGTTTCAAAAGTAAAAGTAGATGTATGAATCATTTATAATGACTTATTTTAAGCAAAGCAGACGGCACCATGTTCTTGTTTTTTAAATGTACGGACTGCCAGGGGCACACTCCAACACTCAGACATTATTACAGATAGCCAGGGGCACACTCCAACACTCAGACATTATTACAGATAGCCAGGGGCACACACCAACACTCAGACATCATTACAGATAGCCAGGGGCACACTCCAACACTCAGACATCATTACAGATAGCCAGGGGCACACTCCAACACTCAGACATTATTACAGATAGCCAGGGGTACACTCCAACACTCAGACATTATTACAGATAGCCAGGGGCACACTCCAACACTCAGACATTATTACAGATAGCCAGGGGCACACTCCAACACTCAGACATTATTACAGATAACCAGGGGTACACTCCAACACTCAGACATTATTACAGATAGCCAGGAGCACACTCCAACACTCAGACATTATTACAGATAGCCAGGAGCACACTCCAACACTCAGACATTATTACAGATAGCCAGGTGCACACTCCAACACTCAGACATCATTACAGATAGCCAGGGGCACACTCCAACACTCAGACATTATTACAGATAACCAGGGGTACACTCCAACACTCAGACATTATTACAGATAGCCAGGTGCACACTCCAACACTCAGACATTATTACAGATAGCCAGGAGCACACTCCAACACTCAGACATTATTACAGATAGCCAGGTGCACACTCCAACACTCAGACATCATTACAGATAGCCAGGGGCACACTCCAACACTCAGACATTATTACAGATAGCCAGGTGCACACTCCAACACTCAGACATTATTACAGATAACCAGGGTCACACTCCAACACTCAGACATTATTACAGATAACCAGGGGCACACTCCAACACTCAGACATTATTACAGATAACCAGGGGCACACTCCAACACTCAGACATTATTACAGATAGCCAGGGGCACACTCCAACACTCAGACATCATTACAGATAGCCAGGGGCACACTCCAACACTCAGACATTATTACAGATAACCAGGGGCACACTCCAACACTCAGACATTATTACAGATAGCCAGGGGCACACTCCAACACTCAGACATTATTACAGATAGCCAGGAGCACACTCCAACACTCAGACATTATTACAGATAGCCAGGTGCACACTCCAACACTCAGACATCATTACAGATAGCCAGGGGCACACTCCAACACTCAGACATTATTACAGATAGCCAGGTGCACACTCCAACACTCAGACATTATTACAGATAGCCAGGTGCACACTCCAACACTCAGACATTATTACAGATAACCAGGGTCACACTCCAACACTCAGACATTATTACAGATAACCAGGGGCACACTCCAACACTCAGACATTATTACAGATAACCAGGGGCACACTCCAACACTCAGACATTATTACAGATAGCCAGGGGCACACTCCAACACTCAGACATCATTACAGATAGCCAGGGGCACACTCCAACACTCAGACATTATTACAGATAACCAGGGGCACACTCCAACACTCAGACATTATTACAGATAGCCAGGGGCACACTCCAACACTCAGACATTATTACAGATAGCCAGGGGCACACTCCAACACTCAGACATTATTACAGATAGCCAGGGGCACACTCCAACACTCAGACATCATTACAGATAGCCAGGGGCACACTCCAACACTCAGACATTATTACAGATAACCAGGGGCACACTCCAACACTCAGACATCATTACAGATAGCCAGGGGCAGACTCCAACACTCAGACATTATTACAGATAGCCAGGGGCACACTCCAACACTCAGACATTATTACAGATAGTCAGGGGCACACTCCAACACTCAGACATTATTACAGATAGTCAGGGGCACACTCCAACACTCAGACATTATTACAGATAGCCTGGGGCACACTCCAACACTCAGACATTATTACAGATAGCCTGGGGCACACTCCAACACTCAGACATTATTACAGATAGCCTGGGGCACACTCCAACACTCAGACATTATTTACAAAAGATGCATTTGTGTTTAGTGAGTCCGCCAGATCAGAGGCAGTAGGGATGACCACGTGTTTAGTGAGTCCGCCAGATCAGAGGCAGTAGGGATGACCATGTGTTTAGTGAGTCCGCCAGATCAGAGGCAGTAGGGATGACCATGTGTTTAGTGAGTCCGCCAGATCAGAGGCAGTAGGGATGACCATGTGTTTAGTGAGTCCGCCAGATCAGAGGCAGTAGGGATGACCATGTGTTTAGTGAGTCCGCCAGATCAGAGGCAGTAGGGATGACCATGTGTTTAGTGAGTCCGCCAGATCAGAGGCAGTAGGGATGACCATGTGTTTAGTGAGTCCGTCAGATCAGAGGCAGAAGGGAGGACCATGTGTTGTCTTGATAAGTGTGTGAATTGGACCATTTTCCTGTCCTGCTAACCATTCAAAATGTACTGTGTACTTTTGGGTGTAAGGTCAAATGTATGGAGTAAAAAATACATTGTTTTCTTTAGGAATGTAGTGAAGTAAAAGTAAAAGTAGTCAAAAATATAAATAGTAAAGTACAGATTAGAGGTCGACCGATTAATCAGCATGGCCGATTAATTAGGGCCGATTTTAAGTTTTCATAACAATCGATAGTCGGCATTTTTGGACGCCGATTATGGCCGATTACATTGCACTCCATGAGGAGACTGCGTGGCAAGCTTGACCACCTGTTACGCGAGTGCAGCAAGGAGCCAAGGTAAGTTGCTAGCTAGCATTAAACTTATCTTATAAAAAATAATACATCTTAACATAATCACTAGTTAACTAGACATGGTTGATGATATTACTAGTTTAACTACTGCCTGGTAATTTATCATCGAATCACAGCCTACTTCGCCAAACGGGTGATTTAACAAGCGCATTCGCAAAAAAAGCAGTGTCGTTGCACCAATGTGTACCTAACTATAAACATCAATGCCTTTCTTAAAATCAATACACAAGTATATATTTTTAAACCTGCATATTTAGTTAAAATAAATTCATGTTAGCAGGCAATATTAACTAGGGAAATATTAACTACGGAACGGTTCCGTATTTCACTGAAAGAATAAACGTTTTGTTTTCGAAATGATAGTTTCTGGATTTTATCATATTAATGACCTAAGGCTCCTATTTCTGTGTGTTTATTATATTATAATTAAGTCTATGATTTGATATTTGATAGAGCAATCTGACTGAGCGGTGGTAGGCAGTAGCAGGCTCGTAAGCATTCATTCAAACAGCACTTTCCTGCGTTTGCCAGCAGCTCTTCGCAATGCTAGAAGCACAGCTCTGTTTATGACTTCAAGCCTATCAACTCCCGAGATTAGGCTAGCAACACTATAGTGCCTATAAGAACATCCAATAGTCAAAGGTATATGAAATACAAATGGTATAGAGAGAAATAGTCCTATAATTCCTATAATAACTACAACCTAAAACTTCTTAACTGGGAATATTGAAGACACATGTTAAAAGGAAACACCAGCTTTCATATGTTCTCATGTTCTGGGCAAGGAATTTAAACGTTAGCTTTTTTACATGGCACATATTGCACTTTTACTTTCTTCTCCAACACTGTGTTTTTGCATTATTTAAACCAAATTGAACGTTTCATTATTTATTTGAGACTAAATTGATTTTTATTATGTATTATATTAAGTTAAAATAAAAGTGTTCAGTCAGTATTATTGTAATTGTCAATTGTCTGTATCTGTATCGGTATCGGCGTTGAAAAATCATAATCGGTCGACCTCTAGTACAGATATCCCAAAAAACTACTTAAGTAGTACTTTAAAGTATTTTTACTAAAGGTACTTTACACCACTGGTGAGTGGTGGGGTCAATAAACCAGAATTGGAAGGTCCTCCATCATCGTTTTAATTTCCAGTTTGGGAAAATGTTGGCTTCCCAGTAAATTACAACGGCGTTGGACAGAGAGTTGTTGATAAAACATTAACAGTATGATGCTACGCTCAACGAGAATAGCCTATGCAGCTGTCAACACCTCAAATATGTTGACAATTTTACACTGATATCACCTCTGTATACCGGAGCAAGACGGAAACAACACAACATCGTCTCCCCTCTGTAGTCAAGCAGACCTTGGCATCTGATTTAGAAAGAAATTACAAAAGCGATAGGTAGGCTATGTTTATATTTCTTACAGTCTTTGGTTTATACCTGCGGATATGCACCCATTCACGGTGATTAAGAAATGGGAGTTTCAGTAGTGGTTTTAGCACCTCGTGGAAATGCTCAAGCCACGTTACGAACTTCCCTCTTGCGCCCATTTTAGCAATCAGGTAGTACCCTCTCTATATAAGCCAACCAAAGCCAAAGTTTTCAAATGAATTGGCCAATGCACCCTGTGTTGCCCTTACTTAACAGTGACAGCCCATCACATTACCCCAGAGTAGGAGATGTACCGTGCTACAAACGCACATCTGGCAGTGAAGGAGGCAGTGTCATGGTGCGTTCATAACCAAGTGGGAATTTATCACATACAACTGGGAAAAATCCACTTGAACAGCCCTCAAAACTGATAATTACTAGTGGGAAACTCGTCTATCAGCCTGAACACCCACTTCTCCCACATGATGACCTCTGACGTCACCTACTAAGGAAATGGCCTCTGTAACAACAGCATTTTTGGCAGTTAAATGCAACAGCAAAACATTATTTATAAAATATATCTATTAATGTAGTTTTTGAAATCGGTAATTTGTTTGCAAGCATGATAGCTTTACTTGTAGTTTATGGTTGACACAGCTTGTTGGTCATTATCCAATCGGCTTTTCTCAACGAGTTCAAATCACATGAATGCATCCAACTGGTATTTATGACTTCACAACTGGTAAATTCCCACCTCCCACATGGTTACAAATGCAGCATCAGAGTGGAAACTTGAGAGGCCCAACATAACAATCCGATCACAACAGACAATGCAAGAAACATTATGAATGCTGAACATTGTGAATGGCATTTCATTTTCCCACTGTACCGAAACTGATCCGAACTGTGACCCCAAAAACCGCAATACGTACCGAACAGTGGGTTTGGTGAACCGTGGGTTTGGTGAACCGTGGGTTTGGTGAACCGTGGGTTTGGTGAACCGTTAGCTATTGTGCCTTCAGAAAGTATTTTTTCCCCATTATGTTGTGTTATAGCCTGAATTAAACATTTATTAAATTGAGATTTTTGTCACTGGCTTACACACAATACCCCATAACATCAAATTAATACAAAATGAAAAGATGAAATGTCTTGAGTCAATAAGTATTCAACCCCTTTATTATGGCAAGCCTAAATAAGTTCAGGGGTAATTTTTCTGTACGGTCCCTCAGTTGAGCAGAGAATTTCAAACAAAGATTCAAGAATCAAAGGGCACCTATTGGTAGATGGGTAAAAAAAAAAAAAAAAAAAAAAAACGACATTGAATATCCCTTTGAGCATGGTGAAGTTATTAATTATACTTTGGATGGTATATCAATAGACCTATCACGTTTTAGGGAAGATCCATATGCAGACAGTGTCGAAGTAACACAAGTTTATTACTAGAACAGAGGTCAGGCAAAACGACAGGTCAAGGGCAGGCAGAGTTCGGTAATCCAGATCAGAGTCCAAAAGGTACAGAACGGCAGGCAGTCTCAGGGTCAGGGCAGGCAGAGGTTAATAATCCAGTGTGGTGTGACAAGGTACAGAACGGCAGGCAGGCTCAGGGTCAGGGCAGGCTGAATGGTCAAAACCGGGAAAACTAGAAAACAGGAACTAGAAACAGATAGGAGCAAGGGGGAAAACACTGGTAGGCTTGACGAAAAAAAACGAACTGGCAACAGACAAACCGAGAACACAGGTATTAATACACTGGGGATAATGCGGAAGATGGGTGACACCTGGAGGGGGTGGAGACAAGCACAAAGACAGGTGAAACAGATCAGGGTGTGACAACACCCAGTCACAACAAAGATCCTTCCTAACTCCGTTGCCGGAAAGGAAGGAACCCGCTCAGGGATTTCAGCATGAGGCCAGTGGGGACTTTAAAACAGTTACAGAGTTTAATAGCTGTGATAGGAGAAAACTGAGGATGGATCAACAACATTGTAGTTACTCCACAATACTAACTGACAGAGTGAAATTGACAGAGTGAAAAGAAGGAAGCCTGTACAGAATACAAATATTCAAAAACATGCATTCTATTTGCAACAAGACACTAAAGTAATACTGCCCAAAAAAATGGCTAAAATGTTTGAGGCAAATCCAATACAACACATTACTGAGTACCACTCTACATATTTTCAAGCAGAAGTGGTGGCTGCATCAATCGTTAAGGACTGGGAGTTTTTCTCTATAAAAAATAAATGGAATGGAGCTAAGCACAGGTAAAATCCGAGAGGGAAACCTGGTTCAGTCTGCTTTCCACCAGACACGGAGATTAATTCACCTTTCAGCAGGACAATAACCTAAAGCACAAGGCCAAATCTACACTGGAGTTGTTTACCAAGAAGACAGTGAATGTGGCGGAGTTACAGTTCAGACTTAAATCTACTTGAAAATCAAGACCTGAAAATGGTTGTCTAGCAATGATCAACAACCAATTTAACAAAGCTTGGAAGAATTATGAAAAGATAAATCGGCAAATGTTGCACAATCCAGGTGTGGAAAGCTCTTAGATACTTACCCAGAAAGGCTCACAGCTGTAATTTCTGGCAAAAATACTTCTTCAAAGTATTGACTTAGGGGTGTGAATACTTATGTACATGAGATATTTATGTATTTCATTTTAAATACATTTGCAAAAATTTCTAAAAACATGTTATCACTTTGCCATTATGGGGTCTTGTGTGTAGGTAGGTGAGGAAAAAATGATTTAATACATTTTTAATAAGTCAAGGGATATGAACACTTTCGGAAGGCAATATGAAGACATCTTCAGTTCACACAAGAATCAGTTACATCACACAGTCTAAGTGATCTGTTTTTGTGCTCGAGGCACTTAAGCTGATCCCTTTGGGTACATACTAACCCTGACCTAGGAACAGTGCTTATGTGAGGGATTGAATGAGCTGGGGTGAAAATACAGTCGGGTAGAAAACACTAGATGTATACTATAGAGAAATGACAATGACAGATCTCTCAGTAGGAGGAAGAGGAATAGCTCCAGAGAAGTGGAGCTCCATGACAGAGATGGAGGCAGGGAGTGCCTGCGGCATGCCTGTAGCACTGTAATGAAGTTTGTGGCTCGTGTGCCCATGCTGGGCCGATGGGCCAGACTCTCCCAGACTCGACGGGGGACGTTCATCTGAATATTCTTTCCCCACATGTAGCTACCCAATTAACACCAAGCACTTTACCCTGCCGAGTCCCAGGAAGGCTCAGCCAGCATCATGGAGCTTGGCAAACTGGCACCAAATGACCAAACAGCCTTTGATTTATGGACTTAATACTGTAGTGTACTACACCAAGGCAGGGTATTGTATTTCATACAGAAAAAATCAGAAATCTAATATTTTCCTCTTTCTTTCTCGTAAAAGTATTCACCTCTCTCTCTTTTCTACGGTTGTACAGACTCTTTTGTCATGCAGCTTTGGAAGGTTAAGAGGGTTCCGGAATGCTACTGGCTTTTCAAGGTCCAGTGGCGATTTTAGCATGTAAATCTTGGTGGGGCAAAAATAAAAATGTAGGATGCATGTCAGCAAAGCCACTACATGATATAACACTAAACAATACATTAATTGCACTATAACGGGGACAAGCGGTGCCCAAAAACTGTTAGGGCCTACATAACGCTGTGCCAACAGCAGTCCCAACACCTTAGCACTGCTACACCTGGCTTTCAGCGGAGCCTTCTCTGTCAGCGAAACAGTTCATTCAGCCTCATTTACTGCCTTTTAAAAAAACATAGCTGATATGGCAGACTTGCTTAAACTGACAATTGAGATGTAAAAATTATGGCATAAGGGGACGACAAGCAGATAAGAGGCCATCCGTAATTTCGATTAAGACATAAATTAGCAAGCGACGACGGACATAGTCAATATAACTATTTGTTCAGCACTTTTGAAATGTACAGTGACAGAATTCAGAACATGGGCCGTTCTTACAGTGTACTCCCTACACACGTCAGAACCGTAGGATACATAAAGGGGCCATATAAACAGACAATGAAAGCTTTTACAATATTCGATGATTACATTTCTCTAAAACAGGTTATAGGCTATTTGTGCACCACCAAGTTAGAACAGTGGGTGAAATTAAGAGGTGAAAATAGACCAAATTATTAGGGTGAGGCACATTGAACTCCGTTTGGGTCTTTGCGTGTCAAAAATCAAAAAAGATACACGTCATATAGCACTATTTGACGCATTAAATAAGCTTTCAATTTGACACGTCAAATAACACAATTCTATTATAGAATGTGGTGTGTGCTAAATTTGCACGTGCAAGCCAAGCACCACAACTACTAACGTTATGTGTTTACAATACCGCGTTGGTGAAAATAGACCAAATTATTAGGGTGAGGCACATGGGCTACTAACAGCTTACTACACAACATACACTTAGTATTATGTTCTTAGCTACAGTAAACATTTCTCCCTTGCATATTACATCATTTATGCAGCAGCATACAAGACATTTTTGGACTCACCTTCTGAAGGAGGCGCAGCGGTCCTTTGTGGGAAAAAACACAGCCACTCCATTGAATAGCAGGCTAACGTTAGTAGTTTCTTTGCAACGCTTGCAGTTAGCCACTGATTCCTTCCAAACAACTCATTGTTGAATTATTGTGTAATCTTTATGTACAAGGGCCGATGAGCACCGATACGTTATATCTATAATTTCTCTTCATTATTTCTCTTCATATGACAAGGATTAAAAAGGATTTGCCAGTAGAATGTCGACTTGATGACAACTGATGATGTCTGCTAGCTAAGACTTTGAAAGTCCATTCAAAGCTACTGTAGATATAACGTTATTTGATGTCATTCTATCTGTGGCCAATGACCTTGAGCCTTCTTGGATGGGCACTTCTAATATAACTCTATGGCAGAACCCAAGGGGCTAACATTTTCGAGCTCTAAGCTTAGAATTGGGGATGACGTACTGTCCCATGAGTGACAGAAAACTGATTCAATCATGACAGAAAACTTAGCCAGTCCGGCTCAATGCTTTGTATTTTTTGCTGGCTATCCCCACTACCACAGCAAGCACTGAGCTAGGCTGAAACACCTGCATTTTGGAGCTGTCTTACTCAATAAAGCAAAAAAGAGACCATGTTTGTATGCAGCTTTATTAACTCAATTACAATTTTTTTTGTTACATTGTTTACAAACTGATATGTGACACGTATTAATGCCAAAATACCAAGCACAACAAGCAAGCCCCCCCCCCAAAAAACATGTTTTTTATATTTTTTATTATATACGTTTTTTACCTAAAAGTGTGGTGCTCAAAACAGGGGGCTCTGCCCCTGCCTGTCCTGAATGACGGGTCGCCGTTGCTAAGGTCATGGACCACGAAAAGATGTACAGCAACATTCATCCTGTTAAAGCCCATGGATTACGAGCAAATTACCGTGTGTTGTGCTGGCTGGTGTTACTCTGAATGATTTGTGTGTCCACTTGGCAGTTTATTTACAAACACCGTAATCATCTCATTAAAAGCTACTTGGTGCTCATCAGAAGACACTGCCTTAGCCCCAATGTGCTCCCATTAAACCTCTGCATTCAAAACATATTTTGCTAAGCACCAGAGTGGTAGAACTAAGCCGTTTTAACCAAGCAGACAAATGGTATACTGTAGTTTGCATTTATGGTGCAACTATAACCCAATATCATTTTGGAGCTTTAGGAGGAAAATGATATTTACTGTAACAGAAATAAGACTGATCGTATCCCAAATGGAACATGATTAACATTCATAAAATGGAAGGGTTGTATAATATTAACACAAGGTTATTTTAGGACTGCGTAGTTAAATTGCAACTTGCTCAGAGGAAAGATAAAATGTTACATTTTCCCAGTGCTACATTATGCATGTGCCCTTTTAGAGATGGGGAAATGTATATATTCTATTTCTTCCTATTTTATTACGTTAATGACATTTACAGAGTAATATTAGTTTTTGAGTGGGGAAAATAAGTTATGAATATCAACCTTATTGATTGGATTTGTTGTGCCTTATGAACTTTTCACTGGCTATTATTGTCCCTGGTTCACTAAGAGTCATTTTAATACATTTAACTCTGAGATGTAAGATGTTTGTGTTATTGATCATACTGAGAACACTGTCAATCTCACTATGAATATGTTCTTGGGATTTTCTAGCTGCATATTCAACACATGTTGGTTGTAGCTACAGTGTATTACTTTATCCCCTAAATATTTTTTATACGTTTAAACAAATACATATCAACGTTAAGAAGGTACACAAATAAATGATTGCATGCGGTAGGCACTATTCATTAGTTTTTGCATCAGAGGAAGTGGTAATTCAATTAGTTTTTGCAACAGAGGAAGTGGTACATGAGAGTACCTCTTGTAAGACAGTGTGTACACAATAACCTCATGATAGAGAACCTGCCAGCCTAATTCGTTTGTGTGGAGCCGGAGTCAGAGGATCAGGTTAAAATATTGGTGGTACAGTAGGCTTATTAAGTTAGTAGTAGAAGACTGGTGGTAGAACTGGTAGAAGACTGGTGGTAGAACTGGTAGAAGACTGGTGGTAGAACTGGTAGAAGACTGGTGGTAGAACTGGTAGAAGACTGGTGGTAGAACTGGTAGAAGACTGGTGGTAGAACTGGTAGAAGACTGGTAGAAGACTGGATCTAGATATGTATTTCCAAAATATAGAAATGGTGAAAAATAATGAAAATAGTTCATGACAAAAAAATACTTAACTATTACCTCAACTGAAGGACAAAGGCAAAAGTGCCTCAAACAGGCTAAACACCCATAACCTCAAGCATCTGAGTATGGTATAGCTAAACTAACAGCATGTTACCAAGACAATGATCTATACCTGAATGAGGAGAAAGTGACTAAATGTCTATTACAGCAACGGACAGAAGTTACATTTCGTAGCAGGTTAAGAGAACTTTCTAAAATTCTCACGACGCGACAAAAAACATGCAACTTTTTTACAATAGCTTCACACCATCTAGCCACAATGATGCTAAAAGGACATGCCCTAACCTATTATTAGCGTTTCTGATAAACAATGAAAACACCCCCACAGCAGGAGAACCCAAACACAGAGAGGTGGACAACCTGTGTCTGATGTTGCGTTCATAACATTTAGTAAATTCGTTAATACCAGCATACCACTGGGGGAAAACGTGTTGCTCCCAGTTTACAAGTAGTATTACCTGAGTTCCCCACTTGTAATGAACGGAGCATGAAGCCCTGAACTGACCTGGGCGTGCTCCCCTTGGAGCCAGTTCAACACAGCAATGGTGAGTAGAACATGTTGGCGATTGGAACAAAGAAATTAAACAATTTCAACAACAATTAAAGGTTGTGTATGTAACCAGATTCTGCTGTTTATACATACTGTTTAAAGGAACTAGTGATAGCATAGTTAGGGAAATGTCCATGTGACAATAGCTCTCAGGCACAAATCCCATATACCTACCTACATGTCAAATAAAATAAAATATAATTTTATTGGTCACATACACATTTAGCAGATGTTATTGCGCGTGTAGTGAAATGCTTGTGTTTCTAGCTCCAAAAGTGCAGTAATATCTAACAAGTAGTATCTAACAATTTCACAACATTACACACATTTAAAGTATGTTAAAAGGGTACAAAAATCTACAAAAAGGAACTACTACTGTATATTCATGAGCTAGCTACTCCAATGTTTTTGCATCAAAAAGAGTACTGAGAGCACCTCTTGTAGACAGTGTGGACTGTGTATGCTAAAATAGGTGCCTTACCTAGGCTCCCTGCCTCAGAGTTTATACAGTAACCTCACCAAAAACAGCCTTGTTTCAACTAGTGGTGTTGACTCCCCACTCATCATTTTCCAGCCACACCTACCCTGAGTAATTACCTTTACACGCACAGAACAGCCTCGTCCAGCCAGGGGGCTGGCTGCGGCACAGAATACAAATGGCCCATAAAAATGCCTTCAACTGCCAATTAGTCAAGCAAGATATGTACTGAGCTTGCTATTAATAACCTATTACCACAAGCCGGACAAAGATGGCACAGCCTAATGAGCATTTGATTGTCATATTTGTCTTGAATGCTGTTAAAGATTACAAATGTCAGAGGGCAAACATTGTCAGTAGTCTCTTCTGATTTCTTGCTGAAGTTTGTATTATGGGGAGTTTTTCCCCCATCCGTTCCCAAAGTATAGAAGGACAGTGGGGTGTGAAGGCAATCCTCTCTGCTACAGGGTCGAGTGTTTGGGTCAAGGCCATGGCCAAGGTTTAGTGGCTGTCAGGCGGCAATGATAGAAAGGTCAGCCCAAGCAGAGCTCAGGGCAGAACAGACGGGTTCATATCAAGGTTATAGTGTGCTTTATGCTACACAGCAAAACACTACTAGGCTGTGATGAACTGCAGCCTTATACTAGGACACAGATGCAAAATAACAGTATTCATCATTGTGCTACTGTTATATTACTACTGAGTAATGCTAATGGTAAATAAAAAAATAACTGCCTCTGTAGCTCTGGGGATAAAATACATTGTTCGCCACATGATTTCTGTCATTGTGTTTCATAGCAGTCCATCAGATTCTGCTGTAAATTAAAGTTATCTCTCAATCTGTTCCTATAAGGGCTCCTCCTCCCCTGTGTCTATAAAGCAGCTCAATCTTCTAACACCACCACCCAGCAGCAACCCCTTAGAACAAGGACACGCTGATTAAAGACACTAATATCCAAATAATTACTTTTTACTTGATTTATATATTTTTCGCACAGTACTGGGACACAACATTAGCAATGTGTGAGGTAAAATCATTGTTCTAAGTCTTTATTCTGTCTCCACTTCCTCCAGATTGGTCTTGCATTTTGGATCCAATGACTGAATGAGCTTGGTTCAGTGTTGCCAGGCATGGAGCAGATGGATTGTAAGCCTTACCAGTCGTTGTCCAAGGCCCGGAATGAGATGGAGCTCGCCTACACCAGCTCCTCAGACGAAAGCGAGGACGGCAGGAACCTTTGCAAATCCTACACATCCCGAGAGACCCTGCCCGACTACGGCCAGGAGATGAGACTAAACTACAACAGCCACAGAGCCAAGCGGAAAACAGTGGAGGAACACACTGGAGGTGTGCTATAACCACACACCACAAACTAGTTTAGCCAGTCACAATGAGATTGTTAAATAGTAATTCAATTGAAATAGTAATTTGTTTTGATTGGTAACTGTGCTGGGGGCATTTATACGGTAAATACCCGTTCCATTTTGTAGTTATTGATAAACGCACAGGTTCCAGGTTAATCCGTTTTCCCTGCACAGGTTATGGTCAGTTATGATGTCAAAGTGGCAGAGAGGTTGCAGGGGGAGACAGGCAAATGCAGTGTGATTGTATGCATGGTAAGACTTATCATGACATTGCAGCTAGCCAAATGAATTTTATAATCTCATGTCCCCGTATCCACATATCCCCTGGTAAATGTATGAAAACTCTACTCTGCTGGTACCTGCAGTGACTATGGAAGGATTGCATGCTAATGTGGAAGGTAGACTCGGTTGAATGTTGTTGTGAAAAATGTGAATAACAGAGGTAATGCAGTTATTCCATAAATTGTTTCCTAGTCTAGCTAGTCACACATAGGAGCTTTTTAACACCTTAGGGCTGTGTTGGGGTTTGGGGGGTGGGATGGGATAGGATAGGGATGGGGGGAGTGTATAATTATGTTTGAATTGACTTTTTCTCTGTACAATATAACACAATCACACCTCTATTCTAACCACTCTAAACAATGATTGTTAGGAAATGAGAATAGGAAATGAGTGTTACAGGGAAAACACAAAACTCACTTATCGAATTATGAGTGGTTTTAGTGGTGATGTTTCTACTCAGTTTTTCATTGCACAGTCTATATTGTTATCTACCTTATTCACTGAACACATAGTGCAGTATGCCATCACTGTCTCTTGAAGGTTCCTCATACAAAAATGTCACACGATCTGGTCTGCTTCAGGAAGACATAAAATACCACTATGGAGGTTATTTCAGGTCCCATCTAAACCACTGGTTGACTATTTACCTTTCACAATATACAGTTGAAGTCATTAAAGCTCGTTTTTCAACCACTCCACAAATTTCTTGTTAACAAACTATAGTTTTGGCAAGTCGGTTAGGACATCTACTTTGTGCATGACACAAGTAATTTTTCCAACAATTGTTTACAGACAGATTATTTCACTTATAATTCACTGTATCACAATTCCAGTGGGTCAGAAGTTTACATACACTAAGTTGACTGTGCCTTTAAACAGCTTGGAAAATTCCAGAAAATGATGGCATGGCTTTAGAGGCTTCTGATAGGCTACTTGACATCATTTGAGTCAATTGGAGGGGTACCTGTGGATGTATTTCAAGGCCTACTTTCAAACTCAGTGCCTCTTTGCTTGACATCATGGGAGAATCAACAGAAATCAGCCAAATCAGCCAAAAATTGTAGACCTCCACAAGTTTGGTTCATCCATGGGAGCAATTTCCAAACACCTGAAGGTGTCACATTCATCTGTACAAACAATAGTGCGCAAGTATAAACACCATGGGACCACGCAGCCGCCATACCGCTCAGGAAGGAGATGCATTCTGTCTCCTAGAGATGAACGTACTTTGGTGCGAAAAGTGCAAATCAATCCCAGAACAACAGTAAAGGACCTTGTGAAGATGGTGGAGGAAACAGGTACAAAAGTATCTATATCCACAGTAAAACGAGTCCTATATCGACTTAACCTGAAAGGCCGCTCAGCAAGGAAGAAGCCCCTGCTCCAAAACCGCCATAAAAAAGCCAGAATATGGTTTGCAACTGCACATGGGGACAAAGATGGTACTTTTTGGAGAAATGTCTTCTGGTCTGATGAAACAAAAACAGAACTGTTTGGCCATAATGACCATCGTTATGTTTGGAGGAAAAAGGGGGAGGCTTGCAAGCTGAAGAACACCATCCCAACCGTGAAGCACAGAGGTGGCAGCATCATGTTGTGGGGGTGCTTTGCTGCAACAGGAACTGGTGCACTTCACAAAATAGATGGCATCATGAGGGAGGAAAATTGTGTGGCTATATTGAAGCAACATCTCAAGACATCAGTCAGGAAGTTAAAGCTTGGTCGCAAATGGGTCTTCCAAATGGACAATGACCCCAAGCATACTTCCAAAGTTGTGGCAAAATGGCTTAAGGACAACGAAGTCAAGGTATTGGAGTGGCCATCACAAAGCCCTGACCTCAATCCCATAGAACATTTGTGGCCAGAACTGAAACGGTGTGTGCGAGCAAGGAGGGCTACAAACCTGACTCAGTTACACCAGCTCTGTCAGGAGGAATGTGCCAAAAATTCATCCAACTTATTGTGGGAAGCTTGTGGAAGGCTACCAGAAATGTTTGACCCAAGTTAAACAATTTAAAGGCATTGCTACCAAATAGTAATTGACTGTATGTAAACTTCTGACCCACTGGGAATGTGATAAAATAAATAAAAGCTGAAATACATCATTATCTCTACTATTATTCTGACATTTCACATTCTTAAAATAAAGTGGTGATCCTAACTAACCTAAGACAGGGAATTTTTACTTGGATTGAATGTCAGGAATTGTGAAAAACTAAGTTGAAATGTATTTGGCTAAGGTGTATGTAAACTTCCGACAAGCACTTGTAAGATTGGGGGAACAACACAATCACAAACTGCAGTGTCATTGTAAACAGATGATTTCTAGGAGCTACTGTAAGGTTTCCTCACTACAGTTGTAGTTTATGATGTCAATTCTACATAGGACCTATATGAAAGATATTTGTAAGGTTATTGGGCGTAAGTATGTACAGGCACAGAACATGGACGTAAATAGAAGATTATGACATTATCTTAATAGTGATAGTACATCTGTACCGCAGTAGTTAAACTTTGATCAGTGTTGCTGTTTTCATTGTTTTACATGGAAATTCTTCTAACCATATTCTGTCTCTTTATGCAGTCCTGGAATAATTGCTGTTCTGAAATATTGTTGACATGACATATTCCTTGATCATTGTACGTTAATTTGAGTCATTTGAAGGTAAGAATTGAAGAACAAAGTTATGCTGAAAATGTCTTCAGTGTTATGACTATAATTTCTATAATAATAATTTATATGAGGATAATTTCTTATAATGCCTATCAGTAATTGATCATCTGATGATTAGAGTAGGTATTTCTATGTCAAATGATGATTTACACTTTCTAAAGATATAACACTATAACACTATTATTTCACATATAGTATAGTGTATTTGAAGGCAAAATGTGCATATGAATAACACCTGATCAGCATCTCCCTCACATTGATATGATTAACAGTGCTATATTTCTAATCACATAATCATTTATATACTGTATTATCTTATTTTCCTTAGATTTACCTTAAAACTTATGCGAGTGATGGAAGATACATATTCTTGTCTTAACTGCAAATGTGAGCTTAAATCGGCTTTCAGCTCCCATGTATTACGGTATTCAAATGATACACCGAACAAAACATTTTGTTCTGGTTACCTTGGAAACTGCATAAAATGAACAAATGACATTTGCTTGGAGCAGCATCTTTTTCAACCTGAACAGATTGATTGCAAAACAGTATGCACATGATTTCAGCCCCTATCGTGGAGAGGACAACATTATCAGGAGTGATTGGGAAAAAATCGATACAGTTACATATCGCAATATTTAGGATGATATTATATTGATACTTTGACACCAAAGATCGATTTTTAATAAAATACAATACATACTGCATACAGTGAGCTCAATGTATTGGGACAGTGACATTTTTGGGGGGGGGGCTCTGTACTCCAGCACTTTGGATTTGAAATTATACAATGAGTATGAGGTTAAAGTGCAGACTGTCAGCTTGAATTTGAGGGTAGCATCCACGTTAATGTAGAAGTGTTTAGAAACATATTTTATTATTTTTTTGTATTTTAACCCAATTTTTGTATTTTCTTCCCAATTACGATCTTGTCTCATGTCTGCAACTCCCCAACGGGCTCGGAGAGGTGAAGGTCGAGTCATGCATATTCCTCCGAAATATGACCCGCCAAACCGCACACCCACCCGCTTAACCCAGAAGCCAGCCGCACCAACGTGTCAGGAAACACCGCTCAACTGACGACCGAAGTCAGTCTGCAGGCGCCCGGCCCGCCACAAGGAGTCGCTAGAGCGCGATGAGCCCCCGGCCAAACCCTCCCATAACCCGGACAATTGTGCGCCGCCCTATGTCTTACTTCAATTAGCCACGAAATCCCTAATTTGAAATCGAATGTTTTCTAGAAGCTGTGCGGTGCCATTTCCCCTGAATTTACCCATACGTGTGCTAGCTGCCAAGTAGACTTTCAGCCAATGAGCTTCAGCCCCTCGCCATTTGAGTGACAGCTAGCAAGACACACACACACACACACACACAGTAGAGCGAGAGAGAGAGAGCAATGACGTGGTTCACATCTGCACATTTGTGACAGTACGCAATTTTCAGGGACCACTTCTGGCTTGTGGGCGCTACCTTCCGAACTACTGGTGAAAAAGTATACAAAAGTACCAGAGAATATCTTTAAATAGTGAGTCAACATGTTTTCAGCACTTTTATTTCCATGACTGATCAGAACTTGGTTTTATTATGGCTCTCTCTTGTCTCTCTGCAGGAGACATATAGTGAGCAATATGTTTGGAACATAAAATCGCAATACATATAGAATGGTAAGAATCGCAATACATATCGTATCGGCACCTAAGTATCGTGATAATATTGTAACATGAGGTCCTGGCAATTCCCATCCCTAATTTTCAGTGCTCATTTGTGTCCATTTTTCGCTGTTGCCTCCATTTCGCGGCTGTGATTTTAAGGGGCAGGAGGTTGGAGAGAGGTATTCACTGACAAGAAATTGGTCAAGGACATGGGTTCCTGACTGGCGTAATTAGTGTAGAGATTATTACTTGAGAGTGAGGTCAGGCAAGTCACCTTGGTGAGGGATTCTCAAGAGCAGTTTAAAGAAAGACGACCCCTCTCCATATGCAAGCCGCACCGCCGTGTTGAGTACAGACCATGGCCTCAGACTGATATTACGGAGTCTAGTCACACAGGATTTTGATCTACGCCAGATTATTGTGCAGCCCAGACAAACCCATTGAAATTGTTGCTAAAACAATTTAACTAAAATGTTTTTTTTTAAATGATCAATAAATTAATTAAATACTTTTAAAAATCACTATACAGTATAACAGGCCTCGGTAATCTGCAATCATTTACTCTCAGTGCTCAGTTTATTAGGTACACCCACCTAGTACCGAGTCAGAACCCCCTTTTCCTCAGGAAACGGAAATGTTTCACAGTTGGTGTCAAGACACCTAAAGTGTGCCTGGATAGTTCCGCACACCATTATACCATCACCATCAGCCTGTACCGTTGACACCAGGCAGGATGGGGCCATGGACTCATGCTGCTTACGCCAAATCCTGACTCTGCCATCAGCATGACACAACAGGATCCGGGATTCGTCGGACCAGGAAATGTTTTTTGACTGCTCAATTGTCCAGTGTTGGTGATCGCGTGCCCACAGGAGCCGATTCTTCTTGTTTTTAGCTGATAGGAGTGGAACCCTGTTGGTCGTCTGCTGCAATAGCTCATCCGTGACAAGGACTGACGAGTTGTGCATTCTGAGATGCCGTTCTTCACACCACTGTTGTACTGTGCCGTTATTTGTCAGTTTGTGGCACACCTTTTAGGTTGTACAATTCTTGCCATTCTCCTTCGACCTCTCATCAACGAGCTGTTTTCACCCACAGGACTGAAGCTGACTGGATGCTTTTTGTTTTTTGCACCAGTCTTTGTATACCCTACACACTGTCGTGCGTGAAAAGCGCAGGACGCCGGCCATTTCTGATCATACCATGCTCAAAGTCGCTTAGGTCACTCGTTTTTCCCATTCTAACGTTCAATCGAACAGTAACTGAATGCCTTGATGCCTGTCTGCCTGCTTTATACAGCAAGTCACGGCCAAGTGACTCACTGTCTGTAGCAACAAACTATTTTCGTTAATGGGGTGGTGTACCTAAAAAACAGTCCACTGAGTGTATATCACACTTTTATCTAGTTTTGATAAGAAAATGTAATTAGATCATGTACAGTTAATGTTTGTGTGTAAGGGTAAAGTGACGGTACTCTGTTATATTTCATTCTTGTTTAGTTATGTGACCCAGTCTTTATCACAAATATCTCTAAGGTGAAGTCAATTCGCTCTCAGCAGTGTAAATGTTGATAAAGATTGATCCGCTACTGTTGGAAGTTATGATTTGACCAAACTGTGCAGAACAGATTAGGAATAAAATAGGATGCGTCATCCTCTTTGGAGTAAGTGAATTTATTGTTGAAAAGGATGTACATAGACACTTTTCACAGCTGGTATGTAAGTGCAAAACTGACGTGGAAGAAGTGTATCTAAGTTTCCCAGGTAAGTGCTTTGTTAAATATTTTGCTGCTCTTTCAAGTGAAAACAAAACTCGCCTAAATGTGTCCCTCCAACAATGACCTAGAAATCTGAAAGTGTTTTTAGTTTCCACGCTTGCGAGTTAAGATTAGTATTCTTAGTTCTGAATTATTTGAAGGATATCGTATTGTTTTCCGTCTTGAAAGGTAACTGGAGGAATCACTGTTCAGCCATCCCTGATCTGGAGGTGGTGAAAACAGATGGTGCTCCCAACGCCTCATTCTGTGAGAATACTCACAGCATCCACACACTTCCACAATGCCTCTCCAATTTCTGAACATCCAATGGAGAGAGAAAAAGAGATGTTAGTTTTTCTTCTATACTGAGTGGATCTATACTTATGAACTCTTGCTTAGACTTAAACTTTTCCCAAAAATGCTATGTTACCTTTTCCCCTGAGATTACATGGCACACATAGCCCTATGCTAACATGACCAGCATGATTATTTCCTGTAACAAATTCCACAACAGCCAAATAAAAAGGTTCACGTATTTGGATGTGATCAAACACTTTTTCATGAAATTGTTGTTAACAGATGTCAAAAAAACACGTTCTGCTAATCAAAGTTACTAAAATCACATGTTTGAGTGACTGGTCAAATAGCTCTCAGTGTAGTGAGCCTAGCACCTGACAATTTTTGCAGTTTGCAGTAAGTGTTCGAATCGCAGATTAGATGGTTTTTTTCTTCTTTGTAATGTAGAATTACATTTATTGTGTTACTTTGTTACTTTGTTAAGAATGCATTAAATAATAATCTTGTATTACATATATATGTACATTTAACTGTACAACATTGTTCATGCATTATTCAAATTATCTACTTTGTCACATATGTGTTATTTGAATCGAGGACCAGCAGGAGAAAGTTTTTTCTATAAATAAAACAAATGTCACGTAGGGGACTTGATCCCCTACAAAAAGTTTCCAAGCACACCGCATTGCCACCTGGCAATGATAACAAATTACAGTACATTACTGCAGTCTAACAATACCATGAGCCTATCTGAATTAGTTTTGATGATGTTCTATAAACATCCTATATATTTTTTCCCATAAAAGCACATGGATGTGTGTGAAATAGATAAGCAAAAACGTGGAGTTTTGTCATATATGAGAAATATTACTATTAGAAATATATTACTTTAGAATTGTGTCTAACGTTAGTAGCATCATGCAGGCTTGGGATGCATCATGCAGGCTTGGGCGGTTTCCAGATTTTCATACCTTTGTACCATCCTTGTGCCATCCCGGGGTACACAGTATTACCAGCATTGAACATAAGGGGTGCTATTTTCAAATGCAGAATACCCCACTGTAATCTGAAGGTTAGCAATGCATGTAAATTCCCATAGCGGATGCCAGCTAAATGCTAACAAGTGCATGCAAACATTGTATACGGTCTCTGACAAATTATTTGCAGGACAGACAGCTCATAAAGTTATACAAATAACAAAAAAATATTACTCACAGTTTTCTGCAAACACAAAACATTAGACAGAATGGTCTTAATCCAGGGTGGAATTCTCAGCTGTTACCAAGAGAAGAGAAGAAGAGAAGATTGATTTTGCAAGAAGCTAACCACTTTGATAACTAGCGACTAATACCCTTTACAGAACCCAATTCATACAGTCCCATTTTTACCACATTCTTGCACATTCAGGATAAGCATTTTATATCTCCCGTGCACTTATAGGCAAGTTTAGGAGCAGAGTTAGATGTGGGCTGATGTGGTTGGACGTCTATTTGAATAAATCCATTGAATATAAACCATCACAAAGAAATACATTTTTTATTTATTTTAGGCAGGTCCTAAGAAACATTGTAAGACTCAAGTTATTTTCAAAATAATATGGCATATTTTGAGTTTAATGATGTTACTGGTCTGGACAGCCTAAAGGCTACATGGGTGCGCCATGCACATGAAATCAATAGATATTTTGTTAATTAAACAGACAAAACCCTGATCACAGTCAACACACATATTTTATAGTAGGCTAAGAATGTAATGACATATAACAATATAACTTGCGTCACGGCAACGTGTGGAACTGCAAAATAATAGGCATACACTTGATTTAGGCTACATTATTGCATGCAAAATGTTTCTAATCAGTGATAGATGAGCAAACAAATAGATGAGCTATACAATCTCCACTTAGTTGCCCAGCCAGAGAAGTCACAAATAAACAGATAGAGACTCAGTAAAACAAAATGAATTGATTAAGACAAGTCGCAAGCTTTTGGTCGGCCTAGGCTACTAAGCGACTGCGAGTGAACAGCAAAATAATCCACTTGTTTGGCCTAAACTACAGTGTATTCGGCAAGTATTCAGACCCCTTGACTTTTCCCACATTTTGTTACTTTACAGCCTTATTCTAAAATGGATTATATATTTTAAAAAATTACTCATCAATCTACACACAATACCCCATAATGACAAAGGGAAAATAGGTTTTTAGAAATTTTAGCAAATGTATAAAAAAAAATGAAATACCTTATTTACATAAGTATTCAGACCCTTTGCTATGAGACATGAAATTGAGCTCAGGTGCATCCTGTCTCTACAACTTGAGTCCACCTGTGGTAAATTCAATTGATTGGACATGATTTGGAAAGGCACACACCTGTCTATATAAGGTCCCACAGTTGACAGTGTATGTCAGAGAAAAAACCAAGCCATGAGGTCGAAGGAATTGTCCGTAGAGCCCTGAGACAGGACTGTGTCGAGGAAAAGATCTGGGGAAAGGTACCAAAATATGTCTGCAGCATTGAAAGCCCCCAAGAACACAGTGGCCTCTATCATTCTTAAATGGAAGAAGTTTGGAACCACCAAGACTCTTCCAAGAGCTGGCCACCCGGCCAAACTGAGCAATCGGGGGAGAAGGGCCTTGGTCAGGGAGGTGACCAAGAACCCGATGGTCACTCTGACAGAGCTCCAGAGTTCCTTTGTGGAGATGGGAGAACCTTCCAGAAGGACAACCGTCTCAGCAGCACTCCACCAATCAGGCCTTTATGGTAGAGTGGCCAGACAGAAGCCACTCCTCAGTAAATGGCACATGACAGCCCTCTTTGAGTTTGCCAAAAGGTACCTAAAGACTCTCAGACCATGAGAAACAAGATTCTCTGGTCTGATGAAACAAAGATTGAACTCTTTGGCCTGAATGTCAAGCATCATGTCTGGAGTAATCCCGGGGAGATGTATTAAAAATGTGCAAAAATGTCAAAAAATATGTTTTTGTTTTGTCAATATGGGGTATTATGTGTAGATTGATGAGGGAAAAAAATCTGTTTAATCTATTTTAGAATAAGTCTAACTTTTAACAAAATGCAAATGCACTGTACATACACTAACATGCTGGCAAAATGTTCTGATTGTCGCTAATAAATGAGCCAACTAGACAAGATTATCATGAGCAGCACTCACCTCAATTTAGCTAACATTTCCACAGCCTAATTGTAGCCTAACCAATACCCAAACGGAGATTTAGTAAGAAAAAAAAATCTGTCATTGATTGATTTATCAAGACGAGTCCTCACGAAACGGTGCTGAAATAGTTGAAAGTTGACCACACGCAGGTAGGCTATTGCTTCAATTGTATTATAACAATTTGATCCCTTCAATTTCGTTAGCCTACTTTAGTAAAAATGTTCGTTATTCAGTGATATTTATTCCCACAGTAATTCTCTATGGATCCATCCAGTCGCGGTTAAGAAAACAGTGCATGTGGTGGGCTATGCAAAGAGATCGGTGAAGTGACATGCCTCAGTTTAGAACTGCCAGGAGGATAGTGGTAATGGGCACTGCTTAGCAACTATCAAGAGCTTAAGAGCGTAGTGCGTGCTATTGCCGCCTCAGCATTATGGCTACATTTCATACTAAGGCAGAACTTTACCGCAATCATTACTAGGGTCGGTTGGCGGAAATAAAAGTATCGGCTTTGTCACCAGCAATACCTTTCATGTATAAAAAAGAATTGGCAAAAAGTTGGCTGAATGCTGAAGTTGACAGGAAAATGTATTGGTTTAAAAAGTGTATAAGTTAGCAAACCAAATTCACAAGTGCAGAGTATTTAGCACGTTTTAGTCAGTTAACTTAATAGTTATTCTAAGATACAGTATATAGCAGGCAAATATGTAGTTGTGTGTTACTAGACTACCTGGTGCGTGCTGAAAAACACTGAGAGTGACTCACAAGGCTCCGGTCTCTCGTCGTTATGCACTTGTTAACGTTGCATTTTCAGATTTTTTTTTAACGTTTAAGCAAGAGTTCAATAAGTTTAGGAAAAAAGAAATAGTGCAAGCAAAGTTCAGGAGAGGATATGCCAGCAAAGTTCACTGAACTAATGTAAATATTGCTACAGAAAATGGAAGACAGAATGTTCCGGATTTAGCCTGGTCCCAGATCTGTTTGAGCTTTTGCCTACTCCATTGTCAAGCCAAACATAATTGTTATTGGTACGTTTGGCATGACAATTCCATAAGGAGTTGGCAAGAAAGCAGGAAAACAGACTGTCACCCAGGCTATACCAGATTATCCTGAAGTAAGGGATATGAAGACACAGTGTAGGTCAATGTACAGTACAACCCAGTATACTGATAAATGTACAGTACCATTCATAAGTTTGGACACACCTACTCATTCAAGGGTTTTTCTTTATTTTTACTATTTTCTACATTGTAGAATAATAGTGAAGACATCAAAACTATGAAAAAAACACAAATGGAATCATGTAGTAACCAAACAAGTGTTAAACAGATTCTTCAAAGTAGCCACCCTTTGCCTTCATGACAGCTTTGCACACTCTTGGCATTCTCTCAACCAACTTCATGAGGTAGTCACTTGCAATGCGTTTCAATTAACAGTTGTGCCTTGTTAAAAGTTAATTTGTCGAATTTCTTTCTTAATACGTTTGAGCCAATCACTTGTAGGGTGGTATACAGAAGATAGTACTATTTGGTAAAATACCATATTATAGCAAGAACAGCTCAATTAAGCAAAGAGAAATGACAGTCCATCATTCTTCAAGTGCAGTCGCAAAAACCATCAAGCACTATGATAAAACTGGCTCTCATGAGAACCGCCACAGGAAAGGAAGACCCAGAGTTACCTCTGCTGAAGAGGATAAGTTCATTAGAGTTACCAGCCTCAGAAATTGCAGCCCAAATAAATGCTTCACAGAGTTCAAGTAACAGACACATCTCAACATCAATTGTTCAGAGGAGACTGCGTGAATCAGGCCTTCATGTTTGAATTGCTGCAAAGAAAGCACTACTAAAGGACACCAATGAGAAGAAGAGACTTGCTTGGGGCAAGAAACACGAGCAATGGACATTAGACCAGTGGAAATCTGTCCTTTGGTCTGGTGAGTCCAAATTTGAGATTTGTGGTTCTAACCCCCGTGTCTTTGTGAGACGCAGAGTAGGTGAATGGATAACCTTCGCATGTGTACATCCAACCGTGAATCATGGAGGAGGAGGTGTGATGGTGTGGGAGTGCTTTGCTGGTGACACTGTCAGTGATTTATTTAGAATTCAAGGCACACTTAACCACCATGGCTACCACAGCATTCTGTAGCAATACGCCATCCCATCTGGCTTGCGCTTAGTGGGACTAGCATTTGTTTTTCAACAGGACAATGACCCAACACACCTCCAGGCTGTGTAAGGGCTTTTTCATCAAGAACGAGAGTGATGGAGTGCTGCATCAGATGACCTGGCCTCCACAATCACCCAACCTCAACCCAATTGAGATGGTTTGGGATGAGTTGGACCTCAGAGTGAAGGAAAAGCAGCCAACAAGTGCTCAGCATATGTGGGAACTCCTTCAAGACTGTTGGAAAAGCATTCCAGGTGAAGCTTGGTGAGAGAATTCCAAGAGTGTACAAAGCTGTCATCAAGGCAAAGGGTGGCTACTTTGAAGAATCTCACATTTAAAATGTATTTTTATGGTTACTACATGATTCCATATGTGTTATTTCATAGTTTTGATAGATTCACTATTATTCTGCAATGTAGAGAATAGTAAAAATACAGAAAAACCCTTGTCCAAACTTTTGACTGGTACTGTAGGTAGCAACGTGCAGTAGTAAAAGATCTCTATTCTAAAATAGCTCTGTTCCCCAAGATCTTTATGTAATCGTTACATTTCTCAGGAAAATGTGGACCTTACATTGTTTCAAAAATGATGCACTGATGTGCACTGACAACAATATGACATGTTGCACTCCAGAACAGCCTTTGCAGATTTTCTTTCAATGCTACCAGCTGCCTTTGAATTGATAGAGTATGACAACATGGGGGATACTGTAATACCTATAGAGTGTATTCTTTGAAAAGAAATCGGACTCTTAGAAACGATTTTTGTGTTGTAAGCACTTCCCCATGGGATATGTAAGTGAGCACCAAAAATATATATTTCCGCTGCCTTATTTGGGAGATCTTAGCACGAGAAAAACTCACTTTACTTCACAGCATCTCCTCCCTGAAACCATATGTCACTATGAATTATCTCATGTTTTTATTAGAATTGAAACAGTCTTTGTTTCTTATTTAGTTGGAATGTTCTTTAGATGGTTGTTCAAAGATTGATGTTTAAAGTTGAGCCATTTAGAGGTCTTTTGAATTTTAATGAATAGCCAAATGGTTGAAATAAAGACAAAAAGTATTACATTCTAAAGTATTATCTATTCTACTATTTGTATCATTCCACCAGTTATACAAGGTATTGTAGCTTACAAAGTAGTTTTCTCTTGGCTCTTGCTGTGCCTGCTTATTTAAAATGTTATGAGTTTAGTGTAGTGTATAATACTGTAGTGTATAATAGTTTGTTTTGATACATGATATTATGTAACACCATAAAACACTCACAGAGATATGAAAATAAATAAGTAAATATTGCTATTACAGTATGTGACTTGATTTTTTTTATTTCCTTCATCTCTCCTAGACCTGGAACAGCTAGCACGGCCCAGTTACCAGGCGGAACTGCGCTCTGCCCCCCAGCACGGCTACCCGCTGGGCATAGGCTCTGATGTGGAAACAGAGACGGAGGGTGGGCCCTCGCCCGACCACGCCCTCAGACTGTGGATGCAGGAGATCAAATCAGAGCACAGCTCCTGTCTGTCCAGCAGAGCCAACTCTGTCCTGTCGCTCACCGATACTGAGCAGGAGAGGAAGTCAGATGGAGAGAACGGTAAGACCACCCGGTCTGGGGAATTTAACAACAAGGGGTCACTTATGCCACTGTCTGTGTGTTCTTACCATTTAATCAAAATGTCCTAGACAAGTAGCTTGTTTTTAGTTTATGACCAGTTCTGTGCTGTACTGTACATAGTATTGAGCTTTGCTCAATAGGTACCTATAAATCTGACTCATTTCCATCACTTTGTCATGAAAATAATGAAAATGTGTCCAGCTGAAGTAAAGCTAAACACTTTCAGCCAAATGTATGTTGTCCACCAAATCTGTCCATGATGTCAACCCAAGAACTCCATAGGGACCACTACTGCAGGTGTTAGGTGTAACCTTTTGCAAGGTCCTTAAGGCATTGGGATCTACACTACTACAGTACGACAGTGTGTACTGCAGTCTGTGCTTTATTCACATCATCACAGAAAAGGTTGTTATTCTGAGAAGACATTATTGCTCCTGATCATTGCATGCTCCTTGGCAACAAGAGGAATAGAATGATTTTGGGGGTATGTATTTATCTAGGAGACCCAGGGATTCATTCAGCGGGTAATAAAAGCAAGCAAAGAGCAGGCTCAGTCTATTGATCGTCAAGAGAAGTGATATTTGTATCAGGGATGTCACGCTCTTAATTCAGTATGCACACTCTTCAGTGAGAGGCATACAGTTAGTGTGAAATTATCTTGTTGTTTGTGTGAGGCACCTTTTCCAGGGTCAAGTCTAATGAGAGAGAAAGGGGTGAGTCTGTAGCAGCCTCGTTTTTCTTGTTGAGGTCTATTCAGAATACCAAATGAGACAGCAGCGTTAGTTACCCATTTCAGGGCTTCAATATCTGTGAAAACTAAATCTACCTATTTGGATGAGAGCACACATCAATTTAATGATATGATTTCTATCATCTTGTTATGTTGAAGGTTTGTCTAAAATTGCTCTTGTATGAGATTCGTGCAGTATGTCATTTTGTGGGAACATTTGAAGAAATAGAGCATCACCAGAGAACATTATTAAAAAGCTGGTGCAGATTTTTATGTTTTTGAGGGTGCGAGCTGTGGACTGGAGGGGACTGTCCCCTGTGATGCAATGCTACTGCCATTCATATTTACTACTCAGCCTTCATATTAACTATTTATCCTGCTAGAAATGTGCATTTGTGAATATTATATATCTGTTGGGAGGCATGACCACATTAATCTCAGAGGTCGTTTGGAGACAATGTTGTCATTGTTGTTGCCTTATTATCTTTATCTGTGGAAGAATGTCCCTCAGCATTTATTTATTCTCTGTCAGAAGGATTATCTCTCTGGGGAATACAATTGCTGTGAGATGGCTGTGTTTGTAGCGGGAAAATGGTAGGCCTTGTCTCTCTCTTACCGTCCCTGTCTCCTGCTGATCTGTTAAGACTGACAGTCCAATGGAAAGGAAGAGCAGGCTGGTGTTTTGCACTGGCATGGCGCTGATGAGGGATGTGATCTGCAATTTTAATGAGCGTCAGCACAGAGGGAAGTTCAGAAGCAGTTTACCTCCCTCAGTAAATATCTTGGCTCCTCACTATTAAAGTATCTTATGCTATTCCTCCCCCATGTAGAAAAAAACATTATCACTATTTCTTAATGCAGTATTTATCAGTTTACTCTGAACTGAACTGACCGCAATACTCCCTTGGAAGAAACCAATTGCTCTTGTTATATTTTGACTACTTGCTGTCACAGTACTCTGTTCTCTCCTGGTATTTCACAGTTTATGTAAAAACTACTATTGTTCTCTAAAGGATTACCATGGATGTAAAACCACTGTGGATGAGTGTAGAAATTGATGCTACAGTATGCACCATAGACAAGCATGAAGGCTAAGGAGGAATGTCATTGCAACTGAATGACAAGGCCTCTTGTTTTTCTTTGATTTGGGATGGAGTGAATTAATATAGGGAGGCATTTTCATTGTGTAGAAAGTCCTAAATAATTATGGAACATCTCCACTATACAGTACAGGTCGTAAACGTGTCATTCTATAACTGCATGTTCATATGGCCTCACATAAAGGTCTGTAAATTAGATTATTGTTACATGAAATGTGCCCCTAGTGTTTATTTGATAGTAGTGCTTTGCCCAGTTCCTTCAGGGTTTGGAAGTGAGATTTGAAATTCTGCTATGGTCAGGCTACACAATGTATTTGCATATTCCGGTCATATATCATGCAGCACCTTTGGTTGATTGCCATAAAACATCCCCTTCGTTCTAGGCTTCTGTTCCCCTTCAGAAAAAAACAAAACAATATCTAACGTCAGCCATTGATGGATGAGGCCACATTGTGGCTGTCACATGCCTGTGTGAGGTTGTCCTCTCCTTATGTTGAGGTTATACCCTGGAGAACTTGGCCAGCAGTGTTAGAAATCAGAACATACCTTAGTAATGGAGAAGTAGTAGTACATTGACACTTTCATGTTATGAACAGTATGTCTCTCTGATGGTGGCTAACTACATGACAGGCAGACCCTATGAAATATTGAGAATGTGAAGCAACTAAAATAGCTGTACAAAAAGTCCATCTTGAGTCATATTACCTATTATTACCTATTATATTACCTTGCATGAACCCAGATTTCCACAGGTGTCAGTCATAGCAGTCACACCAATCTATATGCTCTCCCTGTCCCATGAACTACCATAGTGTTTAGTATTTTTTAAGTTTCTGGAAAATTCAGAGCTGAAGCCAAAACTCTGTGCAAACAGAATTAGTGAAAGAAAAGGTTTCCATCCGATCAATATCTCCTTGTTTGGAAAGTGAGACTTTGTGACAGATTACACATTAATGCATCTCCTGGATTCAGTTCCCAGTAGCAAAACTCACTCAGTCATTCATGGATTGAAAAGGAATGATTTGCCAACAACAATTTTACCCCATGTTTCAAAAGTTCAAGTTTTATACTGTGGCATTATATGTATATTTTTGTACTTATCTATTCATTTATTCCTCTTTTATCAATACAGTTCATGCATTATAAATACTTATGTTTATTCATATTCACTGAATGTTTCGATGTGATTGGTTAAATAGCTGGAGGGTAACAGACAGTATAAATATGGTAAAACCATCACCCGTTAAGGGATGATGCACATGTACAGTTGAAGTCGGAAGTTTACATACACCTTAGCCAAATACATTTCAACTCAGTTTTTCACAATTCCTGACATTTAATCCAAGTAAAAATTCCCTGTCTTAGGTCAGTTAGGATCACCACTTTATTTTAAGAATGTGAAATGTCAGAATAATAGTAGAGAGAATGATTTATTTCAGCTTTTATTTCATCCATCACATTCCCAGTGGGTCAGAAGTTTACATACACTCAATTAGTATTTGGTAGCATTGCCTTTAAATTGTTTAACTTGGGTCAAACGTTTCGGGTAGCCTTCCACAAGCTTCCCACAATAAGTTGGGTGAATTTTGGCCCATTCCTACCTGACAGAGCTAGTGTAACTGAGTCAGGTTTGTAGGTCTTCGTTACATATCACATGAATTTAAAAATGTATATGATAACATACAAATTGCAAAATACAAGTTGCAAAACATATCACCTGAAATGGATCACATAGTACAAAATTGGATGAAGTAGTACACAAAAAACAGGGACCAACTTTGGCTCATGAGCACCACTTTCAAAACTACTGGCTGATATTATACAAAAGTTTGAGAATGCATATTTAATTCATTGAAAATTAGCTATTCTTGTTCAAACTTTGTTGGCAGACAAAAAGTCTAATTTGCTGAAAATTTGATGTGCAGAGCTTATAAGTCCTTACGGGAAACACGTTGCTCATGAGCGGCTGCATATATAGTACCAGTCAAAAGTTTGGACACACCTACTCATTCAAGGGTTTGTCTTTATTTTGACTATTTTCTGCATTGTAGAATAATAGTGAAGACATCAAAACTATGAAATAACACACATGGAATCATGTAGTAACCAAAAAAGTGTTAAACAAATCAAAATATATTTTATATTTGAGATTCTTCAAAGTAGCCACCCTTTGCCTTGATGAGAGCTTTGCACACTCTTGGCATTCTCTCGACCAGCTTCACGAAGAATGCTTTTCCAACAGTCTTGAAGAAGCCCACATATGCTGAGCACTTGTTGGCTGCTTTTCCATCACTCTGCGGTCCAACTCATCCTAAACCATCTCATTTGGGTTGAGGTCGGGTGATTGTGGAGACCAGGTCATCTGATGCAGCACTCCATCACTCTCCTTCATCAAATATCCCTTAAACAGCCTGGAGGTGTGTTTTGGGTCATTGTCCTGTTGAAAAGCAAATGATAGTCCCACTAAGCGCAAACCAGATGGGATGGCGTATCGCTGCAGAATGCTATGTTAGCCATGCTGGTTAAGTATGCCTTGAATTCTAAATAAATCACTGACAGTGTCACCAGCAAAGCACCATCACACCATCATCCGTTCACCTACTCTACGTCTCACAAAGACACGGCGGTTGGAACCAGAAGTCTCAAATTTGGACTCATCAGACCAAAAGAGATTTCCACTGGTCTAATGTCCATTGGTCGTGTTTCTTGGCCCAAGCAAGTCTCTTCTTATTATTGGTGTCCTTTAGTAGTGGTTTCTTTGCAGTAATTCGACCATGAAGGCCTGATTCACGCAGTCTCCCCTGAACAGTTGATGTTGAGATGTGTCTGTTACTTGAACTCTGTGAAGCATTTATTTGGGCTGTAATCTGAGGTGCAGTTAACTCTAATGAACTTATCCTCTGAAGCAGAGGTAACTCTGCGTCTTCCTTTCCTGTGGCGGTCCTCCTCATAGCGCTTGATGGTTTTTGCGACTGCATTTGAAATTTTCCGCATTGACTGACCTTCATGTCTTAAAGTAATGATGGAGTGTCGTTTCTCTTTACTTATTTGAGGTGTTTTTTGCCATAATATGGACTTGGTCTTTTACCAAATAGGTCTATATTCTGTATACGACCCAACCTTGTCACAACACAACTGATTGGCTGAAACGCATTAAGAAGGAAAGACATTCCACAAATGAGCTTTTAACAAAGCACACCTGTTAACTGAAATGCATTCCAGGTGACTACCTCATGAAGCTGGTTGAGAGAATGCCAAGAGTGGGCAAAGCTGTCATCAAGGCAAAGGGTGGCTACTTTGAAGAATCTCAAATATATTTAGATTTGTTTTCTTCACTATTATTCTACAGTGTAGAAAATTGTACAATTAAAGTGAGTAGGTGTGTCCAAACTTTTGACTGGTACTGTATGTACAAAATGTAATGGCTGTAGCTCGATTGGGACAGGAGTAATGCTTGTTTGAAGTTTTCAGTTGATTACTTTAGTGCCCCTCTGGCCAATTTGTGTAATTTTTTACATTTTGGATCTACATGGCAAGACGCATCATTCACCCAAGTTTCGTCAAAATCGGGTCTGTGGTGTCTGAGATGTCATGTGTGACTAACGTACGTACGAATGGAGGGAGGGAGACCGCTCCATAATGGGGCAGCGCACAATTTTACTATAGTGCTTTAGTGGTATTATCAACTCCACTATGATGTACACAAATAACACAGGGTTACACAATCTCTTGCTCCCCTGTTTTGATACACATTGATGCAAAATCTATTTGTTTAATTCATGTACACGTTGTTCATGCCAATGTGTACAGAGTAAGTACTACACTGCACACGACCAATAAAGTTTGTTTCCTCTCCTAGTGCAATGCCACATAACAAACAGGTGTGGATCCGTTCCAGGAGTGGTCTTGGGGGATTTGGTGTGAGATTAGGCCGTGTACTGCGGTCCCCTGGATGTCTTTGGCTTTTAGCTCCTGAAGTCCAGCCTCTGGTGAATTATCGACCATTTCATTCGTCACCTCAGAGGGTCTTTAGCTGATCTGGTACTACAACATGTCCCTAGGCAATTCAATAGAAATATAAGGCAGCGATCAGGACCACATTTGTCTGTGTGTCTGAAGGGCTCCAGAAACAGACATAAGTAGTCATGGGCTGGTTACTATGTTTTCCCTGTGCAAAACAAAGTAAATACAGGGACTCTTTGCATGTTTCAAATGTGACTTTAACTGCCTTATATAATATTATTATTTACACTTGGATCGGATTTCCGGGAGCCAATGACAGAAGCATACAAATATGGCCATACGTCTTTCTTCTAAAGCATAATAAAGAATCCACACACGTCTGGGTTTCATCCCACTGCACTGTCAAAGATATCTCATTTATATGAATTATGCTCTATAAAATGTGTATTCAAGCTGTGGTGATAAAAAAGTTATCTCCCAAACTTTCCATCATGTAATTTAATATAAGTATAATAGGTGACAAGCCTTAATCTAAAATTCATAGCAAAAAGGTATTATTTGTTCAATTTGTTTTCTCCCCCTTCCATTTCATGCCGGGAAATTGGCAGGAGTGAAAATGAGAAAATTATAACCTGAGCTCTGCAGTGGTTCAATAACATGATTCTATTAATTATTAATATTTTAAGGCACCCCATATGCCAGGACTGATATTGTGTGATGGATTCACATCTTTGAATTAATTTCATCAGTTTAATTTAAAGTGTCGACATCAGAGCCATCCTCCTCTCCTTCTGCCTACTCTGAGACGAGATGATTGGGGGCTGTGAGACACACAAACCCTCGGAGGACGGACATATCAAATACCCTACTAACGATGGACTGAGACTCCTTTATTGAAACGTACGAGCCATATCAGTCTAAATAAAGCAGACGAGCTTGAATAATTTCACCAGGAAAACATCAAAGGGAAGGATTAATCCAAACTATTAAATATGAGAGGAATTAAGAGCGTTACACATATTCCTCTTAGGTTGCTAGCTTGTTGTTGATCATTAGATATTAGCTTGTGTTCTTTTACTTTTCCTTAATGTTTTTTGTCTGTAATAATGATGGTTTTAATGATCAGTGAAGATACCCACTGTCACGGCAGGGCTGGCTGAATATGTAGTCTGATGACAGGGGTCATTATTTAAAGAGACTACGTTGTCTAGCTCTCTGACAGATGTGGGCTTTGATGTTTTGGGGCGTATGTCTGTATTTAGAGTAAACAGTATATCTGATTGGGCTATGCTCAAGTCAACACTGTCTGTCTGTCTGCCTGCATCAAAGTGACATCCTTCTTATGCATTGTGGACCTTATCATCTTGGATTTAGGATATTTCCGGTTGTGATTTGAATTGTATTATTGCAATTTTAATATTTTTTTCAGCGGAACGGTTTCTTTGACTGATTCCCTCTCATTGTTTTCTCTTTGGCATCCGAAACCCTTCTGCCTTCAACCCCCCGTGCAGAAATGAAACAAATTGTTTATTATTCTGCAGAATTACCATGTCATTCTTGTTGAATCAGACCTGACTTTGTTCGCCCCAGATTAGAGACATCAGAGCAGGCAGCTCCAGTGATGGTGAGCCTGATGAATGCTAAAGGTAACAACAAAGCGAGATCCCTCATACGCATCTGCCTCTGCTGTCTGACTGCTGGAACAGCCTGCATGTCAAAGCTGAGGTTTCTACGTCTGCCGCCTGACGCTTTCTCTGTGACCTAGAGCAGCCGGTCTGTCCTGACTATGACTGATACACTGTTGAGTGCAATTGATCTGTAGATCCAATTTATCCTGAATATCCTTCATTGGGGAGAAAAGACAGATGGATAGATAAAAATAGATGATGAATGGATGAACATGTGTAAAATTTATAGTGCCCTTTTGCTGTTTTATTATTGTAAAACATCATTTGCCTACTCCTATTTAATGAATTCTTAATACATTCCAGTATTAATATTTCATTTTCAATATCTAAACCCTAATCCAAATAAGCCAGAGAACAGGAAATGAGGGTCTATTTAAGATAAGTGCCATCATTACAACATCTGCCTTAAAATTGGAGGAAATGGTTCAAATGAAAAAATGGACAAAATGTGCTAGCTAGTGCAGTTTCCCAACCGCAAAGGCCCAGCTCTAACAGTAGCTAGTGTGTTTGTTTGCTGAAAATTGACATGTTTGCTGACTGTGGCACTATCAGTGTCCTGCTGAACAGACATGAGGAGGTCATCCTCCTGCCAGTACAGGCCACCAGGCTGGGGAGAGAGGATGAAGTCCTTTACTACAGTGTTCTACGTTGATCCTCCTAGAGACACACTGTGCAGGCTGGATTTATCTCCAACTGAGTATCAATTAGACACTCATTAGTACATCTGATTGGCTAAGGCCAACCAATTAGCTGAAATCGCAGACATTGATATAGTGTACATATTCCCGGGTTTTCATTACACCACCCTGGGTTGGTCAATGTTATTCATTTGAGCAAATGACTTGGTATTGAGCCTTGTGAGCCTTGAGGAAATAATGTTTTTTCTCCCATTTATGCAATGGTTGGTTGTCTGAAGAACATGCTAAAGCCATGTGTAGGAGCTGCTATGATTTTAAGAATATACTGGAATATGGTCTTGTATTGCAAGTTTGAACTAAAAGGCAGTCTTCCCACTCAATGCCAAGCTGAGAAATGACAGTCGGCTTTTCCTGCTCACTTATATGGCCCTCTTCCTGCTGAAACTGCTCTTTTTTTAGCATTTCACTCTGAAATCGTCTTCCTCTTCTGAAGAGTCACCCATCACAACTGTGCCCTTTCTACCCCTCCAAATGTCCTTCTCTCCAACACTATGAAAATCCTAACATGACTGAGCCTCTCACATGAAACGACTGTCTTTCCTGTAGTTTTTTGTCTTGCCAAGATAGTGGTGCCACATTAAACCATGTGGCACAGGGTCATACCGAAGATTCTTTACTTGGTCGTGAGGATTCTCAATACCACGCTGTCTTGCGAAAGCAATGATGTAATGAGATTGTTAAACAGCTAGAACGAGATGTGGCTCCAAGTAGCCTCATAAACGTTTTCAGTCAGACATTCACGCTTGCCATACAGCAGGGGTCACCAACTGGGCGATCTTCAAGGCATTCCTAGTCGATCACCAAACATTTCTGTGGGAAAGCCAATGATAAAGTCTTGCCAGGTAGGCAAAGTGTTGCTATTTTGAACCATTTCATATGTCTGAAAGGACAAACTTGGCCTACTCGGGGGACAACGAGAGCTGTGGCTGGCCAATTGGATAGCTCAACTCACTGTGCCTACAGCTTCCACAACCCCATAGCAAAGTTTAACACTAGCCTAGGTGAGATTCATAACTTTTAAAACCATGACCAAAGAGAGACTGTCAAAGAATACAGCAAAGAGCTGCTGTTTTTATGAGTGAGTTCATGTTGAAGTTTTTATTCAGCACTGTCAACACTGTTTTTATTCACCACTTTATAAAACAAAAAATGCGCTTTTCCCTACTTCCACTGCACTGAATGAGTAGCAAAGTGAATCGATAGCCCTGAATTTTTATCATTTATTTTACCTTTATTTAACTAGGCAAGTCAGTTAAGAACAAATTCTTATTTTCAATGATGGGCTAGGAACAGTGGGCCAACTGCCTTGTTCAGGGGCAGAACGAAAGATCTTTACCTTGTCAACTCGGGGATTTGATCTTGCAACCTTTTGGTTACTAGTCCGCTCTAACCACTAGAGTACCTGCCTAGTCCAACACTCTAAACACTAGGCTACCTCATTAGCAGCTCGTCATGTCTATTTTAATAATGGGGATTATTTCACTTTCTCTGGTCATAGGAACAACATGAATTTGTCCATGAGGCAGATGTGGATGTGGTGCGACTTGAGTTTCGCCATCAGGTGGAAGTCTGTGTCCCCTCTCTCTGGTCAGTCTCACCGGAGGAATGTGGACACCGACGCTCGTCTTATGTGGCAGTGCTTGCAAACTATTACAGACTACAAAGGGAAGCACAGCTGCGAGCTGCCCAGTGACACGAGCCCACCAGACGAGCTAAATCACTTCTATGCTCGCTTCGAGGCAAGCAACACTGAGGCATGCATGAGAGCATCAGCTGTTCCGGACGACTGTATGATCACGCTCTACGTAGCCGACGTGAGTAAGACCTTTAAACAGGTCAACATACACAAAGCTGCGGGGCCAGACGGATTACCAGGACGTGTGCTCCGGGCATGTGCTGACCAACTGGCAGGTGTCTTCACTGACATTTTCAACATGTCCCTGATTGAGTCTCTAATACCAACATGTTTCAAGCAGACCACCATAGTCCCTGTGCCCAAGAACACAAAGGCAACCTGCCTAAATGACTACAGACCCATAGCACTCACGTCCGTAGCCATGAAGTGCTTTGAAAAGTTGGTAATGGCTCACATCAACACCATTATCCCAGAAACCCTAGACCCACTCCAATTTGCATACCGCCCAAACAGATCCACAGATGATGCCATCTCTATTGCACTCCACACTGCCCTTTCCCACTTGGACAAAGGAACACTTATGTGAGAATGCTATTCATTGACTACAGCTCAGCGTTCAACACCATAGTACCCTCAAAGCTCATCACTAAGCTAAGGATCCTGGGACTAAACACCTCCCTCTGCAACTGGATCCTGGACTTCCTGACAGGCCGCCCCCAGGTAGTGATGGTAGGTAGCAACACATCTGCCACGCTGATCCTCAACACTGGAGCTCCACAGGGGTGCGTGCTCAGTCCCCTCCTGTACTCCCTGTTCACCCATGACTGCATGGCCAAGCACGACTCCAACACCATCATTAAGTTTACAGACGACACAACAGTGGTAGGCCTGATCACAGACAACGACGAGACAGCCTATAGGGAGGAGGTCAGAGACCTGGCCGTGTGGTGCCAGAATAACAACCTATCCCTCAACGTAGCCAAGATTAAGGAGATAATTGTGGACTACAGGAAAAGGAGGACCGAGCACGCCCCCATTCTCATCGACGGGGCTGTAGTGGAGCAGGTTGAGAGCTTCAAGTTCCTCGGTGTCCACATCAACAACAAACTAGAATGGTCCAAACACACCAAGACAGTCGTGAAGAGTGCACGACAAAGCCTATTCCCCCTCAGGAAACTAAAAAGATTTGGCATGGGTCCTGAGATCCTCAAAAGGTTCTACAGCTGCAACATCGAGAGCATCCTGACTGGTTGCATCACTGCCTGGTACGGCAATTGCTCGGCCTCTAACCGCAAGGCACTACAGAGGGTAGTGCGTACGTCCCAGTACATCACTGGGGCAAAGCTGCCTGCCATCCAGGACCTCTACACCAGGCGGTGTCAGAGGATGGCCCTAAAAATTGTCAAAGACCCCAGCCACCCCAGTCATAGACTGTTCTCTCTACTACCGCATGGCAAGCGGTACCGGAGTGCCAAGTCTAGGACAAAAAGTCTTCTCAACAGTTTTTACCCCCAAGCCATAAGACTCCTGAACAGGTAATCAAATGGCTACCCGGACTATTTGCATTGTGTGCCCACCCCCCACCACCCGCCAACTCCTCTTTTACGCTACTGCTACTCTCTGTTCATCATATATGCATAGTCACTTTAACCATATCTACATGTACATACTACCTCAATCAGCCTGATTAACCGGTGTCTGTATGTAGCCTCTCTACTTTTATAGCCTCGCTACTGTATAAATATAGCCTGTCTTTTTACTGTTGTTTTATTTCTTTTCTTACCTATTGTTCACCTAAGACCTTTTTTGCACTATTGGTTAGAGCCTGTAAGTAAACATTTCACTGTAAGATCTACACCTGTTGTATTCGGCTCACGTGACAAAATAAACTTTGATTTGATTTGATTTGAAGAGGCGGACCCTCTGCTGCTCTCTCCCTTCCTCTGCTGAGACAGATGCAGGTACCATCAGTCCAGTAAAATAAAAAAGCAAACTATTTGCAAATTATTTCCATTTATGCATCGTAAGTCATACACCAACTGATCTATTTTCTTATCAAAACTTGTGTTTTGAAATCTAATATGGTCTGAGAAGAACACTATAGGCAGGCCAAGCCCATAGCCAATATGCTGTGATAATGTATTAGGCCTACTGCACAAACCTTATTCCTACAGAACTGTTTTTATTAGGTTAATGTTAAATGTTTTAAGCATTTTTTTTTTTTTATCTGAGCGGTAGGTTTTTGGCTTGCTTTTTGACTGCAAAAGTGATCTTGACTCAGAAAAGGTTGGTGACCACTGCCATACAGAGTCGAAATATCTAGCCAATACATTTTGAATTGAATAACATTGCTTGTGAACTTCAGAGATTTAATGATTTGACACTGGCTTTGGTTAAAGGCAAGTACAAACGTATACTAGTAGTAGTCATTGAGAGTCTACATATTCTGGGTGACGTGAAACAACGTCAGCATGTCACTGGCTTCTTCTCTGGTGATCTCTCATTGGCTATTGCTGATCACCGTTCTCAAAACGTGTTGTTGCACATCTTACACTACAAGAGCATTGCAGATTTTGTGCCGATAAAATCAAACATGTTTGAAAATATCGGGACATCTGGGACGGCTCAAATACGGGATTGGGAGCCCTCAGATTGCCTCTCGGACCCGCTCATGTTAAATGAGCATCAGTGACGGCCGGTTGAATAAGCAACAAAATAGGGATTTTGTCTTCGAAATCAAAAACTTGTCTGGGACAGCTAAATCGGGGCCTAAAATGGTGTGGTGTACGCCCGGCTTAAGCAGGAAACAGCTTGCAGACAGACACAATGGAAGAGATCCAGACCAACATATCAAGCTGCATCTTAGAGCTCCCAATCTTGTCCATATCTTTCTCCTCCACTGAAAGCTCCTCCATCTGCAATCTGTCACTGGTATGCTTGTTAACAATGCCTGCCCTGCCTGTGTCTTTTCACTCAGAAATTCCCTCTTGCCACTTCTTTGCCATCATTACTCCTAGATGATGACTCTTGCCAGCCCCCACACTCCCCAAATTCCTGGCAGTCATGGACTTATTCTTATTACTCCTCTTTCATCAGTCATCCACCGCTCCAAACACGCTCACCCTTCCCCAGTAAATCTCATACTGACCCTCCCCTCCTGGACCCCCCTCTCACCATCTCTTCCTCCCTTCTCTTCCCTCTGTTCTTTTCTCAAGAGCTGTTCTTTTTGGCTTAAAGCCACTATCTATATTCCTGCTTCACTCCCTCTCACACTATGAAATATGAAAAGGACTCAAAAGGAACATAAATTAGTGATGATCAGACCAAGTTAACAGACCTCATATGGCTCTTAGAGCAGTTGCAAGTCTAAGCAGGGTTTTTCATTCAGGAGTTGGAACTCAAATTGGAAAGTCAGCTTAATGACCATAATAAGCAATAGCCTATTCTCTTTTTCTGGGTTATCCATACAACATGAAAATGGCAGCTCTATTGACCCTCATTAAATAGACATGGTTGGTATTTTCTGACTCCCTAGCTTGCACAGTGCTTTTCAAAATGTAATTATGAAAAGTATAATATTTTTCATCTCAATCCGACACCACCAAGATCTACTTTTATGAGCTGCACCAACTTTATATTCATAGATCTTTCCAGAGGTGACAGCCCCACCAAATCATAATGATCATTGTTTTGATTCTCATCATACAGTACTCAGGAAATACAGTGAGACAAATAAATTAAGTGTGGAGTTTTTAAACAAAGTTTTGGGATGAAAATGAACCTTTCACAAAAATTCCTACCCTCTTCAGTTGCAATCTTATTGAAGAGGATTTGCTACACTTTTATGTCTCTTCCAGCTTCTCTCTGCTCATTCGTTGGACTGAGGTCGTCTTCTCCTGGGTTCTCTTAGAATAGATAGATTTATAATCATTATTTATAGTCAGTTATAATCAATCATCACAATGACTTTTTGTTCTGTGCATAGCTGCATCTGTGGCAGTAGTTTATCTTCAGCTTGGTTGACAGGCTTTATGCCTTCCTCCCTCCTAGTCATAAGGCTAGATGATGATGCTGCTGCCGCACAGAGCCACAGCACAACTCTCCCAGTAAGCGTCTGCAAGAGCGGGCAATAATGTGGCTCGCTTTAGGAAGAAAGCATAAGGCTTTAGACACATCGTAAATGGAGGCATCACTCCGGGGAACAGACATCTTTTCTAAAAGACTGACACATCTGTCTCTCCCGGCTCCACAGGAGACTTTCATTTTGCTGCTTGTTTGTGTAATTAGTGAGGTTAACTTTCAACACTCAAACAGTCTCAGGAGCAGCAAAAATCTCCTCCAGAAACACAGAAAATGGATTCAACATATTTCATGTTTAAATGGTTTATTTAAATTGCGTATTAGATCCATGTCACTCTCCTCTACTGGTTCCATTGCAGTCGGGGGGGAAAGCATAATGGATAGATTTTTCTCCAACACTAAAAAATTATCAGCTTTTGTTTGCTGCCACTTAGAACTAGGTCTGTCTAGGAGATTTCTTTGTACTTCAATGAGAACCTTGATAACAGTGATAGATACATTGTACAATGTGTGTGTGTGTGTGTGTGTGTGTCTGTGTCTGTGAGTGTGTGTCTGTGTCTGTGTCTGTGTGTCTGTGTCTGTGTCTGTGTCTGTGTCTGTGTCTGTGTCTGTGTGTGTGTGTGTGTGTGTGTGTGTGTGTGTGTGTGTGTGTGTGTGTGTGTGTGTGTGTGTGTGTGTGTGTGTGTGTGTGACTGTGAGCACACTCCCACTTGGCCCAAATGCTGAAAATGTTCCCCTCCCCTGCAGATGCTCATTGCTACTGTCTGCCCTGGAAAACACAGAACAACACCTGTTTCATTTGTTTGGTCATCAGCCCTTTGATAACATTTTCTTATGGAACTTTCTGCCTTAATCCGCCAAAGTCAAACATCTATTTGCAATGTCCCCAAATTCCATTATGATTTCAGTAACAGAATGGCAGCGGTGTGCTTTTATCTGTTTGAAAAAGTCAGGAATGATAATGGATTGACCTCCGACAGAATGCGTAATGCTGGGAAACTGGGCCTGGCTCTTGCTGTTTTCACACACCACACACATACACGTTATACACATACATATATATATATATATATATATATATATATATATATATATATATATATATATATATATACACACACATGCACACACACCAGTCTTATGCCTGCATTGTCTCTCCTTCTCTATGGTTGTGCAAAGCATGGGGGGTTTGAGCTTCTATGACTCTCTAAATGCAAATTACATGTGCCATGTGATAGAAAATGATAATAACAGGTTTGGTAGAAACGGCCGTAAACAGTTCATACAATGTTAATTATCAGTCATTTGTAGTCGACTGATTGCGGAATTTAATTGAAAAATGAATCGGTTGAATCACCTCTAGTCCTCTTATGAAATATATGCTCGGTTATTTGTTTGTGCTCGCTCTTGTTATGTGTCCGTGGGTGCACATATTCAGTGTTTTGGTGTAATGATTGCATGAATGGCATGGTGGTGGTATAAAACAGCATCTGATTCAGGCAGGAACATCTGTACTGGTCCCCTGGGATGCAGAGCCAGGCGGATGGAATGCTAATACCACAGAAAGCTAATACATGACACTGGATCCCTTTGGTATTCAACCTGCGTATGTGAATGCAGTGTCCAGGTCCATGTTGATGTTTGTTTTATGGAAACTTAAAACCATTAAAGGGCCTCTGCACTATCCTATAATCGTAGACCAAGACCTTCGATAAAAATAAAACCGGCCTCAAATAAAACCGAGGAAGCAAGTGTTTAGTTGCTGTCCATGGATTTGTATGGCTTTATACAGTAGCAGGATTGCAGCTGCTGTGTTATAACTGTGCCATTCAAATTGAATTAAACATTACAGTAACTAAATCTACATGAACATACAGTGGAGCTCCAAAAGTATTGGGACTGTGACAAATGTTTGGGGTCTGTACTCTAGCACTTTGAATTTGAAATGATACAATGACTATGAGGTTTAAATGCTTTAATTTGAGGTTATTTCATCATAGATTTTCATCCATGTCAGGTGAACCGTTTAGAAATTACAGCACTTTTTGTACATAGTCCACCCATTTTAGGGGACCAAAAGTAGCAGGATGGCAACTGTAATTCACTAATGTGTATCAAAGTAGTCAAAAGTTTAGTATTTTGTCCCGTATTCCTAGCACGCAATGACTCTACAAACTTGTTAGATGCATTTGCTGTTTGTTTTGGTTGTGTTTCATAATAGTTCAGGTTAATGGTGATCGTCGTAACATACAGACGCAACATGGTCATCTCCGGTCCTCCCCCATTAGATTCCAATGTCAGTACTCATAATTATTTGACATGATGAGAATTCCCCTGCTGAACGTTTACATACGCTAATCACACTGATAAGCTGATATCCTCTTTGATACTTCATGAAATGTTTGATATGCGCATATCTGAAAAAGGTAGAGGAGAAACGTGTGGCTCCATATTCATGTTAATTGACATAAACCCTCACCGCAGGCCTACTAATTGTCTTAATTGATTGAACTCATGATTAATTGATCATGTTAATGATTTTCTGACAGAACGAGCCCTCTGGCTATCATGGCTTTCTCCTGTTGATGGCGGTAGGTATTCAGAGCTTCTCTTGAGACCCAGAAAAAGGAATGCATCATTGGTGTTATCATTAGGCTGGTAGAACTCTCAGGTTTGCAGATGAGTAATGCAAATTTGTAATATTTTCCTAATACCTTGTCCAAACACATTTTCGAAAAACATATTTGCAATGTCTGAGATAGCAGTAATCACTGCTGTGGTTACTCAAAAACCCTCGCTGACCTGAAAGAGCATTCCAAGTAGTAGAAGATGCCAAGAGTGTCCTCACTCAGACAATTCAGTCCATTCCTATACTGTATGTGTCTGTCACATTAAATAAAACATTGGAATGGCACAGGAGCAACATCTGAAATATTGACACTAGCAGAGACCTTTCCACCCTTCATGCAGGCCCCCAGAAAGGGATATGTGTCGCTGCTCTGAGCAAACACACAGCCGTGTCACAGGCAGCAGGCAGTTCTGAGGAGTTATCCACATAATAGGTGCTTTTCCCTTTGCTGCGAGTAAAGCTTATCGCAGAGTGCACACTAAACACCCTGGGAATTAGCCTTTCTCACCCACTATTGTGTCAGGAATACGAATGATGACCCATCTAAATAAAGATTGTCTCTGTCGCCATGATGTATGCTTATGGCTAAATGTACTTCTCTTGAAGCGATACGATTGTGTACAGGTGTGTCTAAAAAGTCAAACAGTGCCCTCTTTGGGTGGGAGTGTGTGCAGCCATAACCAAATCAGACTGGTTTTTCCTATCTCTATTTATTTGAACCATTTCCACAAGTGTTTTGTAAAAAAAATCTGTATACATACTATTTTATAGACCTTGAGTCATTTTCATGTGTTTTTCTTTTCATTTCCATGTCAAGCACCTCTGAATTGCCAATTATTTTGTATAGAGCATTTTTTTTAAATTGCCTACTTCTACAGTACAGAGATTAAACTTGTTCAAAAACAACAACAGCTCCGATTAGGGCATCCCCTCCGATCAGAGCCAGAGCTGCCTGGTAAACTGTGAAGAGAGATTGCATGATGTGGGTAATCTTGTTATGGAGCCCTTAATGAGAATGGGAGTCAGGGCAGCAGGTGTTATAATAATCAGCGCTCTGAGCTGAGCCCCAAACCTGCTGCGGATTTACACACCATGTTGCACGTCCTCCCATAATCCAGCCAGTGCACACCAATCACAACATATACCAGGATCTGAGTTGACTGTTAGATCCAAGTGTGTTGTTTTATATTGACTTTTTATAATACAGGAGTTGAAGCACAAATACCTTTAGTGGCCTTTTGCAACAGAAGTGTCTAGTGGTAGAAGAAGTATAAATTATAAATTCAATCTTTATGTATGGGCCAGGTCGGACTACAAGCTCCATGATTCTACTGTCCTGATCAATTTAGCTTCCGTATTGTAATTCTGTTGGCTGTCATTGCAAACATCTAGCAGTACTGATACAGATTGAGTGGTTGATTGTATTCCTTGACATGGCTCTCTTTATATTCTCCTCTCCCTGCCTGTATTCTCCTCCCCCTTCCCACCAGGCAAAGACATAAAGAATGATCAACATCCAGTTTTGTTAGATTTTTTGATTGAGCTGTCAACAAACATGAATTAGATTCAAATCTAACAACCATGAAACCTTGTCTATTTTTGGATTGAATTGAGAGAGAAACTGTAAACATGAAAAGGTATGGAGAAATAACAATGAAACAATGTTGACTCAACCCATTGTACCTCATTTGGTATTTCATGAGATTAGTATTTACATAAGCACTACAACCTAAACAAATATTACTTTCTAATATCCTTGATTAGATATTTTGTAGCAATGTATTTCCAGTGTGAAGTCATAGTAAACAGATTATTATTTAGAAGAAAAACACTTTTTATGCTGTTATACCTTAATGTACTTTTAGATTTAAGGTGACGGTGCTACAGTAGTTTAATTGGTATACTGACTGCATCTAAAACATTTACATAGCACAAATGGTGTTTGCTGAGAGGGATGTTGTCATAGTTGTTGGTCTAATAGCTGATACCATTCAATTGGAATATCTCCTTCTGCATTCAGATTCTTAAACTGCAGTCACTGAGACAAAGTGCAGTCGCAGAAACCAGTGTGGTTTCACACTATGATGAGAGCAATAGTCTTCATCCTAGATTACCATAACCCATTTCCCCATGTAGAATGGATGTTACCATCAAATGGTGTAAGACTTTAAAATCAAAGTAAACATTTGGGGGACTTGAGCGCGAGCGCGGTCATCTCATGAAAATCCAATCGACTGCTGTGAGGAGTGTGACTGTGAGGCGAGTACACGCTAATGCGTTTTCGCCCCAGCCCAAGGACTCCTAGGAGCTTTGTAAAAGCTTAGCACAGCGGGGCTCGGGGACTGGGGGGCTCCCTCGACTGACGGATGTGAGATTTGCTTATTACCCTGCGCCGTGACGAAGCCATGACTCCCAGTCCATTAATCCTGCCCCAGCACACGGCTCCCTGACCAGGGGTACAGCCTAGCCTTCCTCCCCGCAAAGAGGAATCGCTCCCAGCAATTAGGCCTGATAGGTAGGGGCCTCCGGATGACCTCCTGGGGGGGCATGATAGATCTCTTCTTTTAGACTTAATCTATGAACCTGTTCCTCTCTGTCTTCTGCATCCAAAGGGTTCTCTCCTGTCTCCACTCAAGGTTGGGTCCACCATTCTTTGTGTTCTAACCAGGAACTTAATTTTCACTCTGTTTCTTAAGTCGTTCTAAAGGTCAACAACCGCTCCTCTAATTTGATGTATTGGATGTTAGAGTGGAGGTCACATCAGAATTCACATATGCATACCATGTAGTGTGTCTGAAGGTGGAATGCAGTCCATTGAGTCTTGGTGTTGTGTCCTCATGGTCTGCTGTGTTTCACGCTCTGACTACAAATTATGCTGTTTGGTATTCTGTCACTTCCATCCAGACTGTAACGGCTGCTCTCCTCCTCTTCGTCTGAAATGATAGACAAACACGAAACACTTGAGAATTTACAAAATAACAAACGCAGTCAACAGACCTGGACGACGAACTTACATGAAACACGAAGAACGCATGAACAGGAAAAATGACTACATAAAACGAACGAACAAACAAAACCGAAAACAGTCCCGTGTGGCGTAACATACACAGACACTGACACAGGAGACAACCACACAACACAATCAATGTGAAAACACCTACCTTAATATGGCTCTCAATTAGAGGAAATGAAAACCACCTGCCTCTAATTGAGAGCCATATCAGGTCACCCTTTAACCAACATAGAAACACATAACATAGACTACCCACCCAAACTCACGCCCTGACCGTCAAACACATACAAAATAACAGAAAACCGGTCAGGAACGTGACATAACCCCCCCCTCAAGGTGCGTACTCCGAACGCACCACCAAAAGTCTAGGGGAGGGTCTGGGTGGGCGTCTGACCACGGTGGTGGCTCAGGCTCTGGGCGAGGTCCCCACCCCACCATAGTCAATCCCAGCTTACGTCTCCCCCTTAGAATGACCACCCTCATCTTACACCCACTTAATTTAACTGGTAACTTTAAGATAAGGGGTAGCACCGGGACAAGGGGCAGCCCCGGGATAAGGTAGCTCAGGACAGAGATATAGCTCAGGACAGAGAGGTAGGTCAGGATAGAGAGGTAGCTCAGAATAGAGGGGCAACTCCGGACTGAAGGGCAGCTCCGGACAGAGAGACAGCTCTGGACTGAGGGGCAGTTCTGGATAAATGACCGCTCTGGGCTGAGGGGCAGCTCATGACTGGCTGACGGCTCTGGACGCTCATGGCTGGCTGACGGCTCTGGACGCTCATGGCTGGCTGACGGCTCTGGACGCTCATGGCTGGCTGACGGCTCTGGACGCTCATGGCTGGCTGATGGCTCTGGACGCTCATGGCTGGCTGACGGCTCTGGACGCTCATGGCTGGCTGACGGCTCTGGATGCTCATGGCTGGCTGACGGCTCTGGACGCTCATGGCTGGCTGACGGCTCTGGACGCTCATGGCTGGCTGGCGGCTCTGGACGCTCATGGCTGGTTGGCGGCTCTGGCAGATCCTGTCTGGTTGGCGGCTCTGGCAGATCCTGTCTGATTGGCGGCTCTGGCAGATCCTGTCTGGTTGGCGGCTCTGGCAGATCCTGTCTGGTTGGCGGCTCTGGCAGATCCTGTCTGGTTGGCGGCTCTGGCAGATCCTGACTGACGAATGGCTCTAGCGGCTCCTGACTGACTAACGGCTCTGACGGCTCGGGACAGACGGGCGGCTCTAATGGCTCGGGACAGACGGATGGCTCAGACGGCACTGGGCAGACGGATGGCTCAGATAGCGCTGGGGAGACGGATGGCTCAGATGGCGCTGGGGAGACGGATGGCTCAGATGGCGCTGGGGAGACGGATGGCTTAGATGGCGCTGGGGAGACGGATGGCTCTGGCCGGATGAGGCGCACTGTAGGCCTGGTGCGTGGTGCCGGAACTGGAGGCACCGGGCTAAGGACACGCACCTTCAGGCTAGTGCGGGGAGCAGGGACAGGGCACACTGACCTCTCGAAGCGCACTATAGGTCTGGTGCGTGGTACCGGCACTGGTGGTACCGGGCTAAGGGCACGCACCTCAGGGCGAGTGCGGGGAGAAGGAACAGTGCGTACAGGGCTCTGGAGACGCACAGGTGGCTTAGTGCGTGGTGCCGGAACTGGAGGCACTGGGCTGGAGACACGCACCATAGGGAGAGTGCGTGGAGGAGGAACAGGGCTCTGGAGACGCACAGGAAGCCTGGTGCGTGGTGTAGGCACTGGTGGTACTGGGCTGGGGCGGGGAGGTGGCGCCGGAAATACCGGACCGTGCAGGCGTACTGGCTCCCTTGAGCATTGAGCCTGCCCAACCTTACCTGGCTGAATGCTCCCCGTCGCCCGACCAGTGCGGGGAGGTGGAATAACCCGCACCGGGCTATGTAGGCGAACCGGGCACACCATGCGTAAGGCTGGTGCCATGTAAGCCGGCCCGAGGAGACGTACTGGTGGCCAGATATGTAGGGCCGGCTTCATGACATCCGGCTCAACGCTCAATCTAGCCCTACCAGTGCGGGGAGGTGGAATAACCCGCACCGGGCTATGCACACGTACAGGAGACACCGTGCGCTCTACTGCGTAACACGGTGTCTGCCCGTACTCCCGCTCTCCACGGTTAGCCTGAGAAGTGGGCGCAGGTCTCCTACCTGCCCTTGGCCCACTACCTCTTAGCCCCCCCCCAAGAAATTTTTGGGGTTTCTTCACGGGCTTCCGTGCTAGCCGCGTACCTTCATAACTCCGGTCTTGAGCTTGATTCTCCGGCTTCCAGCCACGTCTCCTTGCTGCCTCCTCATACCACCGCTCCTGGGCTCTCGCTGCTTCCATCTCCTCACGAGCGCGGCGATATTCCCCAATATGAGCCTAGTGTCCTTTTCCCTCCAATACTTCTTCCCATGTCCAGGATTCCTGTTTCGTAGGCCACTGCTCGAACTCACGCTGCTTGGTTCTGGTTCGGTGGGTGGTTCTGTAACGGCTGCTCTCCTCCTCTTCGTCTGAAGAGGAGAAGCATGGGTCGGACCAATACGCATCGAGGTATGCAGTCATAATGAATTTATTTAAATGATAGACAAACACGAAACACTTGAGAATTTACAAAATAACAAACGCAGTCAACAGACCTGGACGACGAACTTACATGAAACACGAAGAACGCATGAACAGGAAAAATGACTACATAAAACGAACGAACAAACAAAACCGAAAACAGTCCCGTGTGGCGTAACATACACAGACACTGACACAGGAGACAACCACCCAACACAATCAATGTGAAAACACCTACCTTAATATGGCTCTCAATTAGAGGAAATGAAAACCACCTGCCTCTAATTGAGAGCCATATCAGGTCACCCTTTAACCAACATAGAAACACATAACATAGACTACCCACCCAAACTCACGCCCTGACCGTCAAACACATACAAAATAACAGAAAACCGGTCAGGAACGTGACACAGACGTTATTTTATCGAGTGGAATGGCGCTTATATTAAATCTCTTCTTCTATATGTATAACAAGACATCCACATTATATCTTATACATTTTTCTCATATAGTGAAAATGTAGGTAGGCCTTCCTCTAAGTGGTTTATTGAATACTGTGAAGACAACAGTGTCTCCAGCTATTACTACATAGACAAATATTATTTAGTGTGGAAGTAAATATAGCTTTGAAAATGGCATGAGATATGGAGAAATGTTTTCGTCTCTTGTTTCTACTCCGTCTCCCACTGATTTCTGAGACTTTAATACTGGAAAGGTTATCCAAATTGGGATACGTTTGATGTGTTTCTTTAAGACACAGACTCACACAAGGGCGTCATGCCCACAGGGGGCACAGGGGCACGTGCCCCCTCAGTTTTATTTATTTTATTTTATTTATACTTAAAAATATAAATGCAACATGCAACAGTTTCAAGATTTTACTGAGTTACAGTTCATAAGGAAATCAGTCAATTGAAATTCATTAGACCTTTATCTATGGATTTCACATGACTGGGTAGGGGCGCAGCCCACTGGGAGCCAGGCCCAGCCAATCAGAAATAGTTTTTCCCCACAAAAGGGCTTTATTACAGACAGAAATACTCCTCCGTTTCATCAGCTGTCCGGGTGGCTGGTCTCAGACGATCCCTCAGGTGAAGAAGCCGGATTGTGGAGGTCACTGGGCTGGCGTGGTTACACGCGTTCTGCAGCTTTTAGTCCGGTTGAACGTACTGCCAAACTCTCTAAAACGGCGTTGGAGGCAGCTTATTGTAGAGAATTGAACATTACATTTTCTGGCAACAGCTCTGGTGGACATTCCTGCAGTCAACATGCCAATTGCATACTTCCTCAAAACTTGAGACATCTGTGGTATTATTGTGTTGTGTAACATAACTGCACATTTTAGAGTGGCCTTTTATTGTCCCCAGCACAAGGTGCACCTGTGTAATGATCATGCTGTTTAATCAACTTCTTTATATGCCACACCTGTCAGGTGGATGGATTATCTTGGAAAAGTAGAAATGCTCACTAACAGAGATGTAAACACATTTGTGAACACATTTTAAGAGAAATAAGCTTTTTGTGCATATGGGAACATTTCTGGGATCTTTTATTTCAGCTCATGAAAAATGGGACCAACACTTTACATGTTGTGTTTACATTTTTGTTCAGTATAACATGTTTTATTGTTGTTTCTCTGTAATACTACTAGCCATTTACCTATTTATTGAAGTTGGCTTTAGCTAGCCCAGATAGGTTCCCAATTTACCAACCTCATAACTAGCAACCAAGTTAGAGTATCTATCTTGTCCAACTATCTTAGCTGGCATGCCTACTGGCAAGGTTGGTAGACTTTAGAAAAGCAAGCAATAACTAAATGTGCTGAATAAGACTCAGTTAGGACTGGATCACTACATCAAACTCAGCAAAAAACAACTTTTTGAAATAGTCAGGAAAAAAATACTGTTGGGTTATTCTGAAGCACAATGAACCAAAGCAGTGTCTGGAACACCTGCATAGATTTAATTCAGCAGAGCATACAACAAACCCTATTTAGATTAAACTGTCATGGACATAATACCACAGATGACCTGTTATTGTTCATTTGATCAGTCCTCCTGTCCAGTACATGGATAATGCTCACACCCACATGCTCTTATGACTGGTGTAAGCTACTGCACAACAATAGTTAGCTGACTTGCTGACTTCTACTCCCATCCACATTCTGCATTCATTATCTCTAATAAATTGCCACATTTAGAATCACAAAAGGTTTGCATTGTTTACTGCTCAAAATGTGCTCGCGCAGTACGATCTGGAAAAATCTGCTTCCAGAATCCATCTTCTACATGGCATGAAAAGGTGTCGCTGGTCTCCGAAGGTATCAGCAGAACAACTCCCTTGTGTCATGTCAAAAATATGTATTTAGCACATTCTGTGGAATCGCTCAGTGCTTGTCCCGATAACTTTCCTGTCTTATGTGACACATTTGATATTGAAGGGAAAAGAAGTTCTGCACAACTTGATGCCTTCTTCAGTGGGATACCAACACAGTTGCTAAACCGCGGCCCCATGGGGACATCATTTCAGATAAGAGGGATTTGGGTAGACAGGAAATGTAGCTCAGCAACACTAGAAAGCTGCAGGTTAAAAGGAAGTATGGAAACCAGAGATAGGTTTGATATGTTCAAGCATTTTCACTGAATGTTTCAGGGAATTGTTTCTCAAATAGAGATGTTTGTTTATTGTATTTAGTTTATTGTTTGATACTTCATATTCAGATATGGCAGGGCCAATTGTAAATTGAGCAATGAATCTGGAAGGAAAAAAATATTTCCGCTCTTTTAATATTCTCCTACTGATGGCCAACAATTGTTTTCAGAGAGTTTTGTTTCGATTTTAGATTAATGTAAACTGTATTGGTGTTTCATGAAAACACCCCCTATTATTTTACTAAAATCCCACCTTACTGGTGTAACTCTCACAGAGGACCTTGGGTTAAGATTTGTGCTCATGAGGGGAGATTAGGATTATAATTAATTGATTGGTGTTCAATATACCAGCCAATCAAAACATAGGAAAATGCACATCTTTACCTGCATCGATCAAATCAAGGAAACGTTGATATGTATTGCAAAGGCCACAATAGAATGAGCAGCATGAGTATTTAAATGTTGATCTCTCTGGCATTACAGATATCTCTGGCTACCTTACCCAAACCAAATCCAACTGATAGAAACAAAGGCACACACTTTGTCATGGAATTACTTGAGGACTCTTGAACTGAAAAACGGACAAATTCTCTCAACTCTAAATGGAGCTCTTTAATCATCTGAATAAGTGTGTATTTGGAATAGCACTTCACAGGTGAGGTGAGCAGATATTTCTAGTCTGAAGAGGCCCCTTATTGTCTTCCATATTTCTCTCTAGTGGCCATCCCTGCAGCTACCCTTGCTGGAATTCTAAGGGAAACTGTCCTCAGTAATATCAAAGATATCCCAGATTGGTCCATGGTTGTGTCTCCATTCTCAACAGAGCATCACCAGAAGAAAACACTTAGCACTCTGTGTCAGTAAGGTCCCTGGGTGACAGCCCTGACCGATCGCTCGGTGGCTCTCTGATCCAGAATGTGTTAAAACAGACAACACAGTGCATTGTCTCAATCAATCAAACAACCTGTTACATTTGTGTTGCACTTCTTGCAGTTTGTTTGTCACCAAGCACTTTAATCTAAGACTTAAAAAAAAAAAAAATCTGAGACATGTTCCCAGTAGGGAACTTATAAGAGGAAAGCTTTCTATTCTAGGCGGAATGCAGTTCAGCCGCAAATTGTTTTGAAATGCACTTTCAGATAATTGCTCACCATGAAAATGACAGGAAGTAAGCCTTGTTTTTGAATTGTGTTTTTCACAATGGTCTTTCATAAGGCTCTTTACATAATTATCATCAGTCTCTTTCATTTGATTGTTGACGTCTGTAGAGATTCAGTTAATGTACATTATTGGGAAACTGTTTATTGAAAAGATTGTGCAACAACCATCTCCTGGCAACACACACTATTTTAAATCAGCAAATCACAGATGACGTGGGTAGACTGAGTATATAAATGTACCGGCTGAACTGTGCTGACCCTTTGTTAGCATTGTGATAATGAATGCATGCTGGCACATGCTGATTCTCAATCTTGTAACATCCCCATTGTTATGTCACCTCATTTTGATGAAACTGAATTTGGACCCCACCATAAGGCTTATACAATACCCCAGGTCCATATATTGGGACCTAGATCATGTGTAGCCAGTCTAACAGCTGTTCCACGATCCCCATGCACCCTTAAACTGTGCTTACACTGGGGATGGCCTCCCTGTCGCATGGTGTCATGCCAGGAAGCATGTGTCCATTGGGAGTCCGACTCATTATCCTCTGCTACATATCTGTCCTGCTGTCTATTCCCCTTCGAAAAGCATGCATGATCCCTACTACTGTATATAGCCTATCTGTTCTGCTGTCCACTCTCCTTTAAGAAGCATGGAGGGCCATAAGCCCTAAGAGAGATGTGGCATAGTTTCAGCTGCTGACAGCTCTGCCCTTCAACAGCAAGGTTGTCATCTCTCGCCATGGATGGCTGTCACTTCTGTAGGGGCCTCGTGGGAAGTCAGTTAAGTTCTCTCTTTTAATGGAGGGTGAATAATGGTTTGATAAAGTAATATATGGTGTCAACTTCTGTCAGGTGTGCCGTGAGGCCTGCCAATTCCATCGGACAGAAAGGAGACCAATTGAGTCTGCCCTGTCAGGGACACTTGGTACACGCACAGTTAGGCAGACCACTACAGAGCAGGCAACACCGATCAATACTGCTTTTAATTGCCTGAATCACAGGCTCTTTTTTTCTTCTTCTTGTTATCTCTCCTTGTTTTTTGAAGATACATCAAGGATGTGACTAAGAAGAAGTTCTATTTTTGTCCTACTGTACACACTACCTCATGGGCAGGCCAAAGCTACTGATGGACAATGGACCATGTATTTGGGTTGCTTTCTCACAATGTTTTCCTATTCCCACAGAGCAAAGGGATAGTAGAGTGTGTTTCCGTCCTCATAGGAGGCTATTCAGAAACCTTCTGAATACATAGAGAAGAAAATGTATGAGCTGATTATATAAAGTCAAATAAACTGAGGAAATAAATAAGTGTTGAGATGACAGACCCTGTGGAAACAACAGCTGTGTACATGTTGGTAACAGCCAGAAACTGTCAGAAGCTGTTGTATTGCTGGGGGTTTTGAAGCTCTCTAGTGCAGTGTTTCTTCTTGAATTAACGATGAGGCTAAGGTATGGAGAAAATTGAATTAATTACCAGGCTGTGGTGTGGTTTGTACAGTTTGTACAGTGCACTTTCTCTCTATTGTACTCCTTCTACAAATAAAGTCGCAGCCACCCGTGTGGACACATAACCTTCAGACTCTTCCTGACTGGCATTTGAGAGATGGGAGCCATGAGTGTCTAATCAAAATCTCAAATGCTAATCTGGGATGCAAGCTTGTGGAGCGTGCACTTCTGTCTCAAAACAGTATCTATCTCAAGTCATTCCTTCCCAAGCGAATCCTTTAATTAGCTGCATGGCTAGCTCGCTAACCTCAAAAGTAACCAAATGTAAGACTGGTAATGTGTTTGTATCTTGAATATCTCATTAGGTGTAAGAACCACAGTGACATTCTCCTGGCAAGCGCTTTGCATTTTTAACTATCTTAGCGATAGAGAGAGAGAGAGAGAGAGAGACTGACATTTGTTGATAGTTCAATGAAGTATTTCCTTCCATTTCTTCTCCATCCATTTTGCAAATGCTCATGTTCGGTAATGACATTGGATCCAGTAGTCAAGGTTAACCTGGCTGTTTCACCCAAATGCTCCTCAGAAGAGATGTATGGATCAATCTTATGACGTTTTGAATGATTCCTGTTGATTACTCAGATTGGTCTTTGATAGAGTTTGATAGGGTTTGATAGAGTTTGATAGGATTTGATAGGGTTTGATAGGGTTTGATAGGATTTGATAGGGTTTGATAGGATTTGATAGGGTTTGATTTGGTTTGTTAGGATTTTATAGGGTTTGATAGTGTTTGATATGGTTTGTTAGGATTTGATAGGGTTTGATAGGGTTTGTTAGGATTTGATAGGGTTTGATAGGATTTGATAGGGTTTGATAGGGTTTGTTAGGGTTTGATAGGGTTTGTTAGGATTTGATAGGGTTTGATAGGGTTTGATAGGGTTTGTTAGGGTTTGATAGGATTTGATAGGGTTTGATAGGGTTTGTTAGGATTTTATAGGGTTTGTTAGGATTTGATAGGGTTTGTTAGCGTTTGTTAGGGTTTGATAGGATTTGATAGGGTTTGTTAGGGTTTGATAGGATTTGATAGGGTTTGTTAGAGTTTGATAGGATTTGATAGGGTTTGTTAGGGTTTGATAGGGTTTGTTAGGATTTGATATGGTTTGATAGGGTTTGTTAGGATTTGATAGGGTTTGATAGGGTTTGTTAGGATTTGATAGGGTTTGATAGGATTTGATAGGGTTTGATAGGGTTTGTTAGGATTTGATAGGGTTTGTGTATTGCAGTTGACTGATTTTATGATCCCTCCTAGTCGTGCTTTTCATTAACGTGTGAAAAGTGCAGGGTTTGTGCGTGTGCACCGCCAAGATAAGCTGGCTCAGTAAGTAATGCATGTCAGATCAGATAAGTATACAGAAAGGGTTGCCCATAAAACGAGGCTATGAATCTAAGAAAGGAGAATTTACTGGCCACACAACAACATGGTACACCAATTCATGTCAAATGGGCTTCCACACAATGGCCTCTGTGTCTGCCAATCTATCCGTGCTAAGGGTAAATGGATAGACTTCCTCTGACCTTTGTATATCGTTTTATAAAAGAGGATCAATACTCGAGCCGCCAGCGTTGACACTTTATCACCATTGCACCATCTGGTACGAAACACATTTTTCTCACCTGAATTATTACAACCGTGTCTACAATCGGATCCATAGACAATAACCGGGGACTATTTCAACGTTGGCTCTGTTCTGTATTGCCTTTATTGCATTAGGAATAAGTCCCTGATGTAAAGAGATTATGTGAGCCACGATGAAGCTGAATGACGGCCTCCTGGTTGTAAAAGATCTGATGTTAGTTTGCTGTCAGATTTATGGGTATGTGCTGGGTCCTATTATTCACAATCACAGATAATCTGTGAATATCCCTGTCATAGCTCCAAATAGAATCACAGTGTGCGTCTGGTCAGTGAACTAGCCAGATATCGTGGCATACTCATTTGAAAAAGCTACTATATGTGAAACATGATTTAAGTAATTATTGTCCATTTGCCTCCAATAACGGGTTATCTTTTGACATGTTGCACCATAAAGCATTAAACCATGTCATGGTGCCCACAGGCCTTCAGCAAATCACTACTGGTCCTCAGTGGTGTACACTTAAAACAAACAGTCAGGTTTTAAATACAAATAAATACTTATTTAATGATAATGAAAATATGACTTTTCAGATTTTTCTAAGACCTACAACTAGATTTCTTCCTATATGAATTGCATTGGACACAGTGCTTTCAGTGATTCCATGTGATAGCCCCATATTGTTGAGTGAAGTCATGGTTCAGAATGATTCAAATATCACAAAACATCATTTTTGGAGTTCAGCCCCAGAATGTTAAGTTGCCATGTTGTCTCGTTAGATTGAAGTGCCCGAGGTTGATTCAAGAAGATGGGTCATGTGTTTAATCTCATGGAATACCATTACCCTTGTGTAGCGTGTAAAACCATGTAGCACTTTCTACAATGGGACCATATTAAAGCGCTTAAAGATTCCATTCACGCACCAGGCTACAACAAATGCATTTTCAAGCCCAAGCTAGAAGAGACAAGGTCAAATTGGGGGATAAAATAGTATTTGCCTCTCTTCCTCTTGTGTATTATCCACCATGAATAACTATGCCAGAGAATAAATATATTTATGCCTGAAGTGGATAGTCCTATTTTCTTGGCAGAGGTGCTTGAGAGTGTCGTATAAGGACCCTGTTGGCAAATACGTGCTGTCAACTGAGAGATTACACAAGTATGTGGACCAACATTTCAGTTATTTTATGTATAAAACAGGCCAACTGTGCTCTTGTCAATCTGCTGCTCAGTTTAAACATACTGTACAAACCTGCCCGGTCTGTAAAAAACAGAAGGCCTTTTCCTTTCTCATGTCTTGTGTCTCACCCAGGCTAGGCATGAGTAACATTGATTCACTTGACCTCCAATCCACAGTCAACAATCTGAGTGGTAAGACTCCCCTTTACCATATGGTTCCCATACAATGCATACAAGTGCTCATCCACAGTGTCTATACGGTGGTTCATCATATCTTGGAGTGGAAGTTTAGGTTTTTAGGTTTATGAGCTGTGAAGGACAGCTGCTGTAAATAAACATGTATTAATGAAGAGATTGAATACGTCACAGTGTACCCTTCAGGTGCGTTCCGCTTGTTTTTTGAAGGGAGCCAAGCCATGGGGAAGGACTGTGCAGAAGAAAATGTTCCTCACAAGCATTAATGATGAACGTTGTCATTGTGCAAGAGGTACTGTATGGTACAACTGTTGCCAAAAGCAAAAATAGTTGATGTGTGAGATGAATAGGTTACTCCAAATTCTCCACCTTTGGAAGTAATTGCGGTAGTACTTTATACATGGGGTTTTATTTTCAGAGATTATTGCAGTAGCCTCTGAGGGGTAGGGGAATGGGAGCCGCTCTTCTAGAGTGCCTGAGTGCTGTGTGTGTTTAGCCTCGGCGGTGTTACTCAACACCAGGCATTTTCATTGTGGCTGGCTGATATACCTTTCTATATGCTGAGAGCAATTTCAATAATAGAAGGTCCTGCTGTGAAAGAAATTGTGTTAAAGCCTTTGGCATTAAGAGCTTTCTCATGTGTTTTGCAAAGTCCCAGTCTGATACCGTATATGTGCTAGCTGAACATCCCTTAAGCTCCAGTGTTACGGTTATGTGGCTGGTGCCAGCAGGTTTGTTGTGCACCATTGTTGAATCACTTCAATTCACATTTTTACTTAACACTCTATTTTTATAAGTGGTTCGGCAGCTAAAAACCCCCGGAAAAGATAACTGTTGTCAATAATGACTGTAGCTATCGTAAAGCCATAACAGAGACTTACAATGTGTAAGGGTGAGGAGACGGGTAAAAGGCCACATTTATGTTGTTTCGCAATAAAACTAAGGTTTTTATATTCAATTGAATTACGTTTGACTTTTCTATCAACTTTTTCTTGATACTGCTATGATCTTTTTAGAATGTTGCCTTTTTGTCTGGTGTCACATAAACATCAACATCAAATGAAAGGTGATGAATGAAATATACAGTATTATCCTCCTAGATTGTAGATGATACTACAGTACTCATCTGTAGCCATGCAAAACCAGGACACACTAAATTGAATCTTCAAATTGCCCAAAGTCGGTGCTTGCTTTATGTAGGGAGATGACATAAACTACACCACGGAAATTTACACTCTCTCTCTAGCTCCAGCTGGCTAGTCCAGCTTTTGCACTCCACGTAATCCATTTTCATTTAAGGCCTTTCTCTGAATCGAAAAACTTTCTGATAGGCCATGTGTTTAGAGGCATTTCTATGAAATGTCAGGTGCATTGCCAAACCTCACACACCAACCCTCACACGAACACACCCTCAGACAGAGAGGAATGATTTGTCTGCTGAAAATGCCAGCATTACTTGCGCTTATATAGCTCCATTCCCATCTCTCTCCATATCCAAAAGGAATGTGAGTTTCGAAGTAGAAATGTCAATAGTACTGAAGACATGCATAATGCACCATGTCCAGCACTTGAAAGCAGTGGGGTGAGGAGGACTGCAGGGCCAGCCCCTTTGTTCTGTACTCTCCCATGTCTAGTGAGACACTGAGCCATGCTCTCTCCCCTCTCCAGGTGAAGCTAATGTGCTTCCCCTCTCAACTCAGGTTCCCTTTTAGAAATAGAATGGGTATAACACAGTCAGGGCTCTTTGCACGCATTTTCCATTTTTTGAAATCAGAAGCATTTGTGTTGTTAAAAATAAACAGTGATCCATTGACATTGCAAGTTGACGTGATCATGTTTTGTATTGACAAAATGAAAGGGAAAAGAGTTCCCATTGGCTTTTTGTGTGTTTGTGCATCTCATTGCTGTGGGAGGAATCAGGCTGGCAATAACACTTGTAGACACATGCTCTGGAGCCAAGGTCATCAATAAACTGCTCTCTTGCCTGGACCAGGGCCTAAGTGGGTCAGCCTCACACCTCAGTGTCCCTGACACCGCAGACAAGATGCATCTCCACTCAGATCTGTAGCCCAATGTCCCGCTGGCCTGATTTAATCTAACCTGATGTAGTGTTTTAATGCAGCGATCTTGTTCATGCAGCCAGTTCTTTCATCTTCAATCTGGCACTCTTAACTGCACATAGTTGTTATTCAATCTAAACCATCCAAAACTGTTCAACTATATTATTTGACTGACATGAAAGATGTTTATGCTGCTGTGTAAATCCTGCAGTGCGGTTGTGATTGAATGTGGCCTCTTTTCAAGACACTGCAGCGGCTTCTTTATGGTACCATAATGTTTTAAAGTATTACGTTGTCCCACCTCTTCTCTGAATCGACAGCCTGTCATGGGGTTATCATAAACAACTTATAAGGAAGGGCGTCTGTAAAAAGTGAAACAATGTCAACTTACAAGCAGGCTGGTGGAGTCGAAGGAGCGGAAGTGTATTTCTAATATGCCTCTTTTGTGTTGTATTGTTGTCAGACTCTGAGTGGCTGCAGTCAGGCAGCACTTATAGCAGCTAGCTTATCTAAGAGAGGATCAGTGAATGACCTAGTCTTAATAATGCATGTGTAAGTGTGTACCCAGTATATTTACATTTTTCAAGGATAAAGCATGTCTGCAGGAGGTCAGGTGTACTTTTAAGACACTTTCAATCCCGCCAGGGGTTTTGTCTTGAAAGCACGCGCTCGGAAGGAAATTCCTGGAAATGGAGTTTAAGCCACTTGTGGTAAATTGAGGCCATGTTATGGCCTGGCTTTGGAACATACTGGATGATTAGAGAGCAATCTCAAAATGAAAGCTTTTTCTGAAGAACCTTTCAGAAGTGTACGTACTGTTCCTCTGAGTACTCGAAGGCTCATGTTTACACCTCAAAGGCTTGGTTTTCTGTAACAAGCTGGAAAAGAACAAGTAAGTGGTAGCGCCAAACAAGAGACATTGAACATAATGCTTTGGAAACATGTGCATGGGGTTTTTAGGGTAACGTTGGAGACAAATATTGTATTTCAAACAATTTTCTATTTGTTTGAGTCTGTTTAGATTTTGACATACATTCTGGAAACTATGATGTTCTCCATGTTAGCCCCTTACAGGGTTAGAAGCATAGATGTGGTTCTTAGTCATCTCATAGCATTCAGTCATATTTTTTCTGGTCATGTGTGTGGTCTACAAAGCATTCTTCAGATCATAGATCACAACATATTATGTTTTAAGATTAAGATTGATCAAATGTTATTTGATCTTTTTAATAATTAGCCATTTGAGCCTTGGATTCTTTAGTGGGAAAACTACCCTCCCAAACAATTTACCTTTCATACATCTACAATACGCATTTCCCCTTATCTGATGGAGTTCAACCTGCAGAATTATGTTAGATGTTACCTGGTAAATATCAATACTCTGAAAAGGGAAATGATGGAAGAATTGAACAATTAAACTGAATGAATGGCCATTAGATCAATGGAGAGGAGTGCTCTTATCAGATTACTGCAGGTCCAGACTCCAATCTGCATTATTCTATAATGCTTTAGAAGTGATCCTTGGCATCTAAACGCTGATGTATAATAAGCAGGAGTAAAACGTATCACACAGACAAACAAAATCAATACAATTCAATTCAACCTCTTAGGCCAAACGCAGGAATCTGTCATTAGTCTCTTCGTACACAACTGAGAAGAGTTAATGCAGACTTGTCTCTCTAATTGGGGGGAAACTCAATCATGATAACAAAGTTGGTAACACTTCCTATGAATACACTCTGCAAAGGTACCCTCTACATAGACACTAATAACTACTCACATAACTATAGAGTAAAGCAGGGTTTCCCAAACTCGGTCCTGGAGCCCCCCCCCCCCCCAGGTGCACGTTTTGGTTTTCCCCGTTCACTACACAGCGGCTTCAAATAAACAAAACTTGATGATGAGTTGGTTATTTTAATCAGCTGTGCAGTGCTAGGGCATCGTAAACAGGCTCTATAATGCCGTATGAAGCGAGGTGGTACAGTTCCCTATGAAGTGCTTGTGTTACCATGAAGTGTAGTTATACAGGAATAGGTCTGGATGGTTTTGTAACTCACATTAAAACATTAAAAGTATTTTTTATGGCATTAAATATCATTTTTACATTTTGTCATTTAATCCATCTAAATATATTTTACCTCGTTGTTTTATCAAATGATTCAATACATTTTTGATAGTATAGTATGGATCCATTGATTCTAGTTTGACTTTGACACCACTCCAGACATCATGAGAAGGAGAGCCATCATCTTCTAATCTACAACAAGCCCTGATGAGACACCTGCATCCTCCAAGATTTGGAAATTCTGTTGCTTTGGAAATTTTTACTAAAACCGTTCCATCACACAAGCAACAAGCAATAGTGGGGAAAGCATTTCATTGGCTTTAGAAATATAGATTGATTTAATGCAATCGTGGCTCTCTTTTAATTTCATTAAGAAAGCTTTGATTTGATTTTGGTACTCCTTGTATATAGCTTTATTCTTGTATTCTTGATTTGATTGTATTTTTGTCTCTCACTTTCATTGCTTGATCTTATTGCAAAATTAGATTTTTTTCCTAAATTGTACTTTGGAATGATAACCTTGTTACATGTGCAAATTAAACTGAAAAAATCCCCCATGCTCTCTCCAAGTTGAGGAAAAGTGAATGTTAAGTGCTTTCGGAATGTCACAAAACTCTCAGACGCTTATCAAGCCACTCAGAAAAGACTCAACTCTCTCTCGCTTTCTCTCTCACTTTCTCTCTCACTTTCTCTCACGCTTTTTCTCATGCTTTCTCTCTCCTTTTCTCCCCACAGAGCTCCCCAGCAGTCCACCAGCTCAGTTCACCTTCAGACCCCTCCCCCCACCTCCACCCCCTCCCCACACGTGCACATGTGCCCGCCCAGCCCCTCACGCTCACGTTTCTGAGGCACTGCAGAGGAACACCCTGCCGGCTCGGAGCCAGGCGATGGACGGAGATCCCACTCAGCCGGCCGACAGAGACAGAGGCCAGCTCCACAACAGCTGGGCCCTCAACAGCAACATCCCCCTGGAGACCAGGTAGGCCTCGGCACCTCCACTCTCACCTGCCTAGTAATGGGGTCAGTGCAGTGTGGCAGACACCATAACAGCTCTGTGGCCATACTTTCCCCAGCATTGAGTCATGCAGGTCTCTTGGTCTCTTTCCCTCCGTGTTCTTAATCACCGTGACACTGCAGTACCAGTAACTTGGATCCACAAAATAGCGCTAGCTCTGAGAAAAGTCGATTGAATGGATATGTTGTTGGCCTGAGTTAAGTGTTGCAGAGAAGACCCCTGTGACTTCAGTCACAGACCTCTCAGACTTCTTTAATGATTCACACTTGATAGAGATGAATCATGGTGTACATTTATAATGAGGGGTTGGTGGTGCATAACTAAATCACATTGCTTTGATGAGATTCAGGGCTAAGGCTTTTGAGAAGTGAAGTGGTGTACAAATCCAAATAACATAAATAGATGCATTGTTAACTGAACATATTCAAGATCAAGGCCTTTCCAAACCTTTTCACAGCAAAAGCCTGTTCACAATTAGCGTTTAAAGAAATGTATCAGATGTTAATATAAAAATTGCTGCTGTAGTTGTAAAAGAAAGGTTGTCTACAACTGACTAGGTGTTTGCATAGCCACACGTAACAATTCATGAAACAACAACTTTTTTGGAAGTGTATCCATTCATCCCAAAGAGGGTTTTTCATTTTTAAATGGACATCCAAAGAGAAAACCACTTCAAGCGGTCACCCTTTATGAACGGGCTTGTCTTCTTGTGATCACTTCCCCAGAATTTTAAACTGTGCCTGTCTCTGCCGGGCTAGATCATTTGTGTGAATTCCAAGCTTCCAAAATGTGACCTTTATCCCTTTTAGCGTAAGAATTATCTTTGTCCTGCATTAAAACTAGTCTGCCAGATGAGATCATTTGTTTATTTTTCTTCTATTTGGTCTGGTAGATTATGGGAGATGAAAGCAGTTGAAACAGAACAGACTGTGACAGGTTAGTAGCTAGACCAAAGATTGTCTATTATATTGACAAGATAGACACGTGACCGCTCTAACAATGGAAATACATGTCCTTAAAGATGGAAGGCAGGCGGGAAGACCAAGATCAGGTGGGAACATTCTAGCCAATGAGAGGGCAGATACGCATGTGAACAGGCCAGAGAGATAGATCGAGGACTCATCTTTGTGTCTGTGCCATTATAGCATCTGTGACGGCATTGGCAGCACCGTTGGGGCTATCTCCATTTAAAAGTAGCCAATTTTCTTCTTCTTCATTGGCTAATTGCTTCCAACTCATAGGAATCCCCACCCAATTGACTACTTTAAAATGGTGGAAGCCCTCATTGGTAATGTCCAGGGCTAAAACGAGCTATATCCATGATGAGTCCTCTATCTATCTCTATGACCACAGGCACAACGCTGATATAAAGTCGTTGACTAAATTCTACATACGCACTTATATCAGTGGATTCGTAACAACCTAACCATTATGAAACTTCTATTTGATCAAATAAGCCTCACGTAGCAGTTAGCAATTACATTTTTGATGACCAAATTCGACCCTCTCATTGACCTCCATACAAAAATTCCTCACTTCGTGGCCTTATTTTCTTGAGCTGAGTAAAACCTCTCGCTTCGCCTCTTCCTCTCTGGCTACACTCCTAATTGATAGGAAGAAACGATGGCTGCCAACAGCTGTCAGATCAAAGGTGAAAATACAGAAATACAACATTTCAATCCATTAGATTTACTGTAATGGAGAAAGTCATTGTGGGTAGTTCAGAGGTTGAAAAACTCTATTATTAACTTAAAATGAGTTGAGCTCTCTATATGCTGCTTTCATTTTCATGCTTAGAAAATGGCAAATTCAATTACTGTACACCACAAGCAACCAGGTAAATCTTCCCCTCTTCATTTGATGTGGAACACAAAACCAATCAAAGAATTTCCCGCTTGTTATTAATGACAAGCTTTGTTTGGCTTTGTATGGAGGAAAGGGGTTTAACATGCAAAGAGAGACCACTATGACAGGAAAACTATGGAAAAGTAAATTAATCATATGAAGTTGAGAGCCTTTGTCAAGATTGACAATTATGCTGTCTGCTTTTTGAGATTGTTTTTTATTTAAAGGGTTGTCTGTGAAATGTGAAATGAGTCGCTGGCCTATTTTTCTATTTCCCATTTGTTTGGTAAACCCAACAGTGCTTGGTGCTTCATAAATGTCTTGTAAATTGAAAATAAGCAATCCTATCAGAAGTAAACAACTTCTTTCTGTTGACTAAAATAAGTTGACATGTCGTCTTGAGAAAAGAATGAAGCATGGGGTAGCAGCATCAGTAGGGAGAACACTACATCATAGAGCTACCTGAATTCACAAGTTAAAGGATTTGATGTTCGGGGTATGTTTTCCAAAAACAAATGAAATCACCAAAAAGGTGTAACATGTTATTTACATAAAACAATATATTTGGTTGTAAAAAAAGAAAGCTTCTCCTTTAATTGAGTTTCCCAGCCATTGTGGGTAGATTCAGTGGACTGAAGCAATCAAATGAATGGATGCAGAGCTCCATGGTTGATAATACCTCCTCAAGGAAGCCATTACTCAGTTGGCATGAGAGGGTGTTAGTAAGAGACTAGAAAACAAGGGCCTACCTTAGGCATGTTTTCTCCCCCACGCTTTGTGTTCAAAACATCCATAACGTCTCATAGGTGTATGTAATGTACAACAGTGACAATAATGACAAATGAACACAATTAGGTTTGCAGGAGGGGTAGTGGTACTTGAACATCTTCAATTTGATGGAGTAGGTAAATCCTCCCTCCCTTATGGTAGATCTCATTGACTGTGCTCATTTAGGCCCCAAACTTATGTAGAGGTCACCCACTCTGCATAGAAGATGAGAAAGTCACCATGCCTGATGTGGCTATGTGCTGACTTTCTGTTCTCACCTAAATGAACCTTGTTGATTAACCTGTGGTCGATATTCAACCTAATACAATGCCAGCATTCATGTAGATCAGCAGATTGCTATCCAATACCTCCTCTTGGCCTTGTTTATCTCACCATTGTCAATTGTAATGAGATTGAAAGTTTGATGTGATGGCCAGATATCAATAACACCACCACATTTGATATTTTGTCTTTACATTTAGAAAATTGTAACAACTGGTATTACTGCACATTTGCTGTACAGGCTGTGTGATGTGCTGTTGACATAGTTGTAACACTTTGCTCTTGCCTTCGCCCAAATAAACCAAAATACTGAATATTTATCATATTTTTGTTGATTTCAGATTTCTGTGTTGTCAATTCTCACCGGCAGACGTTACCAATTATGCATAGCTGCCTTCCAATTAACACTGTATACTGTAGCATCAAGTGTTTTTCAGACTGCTGAAATTACTAGAAATGAGGTGCTCTGGATCACCCACCTCCACAAACACCTTCAGATTGATATTATGAAGAAACACTCCCTATGACATCTGGCCAACGCACATAGAGGCATACTGTACCTTCACAAAATGGCGGTTTAACATAAGATACTACCTCATCAATAGAAAATACAGACAAGAGAAGAAAAGTAATCAATTGTAAAGATCAGTGATCAAGAGTGATCCTCAGATCATCATTACAGGAGTCTTGGGGGGGAAACAAGTATTTTAATGATCCAATTTCTTAGTTCCTCCTCCTGAACACCTTCCTCAAAGCATCAAAAAGTATGGGATGAAAGCAGTTAATTTCTTTTGTCTAAATGACATCAGCCGAGTCGATGCACTGTTGAGAACACAAAGACACTGATGATATGGCACTGACACAACATCAATGCAATTCCAGATTTCTGTCACATCAGCATAATGACCATATTCAAGACCACAAGCATATTCCTCCTAATTTCTTTCAATTACACAAAGACAGGAATTGATTGGTCCTCTATTGACTGTTTTTTTGCTCTTAATAATGCATTTTTCAAGTGTCAGCTACAGCACTACAACAGAACAGTGACTCAATATCCCAAACAGTCTTGAGCTCAGTGCTGTCCTGATCCAAACTGGATGTCTGCTGTCCATGACTGAACGATACAATTCAGTCAGTTTTCATGAGTGTTTCTGCAGACCGTGAGGAGGATTACCCAACACCACGGGATGCTGTGTTTGCAGTGGCTTGGACAACAAAAACAAACATGTCTCAGATAACTTTATCCCTTTGTGAACCATACTTAAACTTAATTACGCTGTCTACGAAAATTGGCCCAGCAATTAAGCCCTGTGATATAATCTTCTATAAAACTGACCTTTGTACTCTCCCATCTTTAATTGGGCACATTAAAGATAGCGGCTAATGGTATTAAAACCTTTTCTAATTAAGGACCTGAGCAATGAGGGTTATTTTTCCCCCCTTGTGTTCTTCTGTTCCGCTGGTCGGTCTATTCCCTCCCTGTACACTGCCGCCTACAGCTTGTTAGATAAAGGCAGTGGTTCCAAGGTCAAGTTCACAGTGAAGAGGAATTGGCCACCCTTCAGCATTAGCATAAATCAATGTAAGCACAGCATTCAGCATCACTGTCAGCTGTAAGAATTTAATAATAAATGTCTTAGACTCTCGCTCTCTCTCCCTCCCTCTCTCTCGCTCTATCTTTCCCTCTCTCTCTCCCTCTCCCTCTCCTTTTACCTCTCTCTCTCCTTTTACCTCTCCCTCTCCCTCTCTCTCCCTCTCCCTCTCCCTCTCTCTCTCTCTCTCTCTCTCTCTCTCCCTCTCTCTCTCTCTCTCTCTCTCTCTCTCTCTCTCTCTCTCTCTCTCTCTCTCTCTCTCTCTCTCTCTCTCTCTCTCTCTCTATCTTTCCCTCTCTCTCTCCCTCTCCCTCTCTCTCTCTCTCCCTCTCTTTCTCTCTCTCTCTCTCTCCCTCCCTCTCTCTCGCTCTATCTTTCCCTCTCTCTCTCCCTCTCCCTTTACCTCTCCCCCTCCCTCTCCCTCTCCCTCTCCCTCTCTCTCTATCCCTCTCTCTCTCCCTCTCTCTCTATCCCTCTCCCTCTCCCTCTCCCTCTCCCTCTCCCTCTCCCTCTCTCCCTCTCCCTCTCTCCCTCTCCCTCTCCCTCTCCCTCTCCCTCTCCCTCTCCCTCTCCCTCTCTCTCTCTATCCCTCTCCCTCTCTCTCTCCCTCTCCCTCTCCCTCTCCCTCTCCCTCTCTCTCTCTCTCTCTCTCTCTCTCAGGAGCGTACATATTAAGCCAGTTTGCCTGTTGGGAGCATTCATTAATTAGATTTAGGATGTATATCATTTGGCCAGGGAGGGAAATGGGATTGCATTTTGAGATTTGATTTTAATGATGTGCATTTCTAGCAGTTTACCAATAACTTAGAAGTACACAAGTAACTAACAGAAGTATATTCTGTTTTGTATTCTATTTAAGTACTACGCAGATGGAAAGGGTATTAATCTATGCATATTTATTCATGTCATATCTACACCATTTTTTATTGGTGCACAAAGGTGTAAATGTTCACACATAAGTGTTTAACAATGAAATAGTAATGTATGGTAATGTGCTATGTTGTGTATATTCTCATTAATGTCAACCTCTTCTGTTGGTGTGTTGCAGGCATTTCCTGTTTAAACATGGCTCAGGCTCCTCTGCCCTGTTCAGCGCTGCCAGTCAGAACTACCCTCTGACATCTAACACAGTGTACTCCCCACCCCCACGGCCCCTACCCAGGAGCACCTTCTCCAGACCCATGTTCACCTTCAACAAGCCCTACAAGTGCTGCAACTGGAAATGCACTGCCTTAAGCGCCACTGCTATCACCGTAACCCTCGCTCTTTTGCTCACATACGTCATTGGTAAGTTGGGTATTTCTCCCTATCTATATTATCTATATTTATTTAACAATTCAGTATAGTACAAAAGCATAACATTTCCATATGGAGTGATTTCAGTGCCAACAGAAACTATATTTGAATTCAATATTTTTGAATATGTATTTTAGATTTAGAATTTAATATTTTTTTATGTGTAATGCACAAATGTAATATTTGAATTAGTAAATTGAACTTGTATTTCATCATTTGAAACTGAATTAAATTAATATTGCATTCAGTTTTTAAATGAAATGTAAATTTAAGTGAATATTCAAATTCAATATATATTTAGTCAGTTTAAATATGGTGCATATTGCATTAATTGTCTGTGTATCAAGTTTACAAACTATAATTTAAAGTTGACCAAAGTTTCATATATTTAACTTCTCAGATGCATTCAGATTCAGTTTTAAAATTTAGATCTCTAAATTCAGATTCAAAACCAGAGACATCCTGGTACTTTTACAGCAAGGAATGGTAGAAGATAGTATTTTTTTTATTTAACTAGGCAAGTCAGTTAAGAACAACTTCTTATTTACAATGACGACCTACCCCGGCCAAACCTGGACGACGCTGGGCCAATTGTGCGATGCCCTATGGGACTTCCAAACACGGCCAGATGTGATGCAGCCTGGATTCAAACCAGGGACTACAGTGACGCCTCTTGCACTGAGATGCAGTGCCTTAGACCGCTGCGCCACTCGGGAGCCGAGAGAACAGATAGAATCAAATGCCCTTTGTGTTAATCAGGTTTCTGGAGGTTTCTGAAGCCAATGTGGCATGTTGAATTCATTTTCTTCTCATGAATTTGGCTCTAGCGTTTGAACCGTTTGAGCTATTATGACCCCATTCCCAAAAGCTAAGACCCTCTGGAACATGGTCGTGCTTCTGTTCCCGTCTATGATGCTCACAGGACGCACAGGAGACCTGAAGACGTGTTAGTTTGACATGTGTTGGTTTGTGTTAGACATGTATTAGTTTCAAGCCTCCTGCAAGGGTACTCATTATAAGGGTGACTGACTGGGTTAAGACTTTGTTAGCTTCTGAGCTAAAGCCTAAGTTCTGTTACTTGGATGGGTCTCGAGGAGGAGGTCAAAGTTGGGTGAAGTGTAACACAGGTGGTTCGGGGAACACGCTTACATGATGAGTAACTTGTCAGAGACCTGAAAAGTGACATTGTCTAGTGCACTGGAGGCCTGGGTTAGAACCCGATCAGTCAAACTAACACGTCTTCAGGTCTCAGGCAAGGTCGCATGTATGAGGTCAAAAGGGGGTGAAATAGAACTAAGGTCCACGCTCTTTTGATGAGTAACCTTGCTGGAGACTTGAAGACTTGTGTTAGCTTCCTGAACTCATCCCTATGGGCTTCAGCTAAGTGGGCTCTAATACAGTCTTGTAACATGCAGTAGATCAGGTTTAAACCCAGTCAGTCATAAGAGAAAGATTACATAGGGAGTGGAAAAGCTATCCTTGGAAGGGCTATGACAGGGCTATTCAACTATATTCTTATGGGGGCCAAATTGTAATTTTTGTCACACTCCCTTCTAATGTGTCTAATGTTCCAGAGGGTCTTAGCTTTCAGGAACGGGGTCATAATAGCTTAGAGCCCAAACGGTTCAAATGCAAAAATTCATAGGAAGAAAATGAATTCTACATGCCACATTGGTTTCAGAAACTGGCAGAAACCTGATTAACATGGAGAGCGTGTGAATCTATCTGTTTTCGTCTACCATTCCTTGCTGGCAAAGTACCTGGATGTTGTCTCTGGTTTTGAATCTGAATTTAGAGAACCACATTTGAAAACTGAATCTGAATACATCTGAGAAGTTGAATATATGAAACTTTGGTAAACTTGAAATTGTAATTTGTAAACAAAGACAATGAATGCAATATCTACCATATTGACAATGAGTATATAAATATAGAATTGTAATATTAAATTAAATTGAAATTGAATTTTAGAACATGTGATTCAATTTGACCATTACAAATGCAAAAATATAGAATTTAAATTCAATATCTTAATACAAATTCAAAAATATTGAATGCATATACAGATACTGTTGGCACTGAAATCGCTCTATATTTCCACTTGTATTTACTTTCTTTATTGTCTCATTCTCCAACTATTTCCCAGTGTCATTCTTATTTTATTTCATGCTCTAGGATGAATGGATAGTTTAGTTGAAAATCCATCCAAAAGTTGTTTGTGAGTCTGTAAGATACAGGAAGCAAACATTCCTTAAGTTCTATCTGATGGTAATTATTTCCACGGTTTTTAAACACATTGAACATGTACTGGTCGTTGGATTTGTATCATCATGTCATTTTGGTATTGCAACTGTCATATTGGTTGTGTTCTTGTCCTTTATAACTGTAAACAACAGTATTTGGACAAGAGACATACAGAAAAGGACAGGTAGACTGTTGCATAACACTTTACATTAGGTAGCTATTGTCCAGCCTTTATTCTACAGTATGAAAGGATGTCATGTAGCAGGTAGGCGCTCCAGTAGAGATAGTTATTTATACTTCCCACTGTTTCCTAGAAGAAGAAAATACAAAAACAGGTCCATACCAAAGTGGTAATGTAAGTAGGCCTACTCCATAACTACATGGACTTACTAGTGTACATTAAGTACGATGTAGTTGCTGTACATATGATACTGTACATATGATATTACACTGGTAGTTAATCTATATGGCCTCTATAATGTCAATTATAGATACATATTGATAGTATTTAATTAAGAGAAAGTGTTACTTTGTTGCAACCTTGTTTTCATCAGTATCCATTTTAGATTCAGATATCAATGTGGTCATATTGCCTACTATTTTCACTAAGATTATCAATAAACCTAGTGATCAGAGAGGAACAACAGATTGATTGTTTAAGGTCCGTAGCCATGAGTATGATGTCTAAGGCATTGTCTTTCAGTCTGGCATAGTGTTGTCTCTAGGACTGACTGATATTAATATGAGAGCATTGTAACCTTCATGTGCCATGGCTGTGGATGGCTCTGACCCAGAGACGTCTGTGTGTTTTTCCTAATTGAGATGATGCCCTTAAGCTTCCAACACTAGATCGATAAAGATCTTAGGAAATGCAACACAGAGCAAGATGGAAGACTTTAGACCTCCAATTTTGATCCTCAGACCTGCAATTTACTAAACTGCATGACCGTGCATGAACACCCCTTTAATAAGGCCATTTCAAAGGTAGCCATCATTCCGTTGTGTGCAGGCGAGGGATAGGGATTGTAAATCCTCCGCTGTCTAACAAACGTTGACTGCATCTTAACAGCTCTCTGCTTTATTATTCATTTGTCTACTATAAATGCTACATTACCAATTTTGAATTGACCAAAAAATCTATGTGGCTACGGTAGTAGGCTACATGAATAAAATGCTGATGACATTCCTGAGTTTGAAATACAGTTGCAAACAGCTTTGAAATTAGCAGCTAAATGTAAATTCCCTCTAGTTATTAGGCACTCAGTCCAAATCGTAAATGAACAGATGTACTGTCATCACAAATAATGTTGGTTTTGTAAATAAAAATGTCAAATAAATAACAAAGGTGGAAAATCTATTACCCACAAGTCTCTCCTCGGGGGTGACACATCACAAATCTCAATGAACATGGAAGGTACCAGTCATCACAAATCACAGATTTGTGTCAAGGCTCTCTCTGTGCCTTGACACAGGCCTTTATGGCTTTGCTTGATGTCACCATTGGTGTGATCAACCCTGCTATTTATTTATCTACTGTATTTACTCTATCTGTTTTGGTCCATGCTAGTCTGGACCCCAGAATAGACATTACCATGGCATTTGTTTGCTGTAGTTGCAGCAGGACCGCAGGGGCTGGCTGGAGCAGCCAGTTGTAACATTTGCATTGCAGCGATTTGCTGTGCGTGCATCCATCTCTTCAAACATGTTTTCAATGGATAGTATTTGTCTTCATAAGACTCCATCAAAAGCACATGTATGCACATTTAGCCATATCAGAAGTAGAATGTATCATACTGTGTAACTGATTTGCAAATCGTTGTGATGTGTTCCAATTCTAGCACAACAACAAAGGAAACACACTGGCGCATGGAAAAGGCACGTTCCATTTTATTCTCCACTTGCGGAAGTTCTCTTTCAAATAACTAAACAAACTTTTCTGATGAGAATGCATTGCTGTGTGTGTAGAGCATCCTTGAAACTCCAGGAGGTGGTGGGGCCAGTGAAAGGTTAAGATGTAAGGACAATCTGCGTTTGACACTTTGTAGACCCCCCACCATACAGCTATTTTGACTCCACACAACACAAGAAGAGGAATGCCTCAAAGACAACGGTGACATGTCATTGTGTCATACTTAGAGGAGGCGCACAAGCCCCAGGGCGATGAATGAATGATGAAAATGTTATGGAGAGGCAGAAATAGAAGAACATGCAGGCATACTGCTGATATAGCACGGTAAGCCACACTGTCTGACTTCGACTGGGAGTAAGTACCAACTACTCCATTCTCCTCAGAAACACTCTTCATTCACTAAGGGGACAACCTGGTGCTAATTAAAATGCTCCAAAATGTCACCCACATACCCAGAGGTGATATAAGCTGAACAGGAAGTTACATTTGCCTGTTTTCAAAGTCAGAACGCTGTCAACACAGGAAGGATCAATGTCTCCCCTGCCACCTCCACCACCTCCTTCACCCCTTTCTCTCTCCTCCTCCATCTCTGTGATTGAGTAGTCCCACAGCGGTTCTTTCAACTGCAACACTTCACCTGCAAAATGACTGCCAATTAATTACTTTTCCAATTATGTTTATTAGTGCAATAACTTCTAAGCAATAAAAATCCTCTACCTTTTGAGGAGTTTTTTGGTATTGAGTAAAAGAAAAGCCTTAATGAAGTTTAGATATCTCTCTCCAATGTTTATTGAAAGGCTGTGACTCAGAGAGGAGAACAATATTCCTTGGAGAAAATTAAATGTTTAGATTTTTTCAGTTCATTAGGGCACTGTAAAGGATACCTGTCAGCTGTGGTATTGGTTTAACAGACGGAAAAGTGTTAGGATCAATAAGACTGAGTAATGTCAAAGTGTCCGAGTCAGAGTCTCTGTGAAAGGGAACCGGGCAGCCAAGGAATTTATGATTCCAGGCGACTTGCCTTGAAGGTAGCAGACCTTTCATGCCTCATTGTGATCGTATTGATCGATCCATTTTCTCTTCAGTCTCTCATTAGTATTCTGGTCGTGGCTCTATAAACCAAACAATGCCCTTTTTGAAGAGAGCGGAGGCTGGGGTGCAGGGGGCAGGCAGTGAATTATTTCACCCAGTACAGGGAAGTTTAGATCAAGTGCCAATCTCTACTGGAACTGACACCTCTCCTGAAGCTCAGAATGGACTTTGAGCATAGTAGCTGTGGGAGTAATACCAAAAGCACTGGTATTAGGAAGTATCTTTTCCCCATACTCAACCATGGTTAATGAACCTCTTCCTGTTATTGGCCAACAATAGAGAGCGTAAGGTAGGCAGAGGCTATGTGTCATACTGAAACATGCTCTAGTAATGATCAACATAATAATCAATCTGCCATGATAGTGTGGTAAGAATAACCTTTAGAGTGTGTTTTTGCCACAATGCCCGCCATCTCTCTCTTACTCTCTCTCTGTCTCTCTTTCTCTAGTGCCTCTTCTATTCTTAAAGAGCTGATTGGCTCTGGTTCAGTCCCTTAGAGAACACCTTTTTAACAGTACAAAGTGTCACCCGTCTGCATACTGGCAGCCATTTTGACAAAGAGCCAAGTATGACTTACCTTTCATGTTTTGTCCTCTGGTGCCACTGTGCCAATGTGAGGTCTCACCTGACTAAGCAGGCCTTTACTTTCAGATGACTTGCTGCTAGTGTTACAGTAGGTGACTGTGTCCCATATCTTTAATGCAACTCTATTGCAATATTCCATCTTTTAAATTATGGGGGCAGAACAATTTTCGGTTCTGGTGCCTTCAGAAAGTATTCACACCCCTTGACTTTTTCCACACTTTGTTGTGTTACAAAGTGTTATTAAAATTGAATTAATTGTAATTTTTTGTTAACAATCTACACAAAATACAAAATATAAAAATTACGGAAAATAAAACACTAATAAATATTGATTTAGATAAGTATTCAACTCCCAAAGTCAATACATGTTAGAATCACATTTGGCAGTGATTACAGCTGTGAGTCTTTCTGGGTCAGTCTCCAAGAGCTTTGCACACCAGGATTGTACAATATTTTTCCATTATTCTTTAAAAGATTAGTCACAATCTGTCAGTTGATTGTTGATCATTGCTAGACAGCCATTTTCTAGTCTTGCCATAGCTTTTCAAGCTGATTTAAGTCAAAACTGTCGTTCTGTCCCTGAACAAGGCAGTTAACCCACTGTTCCTAGGCCGTCATTGAAAATAAGAATTTGTTCTTAACTGACTTGCCTAGTTAAATAAAGGTAAAATAAAAAAAATTAAACTGTAACTAAGCCACTCAGGAACATTCAGTGTTGTCTTGGTAAGCATATCCAGTGTTTATTTGGCCTTGTGTTTTAGGAAATTGTCCTGCTGAAAGGTGAATTTGTCTCCCAGTGTCTGTTAGAAAGCAGACTGGACCAAGTTTTCCTCTAGGATTTTGCCTGTGTTTAGCTGTATTCCGTTTCTCTTTATCCTAAAAAACTCCCTAGTCCTTGCCGATGACAAGCATACCAATAACATGATGCAGCCACCACCATGCTTGAAAATATGAAGAGTGGTACTTAGTGATGTGTTGTGTTGGATTTGCCCCAAACATAATGCTTTGTATTCAGGACAAGGGTGCATGTATCTTTGTAGTGACTGGGTGTATTGATACACCATCCAAAGTGTAATTAATAACTTCACCATGCTTAAAGGGATATTCAATGTCTGCTGGGATTTTTTACCAATAGGTGCCCTTCTTTTTTATGAACCATCGGAAAACCTACCTGGTCTTTGTGGTTGAATCTCTGCTTGAAATGTGATGCTCAACTGATTACAACAATTACAGATAATTGTATGTGTGGGGTACAGAGATGGGGTAGTCATTCAAAAATCATGTTAAACACTATTATTGCACACATAGTGAGTCCATGCAACTTATTATGTGACTTGTTAAACACACTTTTACTCCTGAACTTATTTATGCTTGCCATAACAACGGGGTTGAATACTTATTGACTCAAGACATTTCAGCTTTTCATTTAAAAAAATGTAATTTGTAAAGATTGCTAAGAATATAATTCCACTTTGACATTATGGGGTATTGTGTATAGGTCAGTGACACAACATTTAAATGTAAATCAATTTTAAATTCAGGCTGTAACACAACAAAACATGGAGAAAGTCAAGGGGTGTGAATACTTTCTGAAGACACTGTGCCATCATAACAGTATTTCTGTATCATTAATATTAATTAATTGATTGATAATTTGTAAGATGGTAGTTGTTGTAAAGCTAGTACTAGAAATTACTACTGTAGTACCAAATATGTAATTGTAAGTTACTTTACCCAGCTTGAACTATTACTACTGCAACATCTCAGTAGTACCACGACTAGTAGTACTACTATTAACTTGCGAGCTAATATGATGTGGGAGGCAGCCAGTTCCATGTGGTGCAATGCTTTCAGTCTGTGAACTGAACTGCATTTAGGAAAATCCTCCTTGGATTCCCGATCTGTGGAAACAAGAGTGGTGTTGGATCCTACACATCCAGCCACCTGCTGAGAATCCAATCCAGCGCTTGCTCTTCATTACCCCTCCCCAAAGTCTTCCCACAGAACTCTGCAGGGCACCAATACATAGTAATGCAAACTGATGCCCCCAGTAATCTCACTATCACATGGATAAAGCCCTGATTTGTAGCTACTTTAACTAGGTGGGGGCCTAGTGTTGTAGGTCAACTGTGGAACATAACCTAATTTTGCCCTCCAAACACTCAGTTCATGTGTTGTGATTTAGTTATTTCTGGGCACATTCACTGACTAGTTTACAGCGTTGCCTGGAGGGCCTTTCAGGGGGCAGGTGCTCAAAATGTACAACTGTACAACTGTTTCTTCTTTTTGTGTGTGTGTGTGTAGGCCTATTTGTTTCTGCAACAACACGCTCACTCATCATCACAAATTGTAAGCAAGCTAGTTACAGTGCCTCCTAAAGACATGATTGACATCGGGAAAAGAGGGTGGGCTATCAGCCAATCATTGATGTTGAGGTTTGATGTAAATCTCTAGTTAGCTAGCTCGATGTCTTTTACTCTGTCTTTCTGCCTCTCTCTGCTGCGCTTAGCCAACAAGACCGAATATTGATGATGTAGGCTATATCAAGTGTTCTTAAGTATTCATTCAATGGTATGCTGCTGTGGCAGTACTGTTGATATTTAAACGAGGTAGCTAGCAACACACACTCGACCGGTGACCGCATCTCTCAAGCCATGTATGTTTGGATACCGGAGGCACGCAATCTCCGTACAGGACAGATCAGCAGGCGCAACCAACGGACTGGCATGTGCTCTGCACAGATAGAGATAGAGCCCTATTGGTTTCCATTTCAAGTTTTAATGTCACGTGCACAAGTACACTAAAATGCCATTCTTGCGAGCTCTAAACCCAACAATGCAGTAATCAGTAACAATGTAGCACTAAAAATAACATAAGGTAGAACAAAAACACACGAGAAATAGAAATAAGAAGTAAGAAGAACACAAGAAAGTAAGTAAGCTTAACAAGGTCAGTTCCAATACCATATTTACAATGTGCGAGGGTTACTGGATCAATAAAGGTAGATATGTATAGGGGTATGGTGCCTAGGCATCAGAATATATGATAAACAGAGTAGCAGCAGCGTGTATGATGATTGCACTGTATGTGCATGTTGTGTGTGTGTGTGTGTGTGAGCAAATGACGTGTGCTCGTGTGCATGCTTGTGCGTGTGCGTGTATGCTTTTGTGTGTGTGTTGGAGTGTCAGTGTGCGTGAGTGTGTAGAGTCCTGTGAGTGTGCATAGAAAAGGTGCAAAACAAATACAAGGGTCAAACAGCCATTTTTTTTGCTGGTTGCCTGTCAAATGATAACAGCTATGGATGAAACGTAATTTACTTTATGCCTCTAAATTGGAATTAGACTCATTATAAATGTGTGGCGTAAAGGCCTGAAGGTGCAAGTAGCTATTTAGGTTTGTGGTCCATTAAAGGGCACATCTCATACTATCATGTCTTCGTGGGGAATACTGACTTGAGCTCTAAAATGTGCATGTTTTACTCCAGACCTAATCGTTTTGGATCATGTTGTTGAGAATACAGGGTGAACTTGGTTGATTCATAATTCTGATTTCCATTTATTTTCCTGTAGAGCAAAAACAATTGTCTGGGGATTATTATTTATTTTTATTAGCAACAAGATGATCATAATGTGATTATACAGTTTGACCTGAATCAATTAACAAGTTACAAGACAATAGTTCAATGTGGCTTAATAAGGAGGACACTGCAGTTGCCTCCTGAGCCAAACATTCCCACTCTTTCTTATTTAGAGAGAACATCTAATCAAATCTTCTCTTCCTCATTATTGGTAAACCCCAAACAAAACTCTTATCTGTTATTGAGGCGATATGTTTCTCTCTCAATTTCATTACAACTTTACAGCTGTCTGTTTCTCGGGTCTACCCAAGTAGAGGACAAGGGTTTAATCTAATTCTTCCCTCTAAACGGCATAATCAGAATATGCATTATACATTTTAAAAGCAGATAGCATCAATTATTCCTCCACTGACTATGTAAAACAGATGCAAATTCGCGTGAACTACTTTCAGTCTAATTAGGCTTTCCCACTCAGCTGTCTGCAAAAACAAAAAGACATTTCAACAGGCATTCTTTAAGACCTTCCCCCAATATGACTGCCCTAGCTGCGGTTTAAAGACAGATGAAAAAGAGAACACTTTGGAGTGATCAGGGGTGAATTACATTGATCTGAGTATCTAAATGCTGCACTAGTGAGGGGACGGCTGTTATGCAGGGCAGCACCTTTCTCAAATACAATGTCTGTCTCCACCATGTCTAATCAGTGCAGAGGAGTCCTGCTGGGTTTGGGATTGGTTAAGGCTCATGAGTCAGGTGGTATACAAAGTAGTTAACTGCTGCTTATCCTGCTCTCCTCCCTCCTTTTGGTTGTTACGTGTTTGTGTTTTCCTCTGAAATTAGTTAGTGCATATCTCTGTCTGTGTTTCGCCTTTGTTCACCTTTGTTTAACCACTCCTACGTTGTTATGGGGCATTGTGTTGTTGTGCATCGTAATGCAGTGATTAGCCTATTGCAGATTGAGAAACCATGAGAGGTGTGATGTGTTTGTCAAGTACACGATTTTCTGGATCTTTTTTAAATATTTAAATAGCTTCCAAATTATCTCAGAAAATATTTTCCATAATAGATTTGAATGCTTATCCTGCCAGTGGGTTACTGGCTCTGCCATTCTTAGAAATGCTCTCTGGATTACTGGGAAAGGAACTACATAACGTAAGGAATCTCTGTTTTGACGCATGCCCCCTCTTGGAAACGAGGAGCCAAACATTGTGGCGGTGGAATTCGATTTTCAGAATCTTTCTCAATTAATTCCATTCCGTAGTCTCACGTTAAATAAATATTTAATTTTGACCATATTGGTTTTCTTTAATCCATTACTTAGAAAGTCACATACTTTATCCTCCCTTTCTTTGGAGATTAGACAGCTACTTATCAATATTCCATTAAATAGATTTCATGAACCTCATATTGTAACCTACCACTCTTATATCTAGTAAAAAAAAGTATACTTTTTTTATTTGTTTAATTACATTGGGATGTAGTAGATGAAATGTCAGCGAAGTTGTCATGAATGACAGGAGAAAAATTGCTTTACGGTTTTGTAATAAGCATAGGAGCAGCAGGATGTCTTACAAACAGTATGTTAGTGTGTCTCTCGCCTAGCACTAATGACTAGTCCTCTGTCAAATAACTACAATTGTAATATACAGCCAAAGTGCAGGAACCCTGTAGCACATCCACACTGTAGTTAGTTACTGTTTGCTGCAGACAGGTTTAATCAGATGTCTTACTCTTAGGTTTTGAATGATTAATGCCCTGAGTTTCTCTTTCTAGCACTAATCCTCCCGCCCCATGCTAAAACATGGCTCTCCCCTACAGCAGTGCACTTGTTTGGGCTGACCTGGCACCTGCAGCCAGCAGATGGGCAGCTCTATGAGAATGGACTCAGCAAACTGGACAGAGACTCAGAGAGCATAGACATAACCTTCACGCCCTTCGGTCTGCCCGGCCTCAACAACACCAACAAAGGTAAGTGGTGGTGGGCAAAGATTGATGTTATGAAGCCTCCAGGTTTTGATTCACATTGTCAGACCACACAACAAAAGCTAGAGCAAGGGGCGAATCATGCTCTCTCTCCTCCTATTTGTCTTCCTCTGTGTTTACATAAGAAACCTGTTGTTTCATAACCAGCGTGTTGGATGCAATATGTTTCGGCAGGGAGAATGATTTCCTTCTTGTGCGATGTTTATTGCGGGTCAGATAAAAGAGCCGGTAGGAAGGTGGGTGGGTGACGCACAGGTCATCCTCGAGTTAAAACGCCTCATGTGTTCACAGGGCATCCTTGAGTTAAAACGCCTCATGTGTTCACAGGTCATCCTCGAGTTAAAACGCCTCATGTGTTCACAGGGCATCCTCGAGTTAAAACGCCTCATGTGTTCACAGGGCATCCTTGAGTTAAAACGCCTCATGTGTTCACAGGGCATCCTTGAGTTAAAACGCCTCATGTGTTCACAGGTCATCCTTGAGTTAAAACGCCTCATGTGTTCACAGGGCATCCTCGAGTTAAAACGCCTCATGTGTTCACAGGTCATCCTTGAGTTAAAACGCCTCATGTGTTCACAGGGCATCCTTGAGTTAAAACGCCTCATGTGTTCACAGGGCATCCTTGAGTTAAAACGCCTCATGTGTTCACAGGTCATCCTCGAGTTAAAACGCCTCATGTGTTCACAGGGCATCCTCGAGTTAAAACGCCTCATGTGTTCACAGGGCATCCTTGAGTTAAAACGCCTCATGTGTTCACAGGTCATCCTCGAGTTAAAACGCTTCATGTGTTCACAGGGCATTCTCGAGTTAAAACACCTCATGTGTTCACAGGGCATTGCCTCCACGATAAATATCTGATTATATACATTTCCCACTTCCGAAAAATAAAAAATAAACTCATAGAATCATCGAGATAGAGATATAGCATTATTCCAATAACACCAGACCAACCCTGGGGTCCCAAATACCGCAGACGTACAATTCCATTGCAGCAATGAGTGAAATAATTCAGTTCCATTCCACATAATTCAATTCCATTTCTATAAGCACGTGAACCAGAAAATGTTCTCTGCAACTAGGGCAATGTTGAAGAGTAGATTAAAATCAAATCATTTATGAAAATATTGGATTGCCCCTGCATAAGCACATAATGGATCTCAGTAAAAGCTTGGTGTCTGAGTTTCAATATTCCCATATCATAGCCCTCTGACACATCCATCCTTTCTCCTCAAAGGGGAGGAATAGGAAAATACAGGTAGGACTGCTAGATTGAGACAGTATATAAGGCTGTGTACACTCTGTGGCTAGTACAATGTAGCGCAGCTGTGCTGGGTTACATTAGCATGCATTGACTATGAAGTAATCATGAGGAGCTTCATGTGCAGTTAATTAAAGTAAGAGAGTGTGGATTAATCCCCTAGCAGGCTACAGCCCACAGCGTCATCCTTAACTCTTTCAGACCAGAGGTCCTCCAGCAAGCTCCACTTCTGAACCTCCCTGTTCTACGAAAACTAATTAGAACGACGTGGCAATTTATCCACTTTAGGCCTTTACCTTAGTATACAGAATTACAGAATTATTATGTGTATTTTTTATCGTACTTATCTTTCATTGGCATTTCTCACTTGTAGTTCTGGGAATTTTCTTAGAGCTTCAGACTTTTTTTTATTGGACCTTCCCATAGGATGATGTGTTGGCCCAGTCCCTATAACTGAGCCTCTGTATTTGGTCTAAGTATGTACATTTTCTTTAGAATAGCAATCAGATTTGTATTTTTATTTAACTTTTTTTTATTTATATCCCACCCCCCGTCCCCTCAGGAGGCCTTTTGCTTTTTGGTGGGCCGTCATTGTAAATAAGAATTTGTTCTTAACTGGCTTGCCTAGTTAAATAAAGGTTAAATAAAATAAAAAATATTATTATCAGCATAGATCTGATGGATGAAAGGGAATAGAATAGTCTCAATCAACTGACAGACCCAACTATTAAAATCTTGTTCTATTCAGCTGTCCAATTGTGAGGGAAAATTATAACTAATTGAAAAGACGGTTTCATTTCATTGTAAATAGATTACTGGAATAATTGTTTTATCAGGGTAACCCTTAGGCTATGAGAATTAATTTGCTTGTATGCCAGACTATTTTGAAGCACTTTTCTAATTTACCCCCCCCCCCCCCCCCCCCCCCACCCCCCACCCTCTGAACCCAGTTTAACTGACAGGTGAGATGGCCTGCAGGAGAGGCACCAGCTAGATAGGCCTTCATTACCCTGTAATGAGTTCTGTGGTGGCAGTGGCACAGACCAAACACCACCTCTCCTAAACAACGTAACACAGCAGCTATACACAGTGATTGAGTTAGTAAATGATTTCTGGTAGCACAAAGTAACACTGCCATTACCTTGTCCACCTGCTCCAGTCTGGTGGTGTTTTCTTGACAAAAAATGGTCTCCGTTTCTATGATAACCAAACCAATCTTTTTCACGAGGTTGTCGAGACTAATGTGTGACCATTCCATGTCATCGATGTCTAGACATGTATGTGTATTTAGATGGTTTTAAAAAACACATTTAGATGAAGTAAAAACACATTTAAAAACATGTGGTTTCCAGAGCTCTGTACATTGAGTAATGTGAAGATAAGAGAAACACCAAACAGATAGAATTACACTCTTAGAACAAAGGGTTCCAAAAGGGTTCTTCAGCTGTCCCCATGGAGAACCCTTTTTGGTTCCAGGTACAACCCTTTTTGATTCCAGGTAGAACCCTTTTTGGTTACATGTAGAACCCTCTGCATGGAACCCAAAAGAGTTCTACCTGAAACCAAAAGGGTTCTTCAAGGGTTCTCCTATGGGGACAGCCGAATAACTCTTTAAGGTTCTAGATAGCACCTTTTTTCTAAGAGCGTAGCTTAATGTGTACAGTAGAGCTGAACTGATCTCATGTTACCCGCCAGGAGAGAGAGAATCAATAATGTGACACCCTGGTGTGTTGGCGTACCTGCCAGAGAGCAGACACCAGGGGTTACCAGCACAGAGTAATTAGATCACACCTGGATGTGGGAGGTGTTTGCTCAAGCATCCGGTAGCTCGCTGGTCTTCTCCTTCCTCACCATAGTATAACACCATATTAGATATGGTTATTTTTCCTTTCTGTTCACAGTTGTGTAGCACCAGTTTGAACAGATGCAGGGTTTCATCTGACAATGAGGATAGAACGTTTCCTAAAAGGACCGAGGAGGATTTATTAGTCGAGGCAATGAAATGAAACGGATTAAAGTCTGCCTGTATTTTCTCTCATTATCTGATAGAGGCAGAGGGAGAGCCAATATCTAGGTGCAGCAACGAACGTTGTTCTCATTTGTGTTTATACCCATTTGTGCATTTATTTTCATTTGGTGCAAATTCTCTCTGTGTGTGTGTGTGTGTGTGTGTGTGTGTGTGTGTGTGTGTGTGTGTGTGTGTGTGTGTGTGTGTGTGTGTGTGTGTGTGTGTGTGTGTGTGTGTGTGTGTGTGTGTGTGTGTGTGTGTTTACACCATATAGATAAGGAGCTATTCCAGAGGGGGAAAGCGATAGACCGAGGGGAGGTGGACATTGGTACCCAGGTGATGCAGGTCATTCCCCCAGGTCTGTTCTGGCGTTTCCACATCACCATCCACCACCCAGAGTATGTCAAGTTCAACGTCTCCCTGGCACGGGACGCCCTCTTGGGTATCTATGGACGGAGGAACATCCCCCCTACACACACACAGGTACTGTACCCCCTACCTACCTCATACACACAAGAGCACTACACCCACTCCCATGAAAAACAGCCATACTGTAGACTATTATGTATTCCCACTCCTACATACGCAATGACTGAAACCCCCCAATACACATACAAGTAACTCAATTAACACCTGGTTCATCTACACACATGCACAGATACACACCCACACATGCACAGATACACACCAACCTCGATGCTAATGAGTGTACCCCAGTCCCTACGCACAACTACCTTTCCTCCATCCCTCTGTCATCCTTCCGTCTCACTCTTCACCCACATGGAAACCCACGATAAAAAGCTGGACCAGGCAGATGCTGTGCCTCTATGTCAAGTTTGATCACTTCACCAATCAGTGAATTAGCTACAGTACTGTTGGCTACATACAGTACCAGTACTTTTGTCAAATTCATAATGAGCTTCAATGTATGTAGTTTATTGTTATGGAATGAATGCAATTAAGGAAATATCTAGTGGAACTAATGTGATGTCAGTAAAATGCCTAAACTCCCCAATCACTGCGTGTTAAGATATTATCTAAGATTAACAGTTCCAATCATTCAAGAAATTGGGATCTGTCGTAATTCAATTAAAAACTCCTTATTTATGGCTCATTTGTATACTCATTTGCATATGTAGGTGCATGGATACAGACAATTAATTAATGCTAATTGAAAGTTTCCTTTCAAACCCAGATGTCCTTTTTGTTCTGTAAGGATGCTCATAATCATTATAGTAATAGTAGTAATCACACACACAGTACCAGTCAAACGTTTGGACACACCTACTCATTCCAGGGTTTTTCTTTATTTTGACTATTTTTACATTATAGAATAATAGTGAAGACATCAAAACTATGAAATAACACATGGAATCATGTAGTACCCAAAAAAGTGTTAAACAAATCAAAATATATTTTATATTTGAGATTCTTCAAAGTAGCCACCCTTTGCCTTGGCAACAGCAAATGGGGATCCATAATAAACACAAAGTCCTGTCTCAGTGGGGCTGGCTAATCCCACACCATCATTAGATGTCTCTGTCAGCCAGGTCGGCTGATTCGGCTGATCCCAGTTCAGTTTTTTGCCCCTGCACGCAGTCACACATATGTTGCCTCGGACCATCCCTCATTACATCTGCTGATAGAATACCCAGCAGGTCATGGGGCTGAGCACTCAGGGTCACGGCGAGACCGCCACACAAGCGACTCGTCTGTCACAAGGCTGTTTCAGCGGCCTCAGCAAACCCAGCAGGCTTCCGCATGATGAATCCTAATAGGATGTTTTTAGTCATTAATCTGAGTCAGTCCCCTTGGCGGCACGCACAGTTCAGACTTTTCTTTCAAGGAGATTTTGTCACTATTGGCCATTTCCGCTTCAGTGTGACATCATTTGCCGATCCCCAGCTGAAAGTGAATAATGGAGGGACTGCGATCGCCTCTTCTGCCTCCTCTTCTGCTGCTTTGCGTCACTGATGAGTTGAAATGCAGGGGCCCGATGGCTATGGTGCCCCAGCGGTTCTACTGAATTACAAACATCGTTTTACTTTTGTTCCGTAGGGGAGCATTTGTCTCTCATAAGAGAACCTGAGTCATAGAGTGATTCTGAGGCCTGGGGGCATGTCATTGGAGTTACGGACCTGGTCTCACCAAGCCCTGGGTTTATTATTTAGGACGGGTGGAGGAGTGAAGACAGACCTCCCTCTGAGCCCAGCAGGCGTAAAGGCTTTGCTGCATGCAGTCACCAGCCGACTGCAGTGTAATACCAGCCCTGGCCCCTGCTTATCTCTAAGAGCACACACAAACATGAGTGACTCTGGCGCAGCTAAGGCACTGTGTCCCGCTCCAGGCTACTGTCATATCCTACTCATCTGGTAATACAGCATGGGGGCCTGTCTCTTTATTACGCTCATTAAGGGCAAAGTCAAAAGGTGGCTCGGGAGCTTTTGCATATGGTTAAGTTCAAGTTATTTTAAGATGGATGACAGGATACGATACAGCACATTATGATTTCTGGTTTTGGCCCGTTCCCAGAGATAGGTATGTGTGCTGTGATGTTGGAGGAACCCTCATACACCCTGTCAGTCAGGGCACGTCAGTATGCCCAACCAGGAACTTGTGATGTCCCAGTTTTTGACTCTCAAACCATGGCTACATATTTAATCTGATGTTTTCTCTTCCTCCTGCAGTTTGACTTTGTCAAGCTCCTGGACGGGAAGCAGCTGATCAAACAGGAGGTTCAGACGGTGGCGGAGGATTCCAACGCGTCTCCCAGAAACTTGATCCTCTCCTCCCTCCAGGAGACGGGCTTCATAGAGTACATGGACGCTGGAACCTGGTACCTGGCTTTCTACAACGACGGAAAGAAAATGGAACAAGTTTTTGTTCTGAGCACTGCCATCGGTAATTGGCTTCTCGTTATGTAAAAAGTAGAATAGGTGCTCCACATTGTCAGACACTAATGAAAATTGCATCGCCATGCAATCATGTTTGGGAGCAGTAATGAAGTCTTATAATTACTGCAGATGTACCGAAAAATACAGTGCATGTGACATTATTTCCAGGAAAAATGTTTGCGAAACAAGCTGCCATTTTAACATCAAAATGGTTGCGTTATGTTGCTCATTGCAAGGAGCTGCAGTCTGTCATCCTTAATTGATTGACCTTTTGTCAACCGTCTGTAAGCCTCTGCTGAGAGACGAGACAATGCATTCCTCCTAATGCTCTCTCTCACCAGCCTCTCCTGAAAATGCTTTTGCTCTGTCTTTTAAAACGCATTGTTGTCAGAAAGGCAGTTCAAGAATGGTACTGCAGTGTATTTCTGGAAACGTCAGTTTCCATTTTCTTCATAATTATGTAGAATATCTGAAGAGTTTTTTTCCAAACGCTATATCCACCAATATTTCACATTTGTGTTTTTTCATCAGAAATGATTGCTTATGGGTACCTTCATGTGTGTGTACATTTTTTGTGTTCTCAAATGTTTTATTCATCAATTTTAGAGGTCTTTGAAAAGTATTTTCTTTGCAAAACGCAAGATATCTATTGTTTAGCTTCAATGGAATGTTTTTGTATCCTGTATATATGACTGTGATATGTGGTTAATCCCCCCATAGCCTTCTTAAGATGAATGCACTTACTGTAAGTTACTCTGCATAAGAGCATCTGCTAAATTACTAAAATGTAAATACTTTACGTACATATCTCATATTATTTATTGAGTTAATTTTGTCACAAATTTATAATTTGTCAATTTCTTTATAAAAAGCATAGTTATTTGTTACATTTGACTGTGTGAAACCTAGCAGTACTACTTACAGGGTTGTATTTCTTTGAGAGTGAGGCGGATATATAGCATTTAAATATAGCATTTATAGGATATACAGTGCATTCGGAAGGTATTCAGACCCCTTGTCTTTTTAAACATTTTGTTACGTTACAGCCTTATTCTAAAATTGATTAAATTATTTATTTTTCTCATCGATCTACACACAATACCCCATAATGACAAAGCGAAACCAGGTTTTTAGACTTTTTTGCTAATTTTCAAAAATAAAAAACAGAAATACCTTATAAGTATTCAGACCCTTTACTATGAGACTTGAAATTGAGCTCAGGTGTATCCTGTTTCCATTGATCAGCCATGAGATGTTTCTACAACTTGATTGTCCACCTGTGGTAAATTCAATTGATTGGACATGATTTTGAAAGTCACACACCTGTCTATATAGGTCCCAAAGTTGGCAGTGCATGTCAGAGCAAAAACCAAGCCATGAGGTTGAAGGAATTGTCCGTAAAGCTCCGAGACAGGAATGTGTCGAGGCACAGATCTGGGGAAGGGTACCAAAAAATGTCTGCAGCATTGAAGGTCCCCAAGAACACAGTGGCCTCCATCATTCTTAAATGGAAGAAGTTTGGAACCACCAAGACTCTTCCTAGGGCTGGCCGCCCGACCAAACTGAGCAATCGGGGGAGAAGGGCCTTGGTCAGGGAGGTGACCAAGAACCCGATGGTTACTCTGACAGAGCTCCAGAGTTCCTCTTTGGACATGAGAGAACCTTCCAGAAGGACAACCATCTCTGCAGCACTATACCAATCAGGCCTTTATGGTAGAGCGGCCAGACGGAAGCCACTCCTCAGTAAAAACCACATGACAGCAGGCTTGGAGTTTGCCAAAAGGCACCTAAAGGACTCTCGGACCATGAGAAACAAGATGCTCTGATCTGATGAAACCAAGATTGAACTCTTTGGCCTGAATGCCAAGCGTCACATCTGGAGGAAACCTTGCACCATCCCTACGGTGAAGCATGGTGGTGGCAGCATCATGCTGTGGGGATGTTTTTCAGCGGCAGGGACTGGGAGACTAGTCAGGATCGAGGGAAATATGAACGGAGCAAAGTACAGAGAGATCCTTGATAAAAACCTGCTCCAGAACGCTCAGGACCTCAGACTGGGGCGAAGATTCACCTTCCAACAGGACAAGGACCCTAAGCACACATCCAAGACAATGCAGGAGTGGCTTCGGGACAAGTCTCTGAATGTCCTTGAGTGGCCCAGCCAGAGCCCAGACTTGAACCCGAACGAACATCTCTGGAGAGACCTGAAAATAGCTGTACACCGACGCTCCCCATCCAACCTGACAGAGCTTGAGAGGATCTGCAGAGAAGAATGGGAGAATCCCTAACTACAGGTGTGCCAAGCTTGTAGCATCATACCCAAGAAGACTCAAGGCTGTAATCGCTGCCAAAGGTACGTCAACAAAGTCCTGATTAAAGGGTCTGAATACTTAAGAAAATGTGATATTTCAGTTTTTTTATTTGTGATAAATTGGCAAACATTTCTCAAAACCTGTTTTTGCTTTGTCATTATGGGGTGTTGTGTGTAGATTGATGAGGAGGGAAAAAATTATTTCATTCGTTTTAGAATAAGGCTGTAACGTAACATAATGTGGAAAAAGTCAAGGGGTCTGAATACTTTCCAAATGCACTGTATAGCAAAAAACTTGATTATTTTTCTCTCTGAAATGAAACCATCAAGTGATTTTAAACAAATACATTTCTGTCATTGAACAACCCCATGCCATAATTAGATAGTGAAAAAACACACCAATCTTTTTAATAATTTCTTTAAACAATAAAAGCTCATTTACAAACATTTTTGAAAATTGATATATAGTGTTTTGGAATGAAACTCTTCATCTGTTACCTTATTGTCACTCATTCAACATGTTAGATTATAATATGCCGTCAAGTGTGGTCAAACACAAATCCTTTAGTAGGATCAGGGCCCAAAAAAGTTGGTATAAAAGAAATAGAGCTCCACCACATACCTTTATTAATAAACACACATTTGGATACCAACCAGGATCTTCGTCAGATCATTCGTGGGATCTAAATGATGTTTGTTTATTAATAATGATTATTATATGTCTCAACGGATGCACAAAGTAAGTAATAGTCTTCATTATACCATGAGTTGGCAGCATTTTTCTCCTTTGTGTTTCTGCCTAGCCCATGTGTTGTGTTGTTTACTACTTTCTCTGTGTCTGTAGAAACCATGGACGGCTGCTCCACCAACTGTAAGGGGAACGGTGAATGTGTAGCAGGCCACTGCCACTGCTTCACCGGCTTTCTGGGACCAGACTGCTCAAAAGGTATATTAAAGAGATTGAACAGGATCTTAAGCACTTACAAATTCGTAACATAACATATGAATTGCACGCAAAAAAATTGCAGGACGTAAGATATCATACTGGCTTTGTACACAATTGTGCAACATTTTCAGGGACCAGTTTTGGCTTGTGAGTGCTACTTTTAAAACTATTAGTTGAAATTATAGAAAACCTTTATTACGCATCTAAGTTAGTCATCTTGGATATATGTGTTGTATTCCCATGAATTCATACACATTTCAATTATATTATTCTGCATAATATAAGCACATGGCGTTTTCCACATAATATTGGGTTGAAATTAAGTTTTTGGTCAGATAGACCAGGGTTTCCCAAACTCAGTCCTGGGCCCCCCACTCTGGGTGCACGTTTTGTTTTTTGCACTAGCACTACACGCCTGATTCAAATCTTCAAATCTTTAATATGAGTTGGTTATTTTAATCAGTTATGTAGTGCTAGGGCAAAAAACTAAATGTGCACGGGGGGGGGGGGGGCAGGACAGAGTTTGGGAAACCCTGAGATAGACCATCATTCATATTTTCTATTCTGTAAATCTACCAGATCAAATCAAATGTTACTTGTCACATGCGCCGAATACAACAGGTGTGGTAGACCTTACAGTGAGATGCTTACTTACAAGCCCTTAACCAACAATGCTTTATTAAGAAGTTTAAGGGGGGAAAAGTGTTAAGTAAAAAATAGAAAATAAAAGTAACAAATAATTAAACAGCAGCAGTAAAATAACAATAGCGAGGCTATATACAGGGGGTGCCGCTACAGAATCAATGTACATGGGCACTGGTTAGTTGAGGTAATTGAGGTAATATGTACATGTAGGTAGAGTTAAAGTGACTATGCATAGATAATAAACTGAGAGTAGCAGCAGCGTAAAGAGGGGTCTGGGTAGCCCTTTGATTAGCTGTTTAGGAATCTTATGGCTTCGGGGTAGAAGCTGTTAAGAAGACTTGGCGCTCCGGTACTGCTTGCCTTGCAGTAGCAGAGAGAACAGTCCATGACTAGGGTGGCTGGAGTCTATAGCAATTTTTATGGCCTTCCTCTGACACTGCCTGGTATAGAGATCCTGGATGGCAGGAAGCTTGGTCCCAGTGATGTACTGGGCCGTACACACTACCCTTTGTAGTGTCTTGCGGTCGGAGGCCGAGCAGTTGCCATACCAGGCAGGATTCTCTCGATGGTGCAGCTGTAGAACCTTTTGAGGATCTGAGGACCCATGCCAAATCTTTTCAGTCTCCTGAGGGGGAATAGGCTTTGTCGTGGCCCTCTTCACAACTTTCTTAGTGTGTTTGGACCATGATAGTTTGTTGGTGATGTGGACACCAAGGAACTTGAAGCTCTCAACCTGCTCCACTGCAGCCCCGTCGATGAAAATGGGGGCATGCTCGTTCCTCCTTTTCCTGTAGTCCACAATCATCTCCTTTGTCTTGATCACATTGTGGTAGAGGTTGTTGTCCTGGCACCACACGGCCAGGTCTCTGACCTCCTCACTATAGGCTGTCTCATCGTTATTGGTGATCAGGCCTACCACTGTTGTGTCATCGGCAAACTTAATGATGGTATTGGAGTCGTGCTTGGCCATGCAGTCATGAGTGAACAGAGAGTACAGGAGGGGACTGAACACTCATCCCTGAGGGGCCCCCGTGTTGAGGATCAGCGTGGCGGATGTGTTGTTACCTACCCTTACCACCTGGGGGTGGCCCGTCAGGAAATCCAGGATCCAGTTGCAGAGGGAGGTGTTTAGTCCCATGGTCCTTAGCTTAGTGATGAGCTTTGAGGGCACTATGGTGTTGAACGGTGAGCTGTAGTCAATGAATAGCATTCTCACATAGGTGTTCCTTTTGTCCAGGTGGGAAAGGGCAGTCTTGAGTGCAATAGAGATTGCATCATCTGTGGATCTGTTAGGGCGGTATGCAAATTGGAATGGGTCTAGGGTTTCTGGGATTATGGTGTTGATGTGAGCCATGACCAGCCTTTCAAAGCACTTCATGGCTACAGACGTGAGTGCTACGGGTCGGCAGTCATTTAGGCAGGTTACCTTATTGTTCTTGGGCACAGGGACTATGGTGGTCTGCTTGAAACATGTTGGTATTATATACTCAGTCAGAGACAGGTTGAAAACGTCAGTGAAGACACTTACCAGTTGGTCAGCGCATGCTCGGAGTACACGTACTGGTAATCCGTCTGGCCCTGTGGCCTTGTGAACGTTTGCCTGTTTAAAGGTCTTACTCACATTGGCTACGGAGAGCGGAACAGCAGCTGATGCTCTCATGCATGCTTCAGTGTTACTTGCCTCGAAGCGAGCATAGAAATAATTTGGTAGGCTGGTAGGCTCGTGTCACTTGGCAGCTCACGGCTGTGCTTCCCTTTGTAGTCTGTAATAGTTTCCAAGCCCTGCCACATCCGAAAAGCGTCGGAGCCGGTGTAGTACGATTCAATCTTAGTCCTGTATTGACGCTTTACCTGTTTGATGCGGAGTTTAGTATGGTCACTGTGGGGACGACGTCATCAATGCACTTATTGATGAAGCCAGTGACTGATGTGGTGTACTCCTCGATGCCATCGGAAGAATCCCGGAACATATTCCAGTCTGTGCTAGCAAAACAGTCCTGTAGCTTAGCATCTGCTCCATCTGACCACTTTCTTATGACCGAGTCACTGGTGCTTCCTGCTTTAGTTTTTGCTTGTAAGCAGGAATCAGGAGGATATAATTATGGTCAGATTTGCCAAATGGAGGGCGAGGGAGAGCTTTCTATGCGTCTCTGTGTGTGGAGTAAAGGTGGTCTAGAGTTTTCTTCCCTCGGGTTGCACATTTAACATGCTGGTTGAAATTAGGTAAAACGGATTTGAGTTTCCCTGCATTAAAGTCCCCTGCCACTAGGAGTGCCGCCTCTGGATGAGCGTTTTCATGTTTGCTTGTGGCCGTAGACAGCTCATTGAGTGCGGTCTTAGTGCCAGCATCGGTTTGTGGTGGTATATAAACAGCTACGAAAAATACAGATGAAAACTCTCTTGGTAAATAGTGTGGTCTACAGCTTATCATGAAATACTCTACCTCAGGTGAGCACCTAGATTTCGTGCACCAGCTGTTGTTTACAAATATACATAGACCCCCACCCCTTGTCTTACCAGAGGCCGCTGTTCTATCCTGCCGAAAAAGCTTAAAACCCACCAGCTGTATGTTATTCATGTCGTCGTTCAGCCACGACTCGGTGAAACATAAAATATTACAGTTTTTCGTGTCCCATTGGTAGGATATACATGATCGTAGTTTGTCTATTTTATTATCGATTGATTGTACGTTGGCTAATAGGACCGATGGTAAAGGTAGATTACCCTCTCGGCGACAGATCCTTACAAGGCACCCGTGTCAAATTATTCTGCAAAGTAAAGTCCAATCAATCATATAACATTGGCTACCCTTATGGAAATTATTTCATTGTTATTTCACATGTAAAACCATGTGTTTTTGGAACACTTCATGCAATGATATTTCACATGAAGTTTCACATGTGGATTTTCACGTGATGACAATACCTTTCACAGGTGATGCCCTGCAAACAAAAATGTATTGTTAGGATACACACACAAACAGTGCTTTTAACATAGTGTTTTTTCAACTTAAATATTTGATATACATGATTACATATATTTAAACAGTAATTATTATTCAACATGTACTCACCTGGGATGTGAACTCACAACCGCATTCGATCTACCTGCTATTCCACCATTTATGTGTCAATGACTGATTTCACGTGTATACCTACACTTTTATATTTTATACAAAGTAAATCTCAGCTTTGTTATAAATACACTGAAGAAAAAATATTCTGTTTATCATAGTGATTCACATTTAAATAGAATAATATGCCACACCAACATTAGACAACTATACAGAAAACCCTCAAATTGCTGAAATAAGTAAATTAAATCATTGATGAGACAATAGTCATATTAACTGATAACTAAAATAGCAGTGCAGATGGCAATGATGTATTATATGGGGGAATGGTACACACTTTGTGGTGCAGCAGAAAGGTCAGCGTACCGCAAATGTCACTGATTAAAGATTTTTTCTGTATTTCAGCTGTACAGTGTACCACTTACTGTAAAACCCCATGTCATTGCATTTTCAAGTGAAAAACGTTCACATGTTAAAATATGTGCTGAGCAATTACCCAAAATGTCGGTTAGTTTTTGTTATTTAAACAACTAATTGACCAAAGGCTGTTCAATTATTTGAATTCCATTTAGTTCTTATTTTTTCTGTGAGCTCAATGCACACATTGCACAGTTTCTCTAGATATAAATCAGGTCAAGCCTAAACTGTGGGATGTAGTAGGGAGTTGTAGTTTTGAACAGGCCAATATTCTACATAGTTTAGGGCAGGTGGTAACATGGTAATTAACTACAATGACCGTAATCCATTGTGCACCTACTTGTCCAGTCTCTATCTTTTTTTAACCTTTATTTTATTTAACTAGGCAAGGCAGTTACGAACACATTCTTATTTACAATGACAGCCTAGGAACAGTGGGTTAACTGCCTTGTTCAGGGGAAGAACTACAGATTTTTACCTTGTCAGCTCAAGGATTCGATCTTGCAACCTTTCGGTTACTATTCCAACGCTCTAACCACTATAGGCTACCTGCCGCCCCCTTCTACACCTGCTACGTTAGGTTAGTGTGGGGCAGATACTGAGAGGGAGAAAAGAGACAGAATAATACGCGATCGAGAGGGATAGCAGTTTCTTCGCAAGGTATTTCAACCTGAAAATAAGTGATTGATAGTTGGTATTTAGCAGTCATATAAGTTTGCTTTATTTATTTTGAAGAACTCCTAAAATAGTGATTTTGTCAGACAGCATAGGCAGCAGCTCTATAGAGGTGAGATGATGACTTGGAATAAAGTAAAAAATAAATGTAATATACACAATAACTGAAATATGTTATGAATAAATGATGGTTAATAAGTGATAAGCAGTAATAGGCAGTCACTACCATCATGGGACTTTTATTAATTGTTTTATTCTCTGTTACAGCATTCAACCCACATAATACATAGTACATTTAATGTATTTATTCAACTATGCAAGTCAGTTAAGAACAAATTCTTATTTACAATGACGGCCTACCCCAGCCAAACCCGGACGACACTGGGCCAATTGTGCACCGCCCTATGGGACTACCAATCACGGCCGGTTGTGATTCAGCCTGGAATCAAACCAGGGCCTGACACCTCTAGATGGAGTGCCTTAGACCGCTGTGCCACTCGGGAGCACAAATATATGAACAAAACCGAAAATTAAAACTGTGATAATTTTTTTATAATCTAACCGAAACCGAACAACACTACTTATTATAATCTGTATCTCAAATGTGGAATGACATTTTCACATGTGAAAAATGTTTGCATCCTCATGTTGTCACATTTATTTCATATGAATGCATGTTTTCACATGTGCAGTTTCATGTTATCACATGTTGCTTTTACATGTTGTCACATGTTATCACATTAACTTGACATAAGATCACATGTGATTACTTGAAATGCATGTGTTTTTTTCTGTGTGGGTATTGTTTTATTAAGCCTGGTGCTTCATAATGCATACTGCCAATATTATCAATGCCAAAAGCCATTCTGAATGAGAGTATTTTGATTGTCTCTAAGGATTATTTACAATCTTTGCATTAATTGAGGAAAGCAAGTGGTAATTTCAGATCCACTTTGTGGTCAAAGTGGTCTCTCTTGGCCCAGGCCGACCTGCTCTGGTCGAAAGCCTTAATCTGTCTCTGCCTAAATCTGTGGTCAGGGAGCCACTGTAGCGAGCATAATGTGTCTATTACTGTTCCCGGTGTGGAACTGTGACATATTATGGAGACTAATAGACAGGCCAGGGTCTGTAAGGCATAACTTCCACACTGCAACAGTACATAAACAGACGGACAGACTGGAGGCATGAGAGATCAGAGGAGATCAGAGGAGATCAGAGGAGATCAGAGGAGATCAGAGGAGATCAGAGGAGATCAGAGGAGAGGAGAGGAGAGGAGAGGAGAGGAGAGGAGAGGAGAGGAGAGGAGAGGAGAGGAGAGGAGAGGAGAGGAGAGGAGAGGAGAGGAGAGGAGAGGAGAGGAGAGGAGAGGAGAGGAGAGGAGAGGAGAGGAGAGGAGAGGAGGAGAATGGAGTCATGTTCTCTCACATAGGTTTTAAAGACACTGGAAAATGGTTCACTATGAGTGCCTATACAGGTAGCATAGGAATGAAAGACAATGTGCAAATGCAATATGTTAGTGATATGAGTTGTGTTTAGACTACACCCCAAAGGGTTAACGGCATGTGAACAAAGATCTATTTATACAGCACAGTACGTTCTGCTCTGGTGTTTACCATGTGTCTCCATGCTTCAGCCTCTGAGCTCTAAGCTTCTTCCTCGTTTTGTAAATATCAATTTTCATGCTAAGGCACCAAGTGGTGGATGGAGGGGCCTTGGGAAATAGAGGGGGGTGTTGGAGGGAGACACAGCCGCTGCAATGCCACACAGCAGCTACTGGAGTTTGACTCAGGTGCCACTTGAGCAAAATTGAAGTGCTTGAGAGATTAGGTGGATTTCACAGGAAGAGGGTCTGAGTGGGGGTGCGTGGCCTGTGCCCAGCGGAGGGGAGAGTACTTACAGCACTATCATCAGGGGGAGAGGATTAGGTGAATTCAGCTGCATGCTTATTAGTAAGATATTGGTGATGGGTGAAACCTGTATATGGCTCGTGGGGAGATCACCACTGGGGTCTCAGGGTGAGCACTAACTAGTACCTGCCTGTGCTGGAATGACACAAAGCTTTATAATTCACATCTTAGACAGCAACCTGTTTTGAGTGAATGTTTTGAATGTGAACACGTCAATGCTCTAATGCATACAGTACAGTATTAGATGTATTTTCTTTACACCACAGTATTTCTTGAGGGCTACTGTCTTCATGTGCTTCCCTTGCAGACTCCTGTCCTGTCCTGTGCAGTGGGAATGGAGATTATGAGAAAGGTTACTGCCAGTGTCACCCGGGCTGGAAGGGCCCAGAGTGTGACATCCAGGAGGACCAGTGCATCGATCCAACCTGCTCCAACCACGGCACCTGTGTCAACGGCATCTGTATGTGCAGCCCTGCCTACAAGGGCAACAACTGTGAACAAGGCAAGGATCCTGTCCTAATAATAATCATTATCGCTGTTGACACAGGCATAGGGATAGGATACAGTTGCAGTTAGCCTAGCCAAAGAGCTTTGCTTTGGTGCAGTAACAGAGACATGCAGAAAAGCCACTAGTTGTTAGTTCAGGGCTCTAACCACTAGCCTAACCAGTGTTCTGTTTGTTATTGGGTTTTGCACAAGGACACACACCAAAGTGTTTTATAGACTGTCTGATTAGGCCTACTATTTAACCACAGCAACAATAAATCCAGTATCCTCCTTTCACATCATTTTAATTATGGAGAGAGTTTTTGTGTGCAAAATCAGATTGACCCAATAGATTATCCTCTACACACACACACACACACAAACAGTCGCTCCCCGCTTTTCATGCACATCATGAAGAATGCTTAGGATGAAACAGCCAAATCAATTGATTGTCCTTAGGTAGTTGTATCCAGTGGGGTAATTATTGGCTTTGTCTAAGATATCCGTGCTAGAGAATAACCTTGAGCCAATGAGCCTGTGACTAGGATCCAGCCTGCAAGCCTTGTGGTAATTACTGTGGTTAACACTGCATAGATTTTTCTTTTTTCTTTTTTGTAGTGTGCATTAGTTGGGTGGGTGGGGCTGTTCTGAAGTGTATCATGACTAAATGTGATCAATTAGCTCCAGACATGGATTGAAGCTGTTTATTGTTAATTCTTTATGAGAATCTTGTGTAAAAGCTGCAGACGTTTCCATGTTCTTGTTGTAGATGGCCATGTTTTCCTCATGGTGCGACGCGTTCTCAGTAATAAACCATTCACTGCTAGGACACGCTGTTCTCGCAAGGTTACAGTGACACTGTTAGAATGAACACCACTGAAGTACACAGACAATGTGATGAATCAGCAAGGTGTGATGGGGGTGTTTTGTGTCAGTCTCTACCCATATAGGACAGATGTGATGGAGGTGTTTTGTGTCAGTCCCTACCCATATAGGACAGATGTGATGGAGGTGTTTTGTGTCAGTCCCTACCCATATAGGACAGATGTGATGGGGGTGTTTTGTGTCAGTACCTACCCATAGAGGACAGATGTGATGGAGGTGTTTTGTGTCAGTACCTACCCATAGAGGAAAGATGTGATGGAGGTGTTTTGTGTCAGTACCTACCCATAGAGGAAAGATGTGATGGTGTTTTGTGTCAGTCCCTACCCATAGAGGAAAGATGTGATGGAGGTGTTTTGTGTCAGTACCTACCCATAGAGGAAAGATGTGATGGAGGTGTTTTGTGTCAGTACCTACCCATAGAGGAAAGATGTGATGGAGGTGTTTTGTGTCAGTCCCTACCCATATAGGACAGATGTGATGGGGATGTTTTGTGTCAGTCCCTACCCATATAGGATAGATGTGAGGGAGGTGTTTTGTGTCAGTTCCTACCCATAGAGGAAAGATGTGATGGAGGTGTTTTGTGTCAGTCCCTACCCATAGAGGACAGATGTGATGGAGGTGTTTTGTGTCAGTCCCTACCCATATAGGACAGATGTGATGGAGGTGTTTTGTGTCAGTACCTACCCATAGAGGAAAGATGTGATGGAGGTATTTTGTGTCAGTCCCTACCCATAGAGGAAAGATGTGATGGAGGTGTTTTGTGTCAGTACCTACCCATAGAGGAAAGATGTGATGGAGGTATTTTGTGTCAGTCCCTACCCATATAGGACAGATGTGATGGAGGTGTTTTGTGTCAGTCCCTACCCATATAGGACAGATGTGACGGAGGTGTTTTGTGTCAGTACCCACCCATAGAGGAAAGATGTGATGGAGGTGTTTTGTGTCAGTCCCTACCCATATAGGACAGATGTGATGGAGGTGTTTTGTGTCAGTACCTACCCATAGAGGAAAGATGTGATGGAGGTGTTTTGTGTCAGTCAGTCCCTACCCATAGAGGAAAGAAAATTCAGAAGCTGAGACGATTCAAACAATATACAGATGGTCAGGGAGGGGAAAGAAATATTTACTCTGACACTTTCGCTCTCACACTCTCTTTCTCACTGTCTCGCTCGCTCCCCCCCCCTCTCTCACCTCCCTGGTTCTGCATGGCCAGTGGACTGCCTGGACCCTCAGTGTTCTGGCCATGGTGTGTGTGTGAAGGGGGAGTGCTTGTGTTCAACGGGGTGGGGAGGCCCAGACTGCGAGAGCCCCCTGCCAGCATGCCAGGAGCAGTGTTCAGGCCATGGGAAATACCTTCCAGACTCTGGCAGCTGTACCTGTGATTCCAGCTGGACTGGCTCTGACTGCTCCACCGGTGAGTACAAGAACCATGACGTACATACAACCTACGTATATGCAGAGCCATATATAGAGAAAAACATGTCTCTATCTCTATATGGTAGGTTTTTTCCTACATACAGACACACACTCGAATAAGGTGCTTTTAGACTGTTAAACCATTACCTCACATTCGGAGTCGGAATGTCCACTCCCAGACACTTAGAGGGGAGCCTTTGGAGTTCAATCACATCCTTAACCTCCAATAAAAGGTTTACGTGTAGTCAGGCCCCCACTCCTTTCTGTCTGGCTGTGATTTAAATGACTAGATTGCATCTGCTGTACATGACTCTAACTTTTGGTCTTACCTCTGACTGAGTAACACAGACCCTGGCAATGTGTTTTTCTGCTTGTAATGATCTGCCAGCTCCTAGCAGAAGGAGACCTTCACACACCCAGCAGCCTATCAGACAAATTAGCAATCATTTCTCTGACACGCTGTGTGTAAATTGGACTGCGCTCCATGGCTCCCAATTCAGCCAAATGCACTTCTTGTTTCTTTATCAATATATGCATATGCATTGTTGCATACTAATGATTGTTTTAAAACTATTCATTTTTTAATATGCCTCCTCCAGGGAACAATAATGCCATGGTTAGGATTCATCCCGAGATATGCTCCTTTGTACAATTTAAATCTGTTATTTTTAGCATAGGCGTTATCTGTTCATCTGATTTTTGCATTTGAATTTAGGTCACCTTTCTGTCTGTTTATACAGAACAAATTAAAGTTTTTTTCATTGCATTGGATTAACATTCACTTCACTGCTACACTTGAAAAAGTATAATGCATTTATTTTGACTGTCTGCCTCCAGATGAAAAATCTGCACTTCATTTGACGTGGGAATTTGTTCATATTTATTCATGGTGAACGGCTGTCTCTTACTGAAATGTTTAATTTATTTATTTTAGTCAGAGGACGTTGATAACAAGAGTTGCCACCAATGACTGTATGGTTCCTACTGATAACAGACAGCGTTGACACAGTGGTTGTAGAAACATCTCAGGGAAGCTGTTGTGACTGAGGCTGTAGGAGATGATGCTGGATATTCCTCTGTGTTGTTTGTCATCTTTGTCTAAAAGTTGTTGTTTTGGTTTTGTTCAGCCTGTGATACAAATGTAGATCTCATTATAGGGCTGTGACGGTCAATGTTTTTTTGGTAGCACAGTTTCTCCTTCGCTCCTGACTGCATGTGCTGCCATAGAAATAGAACGAATAGAACGGACATCACCATTCAAGTCAATGATGGCATAATGGATGGACTGGCGGCCTTTGCGAGTGTACCCATAGGAGCAAAGCAGGAAGTAAAATATGTGCTAAAATATGTGCTGTGATTTGTTGATTCAACTCAACTGATATTACAAAAAATGCATTCCATTGCATGAGCCACATCAGTTAACATCATTCGAATGAACATTCTACATTACATGGAAATTATTACATCACAATACCATGCATCCATTGCGAGTGTACTCGTGAGTTTACCAGTCAAATTGCCAGGGCAAGCTCGTTTTAGTCATTCTGTATCTATGTGTGCCATAGCTGCGGCAAGATGTTTGGAGTTGGGGGTGCTGACCCGGTGGGCTGGACAGCAACATAATCAACTAAAGCACTGATCCTTGGGAACGAGCTCAGAATGCTAAGGCTTTATCCATCAATTAAATCAGTAAATAGGTAGCCTAGCCTAGCCTACAAAATGAAAACAATCCGTTCAAATCAAAAGGCCTGATTAACATGACATCAATAACGCAGCCACATCCCGAGTCCCCGGTGCCGACACATTCAGAAATCAAAGATGGTTTAGTATTTAGTTAAGTCCAAGAGAACATGAAACACTTTTCAGTGAGAAAACAGAAATCCACTTTGTGTAAAAAATAAATGATGTAAAATGCATCATATTGGCTGTATTTTGAAAGTTATATATCTTTAAAACTTGATTGCTGACATGGAAAAGATTTTGGGACTATCAACAATGGACAAATGGAAAATGCCAAAAGATAGTTTTTGAGTAGAGTTTTCCTTTAAGCTCACAAATCAAACACAGGGCAAAAAGAAAACACCTGCAAAATGTGGTTGTCTAAAAAGGGAACAATTTTAGCAATATGAAAAAAAACGTAGGCAAAAAATTATTTACACATCATTTCATAGGAAAAAACACGTCATTGGCACTAGTTTGCACAAAGCGGGCAGTTCGGTTTTGTCACTTCAACCCCAACTATATCATACTTTGACTTAAACGATTATTTATTACTGGCCATGGTCTTTCAGCTGGAGAAAGTGGATTTCTACTAGTGTGGGCGTTTAAGAGTCCATGTTACGTCCAAAACGGACTCAACTGCACGAATGTCCGACCATCCCGTCTTCAGTCAGCTGTTTGTTCCACACCATTTTTTAAATTATTCTTATTTTTAACGGTTATGACTGTTATTTTATTTTCATGACGGTCTTCATCGATAACCGTCGGTTATACGGTACTTGTGCCAACCCTACTCATGTAGCAGCCAGATCAAGAAGGATATCAGGTTCCCCAGTAGCCCAGGGACAGGTCTACAGATTAGCTGCCTGCTGCTAGCTGCCACACAACAACACACTAATACACCCTACTGCTGATGTCACTGCTTATTATATATATGGAGAAGAATGGAAACACAGTGCCAACAAAATATTATGGAAGCCTCCACCCTTTAGAATAAAGCCTGCCTGTCATATCAATTTCTGCTCATCTTCATATTATTAATGTTTCTGGTCCTAGAGTCCTGTATTTAGGTTGGGTGAAACCCTGAGAGGTGGGCTGCATATTAAGACATTCCTCTAAAGGAAAAGTAGTCCCTCTTTCTTCATTACTTTTCCTATCAATTATGTTTTCAGTGATGGCCAAAAGGGAAAACGGCATGTGTGGAGGTTATTTCGCTTTCCAATGAGTTGAATCTTGGAGCAGTGTGGTGCCTTGGCTTCCATAACCATCAAAGAAATGTGCATTCACTCAACCCACACATTTTTTCTAGCCTTCCAAAGCAAAGTTCAGTATTTCGATCCAAAAGTGGAAATTGATTTTGTGTTCACTCAAGTGCATGCAGAATTACTTGTAACGTTGACTGTGTGTGGCTGTACTGCCTATATCATTACCATGGAGTAAACCTACTGTAACCTGATTGTAACACACTAAAGTAGCCTATATGTATCAATGTGTTGTTTGTGATTTTTTTTTACATAGAAATCCAAGCGCATCGAAGATAATGGCAACATTCAACCGTTACTATAAAATTGTGTTAGACAGCAAACATGTTGAATTCCATTGCAAGCAGATGCAGAGACAAAATGAATAGAAATGTCATATACTTAATGGTAGAAAAATCGAGATTAATAAAATGCAAATGAAGTGGTTATGGCATGATTAAATATGATGGATATTTAAATGTGAATGCCTTTTTCATGTGTGGGGATAAGTGGCCTTTCTGCGCCCGCAGCTCTTTCTTCTCTCTGCTGATTGGCTACTTGCTGATAGGATGTACTCTCCATATTCCACAGAAATTATTCATTGAATATCATTAAACCTCTAAAACTTTAAGCATTGAATGTTTTATAACTGCACCTGCAGCACTCGACATAGTTAGAAAGTATTATAACAAACAAAATTTGAGTTTTATGTCATGAGTAGGTAGGTAGAGATAAGAATAAAAATGGGTTTTATAATATTCTTTTAAAAATATATATATATTTTGAGTTCTATTAGATGAACTTGCAAGACTTGCAAGACAAGATTAGTGTCTAGGATCCTGAATTAATTCATCGGAAATGATCACAAGTATTTTGGGAGCAATGATGCAGCTGGCCTTTGACATGTCCATCTGGCCTGTGTAGAGGTGTACTGTCTGTTGCCCAAAGCAGTAAGACCCCTGCCTGTCTCTCTCTGTGTCCGTGTGCAGAGGTGTGTCCGGTGCCCTGCAGTGCCCACAGTGTGTGTGTGGGAGGGAAGTGCCAGTGTGAGGAGGGCTGGGACGGGCCAGGCTGTGACCTGGAGGCCTGCCACCCCCGCTGCCAGGAGCATGGCCAGTGTAAGAACGGACAGTGTGAGTGCCACCCTGGCTGGGAGGGAGAACACTGCAGCATCGGTGAGTCCTCCCCCACCCCCCCGAGGACCAACACTACCCTACCACAGGAGGTTAACAAACAGACCGTGTAACGTGACTCTAGTACCTATTGCTCTGTTTAGAAACCATGGGGCTGATTTACTTTACTAAGACTTGATGGTGTTTTAGCATGTCTTAAAACTGTGACCACTAATGCACTAATGACAAATGTGTGAACCACAAATTTTTGCAGATACACATCAATGAATATGTAATCCATTTGAGTGCATATTTTCTAGCACCACACATTGTAAATAGTGTAGCAGTTTAGCAGACCATTAGCTATCCCAGTGAATCATCCATCTGCTGTGTCATTTAGACACACAGTTGTCAGATGGAACACAGTCATTCTTGCCCGGTTATTCAATTCATCTGCTAGAAGAAAACAGGTACCAAACCTTGCTAGGCATTTTGAGGGACCGAGGCAGGGTGTTTAAGAGGGTAACATGTTACCATGTGTCTTAGAGACACTGGCTGGGGTTCAGTGATGTCAGTGCCCTGCCTGTCTGTTGTACAATTTATCCACTTCATTGCTGTTATTTGAGAATGAAAACTCAGAGTAACAATGAAACTGTTGGTTGCCGCCAGGCTAATTTTCCATCAGCCATGGCCTCTTCCCTAGAGTGGAGGCATTTTTAGTTTCTTGCAACTGAATAATTTGCTCCCCAAGTTCGAACGCACTCAATTAATGTGGCTACACCTTGATAGAACACTGCAGTTTGTCATCTGGGACTAACAGAATTGGGAACTGCCAAGTACATTTTATAAAAGAACCAGAAGATATTTTTTTCACTTCAGAAATGCAAGAAAACAATCCTGTGAAATCGTTTCACTTGCCTTTAGAGATGCGGAATTGGAGATGGGCTCTGTGTCTCTGTGGATGTGTGAATCAAATCATAAAGCTTAGCTCCTGGCACATTAATAGGCTGTAATTATCTCTTCATGTGCCTTGGTGCTAGCATATTATCTCTGAGGCTCAGTAATCTAATCTCACACACTTTTTTCCTTCCTTCCTTTTATCTTCCTATGGTATATAGCGCATTACCTGGATCTCGTTGTTAAAGGTAAGATGCCTTCTCATTCTCTAGGATGGAATTGTTTCAAAGCAGCAGGGATTTTTGAATGGTATTCCTACGACCAAAGCACATTCATTGAAATGTTAATTCATTTTGAGGAGAAAGTATGATGCCCAAACCAATGGCAGATCATTCACCATATTCAATTAATGTGAGATGGAATATAACAAAATATGTAACAAATGTTTTCGAATGGCCAGACATCTGGATTTTATGTAAATGAAAAGCGTAGCAGCATCTGTCCCCATCTCCTTAATCATGAGGAATGACTGGCAGTGTTCTGATACACAGACTGTCTGTCTTCTCCTCTCTCTCCATCCAGACGGCTGTCCAGGCCTGTGCAATGGCCACGGTCGATGCACCCTGGAACAGAGCGGGTGGCACTGTGTGTGCCAGGCGAGCTGGAGCGGCATGGGATGCAATGTCGTCATGGAGACAGAGTGTGATGACAACGCCGACAACGACGGAGGTAAGGTCCCTGTGGACTGTGGTCTGTCTGTGGCTCAATAATGATGAATGACTTGACCTCCATCGCAGGTGAAGGTCAGGAGGAGGAAATATTTATAACTCCACTTCTCCTTCCCGACATCTGAGCCAACAAGCATTTCCCGCTCTCTTCCTTTTCATTTTCCTTTTGATAAATCTCACTACAGCAGTCGACATGGCTCACTACAGCAGTCGACATGGCTCACTACAGCAGTCGACATGGCTCACTACAGCAGTCGACATGGCTCACTACAGCAGTCGACATGGCTCACTACAGCAGTTGACATGGCTCACTACAGCAGTCGACATGGCTCACTACAGCAGTTGACATGGCTCTCAGACCAAGGAGACCTCTAGGTAATTAGCTGGTGGTATGCTACCTGCTGCTTGGCTCCTCTAAAACATTCATGCTTGAGTGTAGCCCCTGGTGGTCCAGTGAACAGGAAACCAGACCTGGTGATCCATTGAACAGAGAACCAGACCTGGTGTTCCAGTGAACAGGGAACCAGACCTGGTGTTCCAGTGAACAGGGAACCAGACCTGGTGTTCCAGTGAACAGGGAACCAGACCTGGTGTTCCAGTGAACAGGGAACCAGACCTGGTGTTCCAGTGAACAGAGAACCAGACCTGGTGTTCCAGTGAACAGGGAACCAGACCTGGTGTTCCAGTGAACAGAGAACCAGACCTGGTGTTCCAGTGAACGGAGAACCAGACCTGGTGTTCCAGTGAACAGGGAACCAGACCTGGTGTTCCAGTGAACAGAGAACCAGACCTGGTGTTCCAGTGAACAGGGAACCAGACCTGGTGTTCCAGTGAACAGGGAACCAGACCTGGTGTTCCAGTGGACAGAAAACCAGACCTGGTGTTCCAGTGAACAGAGAACCAGACCTGGTGTTCCAGTGAACAGAGAACCAGACCTGGTGTTCCAGTGAACAGAGAATCAGACCTGGTGTTCCAGCAGAGAATCAGACCTGGTGTTCCAGCAGAGAACCAGACCTGGTGTTCCAGTGAACAGAGAACCAGACCTGGTGTTCCAGTGAACAGAGAACCAGACCTGGTGTTCCAACAGAGAACCAGACCTGGTGTTCCAGTGAACAGAGAACCAGACCTGGTGTTCCAGTGAACAGAGAACCAGACCTGGTGTTCCAGTGAACAGGGAACCAGACCTGGTGTTCCAGTGAACAGGGAACCAGACCTGGTGTTCCAGTGAACAGAGGACTAGACCTGGTGTTCCAGTGAACAGAGAACCAGACCTGGTGTTCCAGTGAACAGGGAACCAGACCTGGTGTTCCAGTGAACAGAGAACCAGACCTGGTGTTCCAGTGAACAGAGAACCAGACCTGGTGTTCCAGTGAACAGAGAACCAGACCTGGTGTTCCAGTGAACGGAGAACCAGACCTGGTGTTCCAGTGAACGGAGAACCAGACCTGGTGTTCCAGTGAACAGGGAACCAGACCTGGTGTTCCAGTGAACAGAGAACCAGACCTGGTGTTCCAGTGAACAGGGAACCAGACCTGGTGTTCCAGTGAACAGGGAACCAGACCTGGTGTTCCAGTGGACAGAGAACCAGACCTGGTGTTCCAGTGAACAGAGAACCAGACCTGGTGTTCCAGTGAACAGAGAACCAGACCTGGTGTTCCAACAGAGAACCAGACCTGGTGTTCCAGTGAACAGAGAATCAGACCTGGTGTTCCAGCAGAGAACCAGACCTGGTGTTCCAGTGAACAGAGAACCAGACCTGGTGTTCCAGTGAACAGAGAACCAGACCTGGTGTTCCAGTGAACAGAGAACCAGACCTGGTGTTCCAACAGAGAACCAGACCTGGTGTTCCAGTGAACAGAGAACCAGACCTGGTGTTCCAGTGAACAGAGAACCAGACCTGGTGTTCCAACAGAGAACCAGACCTGGTGTTCCAACAGAGAACCAGACCTGGTGTTCCAGTGAAGAGAGAACCAGACCTGGTGTTCCAGTGAACAGGGAACCAGACCTGGTGTTCCAGTGAACAGGGAACCAGACCTGGTGTTGAAGTGAACAGAGAACCAGACCTGGTGTTCCAGTGAACAGAGAACCAGACCTGGTGTTCCAACAGAGAACCAGACCTGGTGTTCCAACAGAGAACCAGACCTGGTGTTCCAGTGAACAGAGAACCAGACCTGGTGTTCCAACAGAGAACCAGACCTGGTGTTCCAACAGAGAACCAGACCTGGTGTTCCAGTGTACAGAGAACCAGACCTGGTGTTCCAGTCAACAGAGAACCAGACCTGGTGTTCCAACAGAGAACCAGACCTGGTGTTCCAGTGAACAGAGAACCAGACCTGGTGTTCCAGTGAACAGAGAACCAGACCTGGTGTTCCAACAGAGAAACAGACCTGGTGTTCCAACAGAGAAACAGACCTGGTGTTCCAACAGAGAACCAGACCTGGTGTTCCAGTGAACAGAGAACCAGACCTGGTGTTCCAGTGAACAGGGAACCAGACCTGGTGTTGAAGTGAACAGAGAACCAGACTTGGTGTTCCAGTGAACAGAGAACCAGACCTGGTGTTCCAACAGAGGACCAGACCTGGTGTTCCAACAGAGAACCAGACCTGGTGTTCCAGTGAAGAGAGAACCAGACCTGGTGTTCCAGTGAACAGGGAACCAGACCTGGTGTTCCAGTGAACAGGGAACCAGACCTGGTGTTGAAGTGAACAGAGAACCAGACCTGGTGTTCCAGTCAACAGAGAACCAGACCTGGTGTTCCAACAGAGAACCAGACCTGGTGTTCCAACAGAGAACCAGACCTGGTGTTCCAGTGTACAGAGAACCAGACCTGGTGTTCCAGTCAACAGAGAACCAGACCTGGTGTTCCAACAGAGAAACAGACCTGGTGTTCCAACAGAGAAACAGACCTGGTGTTCCAACAGAGAACCAGACCTGGTGTTCCAACAGAGAACCAGACCTGGTGTTCCAGTGAACAGAGAACCAGACCTGGTGTTCCAGTGAACAGAGAACCAGACCTGGTGTTCCAACAGAGAAACAGACCTGGTGTTCCAACAGAGAAACAGACCTGGCGTTCCAACAGAGAACCAGACCTGGTGTTCCAGTGAACAGAGAACCAGACCTGGTGTTCCAGTGAACAGGGAACCAGACCTGGTGTTGAAGTGAACAGAGAACCAGACTTGGTGTTCCAGTGAACAGAGAACCAGACCTGGTGTTCCAACAGAGGACCAGACCTGGTGTTCCAACAGAGAACCAGACCTGGTGTTCCAGTGAAGAGAGAACCAGACCTGGTGTTCCAGTGAACAGGGAACCAGACCTGGTGTTCCAGTGAACAGGGAACCAGACCTGGTGTTGAAGTGAACAGAGAACCAGACCTGGTGTTCCAGTCAACAGAGAACCAGACCTGGTGTTCCAACAGAGAACCAGACCTGGTGTTCCAGTGAACAGAGAACCAGACCTGGTGTTCCAACAGAGAACCAGACCTGGTGTTCCAACAGAGAACCAGACCTGGTGTTCCAGTGTACAGAGAACCAGACCTGGTGTTCCAGTCAACAGAGAACCAGACCTGGTGTTCCAACAGAGAAACAGACCTGGTGTTCCAACAGAGAAACAGACCTGGTGTTCCAACAGAGAACCAGACCTGGTGTTCCAGTGAACAGAGAACCAGACCTGGTGTTCCAGTGAACAGGGAACCAGACCTGGTGTTGAAGTGAACAGAGAACCAGACTTGGTGTTCCAGTGAACAGAGAACCAGACCTGGTGTTCCAACAGAGAACCAGACCTGGTGTTCCAACAGAGAACCAGACCTGGTGTTTCAGTGAACAGAGAACCAGACCTGGTGTTCCAGTGAACAGGGAACCAGACCTGGTGTTCCAGTGAACAGGGAACCAGACCTGGTGTTCCAGTGAACAGAGAACCAGACCTGGTGTTCCAGTGAACAGAGAACCAGACCTGGTGTTCCAGTGAACAGAGAACCAGACCTGGTGTTCCAGTGAACAGAGAACGAGACCTGGTGTTCCAGTGAACAGAGAACCAGACCTGGTGTTCCAACAGAGAACCAGAACTGGTGTTCCAGTGAACAGAGAACCAGACCTGGTGTTCCAGTGAACAGAGAACCAGACCTGGTGTTCCAACAGAGAACCAGACCTGGTGTTCCAACAGAGAACCAGACCTGGTGTTCCAACAGAGAACCAGACCTGGTGTTCCAGTGAACAGGGAACAAGACCTGGTGTTCCAGTGAACAGAGAACCAGACCTGGTGTTCCAGTGAACAGGGAACCAGACCTGGTGTTCCAGTGAACAGAGAACCAGACCTGGTGTTCCAGTGAACAGAGAACCAGACCTGGTGTTCCAGTGAACAGAGAACCAGACCTGGTGTTCCAGTGAACAGAGAACCAGACCTGGTGTTCCAGTGAACACGGAACCAGACCTGGTGTTCCAGTGAACAGGGAACCAGACCTGGTGTTCCAGTGAACAGAGAACCAGACCTGGTGTTCCAGTGAACAGAGAACCAGACCTGGTGTTCCAGTGAACAGAGAACCAGACCTGGTGTTCCAGTGAACAGAGAACGAGACCTGGTGTTCCAGTGAACAGAGAACCAGACCTGGTGTTCCAGTGAACAGAGAACCAGACCTGGTGTTCCAGTGAACAGAGAACCAGACCTGGTGTTCCAACAGAGAACCAGACCTGGTGTTCCAACAGAGAACCAGACCTGGTGTTCCAACAGAGAACCAGACCTGGTGTTCCAACAGAGAACCAGACCTGGTGTTCCAGTGAACAGGGAACAAGACCTGGTGTTCCAGTGAACAGAGAACCAGTCCTGGTGTTCCAGTGAACAGGGAACCAGACCTGGTGTTCCAGTGAACAGGGAACCAGACCTGGTGTTCCAGTGAACAGAGAACCAGACCTGGTGTTCCAGTGAACAGAGAACCAGACCTGGTGTTCCAGTGAACAGAGAACCAGACCTGGTGTTCCAGTGAACAGGGAACCAGACCTGGTGTTCCAGTGAACAGAGAACCAGACCTGGTGTTCCAGTGAACAGGGAACCAGACATGAGGCTTTGGAGCTCAGGTTCAATGCCCATGTCATTGAGGGGAAAGATACCCTACAGAAGAAGCCATTTGTGCACTGACTTACATCGCATGTTTTTGATGTTTCAAAGTTTGTGTAATACATGTAATGTCGTGTTACTGTAGTTTAGTATGATACATTAACTATGATTGACAGGTTAGAAAACATACTGCTTCTGTATGTGCACCATGTATCTTCTCATCTAGTGCATGAGTTAGCTTCTTAATGTAAATGTATATTTTATATGAGGTGTAAATTTCCTTTGTGTGTGGCAAAGGAGATAAAAACATACCTCTGTGTACTGTATAGTCAAGCTACCATCTGGAAAAAGGGATGTGGTTTGGAACGCTCCGTGTTCTTCTTTACCTAAAAAAAGTATGCAATGTGAGGTGTAATATGAAGAAATTAAGAGTAATTATGAATACCGTACATTCATTTAAAATGACAGGCTACAAAATGTACTGAATCTGTGTGAGTACTATGTCTCATCCAATTCCTCTACATGAGTCAGATGTTTTAAAGGTGCAATATGCAAAAATCTCTCCACCATTCCCTGGTAGCTAAAATTCAAATAGTTCGCCTAATATCAGTTTATGTGACAAAGCAGAGAATCATTTTACCATCTAAACCGCTGTGAAATGTATTTTCATTAGTCAAAAATATTGTATTTTGAGCTGTTTGAAGCTGGTGTACAAAACCAAAAGTAATAGAGCAAAAATAAAACTTAAGAACAGGAAGTATAGAAATAGTGCACATAAAATAGATCTACCGCTTCTTAGACTTTCTTTCAATGAGAATGACAGATCTATAACAACATTTTTTATGTGAATTCGGTCAGGTAGCCCAAAATGTACATATTGCAGCTTTAAAATAAACTTCTTTGCATAGGGTGCTAATTAGCTACATTAGACAGTGTTTGGTTCCTTTGTATGTGCAGACAGAAGTGGTAGAGAAGGTAAGAGCATAATATTGTGTACAGTCTGTTAGTCTAGAGATGTGTTTGGAGCATGAACTCTTTACCTCACCCACTCCACATGTTTTCTCAGCTCTGGCTGGCAGCACTTAAAAGAAACACCATTATCTCTTACCTTCAGAGTTCTTAATCAGGTTCTTTATCCCAGTAAGCCTCTATATAGAAGCATGCCAGCTGCTTCACTTTTACAAGTCTTCCTTCTTTGATAATTTTCCCAGTTGCTCTAGCCGTGTTTGTGTGATAATGTGTTAATGTATCTTTATTTGTTTGTAGATCATAAATAATTCACTGTATTTTCTTTTCTAACCCAATACAATAGAAAACACATTCACAATTCAGTACAGTAATGTGCCGGTAGCCTGGGCAGTAAACCTTTCCTCTGTTATTCTACAACCTAATTTAGTTTAGTCACGGCAGCTATGTCTCTCCCTTCAAAGATGTGACCTCCGCATTGTGTGTGACTTCTTATGACTGATGAGAATCTTGGATGATGTACAGTCATTTTGGCCCTCCTTTAATGTAGAGGGAAATTGTAGGAGGCTCAAATTGGCCCGACACTCCAACAAAGGAGAGGAGGAAATGATCACCCCATGTCAGTTAGTTTCCCAAGCCAATATATATACGTCAGAATCGCAGAACATATTCCTATTTTCATCTCATCTCAACTCCATTAGAAATGCCATTTATATTCTAAATGAGGCCTCGTCAAAGGCATTGGTTGGAAAAACCTAATGGCAAATGATCACCTGGAAAAGAAGAGTGATTAAGAGAAAAGATCATGACTTTTCCAACCAGCTGTAAATGAGTCACTATAATCACACAATTGACCATCCAGTGCTTGGTTTTACATTTGCAGCTGTGGAGTATATTAATTGTACAACATTAGTTCACAAACATGGATAGCAATTCTCCCCCAAATAATTGTTTTCTTCATTATTTTATTGCATTGTTTGTTGATTATGTAAATATGGTGGCAATGGCAGGTACAGTACAGCTGTCTTTGTTGTCGGATACATTATTTTAGTGAGATGTTCTATACAGTATTGTAACCAGCTAAATGAATGCATTGTGGTCATGACCGATGGAGTTAGAGCCGACCCTGCCAACCAGCTTATAGCTGGGCACCATGCCTCCTTTACTTTGGCAGCCCAGCACTGAATGGGGATGTTATGGCTCTTGGCCCAGTAGTTATTCTGTTGTGTTGGTCAGTCGTTTACTGAATACATTTTCTTTGGCACATACTGTATATAATTACACCTTATTATTTTCTGCTAGCATACTTAAAATTCTATTCTGAATTATATCCACATTGCACATGTTTACCATATGTGGTATAAGTAACCATACTTTTAAAACTTTTAAAACGTGTTATGAGAAAGCGTTGCGGAAGGCGTGTACTAAAGACCAAGAGACATTATTCTGCTTTTAATTATCAAGTAAGTACTTTTAAGTACTTTTGCTGTTGTGTGGCATTCAATGCCAGCGATCTTGATGAATGTCAGCATTCACTTCAGCACTATTGAAAGTGTCTGCCTGAGAGGAGGCTATGGATTTAATGGACCCAACGTGCTGCCGTTGCTCAGACCCACACATTTTGGACATTGAAGAGAACATAATTAAGAAGGCACTGTACTGCAATTATAGAGCAGCAAGTAAGTACAGTATTAAGACTGTATAAATCAGATTGGCATTTTGCTCCTTGTCAGGCATGAACTAGATATATTGTTAACCATCAGCTTCTCCACATTGTTCAAGTTTAAATCATCACAGCTAAGCCATGTCTAACTGATCTTCATTACTGTGTGTTAAAGGATTGGGTGGATGTAGTCCCACTTAGGAGAAACATTATCAATTTATTCTATATCATTTGGACATTTGATTTGTAGTTTCAAACCACTTGAGAGATGTCATCTCAATTTCACAAGGTCCTCTGTGCTTTGAATGTTATGTATCTCTCCCACCTGCGTAACATTGGGAGCCTGAGATACAGTACAGTGTAGACTTAGCTGTGATGATGTTGTGTTATTGTGTTGTTGTAGATGGCCTGATGGACTGTGTGGACCCAGACTGCTGCCAGCAGCCTAGCTGTCACAGTGGGCCTCTGTGCCAGGGCTCCCCGGACCCTCTAGACCTGATCCAGCAGAACCAGACCCCCTACGCCTCGCTCCTCTCACGCCTCTTCTACGACCGCGTACGCTTCCTGGTTGGAAAGGGCAGCACCCATGTCTTCCCTGGCGACATCCCATTCGACAGCAGGTAGAATAGATAATATAGCCGATACAATTTACCTCTGGTACCGCATGAATGAACAGGAATAGCTTGTTATATACTGTAGAATTATAATTGCCACTGAAGTACAGGTCCTTTTATACACAGCTATTTGTAGGCTACCACAGTACTCTGTATGGATATAGCACATTTGCCTTTGTCAATTGAACTGGAAAACAATGTAACTTGTTATAGTATAATTAAAATACCCAGTGAACTAAAACGTTGCTCTCTCCTAGCCGAGCCTCAGTGATCCGGGGGCAGGTGGTGGCACTAGACGGGACCCCACTGGTGGGAGTGAACATCAGCTTCCAGCAGTACCCTGAATTTGGCTTCTCTGTCAGTCGCCAGGATGGCAGGTAGGTAGACAGTGGTCTAGTATTGTATTGTAGATACTATAGTAAATTGGCTTAATATGATGCTTTGCCGCTACTGATTGTGTGTTTGTGTGGATTCTGTTCCTGTAGTTTTGACCTGGTGGCTGCAGGGGGCATCTCAGTCTCCCTGATCTTCCAGAGGGCTCCCTTCCTCATGCAGAAACGCACCATCTGGTTACCGTGGAACCAGTTTGTGGTTGTAGAGAAGGTCACCATGGCGAGGGTTGAATCTCGCCCCCCTGTGTGTAACCTGAAGAACCTGGTCAGTCCGTACCCCATCGTCCTCCCCTCCCCTCTCATCCGCTTTGCCAGAACCTGTGAGGAGAGAGGCCCAGCCATCCCTGAGCTGCAGGTACAGTAGCTGGTCCACTCACCAGTCAGTAATATACATAATATATACAGTCCCAGGGATGCTCACTCAGCTTTCAATTACCACCTATACTAAACCATTTCCATAATGCATACATCTCTAAGCACAATATCATTTTAGGACTTCCAGGTGTATATTATAAATGGCTGTTTTTATTCCAATTCCTGCATTTTTCTTTATTCTGGATCCTGTCTAATTTTCACCTGGCTCATATTGTACCTGTGAAATCATCTTAGAATCTCACACTAATCAGTTGCCGGGGCGCTTTATTCCCAGGGCTGCTCGCTATCTTCTCCCCCGATCCCACTGATATTCCTACCTCAGCTTTGGAACTGTGTTTTGCAGATTGTAGACATCCTAGTTTGTTGTGAGCGATAATGAAACTGATAGTGATTTTAATGAGGACCCAGTTCAGAGTGATTGAAGCTGTGAGCAATGAAGGGTGGGAGTGGGGGTTAGATCGTCAGCAGTAATTAAAATGTCCTCCTGTACGCTGCTAATGATATAGAATATAGATGTAATTTAGTATTCCAGGGGCATCGTGTATGTAGAATAATGTTCCAAAAGTGTAAAAAATAAAGTGTTATTTTGATTGGATTTTAAGAAAGTGACATATAGTACTAGCTAGTATATCTTGGAACGAGTAGAAACACCAGGTGATCAAAGATACTTTACTGAAAGACTTGTAAGATGTTTTTAAACATAGTTTGTATGCTCTGACTTGTGAAGTTTTTCCAACTCCTGGTAACCAATAGTACATAATAACAGCAGCCAAAATGCTTTCTCCTCCTCCTCAGGCTGTCCAAGAGGAGATCACCATCCCTGGCAGTTTCTTAAAGCTCACCTACCTGAGCACCCGCTCCCCTGGCTACAAGGCTCTGTTCCGCATCATCTTAACCCACTCCATCATCCCCACTGGCCTGGCTAAGGTGCACGTGTCCACCGCCATCGAGGGACGACTCTTTCAGAAGTGGTTCCCTGCCGCCCCCAACCTGGTCTACGTCCTGGCCTGGAACAAGACTGATGTCTATGGGCAGAAAGTGGTGGGCCTGGCCCAAGCTCTGGGTAAGATCATATGCAGCATTTCAATCATGTCCTGTCATGTACATTCAGATTCCCTGTAGAACAAATATAATGTGCTGTATTTCACTCCTTTGACAATTTTCACCCAAGGGATGACAGCAAGCAACATGCTCCATGGGTAACTGGGAGAGACAATCTGTAGCTAATGGCAAATAAAAATCTATAAAGACAGTATTACATTCAGCAGTGCCACAGCAGAACAGCATGTTACTTTTGTTCTACTTTATCGTTAGATAATACAATCACACAGAGCTCTAAAGACATTGTCGGTGTGTTAATGGTCAGTGGTATGAAAGACTGACAGATTTTTCAAGGGCCACATATAAGCTTTGTTTTTATCAGTGGTTGATTTAGTGTGCTGGCTGCCTATTGGGACCTACAGCTCTGATGCATTGTTGCAATTTGTCTTAATGGAGAGAGTGTTACAAATCTAACTGGAACAGAAAGCAGGGGCTACTCTTATCTCTTTCACACACTATGAGGACGTCTCTCTGGATTGCTCTCCATGCCTTGTATTACTGTCAGATAGCAGAGTGTTTCTTGATTGCCTAGCTGGTGTGCATGTGTTGGAATCCTTTCTCACTGAATACACAGTTTAATCTGTGCGTATCCAGCTCCTTGATGGTGGATATGAGGCACTGTGGTTAATAGTCTGTGATATAAATAGGAAGTCCTGGAGATGTTATGGCCCGTTTATCTATAAATAACATCGAACACATGGCACAATTAGAAACGACATCCAAACTAAATTGAAATTCAAAACACATTTTGTTATGGTGCAAACATATTTTCCTCCACACTAAATAAACCCGAGGAAGAGATAAGGAGATGAAAAAGGCTCTAATTTATTCATTTATCTTTATGTACCAGTGGGAATTGAGCTCAACCTCAAACCTCATCCACTCTCTCTCCTCCTTACTCACCCTCTCTCTCTTCGTTGCCGATAGTAACAGGCTGATCTATCATGGTGACACAAGCAGGAGCCTGTAGCTACTCTGTGTGTAACTGACTATGTCCTGCTTGTTGTGTGTGTGTGTGTGTGTGTGTGTGTGTGTGTGTGTGTGTGTGTGTGTGTGTGTGTGTGTGTGTGTGTGTGTGTGTGTGTGTGTGTGTGTGTGTGTGTGTGTGTGTGTGTGTGTGTGTGTGTGTGTGTGTGTTTCCTTCGCACGTGTTTGTGTGTGTGTGAGTGTGCTTCCTTTGCGTGTGTTTGTGTGGGTGAGCGAGCGAGCGAGGGAAAGAGAGACGGTGAGCCAGAGCAAGGAAAGAGGGTGAGCGTACTGGGTGGATGCAGCAGAGCATGATGGTATCAGTGATGCATTAAAAAGTCTCGGGAGAATCGCAGACTGTTAGCACACACCCAGGCTGCTCTATAGCCACCATAATGCCTCGTTCCAGCCTCTGCCTGGACCACGGCAACTCTAGGTTCACTGCAATTGTACACTGTGCAGGAGCTAGTCACACCATCACAAAAGCATTAGGGGTTGTTGTTTTCCAGGTGTGTCTCATTGTAATTGCAATAACAACAGGGTAATGAATGCATGACAATTGGCGGTGTCCCATTAACGGCCCAGTGGTCCCTTTTGTTCCAGTCTCTGTAGGCTATGAGTATGAGTCATGTGCTGACTACATTGTGTGGGAGAGAAGGATGGCTCAGCTGCAGGGCTTTGAGATGATTGCCTCCAACCTGGGGGGCTGGTCCCTGGACAAGCACCACATCCTTAACCTACAAAGCGGTGAGGGCTCTGTCTGTTCCTCTGTGTCCCACTTCCATTCAGCAGTACTGTACCCTCAGCCCACCTAACCTGACACTATTTCATACCTGGTTATCCAGTAGGAATATTGTGAAGACATTCTTGCCAAACTATTATTGTTTTAACTTCCATTTCAAATGACTTGATACAGACAGACAGACAGACCTACATAGAATTATTACTGTATTATATCAGAGAGTTCTGTTCTATAGTGCTAGATTGCGTCAGTTTGAGATAAGCTTTTGAGAGAGCTAGTTTTATGCATCCCTCTTGGCCTTTGAAGATTCCAGGAAGGACTAGTCATTCCTCTGGATATGATTGTAATTGCTAGTTGTCCTTCAACTCCAGGTGTTCTACACAAAGGGAATGGAGAGAACATCTTCATCTCCCAGCAACCGCCAGTCATCTACACAGTGATGGGGACGGGGTACTTGCGCACAATCCCCTGCCCCAACTGTAACGGCCCTGCCCTGGGTAGAAAGCTCTACGCTCCTGTCGCTATCACCTGTGGCTCTGACGGCAGCATCTACGTTGGCGACTTCAACTTCATCAGAAGGATTCTTCCCAATGGATTCGTCATCAGCGTTTTAGAATTGAGGTGACACTCCCGAGCAGTAGTTAAAGATGCTTTTCAGTGTTTTTCTGTGATTATGTATTTGTACATTATCTCAAGGACTGAGGTTGAAGCATTCAAAATATATACTGTAATGAAAGTTGTTGTATTGCTAGTTGCCAAGCTATTTTGCTATTGCTGCTGTTGCTATGATTGTTACATTTTTAATGTGAAATGGAAAAAGATGGGAAAATTAGTCATCTATTGTATACACAGCACATGAACGAATTGAACTGAGAAGTTTCATTGAAATGCTTTCATAAGTATAATCATGGATCGAAGAGAAGATATTTCTCCAAGGATAAGAACTAATACTCTTTCTCTCTCTTTAATACAACGCTGCTAGGAATCGAGATCTCAGGCACAGGTACGTTTTCAATACCGTACTCAGTCAGACTCAGAACATAATGTATTTTCCTGAAAACAGTTTTTTATGACACTGCAGCATGAAAAGAGCAGTGCTTCAGTTGCAAACCGCCAGCCTACCTTTCATGGATGATGTTCTTATTTGGTTACAGAATACAGGATTTGAAGTGAGGAGACAGTCAGTCAATATGGAAGTGTATTGACCTGGATTTAAAGCAGTTCAATGTCGGTCTTGGAGGGCCAAAATACTTTTCAAGTTTTCATCCTCTCTGTCTAATAAGGGACTAATTCAGACCTGGGACACCAGATTAGTGCTATTAACTACCAGGTAGAAACAAAAAGCAGAAGTGTTTTGGCCCTCCAGGACTGGAATTGAACAGCCCTGATTTAAAGGGAGCAAGGATTAGAAATGGGCTACCTTTGGAGAGAAATACAGATGAGGTCTTTAAAGGGTTCCTCTTATCGTAGACAAGCCCCAGCCTTTCATGTGTGCTTAGATGGGGCAGCACCCCGCTGGAAAGGCCAGTTTAACACTGTTGTGTTGGGATAGGCTTCTCATACTCTCTCCCCTAAACAAACAGGCTCTCATGTCTCCCAGAGATATGATTCATCTTTTCATGCAGCCGTCATGTTCGCAATTGATTATTTCTCAATCAAAGCCTGTAAAAAAAAACTCGCTGAACTAGCTTTGCTTTTTCCCTCACTGCATGTATGACATGGCACACCCAACTAAATCCTGAGATGAGTAATTTTCCTCTGCGAATAGCCTAATGTTTACAGAGAGGGTTTCCTGGTGATGGTAGTAGATGGCATCGTTCACTGGGAGGCACGTCTTCACACATAGAGTAGCTCTGACTTAGACTCTCTGTCAGGGCTCTCATTACACAGGCCCTTAGGTTGCCTCCATCATTTTCAGTGTTGGAAAAAGTACTAAATTGTTATACTTGAGTAAAAGTAAAGGTAACTTAATAGAAAATGACTCAAGTAAAAGTGAAAGTCACTCAGTAAAATACTACTTGTCTAAGAGTCTAAAAGTATCTGATTTTAAATGTACTTAGGTACAGTGGTGGAAAAAGTACTAAATTGTCATACAAAAGTTAAAGTAAATGCTTTACATCAAATTCCTTATATAAAGCAAACCAGATGGCACAAGGTTTAATTTGATTCGATTTTTTACTGATAGCCAGGGGCACACTCCAACACTCTGACATAATTTACAAACGCAGTATTTGTGTTTAGTGAGTCCGCCAGATCAGAGGCAGTAGGAATGTAAATGTGTTATATTGATAGGTGCATGAATTGGACAATAATTATGTCCTGCCTGAGCATTCTAAATGTCACGAGTACTTTTGGGTGTCAGGGAAAATGTATGTGAGTAAAAAGTACATTATTTTCTTTAGGAATGTAGTGGAGTAAAAGTAAAAGTTGTCAAAAATGTGAATAGTAAAATAAAGTACAAATACCCCCAAAAAACGACTTATTAATTTGTACTTTAAAGTACTTTATACTTAAGTACTTTACACCACTGATCTTTTTGTCATGATTTCAGTCCCCTTTCAGTTGCAGTGCAATTACTGTAAAGATGATACAGCTGTCAGAGTTAGAGCTGTATGGATTTTAATCATATCTTCAGGTGAAAAGATTGAGTTTGTCTGTGGTTGGCAGATGTTTGTTTCACATTAGTGAGATGTTAATGTCGGAACCTACAGTATGACGTGGTTCCTCTTGAGCAACCATTTAAGATGAAAGACTGTGAAGGAAACTGAACTGGTTTTTAATGATAAAAGCCAGCTCTTTGGGGATTGATCAGTAAATGTGTATTTCATATATACAGTACCAGGGATGGGCAACTTTGATGAGGGTGGGGGCCGCAAAAAAACGGAAATCATCATGAGGGCCGCAGTGCCTCGTGGGTCTGCTTACCCAATTCTTAAAATTTTGCCATAGGGTGGAGGCAAATGTTTGCAGTTTTTATTATGATCACTGATGGTCAGTTGGCCCCACGCTGGTCGGTAATTTGACCATGCTTACTACAAGTTCAGATAGCTGGCTGCTAGACTAACTTACCGATCTAATGTAGCTGACATGGGCTAATTGAGCGACTGCTGATGCACAACCACATTTCGAAACATTGTGTAGTCTATTATTCTAACTCTCAACAGTAATTTGAGACCCCGACTGTGTTCCCCCGAATTTTTTTTTATATGTATTATTATTTTTTATTGGTCCACGAGCCTACAAAAGGGTTGCCCATCCCTGATATATACAAACAGTACATTGTTAATGTTTTTTGTAGTGTAGACCTAAGTGATAGGGTCTTTTCTTTGCAGCTCCAGTCCAGCCCATAAGTACTACTTGGCCATGGACCCAGTAAGGGAGGCCCTCTACTTGTCTGACACCAGCAGCAGGAGGGTCTACAGACTCAGGACCCTCACAGAGCCCAAGGACCTGGCCAAAAACATGGAGGTGGTGGCAGGGACGGGGGACCAGTGCACCCCCTTCGATCAAGGCCACTGTGGAGACGGGGGCAAAGCCATCGATGCCTCCCTCAACAACCCCAGAGGTACAGCATCATCACTACCTTAATATGGCAATTAGTCTATAACCCTGAAAATAGTAAAGGGCTACCTTATTTTCAAACGGAAATTACAGAATTAACCATCTAGTGTGAAGGGAGACATTTAAAGGCTTTCAAAAGGGTTCTTCGGCTGTCCCCATAGGAGAACCCTTTTTGGTTCCAGGGAAAACCCTTTTGGTTACAGGTAGAACCCTCTGTAGAAAGGGATCTACATGTAACCCAAAAGGGCTCTACATTGAACTAAAAGGGTTCTACCTGGAACCAAAAAGGGTTCTTATAAGGGTTCTCCTATGCAGACAGCTGAAGAACCCTTTTAGGTTCTAGATAGTTCCTTTTTGTCTAAGTGTGTATGCACACCAGTCCCTTTCCTGAACCTGAGAAGCATTATGATTCAGGGTCTGAATATTGACATGTATTATTAGCAGAGGTTAAATGTGCTTCTGTCTTGTCAATAGAAAATCCTTGAAATTGGTTGAAGGTGAGGCTTTGTCCACCAATGATGATCCCATTCATTTTCTGTTCTCAAACAGCAGCGGCTTTGAAGTTCAAATAGAGTGTCTCTCCTTCTTGCCAGGGTTGAAAATTCCTGTCTCCCCTCTATGGCTAATATGTGTAGGAGCCAAATGAGGGTCAGAGCAATGTGGGCACATCATTTAGACTGGCTGCAGCCCGGGCATGATGTTCCGGATCCAGCGCTGAGACGCTATTAATTCCAGCTATGTGCCCGCCCCTCCTCTCTCCCCCTCCCGGTTTCCCTCAGCCTCCCCTTCAGCCTTATCAAATGGGTTGGGAGCAGCTTAGTTAGACCACACAGCACAGTATGGCAGCAATGGAAATGAATTTCGCTGCTCCTCCAACACACAATACCAGGGATCCCATGGCCCCGTAGGCGCCAGAGTAATGCCTTTATCAGGTGATAACACACAGTCGCTGCATCAGTCCTTCACACACAGTCCCAATAACTGACTCTCCCCTTCTCAGGACAGGCCTTTATAGTGCTTCTGCAGGAACATGTGACATGGTTCAATGCAGCCAGTTGATCCACCTAGCCCGGTCAGGAGTAAAGATGGCAGCCAAATCAAAATCAAGATGTTACAGTAAAACCATTACTAGTGATGAAACTCTTCCTAAATCAGGGAGCCCAGGCCGGGAGGGAGCAGGATACTGTATTGCTAACAGGATTTAAGTGTGGCTGACAGATCTGCAAAGTAGGAGGAGAGGCTGCCGTACTCCACGACGTAGCGTTAACCTTCAGGAATAATGAGTATTACTGGCTGTCACAGATGCAGATGCAGTTTTTGTGAAGCAACTGCAGTCCATACGCGCACTACTGTTTGGGCCTTCATTGATATTGATGTTGTATTGACACTCTCCTCAGTCCCACGTTTTTTTGAAGTGTCCCCAGCAGCACATAACGCATTACAACTATTAATTATAATAGCTCCCTGAACCAGGAAACCACAACATCAGTTCATCACTGTCACCTCAGCCAGCTTTGGATTTATCCTCATTTTGTGGTTCCTGCTGCATTCTGTTGTGTTGCATAAATAGGACACTAAGAGAAAGGCTTTGGATTATGTGTTTTTCTGCGAACTGTGCTCTTAACTAGGCTTCTATACTATTAAGAGACAGGATTGCACTTAGCAAATTGTGAGTTGTTTTTTTTGGTTTAACAATCCCTAATATGTCATATTCATAGGGGTCTTGTTTTATTGATCCAGCTTTGAGGACAAGATGTAAAGGTTTGATTACATCAGTGAAAACAATTTGTACGGGCATGATCAAATCAGGGAAACTGTGAAGTCAATTACAATGTGCAAAAACAGGGGTAGTAATAGGCTAGCACCAGGTGGTTCTTTGAAAGAGGTGCTTTACAGACTACGCCACATCATTGCATGATGCCATACAGTAAGGGTTTGTTTTAATATAGTAACGTGAGGCTGATAGATGGCTCAGACATGGTGACACTCCAGACAGGGATGGATTAGATAGTCTTTCACTCATAACAACAGTGAAATTGAGATCAATCCATTTCCCCTGGTGGATTGATTCCCATGTTGTTACGGTAACTGCAAATACTACATTGTTCCACCTGCAAGCGACTGTGTACTGTACCAGCTAATGGTCCACTTGGCCTGAATTTGTTCAGTATAGGTATGAGTTGTATAGAAATACACTGTATTCATATGTGGATTTTGTGATTAGTCATTTGTATGCTTTTGTTGGGGATGGTTGACAGGGTTGTTGTGACTAGGACTAGATGCTGTTAGCATCCTTTCCTCTGTATGACAGATCTATCTGTTCTCATGTTGATCTATTAAACACACTTTACCAGAGCACTTCACACAGTAGGGCTATATTCTTATTATTTGGAACAATGCTTTAAGGTAACCCTGACCTTTAGCCCAGCACTTGTGAGGGGAGAGTTTTTTTTAGCTCCTTAAGGCAGCCTGAGGGAGAAGCTTGATTATGAAAGATGACATCGGCTCACTTTTTGCTAAATCCAGCAGTGAATCAATTAGGTGTGTTGGCGGGTCTTTAGCTGATGCTCTGTCACTGTCACACAGATTGTGAGTCTTCTTTCATCAGCTTGTCAGCCTTTCTGATTGACAGGAGAGGATGTGAATAATGTAGGCAGATGCCTTTGAATTTTCTCTCCCTTCAGGCTTCAGTTTGACACACAGAGACTTTTGTTTTCTAATTAGTATATGGGTTTATGTTATTTCTTTATGCATGTATTAGTAACAGACCTGGGTTCAAATACGTACATATTTTCAATGGATTTGAATATTTTCAAATAATGAGGCCAGAATCAACTACTTCTATTTGAAGTATTTTAAAATAAATTCCTATAAATAGCCTACTATTTGAAATTATTCCGAAATACTTATTTAAAATACTATTTTCAAATACCTGGATTAAATGCATGGCAGTGTATATTCCAATATTCAACTACTTGTCATTTCAAATAAAACATATAAAAATGCATACTTCCAAATGTATTTGAAAGTAATTGAAATACCCTAAATAGTATTTTAACCCAGGTCTGATTAGTAATATGCATGGGCCTTGTGGTCTTGTGTACATCATCTTTTTTATAAGGAGATTGAAATGTTGTTTAAATATGTGCCTATTCCATTACATCTAAAAGCCCAAATCTTCCTTCAGGGTTTTAAAAATGTTGTGACCCTGAAGCAACTTTTATCAGTTGATGTTTCTAATCGAACCAGACTGAGCCCAGGTGTGAAAGGAAGGAAGTGCAAAAAGCTCTTGAAACCAAGAGAGCATCTGATCTGCTGTTTTTAGACGAAATCAAGAGGGCATCTGATCTGCTGTTTTTAGACAAAATCAAGAGGGCATCTGATCTACTGTTTGTAGACAAAATCAAGAGTGCATGAACAGCAACAGTTAGGAGTCATTTAAACATGGGTTAAAAGTTCTGAGGGTGTTGATTAGTGGTACATATTAAAGTGCAAGCTAACTGAGATTCACAAACAGGAAGCCAACAGACTGAATAAGGAGGAGGTAGCGGCTGACTGTTGTGGTTGGAACTTGAACATAGATACGTAGCACTTTAAGGCTACTTCTTAAACAGTTCAAGTCTATCCATTAGATAATGCATATCCAATGATACCAAGTCTAGGTAAGAAAGCTGTCGCTTGATGCATCTTAGTAAGGAGAAGGCAGAATAAGTGGATTATTCCAACAATTTCACAGCTTGAAATTTCACAGACTAGGGCTCTTAAGGATGAAAATATGCTTTTAAGGAAAGATAAGAGCATTGGCAGACTGATTCAAATGTGTGATAACCTGACACCAGGTCCACATGCTTTCTAATAGTCTACTCAGAACAAAAATGTGCTTTTAGAAAGTCTTGCCCCAACAAAATGTGGCACACAAATATATTTTCAATCAATACACTCCTGACCTAAGAGCAGTCAGTAATCCTCACCCCACGGAAATCTGACCTAAGAGCAGTCAATAATCCTCACCCCACGGAAATCTGACCTAAGAGCAGTCAGTAATCCTCACCCCACGGAAATCTGACCTAAGAGCAGTCAGTAATCCTCACCCCACGGAAATCTGACCTAAGAGCAGTCAGTAATCCTCACCCCACGGAAATCTGAGGGGTTGTTGTTTTTTCACTCTAAATTCTTGCCACAAAATACTGTAGCACACAACAAAGTACCAAATAGCATCATATCCAGACATTTCTATATTATATCATTAAGCAATAAGGCCCAGGGGGTCGGGTATATTGGCCATACACCACAAACCCCCGAGGTGCCTTATTGGCTTGAAGGGTATTCTGGAGTGTGCATTATTTCTCTATAATGCACAGTATAATTGAATGGCTATGAAATTAATTCTTACATGTATTATATTTGACCTGCTTTTAAAAAGCAAAAGTCAAATTGAAAAACATTGGCATTGTTGAATCCAATTTTCATAATAGCAAGCTAGCAAGTCTGTTTGTTTGGCTAACAAGGCCACTACTGTAGCTATGTAGTAAACGTGCTAATTCAGTGGATGTTGAACAGCTGTTCTACAGGCAAATGAACACATTTCTAGTGGCAAATGTGTTAAATTATAGCTTTGGTATAAAAGGGATTATCAACTCGGGGCTCTATGCGTTCTTTGGGAAATAATGCAACTCCATGGAAGGTTAGATCCGCTCTGCTAGCGCATAGTGGAACACACCTTCCACATCGTTCATTATTTTTCTATAGAACGCAGAGCCCCTCGTTGATTATCCCTTACATGTACACGCGGCTGACTTGCTGTTCCAGACAATCAGCATCCAGGAGACAAACTACCCAGTTTATAATTGCTTTTAACCGTTTGTAACAGGAGGATTTCACCATGTTTAAGATCATTGTTGAAATCCCAGGTCTACAGGTTTGTTTACTTACTGTAATATCAGCTAGATGCAGCGTAGAGGATCTGTAATGTCAGCTAGAAATCTATCTGATTTTAACAGTGTATCAAGCAGTAGCTATAATGTGGTTGAACAAACTTTCAGTGGATTCATATTGACTGGAAATATGGCGACGAATCGATTATAAACAAAAAATAAAAGCAACACATTGCACATTGATTAAGTATTTTCACGACTTAGTAGGAGAGTGCTTGGCCTTGAAATGGATGTTGAAGCGTTTGCTTTTTGATTAACCATAAAAAGGTCTCCCAGAAGTAGGTCAACCACTAGGTTCCATCGAGTATCTGCCAACACGTTGCTTCAAGTGGGACACAATGTACTGTAAACAAATTAGTATCAATAATGCACCCTCTTTGTTTTCATTGGTACAATAGCAGTGGCGGTAGTAGTAGTGTTTCAGGTGAGATACCAATGTACAGTATCTCCCCTCCCAATCTCAGAACACCCCTCAATTTATCCCCCGGCCTTATGCAGCCCCCCCCCCCCCCCCCCCCCCCCCCCAAATCCACACCCTCTTTGTACCCACACTTTGAAAGCCACACTGGATTTCAATATTATTCAGTATAAAGGTGGGCGCTTGCTATACCAGATACACAGGTCCCGTGGTTTAGTTTCAATGTGGCAGTGTTTCAAAGAAAATCTAAACCATTTTCAGCCACGTTTGTGGCAGTTCTCAGCTCAAACATACATGGCCAATTATCGACCTCACGTGTGGTGCAGGAATCAATCTTGCCACACACAAAAGTCCTCTCCAGAGAGAACAAGAGCTGACGGGCAATCATTTCATAGGCCGTGTACACTTGCCGTTATCAGTGTGAGACGGCATAGAGGCCGCCAGTGCCTCTTTAATGAGGAGGCGTGCGTGAAAGTGGCAGGAGCAGTCATCTGTAAACACATGTACGATCAGGCAGAACCCACAGATCAGTCTCTCTGATGTGGAGCAACTGGCTGTGGAAGCCAGGGAGTGACACCAGGCACCCAATCATCCAAAGCAGGCGGCTTCCCCCACCCAGCACTGCCCAGACTAGGCTGCCCTGGATATGCATCTCCTCGCCCCAGTGGCAGGGACCAGGGATGGATAAGGGTCAAGAGCTTCTCCTCAAAATTAATGTTTTCCCTTCTTTATTTTATTAAATACATTGGGCAAGGTATTAATGCTGGGTCAGACCTGGTGACTGGTCAATTTATCATCTCATTTCCTACCTTTTCCCCAGGGCATCCACCTAAGCTTGTGCTGTGAAATTTTACATGATACCCAGGGTAATAGCTTTGTACTACTGGCATCTGAAGTAGTATTATTTTGTCTGTGCCATCAATTATTTGGTCTCTCTCGTTCAGCAGTGACTGTACCTCACCAGGCCAATGTTTGGGGGTTGGGGGATTCAATGAGGTAACCTAGACATGATTAATTTACAGAGGGCTTAATCAATCATCTCTGGACAATTCATCTATTTAGTGCTACTTTTAGACCTCTCATATACATAGGTATCATATAACTACCATAGAACATGTATTTTTGCATTTTAAATGATGTTTTTAATGTATTTCATTATGACTATATTATAAGCCTAACAACTACAATACATTAGGTCTACTACAGTATAGGAGAGCTTGACATATTGGACACAGTAGAAATCCTCCGACTTGTGTAATCCTCATGTTTCTCTCAATATGTGGAAACTGGAGAAGACGGCAGTCTGAGGTAGTAGTGGTCAATAATTCCATCAACAGTATCCCTCAAATTAAAAGACGTGATTAGATCTGCTTCAACCCAGCGTTCCTGCCTGTAAGACTGGAACTAATCCTCAGATCCAAGAAGTAAACATGTTGCTCAGCGTATTAACAGCTTCACCCCCAAGGTTACAGATATTTACATTGAGCTGTTTTGTATTTTGGAATTTTAATTAGACCAAACGAATAAGTTGAAACATGTTTTTCATCTTATTAATTTAGGAGTGTTTTGCTTACCATGGGGGGTTTCTGCTCTGCTCTCTATTTCAGTACTATCTCTGTTATTTGGGACACTCTGAAGGGTATGAGGGGAACACTTATCATCCCACATCATGCATAATTAACTAAATGATGAGGGTGATATGTCATGCAATTAAGCTCAATGATGAGGTATGTCTGTAAACAAGCAGTATTGACACCGATGTTGTTCGAACTTGTGAGTATTTTGGTTGAAAAATATATATATATTTTTCAAATTATGCATTTGGATTTCTATTATTCATGGGCACATGTCTGGCAATCAGTTAAAAATATATTCCTCAGTATCTCTGTGTCTTAAACGAAATTAGCCTACCAATCATTGCATATTTGAGGATATAATGTTGTCATGTGCAGCGTTTGTTCAGACTGCTCGAATAGATTATTAAGATTTTCCAGGAAAGCTTAACCACACACAGTATCTGTAGGATCTCAGTATCATCTTATGTACACTATGTTGAAATAAATTACTATTAATTGATTGGTTTCATCATTGATTGGTCAGATGAGTGAGTCTACTCTCCTGGTTTCTCTGGCCCTGACCAGTGGCTGAATGAGAGATAACTGGCAGCAGACAGACATACAGCGCCCCTAGACGAGTTGGCTGGCCAGCCCTGATGTAAACACTGTGTGGACATGGACACAAAGCCAATAGGTCCAAGGCTAGTCCCAGAGAAGCAGCCAACGTGATGCCATTCAGCCCACTAGGCTTACTAAGTGACTGACTCGACAGGATATCTCAACCTGACCTTGAGTGGTACAAGCAGGGACGCACCTTTGGTTTTAGAAGTGGGGGGGCATTATTTTAAATGTGATTTGATCCAGTCAGATAAACACTCAAACAGCCTACCCGACCGCTCGAAAGCGTCCACATGGTCCTAAAGCACACCGTTGCCTCGTTTTGTATCACATTCCAATGATAAAACTGGGGTGGCAAAAATACAATTTCAGAATTTGCGCCCCTGGGTACAAGGATCAATGGCAGAATTGTGTTGTCTGATTGTTCACATGGACAAAGTAAAGAAGTCCATTCTATAGGATTTCCAAGGCCTCTCCATGGCAATCCATTTACTGCACTGTACCTCAGAATTGTTCATTCCTGATTAAACATGAAATGCACAAACATTGTGCTGGTGTGTAATTCCACAGTTGCATGTCACACAGCTGTTCTTTTCAGCTCCCAAGTCTACGTTGACGGTCTTAGTTGAAAACCTACACCGTACAGTGTATATGTAGAGTGTGCAAAGCTGTCATCAAGGCAAAGGGTGGCTATTTGAAGAATCTCAAATCTCAAATATATTTTGAATTGTTTAACACTTTTTTGGTTACTACATGATTCCATATGTGTTATTTCATAGTTTTGATGTCTTCACTATTATTCTACAATGCAGTAAATAGTAAAAAATTAAGGAAAACCCTTGAATGAGTAGGTGTTCTAAAACTTTTGACCGGTAGTGTATATCAGGCAGTAGTTATGGCAAAGAATGAAACCATATTGAAATGTATTATTTATTACATACATTTTCTTTTTTTGGCACTGGTCAGTGTGTTAAAAACGCTAGCTTCATTACACCCTTTGAAACCTCAAAAGCATATACTTCTATTTATTAACATTTTACTCAGACCACATCTTTTCATTCGCAGAGAAGGGACTCCGTAGGCTATCATCCACTGTTGCTGTGTTGACTATTTTGTCATCTTTTTCAATGAACACAATAAGAAGATGCTGCTCCATGCATACTGCAACTAGCCAAATCGTTGCCTTGAACCTCTTTCAAACTGAAATGTTAGAATTGGTTTTAAGGATGTAAGCTCCTCTAAGACGATTAAAGCTGCTTCATTCATTGGGATCGGAGAACGTTAGAGAAGCCAGCAGCAGCATGTGATCTGGAATCTGCATTGCTTTGTGAACTCTAGAGGCTCCCAACTTGCAGTGCAAATCTCATCTGATAATACCCAGACACTTGATGAAATGAATTGGCTGTATTATCATGCAGCACCCATCTCTGTGGGGAGAAGGGGGCTGATGACGGGGATAAAAGTAGTCGCATGCTCCTCACTCTACCATGAAGGATCACTCTTTGAACAAACATGCTTCAGACTCACTGTTGTCTAATGAAGGGTTTCCCAAACTCAGTCCTGGGCCCCCTCCTGGGTGCACCTTTTGGTTTTTACCCTAGCACTACATAACGGATTCAAACAACCAACTCATCATCAAGCTTTGATTATTTGAATCAGCTGTGTAGTGCCAGGGCAAAAAGTTTGGGAAACCCTGGTGTAATGTAGGCTACACTATATGTGTATTGTCCAATAAGGAATGAATGAGAGGGTTACGATGACATACAGTATTTCATCATCTTCCTTTAAAGGGAGTTCAGTAATAATATACCTATATGATTATCATAAACAGCCTGTGTCACCTGACTGGTCTCTTGACCGTGAATGTAATATCAAACTTCTAATATTGTCATTATAATCACATCTACTCTATGACAACCCTGTTTAGACATCTAACTGAACATTCAAACAACATTTTACTGCTGTTTCTTTGATACTGAGCTGTGCAGTAATGAATTGTCTCTCCTTCCCCTCCGACAGGGATTGCAGTGGACAAGCAAGGATTTGTCTACTTTGTTGATGGAACCATGATTCGCAAGATCAATGGGAAAGGAGTGATATCAACTGTCATTGGTTCCAACGGCTTGATGTCCACTCAACCGTTAAGCTGTGACGCCCGCATGGATATTTCACAGGTGAGATGGCTAGACGGCTAATACACACACACACACACACACACACACACACACACACACACACACACACACACACACACACACACACACACACACACACACACACACACACACACACACACACACACACACACACACAGAGCTAGGAATGTCAGGTTTTCCAAGCCCGACGTTTACTTAGAGCAGTACTGGTAAACTAAACAGACAGAATGGTATTTCAAAAGCTATTCTATACCCCTTATCTAATATGTATATCCTCCTTTAGTTCCAAGGATCTAATCATGCAACAGTTCCATTTGAACCTATATGCAGTCATCTATAAGTAACAGAGTTTAAGTCGTCAATCAGTCATCAAAGCATTAAAACTGATATTAGTGATCAGCAATTAGACTTTAATGTCCAAGAGGTTTATAAAAAAAGAAAGAAAAAAATAGACAGATCTTATATATCTATCTGACCTATAAAAATGGAGAGTCCTGATAGAGGACATTTCCTTTGAGACGTTCCCGCCATGATTAACTGGCCTCAGCCCCTGAATGCTCCCTCTCAATGGTGAATTATATTCTTGCTTCTGTCTCTGCTCTCACGGGCAGCTGAGGCCCAGACCAGCACGGGATGCACCCTGACTCAGAGAGCAATTATTCTCAGCCCCCCGGACCTTGCCATAGGAAACCACCTTATTAAGTTCTCACCAAAAGTTGTAAAAATGCTGAGGCTGGCTAACCTTCAGAGAGGGCTGCAGATATATGCCCTACAGTCACACTCTCTCTACAGACTCTCTCTTTATCTCTCTACCCCTCTTCCTCTACACTCTTAGAAAAAAGGGTTCCAAAAGGGTTCTTCAGCTGTCCCCATAGGAGAATCCTTTTTGTTTCCAGGTAAATCCCTTTTGGGTTTCATGTAGAACCCTCTGTAGAAAGGGTTCTACATGAAACTGAAAATGGTTCTACCTGGAACCAAAATGGTTCTACTTAGAACAAAAACAAGGTCTTCAAAGGGTTCTCGTATGGGGACAGCCAAAGAACCCTTTTAGGTTCTAGATAGCACCTTTTTTTCTAAGAGTGTACAGCTCTCTCGCTACCCTTTTATCTCTCTCTCTCTTCTTCACAGCAACACAGCACATTGACCCACATCTGAGCGGGTTGCACAGCTCTGAATAGGGAACAGGGAAATTAACTGCTGTGCCCCCATAAGGGCTTATCACATAAGAAGCACGCAATTCTCCTCTTATGCCCAGATTTACTCCTGTAGAATGCTACTCCTGTAGAATGATTATCCATGCGCATCACTGGGCTGGATCACGTGCTGATGAACCCATCAAAGCGCTCATGAAAAGCGACAAAACTATATTAGATCATAATGGGTGTGGGTTTCCTCCAGAGCATTCGCATGATCTGAGTCTGAGATTGTGATGCTGTAGAGAGAGGCAACAGGGACATTGCATACTGTACCGTCTCAATTAAACCTGTATATAGGAGGATACTGTATGCTTGTGAGAAAGAAAGCCTATTTTGCATCACAATAATCCGGTCATTGACACTCCCTATTATTCCCATAGACATTTGACATTTGAGAAGCAGCATGACGAAGCATTAAATTAAATGCTTGAAATTCAGATGATATCTTGCATACAGCTATTCTTTTTACTGTCCATGTTTCAGGCTTTGCGTTCCTGGCTTTCATTTTCTGACAATTCCTTTTGTTGGTTTTCTGAATGAGCCCTTTTACGCGGATGTATTATGCAGTGGAGTGATTTCAAGCAACTTCATCCTCAAGATGCTAATTTGCAAGTTGGCGCTCTCCCTCCTCCTCGGATATCTCACATGCAAAGCTTGATGTTCTACTGTGATACAATCAGATGTCCAAACTATCAGACCACAGCCTCGAATCAAAGTAATGGCCAGTATTGCAGTGAGTTGGCCATTTTTAATATGATGTGTGGTGGTGGTTTATATATAGGTTGGGCAATGGTATTCCCTTTTCTCCAGAATTCTCCATGCATATTTGTTGGTGTGTGCAAGGCCTAAGGCCTCTCAGCATGCACAGCCCAACAAATACTTTAAACTGTGACCCCAGATTGGACCAAAGCTGATTTCTGTGCAGGAGGCAAATGAGAGTTATTTAGTTGTTGAATCACACTGGAAGATAAACACTGTCTCATCTCAAGAGCAATGTGTTTCTCCCCCAAGCCATTCTGAAAACAATAGAAGGCTGGAGAGATCTAAGAAACAAAGGGAGTCCAATACTCCATTCAATCCACCACTCCAGGCTTTTACAGTGCAATAAGGCATAACTCTCTGGTTCCCCTCCCCTAGCAAATGAGACCCCTGCAAGTGAATAATAAAGCGCTTTATTTATAAGGGTGAGGAAAGAGTTGTATTGAGTCACTGTAAACAGATTAGCATTGTGTGGGTACAAAGTGAATTGAAATAATGGAAAAGTTCAGTGATAGTGTATTATATGACAGAACCTATCACACTATTCCAGATTTTCAGGCAAACAAAATGCAAGCATATCACAGCTTTTAGGTGGAGCAGGTTGCATGGATTTTCTTTTTTCAAATGCAGGAGAGAAAAATGCATGATGTCAATTAGCGTTGTTTTTGGAGGAGAGCTGCCAGGCTTCTCTCACAACAGATGTGCTTCGAAACGATGGCTGCAGTGGGAAAACTCACCTCCAATTTGAATGCGTGGACACTATGCTGTCAGTATATTTTGTTACCAGTGTAGAGAAGTGTCAAATTATTCCTGAACAGATTCCTTTCATTCACGCACAATTGACTTGCATTAATACAGTCCCTTTCATCAGATCATCTCAGAGTGCTTGAAGGTGAGATGGCAACTCATTTTATCCTCCACCAATCTGAATCATTCACCCCTATTGTGCAGGAACACTTTGCACCCATTATTTGTGGTGGAAGAATGGTTTTTCATGATCCGATTAAACACAGGGGTGATTATATGGGCACATTTCTTTATTAGGACTGTCCAGCACCCTTAAGTATCCCACTCACGCTTAGTGAACTGTACCTTGGAGCTTTTTATTTGAAATGTGTGTCCTGAGCTGAGTCTCAGGGGAACACAGTGTGAGCACACGTACAAAAATGATTTTAGTTACATTACCACTTGTACAATTGTATAATAGTCACATGCTATTATAGGGCTTTCACAATATGTCCTCTATTTGACATTGCTGAATGTATGACACTGACAGACTTTGCCAAAGAAGTCTACACAGCGTAGAGTGCCTTCAGAAATAATTCACACCCCTTGACTTTTTCCACATTTAAAATGGATTAAATTGAGAGAAAAAAATGTCACTGGCCTACACACAATACCCCATAATGTCAAAGTGGAATTATGCTTTCGAAATGTTTACAAATTAATAAAAAATGAAAAGCTGAAATGTCTTGAGTCAATAAGTATTCAACCCCTTTGTTATGGCAAGCCGAAATAACTTCAGGAGTAAAAATGTGCTTAACAAGTCACATGCTCACTGTGTGCAATAATAGTGTTTGACATGATTTTTGACTGACTACCTCATCTCTGTACCCCACATATACAATTATCTGTAAGGTCCCTCAGTCGAGCAGGGAATTTCAACCACAGATTCAGTCTGCTTTACACCAGACACTGGGAGATGAATTCACCTTTCAGCAGGACAATAACCTAAAACACAAGGCCAATTCTACACTGGAGTTACCAAGAAGACAGTGAATGTTTCTGAATGGCCGAGTTGCAGTTTTGACTTAAATCTGCTTAAAAACCTATGGCAAGACCTGAAAATGGTTGTATAGCAATAATCAACAACCAATTTGACAGTTGAAGAATTCTGAAAAGAATAATGGGCAAATATTGCACAATTCAGGTGTGGAAAGCTCTTAGAGATTTACCCAGAAAGACTCACAGCTGTAATCTCTGCCAAAGGGGATTCTAGCATCTATTGATCAGGGGGTTGAATACTTATCTAATCAGTGTTTTTTATAAATATTTTACAAATGTTAGAATTTTTCTTCCACTTCAACATTACAGATTATTTTGTGTAGATCGTTAAAAAAAACAGACAAATCAATTTTAATCCCACTTTGTAACACAACAAAATCTGGAAAAAGTCAAGGGGTGTGAATACTTTCTGAAGGCACTGTCTGTGCTATTCTGACTACTTCTTTTACATAACATTGCATAATATTCATTACAATATAATATAATTTAGATCATCAAAGACAGTGGAAAAACTGTAAAGGAAATGTTTCAGGAGAAACTTTGTGGCACCCATCTATGTACACTTGTTAAACTGTTTCCCTGCTCTAGGTTCGTCTAGAATGGCCCACCTACCTGGCTGTCAACCCCATGGACAACTCCCTGTACATCCTGGACAACAACATAGTGATCCAGGTGTCAGAGAGCAGCCAGGTGAGGATCGTGGCGGGCCGGCCCATCCACTGCCAGGTCCCTGGGATCGACCACTACCTGGTCAGCAAGGCAGCTGTCCACTCCACCCTGGAGGCAGCCAAAGCAATCGCAGTTTCCCACCAGGGCACACTCTACATCGCCGAGACGGACGAGAGGAAGATCAACCGCATCCAGCAGGTCACCACCAACGGGGAGATCTCTGTGGTGGCCGGGGCGCCCACTGAGTGTGACTGCAAGATCGACCCCAACTGTGACTGCTTCTCCGGTGGGTCCCCTGTTGTGAACACCATTATGCCTCAGACTAACTTCAGCAGTCTATCAGAGACCTGTGGAGAGGCTCTCTGGATGGACATGCAATGATTTGGAACTATTGTAACCCGCCCGCATGATGTTTATGGTGGCATCAGTCTAGCTTGACAAAACAAACATACTTTAATGTGTGAAATAGCTCAGTAGAGGGCTGGGATGAACTGCAACTTTATTTTGCTTTTGCTCAACACTTCTCAGTTTGTCTATGATGTTGTATTATTCATATACATTTTATTTGACATCGCAACTTGTCAAACACCACATTATTATTCAATAAAGTATAAATAGATAAATCGTTTTTCAATGTATTCTACCTTAGCTGGTTGAGTGCTCAATCTCTGCATTGTCCTTTTTCCACAGGCGATGGTGGATATGCCCGTGATGCCAAGCTGAAGGCTCCCTCCTCCCTGGCTGTTTCCCCTAACGGGACTCTGTACATCTCAGACCTGGGGAACATCCGTATCAGGGCCCTGTCCCCCAACAGGCCCCAGCTCAACCAGAACAGCATGTATGAGATCACCTCTGTGGTGGACCAGGAGCTCTATCTGTTCAGCGTGAACGGCACCCACCTCCACACCCGCAGCCTGGTCACCGGAGACTACGTCTATAACTTCACCTACTCAGGAGAGGGCGACGTGAGCGCCGTGGTCTCCAGCGACGACACCGCTGTCCACGTGCGCCGTGATGCCAATGGCGTGCCCCTCTGGCTGCTGGTGCCCGGGGGTCAGGTCTATTGGCTCACTATCAGCAACGGGGGCGTCCTCAAGAAAGTCTCCGCCCTGGCGCATGACCTAGCGCAGATCAGCTACCATGGCAACTCAGGTCTCCTGGCAACTATGAGCAATGAGATTGCCTGGACAACGGTCTACCAGTGAGTATTCCGCAGCACTTCTTCCCGTCTGTCTATTGACGTCAATGACAATTATGCTTAAGAATATACTCTATTAGCATCCTGCATATCACAGCCAAAGTCTTGTTCCTGTCTGCCTCTATGTGAAGCTGTAAGAGCTTCACCACCTACACTCCCATTATACAGTAACATTTTGCTGCAGTATTGCAGTTTTTCAGAGATAGTTTGGAATGTGTGAAATTTGAAAGGTATATAAATAAGATTGTCAGGAAAAAAAGGAAATATAAATGGATTTTCTAATAGAAGATTATTTCCTAAATTATGTTTTTCTCTAATTGGGGCAATTCCACAGGCTGGCCTGCGGAAATTGTCTTCTTTTTGTTGGTGAATCAAAGCCTGAAAGAGAAGTGGGAATAGTGTGATTATATAAAATGTTTGCGTAGGCATTTTGAGGGATTTGTTCAGGGGCGCATTGGGTTTAAAATCTGTTCGGATGTCAGGGGCAAAGAATCCTTTTCACTGCCTCTTTATTTTCCTCCCTTTAATTTAGTTTGATCGGCAATACAACCTCCCCTTTATTGTGTCCCTGTGAAAAAGCCGAAATCCACTCAAACTCCATTCTAACACTGTCCTCAGTGTCCTGCAGTGACTGCCGTTGGAGGTCAAACCTCATTGGCTCCTTTGTTCCAGCAGCATTGTTATACTGTCACCCAGTGGTGAAACTAAGAAACTACAGGAAGGCGCTCAGCTCCTTCCAAAATTTGAATATTCTGGAATCCACAGTAAATGTTTCCATTTTACTATACAAGGTTGTCACAATATTTTAAGACCCACATTTCAGACCTTGTTAGGATGTTATATGACTGGGTGTGTCCTTGACCAGGTATAATTCTGATGGTCATCTCATCAATGTCACCTTGCCAACGGGAGAGGTCAGCAGTTTCTACGGCAATATGGAGAAATCAGTGCGGGTGGAAGCAGACACTTCAAATCGGGAGAAATTCATCACAGCCACAAACTTCTCTGCTGCCAGCACTATCTATACATTACGCCAAGGTAGTAGTAAGGTTTCGCGTCAGTTTCTCATCTCTCGTTTTTTTTTCATTATCATGCCGCACTGTCACTGGGGAGAGGCCATGTGAAGTCAGGCATGTCACCAGCAATGATGAAGCAAATGCATTCCTTTCTATATCTAAGTTATTTCGGTCTCCTTAACGCATTGTTCACATGCATGCCTTTACAAGGTTAACAGTTTTAATGACGGCCCAACAGCTATTTAATAGAGCATTAAAATAAAAATGAGATGACAGGTCTGACAAAGGTGTGAAGAGTTGGTGAGGAAGTGAACACTGACTTTCCTACAAACAGCAGAGAAGAGAGAAGTGAGAGAGCTGCTGAGAGCTGAGTTTAATCCATGTCTCACAATCTCCTTTCACACGGTCACACCTCTGTTCTCACATAGACACACAAGTGGTTTGTAGAAATATAGTGACTCAAGGAGATACCAATGAAATGTCACATGGCACGTGCAATAATATACCATTCCGTTATCTCTTCAATAAAAGTGGTGAATAATATTATTAATGTATTTTATTGAAGAGATAACACAGTGGTATTACTGAAAGCCATATGCATATTCAACAGTCAGTTTAATTATAATACTTTTCCCCCTGACTGCTGCCATTTAGGGTATGTAGGCTACAGTGTAACCAGTCTTCTGTGGCAGTATGAGTTGACTGTCCCTGTTGTAGTACTGCATGAGTTAACCTCTCTCTCTCTCTCTCTCTCCCACTTCACTCTCTGTTACTCTGTCCCATGTCCCCACACAGAGCATGCTCAAAACACATACCGTGTGAGTTCGGACGGCTCTCTGTGGGTGACGTTCGCCAGCGGCATGGAGGTGACCCTGAACACGGAACCCCACATCTCGGCGGGCGTGGTCAACCCCACAGTGGGCAAGTGTAACATCACCCTTCCGGGCGAGAATGCTTACAGCGTCATCGAGTGGAGGCAGAGAAGAGACCAGGCGAAAGGGAACTACACAGCCTACGAACGCAGGCTCAGGGTAAGGAAGAGACAGAACAGACTGTGTGAGCACAATACCCCTCACCATATGTTTTGTGTGGGAGGACTGTCTACATGTGGTACAATACAACAGTGTGTTGAAGGTGTTACTTACAGTACAGCAGAACGATTGTCTCCCTACGGGACTTTGATGACTCTTCCATAACACTATAGGTCATGGTAAATGGAAGATATACAGTGCCTTCAAAAAGTATTCATACCCCTTTTTTTCTCACCCATCTACACACAATGACGAAGTGAAAACACATTTTTGTAAATATTTGCACATTATTCTTTTTAAAATTCTTCAAGCTCTATAAAGTTGGTTGTTGGTCATTGTTAGACACCCATTTTCAAGTCTTGCAATAGATCTTCAAGCCAATTTAAGTCAAAACTGTAACTAGGCAACTCAGGAACATTAAATGTCGTCTTGGTAATCAACTTCAGTGTATATTTGGCCTTGTGTTGTAGGTTATTGTCCTGCTGAAAGGTGAATTTGTCTCCAAGTGTCTGTTGAAAAGCAGACTGAACCAGGTTTTCCTCTAGGATTTTGCTTGTGCTTAGCTCCATTCCGTTTCTTTTTATCCTAAAAAACTTCTTAGTCCTTGCTGATGACAGACATTACCCATAACATGATGCAGCCACCACCATGATTGAAAATATGAAGAGTGGTACTCAGTGATGTGTTGTGTTGGATTTGTTCCAAACAGAATGCTTTGTATTCAGGACATAAAGTACATTTATTTGCCATGTTTTTCTGCAGTTTTACTTTAGTGCCTGATTGCAAACAAGATGGAATATTTGTTCTGTTCAGACTTCCTTCTTTTCACTGTCATTTAGGTTAGTATTGTGGAGTAACTACAATGTTGATTATCCATCCTCAGTGAAATAGTGAAATCCCTGAGTGGTTTCCTTCCTCTACGGCAACTGAGTTAGGAAGGACGCCTATATCGTTATAGTGACTGGGTGTATTGATACACCATCCAAAGTGTAATTAATAACTTCACCATACTGAAATGGATTTATTCAATGTTTGATTTATTTTTATTTTACCCATCTACCAAAAGGTGACCTTCTTTGCGAGGCATTGGAAAACCTCCCTGGTCTTTGTGGTTGAACCTGTGTTTGAAATTCACTGCTTGACTAAGGGACCTTACAGATAATTGTATGTGTGGCATACAGAGATGAGGTAGTCATTCAAAAATAATGTTAAACACTATTATTGCACACAGAGTGAGTCCATGCTACTTATTCTTCCTGAATTTATTTAGGCTTGCCACAAGACAGCTTTTCATTTGTAATTAATTAGTAAAAAATAAATAAACTTAATTCCACTTTCACGTTCTGGGGTATTGTGTGTAAGCCAGTGACGAAAACTACATTTAATCAATTTTAAATTCTGGCTGTAACAACAAAATGTGGAAAAAGTCAAGGGGTGTGAAAACTTTCTGAAGGCACTGTACGTACAGTTGAAGTCGGAAGTTTACATACACTTAGGTTGGAGTCATTAAAACTTATTTTTCAACCACACCACAAATATCTTGTTAACTATAGTTTTGGCAAGTCGGTTAGGACATCTACTTTGTGCATGACACAAGTAATTTTTCCAACAATTGTTTACAGAGGTTATTTCACTTATAATTCACTGTATCACAATTCCAGTGTGTCAGAAGTTTACATACACTAAGTTGACTGTGCATTTAAACAGCTTGGAAAATTCCAGAAAATGATGTCATGGCTTTAGAAGCTTCTGATAGGCTAATTGACATATTTTGAGTCAATTGGAGGTGTACCTGTGGATGTATTTCAAGGCCTACCTTCAAACTCAGTGCCTCTTTGCTTGACATCATGGGAAAATCAACAGAAATCAGCCAAGACCTCAGAAAAAAAATTGTAGCCCTCCACAAGTCTGGTTCATCCTTGGGAGCAATTTCCAAACGCATGAAGGTACCACGTTCATCTGTACAAACAATAGTACGCAAGTATAAACACCATGGGATTGCGCAGCTGTCATACCGCTCAGGAAGGAGACTCGTTCTGTCTCCTAGAGATGAATGTATTTTGGTGCGAAAAGTGCAAATCAATCCCAGAACAACAGCAAAGGACCTTGTGAAGATGCTGGAGGAAACCTGTACAAAAGTATCTATATCCACAGTAAAACGAGTCCTATATCGACATAAACTGAAAGGCCGCTCAGGGAAAAGAAGAAGCCACTGCTCCTAAACCGCCATACAAAGCCAGACTACGGTATGCAACTGCACATGGGGACAAAGATTGTACTTTTTGGAGAAATGTCCTATTTTTGTTTCAGACCAGAAAACTGTTTGGCTATAATGACCATCGTTATGTTTGGAGGAAAAAGGGGGGGCTTGCAAGCCGAAGAACACCATTCCAACCGTGAAGCATGGGGGTGGCAGCATCATGTTGTAGAGGTGCTTTGCTGCAGGAGGGACTGGTGCACTTCACAAAATAGATGGCATCATGAGGGAGGAAAATTATGTGGATATATTGAAGCAACATCTCAAGACATCAGTCAGGAAGTTAAAGCTTGGTCGCAAATGAGTCTTCCAAATGGACAATGACCCCAAGCATACTTCAAAAGTTGTGGCAAAATGGCTTAAGGACAACAAAATCAAGGTATTGGAGTGGCCATCACAAAGCCCTGACCTCAATCCTGTAGAAAATGTGTGGGCAGAACTGAAAATGCGTGTGCGAGCAAAAAGCCCTAGAAACCTGATTCAGTTACAATAGCCATGTCAGGAGGAATGGGCCAAAATTCACCCAATTTATTGTGGGAAGCTTGTGGAAGGCTACCCAAAACGTTTGACCCAAGTTAAACAAGTTAAAGGCAATGCTACCAAATACTAATTGAGTGTATGTAAACCTCTGACCCACTGGGAATGTGATGAAAGAAATAAAAGCTGAAATAAATAATTCTCTACTTTTATTCTGACATTTCACATTCTTAAAATAAAGTGGTGATCCTAACTGACCTAAGACAGGGAATGTTTACTAAGATTAAATGTCAGGAATTGTGAAAACTGAGTTTAAATGTATTTGGCTAAGGTGTATGTAAACTTCTGACTTCAACTGTATAGACATGACTTGCTCAAATATTATGGATCTCTAGAACTTTTTGGTGGAATATTTTTAGATTCAGACAGTGAAATTGGGAAATCAATTGTATCCCAGACTTCATAGAACATGCACAGAGGGAGATACGATGATGATGACTGTCAGAGAAAGGAGGATAACGAGGGAAAGACTGCAGAATGTTTGACTTATTCCTCCTACCAATTAGGATGAAATGAAATAAAAGCATTTATCGCCCATTTCTAGTTGAGCTGAGGCAGATAGGGAACATTCAGCTCCATTACTGCCTGTCTGAATCGCTATTTCTAGTGATGGTGAAAACACTAATTTACCATCACACTAAATTCTTTTAAAGCTCGGTGTCGAATCAGCATCACAGATCTGTTTTTTAAACATAACATAGATTGTATCACTCTTATCTCCGGGGATAGAACCGTTTTCCAGTCAACAGATCTAGTTTTGTTACTCGGAGTAACGACTGTACCACTCACTCACCTATAATTTTTGTCTCTCACCATCCCCAGGCTCACAACAGAAACGTGCTGTCCATAGACTTTAACCAAGCCACACGAGTAGGCAAGATCTATGACGACCACCGCAAGTTCACCCTGCGGATCCTCTATGACCAGATGGGTCGTCCCATCGTCTGGTCTCCCAGCAGCAAGTACAATGAGGTGAATGTGACCTACTCTCCAGCGGGCCTGGTGACCAGCATCCAGAGGGGCAACTGGTCAGAGAAACTGGAGTATGAGAATGGGAGGGTGGTCTCCAGGACATGGACCAATGGGAAGATATGGAGCTACACTTTTCTGGAGAAGGTATTCAGTTATTTGCTAGACGTGATTTATCCGGAACAAATTGTTTTAGTTTGTTCTCTGTATGGATATGAATGAAGTGGCAGTCTGTAGCTCAGAGCATTAATCTACTTCTGTTTGTGTGTTCTGCAGTCGGTCATGCTGCTGTTGCACAGCCAGCGGCGGTACACCTTTGAGTATGACCACACGGACTACCTGATGTCTGTGACCATGCCCAGTATGGTGCGTCACAGCCTGCAGTCTATGCTGTCAGTGGGCTACTACAGGAACACCTACAGCCCTCCAGACAACAGCGGAGCCTCTGTGATCCAGGACTACAGCCATGATGGCCGTCTGCTCCAGACTCTGTACCTGGGCACGGGCCGCCGTATCCTCTACCGATACACCCGCCAGTCCCGCCTGGCAGAGATCCTGTACGACACCACCTTGGTCACCTACACCTACGAGGAGACCTCCGGGGGGGTAAAGACCATCCACCTCATGAACCAGGGCTTCATGTGCACCATCCGCTACAGACAGACAGGTACCTCAATACAGACCAACCTTCTAGCTAACTGGATGGGGAATAGCATGTAATTACTATACAAACGAAGACAAGCCGGTTAAACCTCAGTAATAAAGTATGATCCTCACATAACAAAAAGAAGATAATAAGATGGATTCTAAATGATTGGGATGCCATAAAGGAGCTTATTGATTTTAATAATGGAATGTATTATGACAGGTTAATGTAAGAAATAAAACCACAAATGGTTGTGCCTCTGCAGGAGTTTAAGACAATAAGCCATATAAGCTATATTAGATGAGGAGGCCTTTAGGCATAGCTGAAGATGATCCTTCATTGTGAGCTCTAATCACTATAAGCAATTCTGATAATGCTTTATGTCAGACTAGACTTAAAGTTTGACATATAAGTCTGCTTTGAGAGATTGAGTATACCACCATGAAATACACTATTAGCACCTCTTGAAATATATCCTCTGGCATATGGCCCCAATAATTAACCCATGAGAATGATATATCCTATTCAGTCTGCTAAGTTTAAATCTATTTTTGGGAGCAAAATCCATGAATGTCTCCAGAACTCAGTAGGGATTTGAAATCCCTATAAAGCCAATGTGGAATGGCACACTGATTATATAGGGCACCAAATCAGAACCCATTCTGAAGAGATGGAGATTGGGAGTGCTGCTGTGCACTGATGAGCAATTTCCTCAGCTTCACAGACTTCTATTCTGTCCTTTTTTTAGATGTACATGTCTCGCTGTTGGGGGTCACCAGACTCTGCCAGTCTCTCCCAGTCTCCATGCTAGGCCCCCTGCACAAATCCACCTCGATTTCCTTCTAACGAATTGACGTGAACATGTTCTTAATAGCATCCCAGGTCCTCCACTGGCTGGCCACAATAAGTCTGATTTGAAGCTGAAAGCAGAGAGAGAGGGATGATGGTAGACGAGAGCATGAATGAGAATCCTTGAGAATATATAGCCTGGCTGGTTGATTTGGCTGGCTCAATTATGGACTTTTACATGCTGGTTTTGATATGGTGTACACTACATTGCCAAAAGTAGGTGGACACCCCTTCAAATTAGTTGATTCGGCTATTTCAGCCACACCCGTTGCTGACAGGTGTATAAATCGAGCACACAGCCATGCAATCTCCATAGACGGACATTGGCAGTAGAATGGCCCGTACTGAAGAGCTCAGTGACTTTCAACGTGGCATCTTCGTAGGATGTCACCTTTCCAACAAGTCAGTTCATCAAATTTGTGCCCTGTTAGAGCTGCCCCAGTCAGCTGTAAGCGATGTTATTGTGAAGTGGAAACGTCTAGGAGCAACAATGACTCAGCCGCGAAGTGGTAGGCCACACAAGCTCACAGAACGTGAACGCCGAGTGCTGAAGCACTTAGAGCGTAAAAATTGTCTGTCGGTTGCAACACTCACTACCGAGTTCCAAACTGCCTCTGGAAGCAACGTCAGTCAGCAAGCAACGTCAGTGTAAAGCTCGCCGCCATTGGACTCTCGAGCAGTGGAAACGCTTTGAATCACCCTTCACCTTCTGGCAGTACGATGGATGAATCTAGGTTTGGCAGATGCCAGGATAACGCTACCTGCAACAATGCATAGTGCCAACTGTAAAGTTTGGTGGAGGAGGAATAATGGTCTGGGGCTGTTTTTCATGGTTCGGGCTAGGCACCTTAGTTCCAGTGAAGGAAAATCTTAACGCTACAGCATACAATGACATTATAGACGATTCTGTGCTTCCAACTACGTGGCAACAGTTTGGGGAAGGCCCTTTCCTGTTTCAGCATGACAATGCCCCCGTGCACAAAGCCAGGTCCATATAGAAATGGTTTGTCAAGATCAGTGTGGAAGAACTTGACTGGCCTGCACAGAGCCCTGACCTCAACCCCATTGAACACCTTTGGGATGAATTGGAACACTGACTGCGAGCCAGGCCTAATCGCCCAATGTCAGTGCCCGACCTCACTAATGCTCTTGTGGCTGAATGGAAGCAAGTCCCTGCAGCAATTTTCCAACATTTAGTGGAAAGCCTTCCCAGAAGAGTGGAGGCTGTTATAGCAGCAAAGGGGGGACCAACTCCATATTATTGCCCATGATTTTGGAATGAGATGTTTGACGAGCAGGTGTCCACATACTTTTGATAATGTTGTTGTATGTACTGTATACCTTCATTAAAACGAATTGCTTATATTTCACTTACTTTGATGTTATATAGATTACACACTTTATCACTTCAATAGTGTAGATAACAATTAATTAACCTTGTGCACACCTACACTAAGTATCAGACTGTAGGCCTTTTTTTTGTTGCTCTGTGAGTTCCTGAGCAGCTTTGAGATCCAAATGAAGGTATTGAGCATGCTGTTAGAGGCCTTTACAGAGCTGACTGGGAGAATGAATAAGCCCACATGAATTAACTGCCATTCAATTGCTTCGTCATTCAATCTGCAATTTCAAGCATGACAGGTCAACAGCCTCCAACTTAATTTGCAGTCACATAATACTATCACCATGTAATATTCATCTCCTAAGGACAGAAGTAATTAAAATGTCTTTCATTCTGCTTTAGTTAGTTCAGTCTAAGCAATATTATGTGCAACCCATATGGGTGTGAACAAAGCAGTTTGATAACCTGGATTAGTATTGGTAGTCTTCAGGCATCTCTGCTCTGCTATTGATGATATGTATGGCTTCAAACTTTGAAGAGCTGCTAGAGTCATGAACATACATTTTATAATTACTCAGATATGACGTTTCATTGTTTTTTAACGGATAATGGTGATTATTCTCCCCACAGGTCCTCTGGTTGGGAGACAGATCTACAGGTTTAGTGTGGAGGGCCTGGTGAATGCCAGATTTGACTACAGCTATAATAACTTCCGGGTCACCAGCATGCAGGCCATGATTAATGAAACCCCTCTTCCCATTGACCTTTACCGTTATGTTGATGTGTCAGGAAGAATTGAACAGTTTGGGAAATTCAGTGTCATAAACTATGACCTCAATCAAGTGATCACTACACACATCATGAAGCACACTAAGATATTTAATGCCAACGGACAAGTGATCGAGGTCCAGTACGAGATCCTGAAGTCTATTGCCTACTGGATGACAGTGCAGTATGACAACATGGGCCGCATCACTATCTGTGACATCAGGATTGGTGTGGATAACAATATAACACGCTACTCATACGAGTATGATGCTGATAGTCAGCTCCAGGCTGTGTCGGTGAATGATAGGCCACAGTGGCGCTATAGTTACGACCTCAACGGCAACATTAATTTACTGAGTCATGGCAACAGTGCCAGACTAACGCCGCTGCGCTACGACTTACGAGACCGCATAACACGACTCGGAGAAATTCAGTACAAAATGGATGAAGATGGCTTTCTTCGCCTGCGGGGCAATGTCATGTTTGATTACAACTCCAACGGGCTGCTTGCCAAAGCGTTTGACAAAGTGTCAGAGAGGAGTGTTCACTACCGCTATGACGGTCTGGGCAGGCGGGTGGCCAGCAGGACCAGTGACGGCCAGCAGCTGCAGTACTTCTATGCCGACCTGACCAAACCCACCAGGGTGACCCACATGTACAACCACTCCAGCTCTGAGATCACCTCGCTCTACTACGACCTGCAGGGACACCTCATCGCCATGGAGCTGAGCAGTGGGGAGGAGTACTACGTAGCCTGTGATAACTCTGGCACGCCACTGGCCATCTTCAGCAGCCAAGGACACATAGTCAAGGAGACGCTCTACACCCCTTACGGAGACATCTACCAAGACTCAAACCCTTCCTTTCTGCTGATCATCGGGTTCCAGGGCGGTCTCTATGACGCGCTGACCAAGCTGGTCCACCTGGGGAGGAGGGACTATGATGTGGTGGCCGGGAGGTGGACCACTCCCAACCATAACCTGTGGACGGAGCTCAGCATCAACCCCAAGCCTTTCAACCTCTACTCCTTCAAAAACAACTACCCGGTTGCAGAGTTACAGGATGTCACCAAGTTCACTACAGGTAAGATTAATGTTGATGAGATCCACTATATGTTCCTTAGGAGATATACACTGCGTGCATAATTATTAGGCAAATTATATTCCTCAGGATTACTTTTATTGTTGAACAAACACAATGCTCTCAGTCGATCCAAAATGTTATTGAACCTCAAACCTGAATGTTTAACAAAGGAAAAGTGAGTTTTGTCTTTCTCTGGGGAATATATAAGTGTGCACAATTATTAGGCAACTAAATTACAAAAATAATTTCTCCCAACTCACTTGTTAATTCTCAATTTTTTTTGAGTAAGTGTAACAAATAAGTAACACAAAATGACAATTAAATAACATTTTTGGCCTTTCAAAAATATTCAGTGACCAATATAGCCAGCCTTCTTTTAAATAACTGCCATGAGCCTTCCATTCATGGAGTCTGTCAGTTTCTTGATCTGTTTCATGATCAACTTTCGCTGAAGCAGCAACCACAGCCTCCCAAATGCTGTTAAGAGGTGTATTGTCTTCCCTCACTGTAAATCTCACGTTTGAGAAGGGCCCACAAGTTCTCAATAGGATTTAAGTCAGGTGAGGAAGGGGGCCAGGTCATTATTCTGGCATCTTTGAGGCCCTTGCTGGCAGGCCAAGCAGTGGAGTACTTGGATGCATGTGATGGAGCATTGTCCTGCATAAAGATCATGGCCTTCCTGAATGCTGAGGACTTCTTCCTGTACCACTGATTGGAGAAAGAATGTTCCAGAAACTGGCAGTAGGATGGGAGTTGAGTTTCAGTCCCATCTTCAACCCGAAAAGGTCCAACTACCTCATTCTTAATGATAGCAGCCCATACCAGTACCCCTCCTCCACCTTGCCTGACTCAAAGTGGTGCCCTGTGTCCATTACTGATCCAGCCACGGGCCCATCCATCTGGTCCATCAAGAGTCACCCTCATTTCATCTGTCCATAAAACCTTTGAAAAATGTCTTCAGGTATTTCTTTGCCCAATCTTGACGCTTCAACTTGTGAATCTTATTCAGTGGTCGTGTTTCAGCCTTCTTGACGTTGGCCATATCTCTGAGCACTTGACACCTTGTACTTCTGGACACTCCAGGTAGGTTGCAGTTCTGGAATATGGTGGCACTGGAGGATAATGGGTTCCTGGTAGCTTGACGTTTAAGTCTTTTGCAGTTAATTTGCGCCTTTTCTTCTCCATGCGTTTTTTGCGCCCCGGGTGACTATTCGCAACAAAACGTTTGATTGTCTTGTGGTCACGCCTCAATAGTTTAGGTATTTGAAGAGTGTTGCATCCCTCTGAAAGGCATTTTACAATTTTTAACTTTTCAGTCTCAGTTAAATCTCTTTTTTGGCCCATTTTACCTGAGATAATGAAGCTGCCTAATAATTATGCACACCTTGATATAAGCTGTTATTCACTTTCGCTTTCGTAATTACACAAATACATATCACCTGAAAATGATTACATCCAATAAGCATTCAAGTTGATATGGTTTGGAGTTGGAAAATGTGCATAGAAATAATGATAAGAACAGAATACTCACCTTTCTAATAATTGTTCACGCAGTGTAGACAGATATTTAGACAGGATGGTTTCAATTGTGTTGCATGACAAAAGCTCAAATCCAATGTCCTGTCATTGACTCCTCGAAACCTTCTGTCTCCAGACATCAGCAGTTGGTTGCAACTGTTTGGGTTCCAGCTCCACAACGTTGTCCCTGGTTACCCCAAGCCAGAGGTGGAGAGCATGGAGCAAACCTATGAAATGATGAGGACTCAAACCAAGACACAAGACTGGGACCCTAGCAAGGTGAGCTAAACCTAGACTAGGCCTAGTCTAACAGAGCCTAATCTCCAGCCATGTATGGTCCTTAGATATTAGATGACCTGAAAATCCTTATTATCATTAGATAACCATCCCATGTGTGTTTGTCTGCCAGGTTCTGTTGGGTATCCAGTGTGAGCTGCAGAAACACCTAAAGAACTTCATCTCTCTGGACCGACTGCCTATGAGTAAGGTGACTGGTCAGCTGGGGGCGTGGCATGGCCGGAGGCCCCGCTTCTCTGCCATCTCCTCCATCTTTGGAAAGGGTGTCAAGTTCGCCATCAGAGATAATGTTGTCACCACCGAAATCATTGGGGTTGCAAGTGAGGACAGCCGGCGTGTGGCAGCAGTCCTAAACCACGCGCTGTACCTATCCGGCCTGCACTTCACGGTGAACGGTCTGGACACTCACTACTTTGTCAAGCCCGGCCTGCTGGAGGGGGACCTGGGAGTGGTTGGCCACAACGGAGCGGGTCGCGTCCTGGAGAACGGCGTCAACGTGACCGTGTCCCAGATGACGACAGTGGTGGATGGGAGGACTAGGCGCTTCGCTGACATCCAGATGCAGCACGGGACTCTGTGCTTCAACATCCGCTACGGGGCCACAGAGGAAGAGGAGAAGGAGCATGTGCTGGAGGTGGCCCGGCAGAGGGCGGTGGAGCAGGCCTGGGTCATCGAGCAGAGGAGGCTGGAGGAAGGAGAGGAGGGCTCCAGGCTCTGGACAGAAGGAGAGAGGCAGCAGTTGCTCACCACTGGACAGGTTCCCGGCTATGACGGCTACTTCGTGCTCCCCGTGGAGCAGTACCTGGAGCTCTCTGACAGTGCCAACAACATTCACTTCATGAGGCAAAGTGAAATAGGGAGGAGGTAACAGCGGCATCGTGCTTCACTACTGCTGTGGGTTCCCCTTCACCAAAGACAGTCTGTTTTTAGACACAATGATTTGTTGTACCGTTTTTTCTAGAATGATGACGATAAATATCAAAAAAAAGACAACTGCCTTTAAGTGACAAATGATGGTATTTTGTTTCACCTGTGTTCTGATTGTTTTGTTTCTTCTGAGAATTAATTGATCATTTGAAACTCTTGACGGTCTTTCATTTTGGAGTTACTTGGCTAGCTTATGTAATTTGACCTACTTTGTAAGCTGTTAGATATGCTGAATCTGAGATGACAGACTCCGTATCAAGTTCATTACCATATAATTAATCTTTATACATACTGTATCTATAACAGTGTAGTGAATTGCTGTCATTTCAGTTTATACAGTGCATATCTGTCTGCGATCTCTTGAGAAATGGCAGTGACAGCTACTGTCTTCGTTTGTGACTATGAGACTCACTGGCATCGGGAATTTTGCTGCTTTCTGCGTATTTAAAGTTCTGGTGGTACAATGGAGTAGATTGTGTGGGTTTAGACACATGACATTGTATATAGCAAGTGCTTTAGCGAGATACAAGTGCTTAACTTAATAATGTGTTGTTACTGATTATTAATCGTTAATCCTATCAATAGAATTGATCACTGGAGTTACACAGAGCAACAGGAAAAAGTATTCATGCTGAAAACCTGTACAGTACAGTTTACTTTTTTACAAATTGCTTATTGTAAAATATCATGTATTATCTGGGTGGAGCTTGTGCCTTTCTGCTCTTAAAAAAACTTGGAAGGATGACAATTTAATCAAAACATCTCCTTCCATACCATGAAAAGTGTTATTATTTATGTACTGGACTAGAATCCTTATGGACTGGAGCTTGCAGGGCAGACTATAGTGCCCTATGCAAAGTGCTAAATCATAGTGTAAATGTTACAGAAAACCTCATATTGTAATTCACAGATATTACATTCATTGTACCTTAATATTCTGATGCCATTACAAGGCACTCCTTCCCAGTCCCTGATCAGTTATATCTGAGCTAGCAAGTCAATTGGCAGACAGTGCAGTAGATAAGTCTCTGCCGCCAATGTGAAATCCAAACGTCACAAATTAGTTGTGTAAGAATTGTACTGAAACGATGATACGTTTGTAAAGAATGTCCATACATCTAGGAGAAGGCCCACTTACAGTTATCAAGTGGGTAGTATAGACTGTACATATCAGAACAGGGTGAAAAGCAGAAAGAGAATAGAACAAATTCACAGTGGGTAGCTTACAAGAGTCTGACTGTGCACTAGTTACGGGTCAAATGTAGTGAATGTGGAGGAGGATTTTTCAAAGAGAAATGCACACATTGAGTAGCTGTTTAAAACAGATGAAACGGTCTGCAAACATCCATTTTTTAAAATATTTACTCAACATGTATTTTGTCTGTGCTTAATTTACTACAACAAAGTCACATTGTGTTTCAGCATGTCATTCTTCTGTAAAAAGATTGCAAGTACTGTATGCCGTATGCCTCGGCGTCTAGTATTCCACCAAAAATTTGAGGAAATTAGATGTGCATAACATTTCACCATCTTCACAACAGCTGAAATATTTTGAATGCAGCCCCAATTAAACAAGCCTTAGTTAATCAATAGTTTACTCAGTCCTTTGAAACATCTAAGAATCCTCATTATTTCCTATTTCCAAAGACAAACTTTCAAGTCTGGGATGATATTGAACTATTTATTATTTATACATTTTTGGCTCAGAGTATGACCTGTTTGGAGCTGGAGAAGAAGGATTTAAAAAGTGAAAGGTTGTCCAGTTATCCACCCTCACACATTACCCATATCCACAATTTGGTTGTATTGTTAAGGATTTTTTATAATTGGGATGTGTATGGTTTGTGTACTGACATTTGTTTTCCATGCTTCTCATACAGAAATGAAACATTAACACTGTGGAAAAAGGCTGAACCTAAAGCATGGAGTACAAAGACAAACACCCTATATTCTGATAATCACTTTAATACTGTCCAGTTCATCAAAAATATCATTCTGTGCAACCGTATCTGTTGTTTTTTTACTTTAATTCTCATTGGGTTGTATTGCAAAAATGAATTGTATAAAATATAGGCTATATGGTATACTATATAACATATTTTGGGTAAATTAATTGATAGTACTCCATATAATTAATAATGCTCTGCCCATTGGTGTTCATATTGATGATACTGTCTCAGTTGGGTAACTCCGAGAGCGAAGACAGTGTGATTGCCAAGATACATTTGTATGGTATGAAAACACTGATATCGCTTGATTGCATTTTCTACTCTGGGCTTTGACCAAGAGGCATGCATTTTCTGCAAGTGCTCCAGGAAGTGGGTGTAAATAATGAGAAGAAGTTAATATATTGGGTGTGGAAAGTTCATATTTAAAACAAGGTACTTTGAAGGTTTGACTTTTAATAAATAAATGTGCAAATTCTTTATCCATATGTTTTGATGTTGTTTCTTTCATTGTATTATGAAATAATATGAGTGTATTCAGTGGTTTAAATTGATAGCTGTACCATGAAAATAATCAAACACAGAAATTGTTTAAATTGAATCGTTTCACCGTTTTATATATATATATTGTTGTCAAAGTTTGTATCTTTGAAGAGGAGCCATCATCTCATAGGTACTGCTGGTCAGTGTTAGTGTGTTGGTTTTCCACAGGGTAGAGGAGGGGCATCGTCAGATGGATTTCCAAAGGCAGCTATCAGATTCCTTATCGTCCCGAATAATCGTGTCTGTACTCTACACTCCGTCTGAAACACAGAAACGCCTTATCTGTTCATTCAGTTCAAGTCAGGATAATTTGCTATTTCCAAAATAACTATGAGGTTTTGTCACTAATACCACATTAACGTGTTAGAATTTTGTATATTCTGTAGCGTTTTGAGGCCATACCTCCTAAGGGACGTGCTTTCTATAATTGGAATGTAAGAAAATGTGTATGAATGTACAGTATATTGTTGTAATTCATGTGTTCCCATGTGGTAATCTACTGCTAACCAATGGATATTGATATCATGTTTATTATTTCTCTTTTCTCATCTCAACTTTCCAGGACCCCTCCTTGATTTGGAACACTGTAGGTATAGACATCTTTGCATCTTTCAGTGAAAATAGCTGAAAAATATGATAACAGCAATTCAATGAAAAGTGATTAAGTGTAATCGTACTGTACAGTACATTACAGTCCAATATTTATGGTATTCGGTAGTCTGTGTAAATTGGACTCAAATTAAATGGAACAACCCGTCTGTATGAGCATGAATCAGAAAGATGGAAACACAGGTGCGTATTTGTCATACAAAAAGGCATGTCATATCATCCATCTGTTGTTTTCATTCTGTAAAGTTGTTATCCCCCGCCTTGCTGAGAAATGATGCGTTTTCGTCACAACAGCATTGATTCAAATGTGAATTTATAGCTAAAGTCAATCAAAATGGCAATAACTAAACCTACGATGGATCAACAATACTGTTCAAGTACTCACAGAACACATAGGCAGTAGGTATTGGCCTCACTCTCACTGTCTCGGAGTAGATGGCTCCCATCTTTCCCCACTGCACCCAGGATCCTCTCAGTAGTGGCCTTGCTGATAGCTCCATGGTAAACAGACACATGCTCTATCACACTGAATGAAGCCTGCCATCACTATGAATGGTTGTTACTGCATTGTCTGAACTAGAAGCACAAGCATTTCGCTACACTCGCATTAACATCTGCTAACCATGTGTATGTGACAAATAAGATTTGATTTGATTTGAACAGCACTGACACACAATCGGTATGGTAGTATTTACAGTACGGTAGCATCTACAGGAAATCATATATTCTAAGAGGAAAGAAAAGATCACACATAGGCTTACAGATGTAGGATCTTAATTTGAGCCAGTTTGCTACAGCAGGAAAATAATCCTGCAGCAACAGGAAATGTGAATTCTAATTCATGAAAAGAAGATTGCAGGGGTTGACACATTTTTAGAAAGGGAAAATCAATCTGAAATTTCAAAGTGGAAATTACAAACTTCAGAAGCCTTCTTAAACCTCAAACATGTCCAATACACTATACATTCTCATGCAACACGGTGATCCAATTAAGATCCTACATCTGTACTCTCTGGTCATTAGGAAAACACTTCAGGAAACAGTATTGAAGTACAGTACCAGTATTTACATGAACGTCACCTTGATTTGTTTTTCACTATTCTGTTCATTGTAATATTCAGACCATATTAGTTGATAATATGATGGGTCTGGATGAGTTTTAATAACTAAAACTACAATTTGAAGTAAAAACTACGCAATTATCAATCAGAGAGAATTCCTTTGCACCTGCAGTTATCAAACCCAGCCACAGAGTGGCAGTAGAACTGCCTATATCAATGCTTGTTACTCAGTCTATGTCCTTGTCTCCATTACTGTTGCAAACAGAAATGTCAGGAGAAAAAAAACAGCAAGTTTTGATTGTATGACAAACAATCAAATGCATGTTCAAATTGCTACAATGTGATGAAAACTCAACTCCTGGCTTTCCCATGTTCAACTTGAGCATGGCCTTAACTGAATATATGTTTTGTTTTCACACTAAGAAGACTACCATTACTGTCTGGCTTTCATTATTCTGTTATATCAAATGAAGAGTGACTGGAAAACATATAATTCATAGCATATCTTGATAAGGGTTGTACATTTGACACAATACAATGTTAATTATGGTTCAAGAGACACAAATTATACAGTTCACAGTAGATGTTTGCATGGACCTTTTCTTGCCGTTTAGAAGGCTCTGTGTTCATTGACATTTTTGTTACTTATATACAATAAAAACAACATACACATATTACATTATTGTAACTAGTACAAAGGCACATACACTGTAGTTGTATATTTCACACACTTATTATCACACTGACCTGTGTATCTCAGAAAACATGACAGGTTTACCCAGCACATATACTGTAGATTTGGTGATATAATATCCCTTCCCCCTAACATGAGCTTGGTGGCATGGGATGTTAAACTGACATTTAAATCTATGTTTATATTCCCTCTGTCCAGCCTGCAGGTTGTCCCTAATTAGGAGTAGATAGGGGGGTTAACGTCCCCTGGAGACTAGGCCTGGGGGTCAGTCAGGATCCCCGGTGTCAACTGTTACACATCTGACAGACAGGCCTCTCATAGTCCTGCCATGTAACCTCCCTAGACTAGGGGCCCCTACTGTGTTGGTCCAGAGTCTCCAGTGGCCCTGTGTCCTTGAGGTCGCTGAGCTTCCTGGAGAAGGAGCTGAGCCTGGTGCTGATGGAGTCTCTCTTTTGGGACAGCCTGGGAGCCTTCTCCTCGTACAGCCGCCACAGCTGCTCCCGGAAGTGGTTCCCCACAAAGCAGTAGAGGAAAGGGTTGATGGCGCTGTTGGAGAAGCCCAGGCATAGGGTGAAGGGCATCAGGGTAATGATGGCCTGGCGCACCCAACAGCTGTGCATCACCCCCAGGGTGCTCAGGACGTCCAGGAAGGTCAGCACGTGGAAGGGGAACCAGCAGACGAAGAAGGCCAGCACCACAGCCACCACCATCTTCATTACGCGGTCCAGGTTGCTGGAACTCTTGTCCAGGCTGGGCTGTCCCCCCAGGAGGTGCTTCCCGATGCGGCAGTAGCAGCTGGCGATGACTGTGAAAGGCACCAAGAAGGCCAGGATGTTCTTGGTCAGGGCCAGGCCTGGGAACCAGTAGGGCTGGATAGGTGGGTAGATGAGGACGCAGGCCGTGACCCCCAGCTCCTTCAGGTGGTAGGTGTCTCGGAAGGCCATGGTGGGGATGGTCATGAGGCCGGCGATGGTCCAGATCACACCGCTGACCACTCGCGCCCGACACAGGTTCCTGCTGCACTGAGACTGGAGGGGATAGACAATGGCTCTGTATCGGTCCACACTCATACAGGTGATGAAGTAGATGCTGGCGTAGACGTTCAGGGAGAGGAGGCAGCCACACAGCTTACACATCAGCCCACCAAACATCCAGTTGTAGTCAAAGGAGTAGTAGACTGCCCAGAAAGGCAGGCTGATCAGGAACAACAGATCTGAGAGGGCCAAGTTTACAATGTAAGTGTTGGCCACTGTTTTACGGTTGGACTTTTGACATAACACGAACACCACCAAGATATTGCCCACGAAACCAAGGACAAAGATGACACTGTAGATGGTGGGGATCAGCTTGTTCTGATGCAGCGAGGGGGAGATGGAATCACATGAGGAAGAATTGATCATTAGATCTTCTGACGAGTTGGTGGCCATTGAGAGGTTAGAGTGTGTCGATGCCATGGGTACTCTGTGTCCGTGATTGCTTTTACAGCCAACTCCCACTAAGGCCTGTAAGATTAACATAAAATCAGCAACATTTTAAATTAGAGAAACAAAGTCTCCTAACAAAATCAAATATCTGTAACCTAAAATACATGCACTAGTTGCAATAAGTTTTGTAACTAAAACACAATGAGACAGTTTTGGCAAGCATGGTAAGAAATTGCTCAATGTTAGTAGACATACAGGGTGGGCCAACTGAAGAATGAGGTGTTCTCAGCCAAGACTGAATATATTACATTCTGATGACAGCCAAATATTTTTGTGATAATAGCCGTATGTAAAATAATCGTATTATAGGGTGTTATTCTGTATTTTTCTAGCCCCTCTAACAGCAGATGTACGAATCCCCAAACACTTTTCATTGTCATTTTGTCCTGAACCTAATGGAAAAAGAAATACATTTGTACAGCCCATTTGGGACTTGCTATTTGGACTGCGTTGTTTTGAGAATATGTATTGGATAGTCCTCCTCTGTGCAGGCTCCAGGCTGGAGTCCATCTGGATAGTGTTAAATAGGAGGAGACAGAAGGAACATGTGGTCGGTTGTTTTAGAGGGCTCTGGGGGTTCTAGGGTTGGACATAATCCCCTCTCCAGTGTCCCTTTGCATGAGAAACTCCCCTACATGCAGTAGTCTATGCCAATGGTTCCCAAACTGTGAGGAACTCAGTCCGGCTTTAAAATCACTCTTGAAAGTTGTAATAGTAGAATGCACAAGGTCCAATTTCGAAATTAGGTAGTGATTCATCAGTTCTTCTTGTCATGTCAGTCATTGCATACCTTATAAAGCTATTTATAACTTGTCAGAAATGTCCAGAACAACTAGACCATGTCAGCTAACGTTTTTTTATTTAGGTTTTTTAACCCATAGATTTTGTTGTAATTTTTTGGTCACTCTAACACATGAATACACAGAATTGAGAGAATTGCATGAAAATGTGCGTTAAAACTACTCAATTTTCTTTGCACCCCATTACAAAATGTGTAGAATTGCAGGAAATAAGCTTTAAACCTGCCAAATTCTGTCCACCAACAAGAGGGGGGTGAACAGTTTGTGTCATAAACAGTGCTTGTGCCCATAGAAATAGACGTGGCGCACACACGCAGAGGGTACGCGGGATGTTCCCCAATGCTGGAAGGGGGTCCCCAAGTGAAAAAGTTTAGGAACCCCTGGTCTAAGCAACCAGCAGCACATGCAGTATAGAAAAGTAATGCACGTTGCATAGCATGGTGACTGGCTGGCTGCTGCGATCCCTCAGGAGATCTTTTAAGATCTTCCTTATTATAAAAAAACATTTTGTATTTGAAAGTGTGATAAAAGTAGAGCAACATTAATAAGGTGATTTGGATGGATTTTCATTACCTTTATTCTATCTGAAAGTATTGTACATGTATGTAATATATTTACATTTATATCTCAATATTTATTACATACGTAATACACTGAGTGTACAAAACATTAGGAACACCTTCCTAATATTGAGTTACACCCACTTTTGCTCTCAGAACAGCCTCAATTCGTCAGGACATGGACTCTACAAGGTGTTGAAAGTGTTCCACACGGATGCTGGCTCATGTTGACTCCAATGCTTCCCACAGTTGTGTCAAGTTGGCTGGATGTCCTTTGGGTGATGGACCGTTCTTGATACAAACGGGAAACTGTTGAGAGTGGAAAAACCCAGCAGCGTTGCAGTTCTTGTGGCACTCAAACCGGTGTGCCTGGCACCTACTACCACACCCCGTTCAAAAGGCACTTAAATCTTTTGTCTTGCCCATTCACCCTCTGAATGGCACACACACACAATCCATGTAAAAAAAAAAACATTCTTTAACCTGTCCTCCCCTTCATCTACACTGATTGAAGTGGATTTAACAGGTGACATCAATAAGGGGTAATAAATAGCTTTCACCTGGTCAGTCTATGTCATGGAAAGAGCAGGTGTTCCTAATGTTTTGTTCACTGAGTGTCAATTGAAACTAATATAATTGGAGGAGGTACTGTAGATTCAATTTATCACCAAATATAAATAATTAGTCACATTGTGTATAGAAAATCGAATACTTTCGGTGTGTTATGTATCATTAGTTTTACATATTGAAAACCATTAATGGATGTTATATAAGTAATATCACAGTTCTACTGTATCAACTTTAGTGTGACAAAACGTTCTAGCAATATGTTAAACTTTTAAACCTGTGAAAGGAGTTCTTAACAGAGTAGTTCAGCTCTTGAAATTGAGAAAAACACTCAAATATTCTCTGTAGGGTTATTTTAAAATACTCTGCACTAATAATGAGGCTAATAACAGAGACTTAAAGTATAATAGAGAGCATCATTTTGAATACTGATTACATACAAGTTTCCTCTGCAATAAAATTAGAATGTACAATTTTAATTAATCCCTTTGATATAATTACACTTTCTTTCAAGATAACATAAAAATGACTATTTAAAAATCTCAAAGCCACTATAATGTTCACATAAAGTCGATTTACCTTATATCTTCTCCTGTTCAGTGAAAGTTAGTCCCGTGATGTGTTTGCCTGAACACTGGCTGTATGAAGACTTGGTTCTGTGGTTTTTATGTCCTGGCCCATAGGGAGTCATCCATGTCTATGAAAGAGGAACTTGACCACATGCCAGCATTATGGGACAGGCCAGGCATTCGTCACTCCTCTATGTCCCGCTCCCCTCATAAAAACAAGCTGACGTCTAGAGACATAGTACAGGGGTACTTAAAGGGACAATCTGCAGTTACTACATACATTTTTGGACTTTTAAATTAATGATATAGACCCATTGATTCTTGAAGAATATAACTTATGAGCTTAGCTCCACTGTCGTACCCCATCAGAACCTAAAATATAAACTTGTTTTACTCCAATGTTTGCAAACAATGTAAATGTTAACAAACACTGTACAGCCTCAAATCATGATTAAAACTATACTTTTGATATCATGGATGGTCAGTCCTTCTATGCATAGCTCTGCCCATGAGTTTGGGAGGGGTTACATTTCTCCAGCCCCATGCCTCAGCTGTTTACCAAATCAGTGGTGGAGTGGCTACTTTGTTATTGTTCGAACTGCAGATTGCCCCTATAAATCACTGACATGGTTTTAGTTTGGATTAGCACCTCATACACAGGCTCAGTCCAAAACTCTTCTATCAGAGCTCAAGAGAATCTTATTGGGGGTGCAGAGTGGACGGTGAAAATGTCACACATTATATAAAAGAACAGTTAGAGCTGTTCTCTTCAACCTACAACATACACAACACCCCATGTGCTGCTGATTTGATTTCCCTAAAAGAGGCCAGTCCAGAATTGAACTGCATGATGAAGGATGACGTCAATTGCAAATCATCTTGATTGCTGTAAATCATATTGATTGCTGTAAATCATATTGACTGCATCTTGAGTATTATGGTGTCAAAAGCTTAATAGAAATTACAGAAATTACAGCTCTGAAATTACAGAAAATTGAGCATTATGATTATTTGATTTGTAACAATACACAAGAACCCTCTCAAAGGTGAGCGGTGATTGGGTAAGGTGCTGCCAGACTAGATAACGTTGTGCGATCAGTAAGGAGATTAATCATCCAGGTCTACTGTTGAACAGTGTAGTGTGACAGCCTGGTCTCAAAGACTAGATGTAACATAGTATATGTAAATCCTGGACACTGAAATTAGTATGATTTGTTATGTGTGGTATGGTTACATAAAACAGAAGGTTACTTAAGGCAAAAATGAAAGTAGGGTGTTTGGTCAGGGTGGATGGGCTTAAAACACGAACGTCTAGCAACCCCAAGGTCATCAATGACAATTTTATCTAATTAGCAACTTTTCAACTACTTACTTTTATTTAGCTCCTTTGCGACAACATAGCATGTTAACTAACCCTTTAACCCAACTCTTAACCTTACCCTTAACCCGTAGTCTAGCTAACGTTAGCCACCTAGCTAATGTTAGCATTAGCCACCTAGCTAACGTTAGCCATAAATTGTAATTTGTAACATATACATTTAGCAAATTATCATATTGTATGAATTGCAATTCGTAACATCATACAAATTGTAATTCATAACATATACAAAATGGATGATGAACATCCACAAATGAATACATACCATACCATAACATATTACACTAATTGGAGTGTCCCGGTTTACATTTACTATACTACATCTACCCCTGAGTCCAGGTTGAGTGCGGTGGCTGAGGTATGGAGGGAGAGTAGTGACCTGGTGTCAGGGTAACAGGGAGGATATCTGTCCTGTAGATCTCATTACAGCCATCTCTCATTAGGATTAGGGAGGATGTAGACATTACTCACCTCCCTCTCAGCCAGCCAAGAGTCAACAAGTTCATGTTGCACTTCAAAGAGGATGGAATTCCAAACCTCCTCGTATGCATGAGAAACAAGCCGAGCCAGATGCAAGTGAGGTGGTGGTATCTTTAAATATCCAAGTAGCCTACTGAAGATTAGGTAGAAATTCTCAGAAAGATCCACGTGGACCTAAATTATATGATAATCTGGCCTAAGGTTTTGCTACAGTAAACTCAGTGTGCACTACCAAAATATCCATGATGAAAAAGAAATCCTCTATTGCTTATGTAGCCACTACTCACTATGGGCCCAATTCAGACTTAGGAAAGGCGTACATTTCCTACGCAGTCAGACGTATGTGCTGTACACATTGCAGTACAACATCTTCACTGAGTTTTGCCCCGCTACTGAACGACAAGTGTAGTGTTTGTAACGCAAGATAGAAGACAGCCTGTCTCTCATTAGAGATTGCAAAATATTTACTTTTCATTCAAGACAGGATAAATGTATTGTTTCTGGTGATAATAAAACAGGTTTTGTTTAGTTACTTTTTCTTCAACTTGTTTCTCTAACTCTATAGCAAGTCAAACTAGCTTCGGTTGAAGATACCACTGTAGCTAGCAACCTCCACCTAATAATTATCATCAATAACAAACATAACTATCCCTATAACCTTAAAACGGGAGCCAACAGTCATAATATAATTGGCTTAACAGCCAATGTGTATAATTTAACATTACTATTAAAGCCATCACCGAAAACCACATCTTTTCATATTTTTCGTTGGTTTGGTAACTTCCTGTTCTTTGACGGACTCTGGCTGGACTGAAGACGACACAAAATTTTGAAAATGTCAAAGTACGTAGTGTCCGTGAAGGGGGAATTCCACTCCGTTGTGGATGTCCCCATTGAAATGCACGACAAACAGAGTGCAACGTAACAGAATGCTTATGGGTAATGTGAACGAGGCTTTACCTTATTCAGTTGGGTAACTAATTTACAACTGCTAGGTCGCAGTTGTAAATGAGAACTTGTTCTCAACTGGCCTACCTGGTTAAATAAAGGTGAAATAAATCAAATAAAAATGGGCTTTGCAGGTGTGGTTCCCTTGCGCGTACAGAATACATTTCATTAAACTGGTGAAAACCCTCCCACTTGCTGGCCAACAGATTTTCTCGTGGAGTTTTCATTCAATAAGATTTTCAATATATTTATCTAAAGCCATCCCTTTAAATTTGGTGTACCTTTAATTAGAATTCTCAAAAGACACACTTTTTTACCTTTATTAAAGCAGGGAGTCACCATTGAGACAAGGGTCTCTTTCACAAGGGAACCCTGCATATACAATTTCATAAGAAACTCAAAAATCAAAAACAAGAAAAACACAGCACAACAAGAAAAACAATTACATTGCTCAGTAAGGTCCCCAATCAATATTTTGAATTGCCTCAGCGGCACAAGAACATCCAATTCTAATGGATTTTGTAGTTGGTTCCAGCAGAGGTGCTTCAAAAAAAAATGGATTTACATAGTTCGGTGTAGAACCGAGGAACCTCAAGAATTTGCCAACCTTGTGAACGGGTTTGGTATTTTGATTTTAACACCGAAGTTAGGTAAGTCAGAAGCTTGTGTAGTAGAGCTTCACAAACAAAAAGGGAATAATGAAGTGATATACGGGACTTTAATGAGGACCAGACAACTTTTTGATACAGGATGCAGTGGTGAGTATTAAAACTATCATCTGTGATAAAGTGAAGGGCGCTATGGTAGACGTCTTCTAAAGCTTAAGGGTAGTAGCTGCTGCAATCTGGTAAATGGTGTCACCATTGTGAAGAACTGTCAGGAAAGAAGACTATACAATCTGCTACCTGCTATTTAGGGAGAGCTTTTAACTAGCTCATCCGTATGTTTTTTAAACATTAAATCTTTGTCAATCCAAATGCCCAGATATTTATAGGCGGGAACTCGATCTATGGAAGTACCATCCAATGAATAAATATGTAGTTCATTAGAATTTTTTTTGCAAGAATTAGAGCACAACATACAGTATATTTAGTTTTGCCTGCATTAAGTACACGTTTTAAACCAACCAGGGCTTTCTGGAAGGCAACAGATTGCAGCTCTAACATAGCCTTGTCAACAGTTGGGGCAATGGCATACATAACAGTGTCGTCTGCATAAAGTTTTAACGGATAGACCAATAATATTTATATAAATAGTCAAAAGAACAGGTCCCAATACCGACCTCTGCGGTACACCTTTTGTAAAACTAGACTTGACACCATCAGAAATCAGGCATTGTGTCCTATCTGGCAGGTAATTCTCAAACCACTTGCAAGAAGCCTGATCCAGAAATATTTAAATCACCCTTTGAATGAGAATGTAATGTCGAAGGCCTTGGAAAGGTCTATAAATAAAGCTGCACAATGGTTTTTATGATCTAAGCAATTTAACACATCTAGAAACAATTTAACACATCTAGAAACAAGCGTAGCAGCTGAAACGGTGCTATGTCCAGGTCTAAAACCAGACTGGTGCTCATTTAGAATAGAATGAAAAGTAAAACAAGTTCTTAGCTGAGAATTGGCCAGGGATTCTAAAACTTTGGAAAGGTGAGAAAACTACCCTCCAATTTCCAAGTTTTCTAAGTCAAAAGGATCTCCTCCTTTGTGTAGAGGGAGGACGTGCCGCTTTCCAGATCTTAGGGATAACACCAGAAACAATTGCCAAATTAAAATATAGGTTAATGATTCTGCAATAAGTGGGGCAGAAAGCTGCAGTAAGAAGGGATCAAGAGAATCAGCCCCTGAGGATTTTTTTACATGATTTTTAGCAAGGCATTTAGTACATCATAGATTAAATGAAAATAGAGCATGTGTATCTGGGAGTGCATCATTGTCTACAGTCTGTTTCAGGGTTTTTCTCAAAATGCATACTACCGTGCTCCGAGCACGCAACTTGGAGCACGGGAGGGTCGGAGTATAAGTCCAAATCAAAGTAGGCGAAACGTAGCACGGAGAGCACTTCTCGAATGCGTACTCCGTTTGAATGTATTTTGAAGCATGCATCGATGCAAGCTTCAACAGAAATCATGCAAAGAAATATGATGCAACCACATAAAAAATGACGCAACATTTCTTGAAATCAATGGCGGCCAATTTTTTTACTGAAGCGAGAGAAAATACACTTCAACTTTGGAATAAAGTGTTGCCTATCTCATATGTTGCCTGACTACGTTGATACGTTAATAAATACATTCTGTGTTAATTTTGGCATGTTTACCTATAGATCGCAAAACCATAATAAGTCAATAGGACTAACTGGCTACCTACAACTACTGTTATCTAGCCAGATAGCCAAAGAATTGTTAGCTAGCTACCCACAAAAATGTACATCTACCCTGTGTAACGGATGTGAAATGGCTAGCTAGTTAGCGGGTACGCGCTAGTAGCGTTTCAATCAGTTACGTCACTTGCTCTGAAACCTAGATGTAGTGTTGCCCCTTGCTCTGCAAGGGCCATGGCCTTTGTGGAGCGATGGGTAACGATGCTTCGTGGGCGACCGTTGTTGATGTGTGCAGAGGGTCCCTGGTTCGCGCCCGTGTCGGGGCGAGGGGACGGTTTAAAGTTATACTGTTACATTGATGCTGTTGACCCGGATCACTGGTTGCTGCGGAAAAGGAGGAGGTTGAAAGGGGGGTGAGTGTAACGGATGTGAAATGGCTAGCTAGTTAGCGGGTACGCGCTAGTAGTGTTTCAATCAGTTACGTCACTTGCTCTGAAACCTAGATGTAGTGTTGCCCCTTGCTCTGCAAGGGCCGCGGCTTTTGTGGAGCGATGGGTAACGACGCTTCGTGGGTGACTGTTGTTGATGTGTGCAGAGGGTCCCTGGTTCGCGCCCGTGTCGGGGCGAGGGGACGTACTAAAGTTATACTGTTACACCTGCATAACATTAGTTTTAGGTAATTTGTGCCAGTTTAACTAGCTGGCTAGCTAAATTATTACGATTCACATATCTAGCTGATAACTATGAAGTTAAACGTTTGCTTTGTGTATATCTTGTTTCATCTATTGTTGCCATTGTCCTTGCTGGAAGAAGGTTCAGTGAATGGGAAGGTGAAGCGTGAGGTAATACAGTAGGGGGAGTGCGAGTGCTTCTCAAATGTATTGTTTTATGCTTTCTCCACACTCTCGTCCTCACAAGAACGTACGCAAGAGAATGTGGTTGAAGAATGCACTCGGAGCATAAGAGTGTGGAGCACGATAGTACGCATATATTTAAAAAAAATCTGAATCACTCTACTGGAATTAGAGGAATTTCCAAAAACAATGTAAATACACTAATATTCATTGCCTTTTCAGCACCAATTTTGTAGATACAAAAATACTGTATGATGTATATTATTCAGGGTTAGGAATGTATTTGTGAATAATAAAAAAAACTGTGTTGGAGAGCCTTTACGCACAAAATATATTGGTGAATCAAAAATACAGTGGTTTGATTCATCCTGAAAGTTGTCATATTCAATTGTTCAATCCAGATAATATTGGAAGGTGAGAAAAGTGTACAATAGGGGTTGAACAGTAGTCGTATAAAACTACCCTAATAACCTTCACTAATCATGGAACTGATGACAAAGTTCCAGTTGTCGTGAACCGTGCACCAGGCTCCAGGTTTAACCTCTCTGGGATATGTGGGACGCTAGCGTCCAGTGAAATTGCAGGGCGCCAAATTCAAACAACAGAAATCTCATAATTAAAATTCCTCAAACATACAAGTATTATACACCATTTTAAAGATAAACCTCTTGTTAATCCAGCCACAGTGTCTGATTTCAAAAAGGCTTTACGGCAAAAGCACACCATGTGATTATGTTAGGTCAGCGCCTAGCCACAGAAAACCATACAGCCATTTTCCAACCAAAGAGAGGTGTTACAAAAGTCAGAAATAGCGTTAAAATTAATCACTTACCTTTGATGATCTTCATCTGATGGCACTCCCAGGTCTCCATGTTAGACAATAAATGTTTGTTTTGTTCGATAAAGTTAATCTTCATGTCCAAATACCTCCTTTTTGTTTGCGCGTTTAGTCCAGTAATCCAAATGCACAAAGCGCGCTCACAAAGTCCAGACGAAAAGTAAAAAAAGTTCCATAATAGTTCGAAGAAACATGTCAAACGATGTATATAATCAATCTTTAGGATGTTTTTATCATAAATCTTCAATAATATTCCAACCAGACAATTCCTTTGTCATTAGAAAGGAAAGGGAACGGAGCTCGCGCTCACGGCCGCACGCGATAAACAACTCAAGGCTTTCAGCCAGACCACTGGTTGAAACAGCTCATATTCGCTCCCCTTTCACAGTAGAAGCCTGAAACAACTTTCTAGACTGTTGACATCTAGTGGAAGCCTTAGGAAGTGCAATCTGACCCCATAGACACAGTATATTGGATAGGCAATCACTTTAAAAAAACTACAAACCTCAGATTTCCCACTTCCTGGTTGGATTTTTCTCAGGTTCCTGCCATATGAGTTATGTTATACTCACAGACATTATTTTAACAGTTTTGGAGACTTTAGAGTGTTTTCTATCCAAATATACTAATTATATGCATATTCTAGCTTCTGGGCCTGAGTAGCAGGCAGTTTACTCTGAACACCTTATTCATCCAAGCTATTCAATACTGCCCCCCGTTCCCAAAGAAGTTTTAAACTGCTACGTATGGTCTGCATTCCATAATGATTCAAATGTGCAGTAATTTGAGACATGTAGCCTAACTTGTAATACATTAGCCTAATATGATCCACTGTTGCTAGCAAACCTCAGGAACAACCACACGAACAAGTGAGGAAGGAAAGGTAAACTAATGATGTAATGGAATGATGCAATATGTAAGGAAACTAACACTAAAGTGACAGTTATAAATGTTTATGGGTATAACTGACAGTTGCTAATATTTAACACGATACAAATTGTAAAAAATACAGTGAAAAGTCTGTGCATAAACTGTAATTAAAACATTCTAGAAATCATAAATCAACTCGGTAGGTTTGGCTACAGCTTGGGTCTCCAAATTTCATCCCTGAAAGTTATAAGGCAAGCATTTCATCAAATTCATTGTGGATATGTTGATGTTTCAGTTTGCTGCCATATGACTGGTTTCACATTTGTCGCTAGCGATCATAGGGTAAAAGATCTAAAACAATTGTCATTTTTATTTCCAATCCCCTTATCCAAATGGCTTACTCATTTACCTAGCTCTTATCAATAGCTCTTTTAAATTTGTAAATTACAGTGTGATGTTGGAGAATGGTGTTATTTCTATCAGGAAAAAATAAACTAGATGTTCCACTTGGAACCGAAAGGTTGCTCAACCTTATCGTTTCATCCCACGTAAAGATGGTGGCATTAAGTTGAGTTCAGAATACGGCGTATCTGTAGACACACCTCCGCCACACGTTCATTTATTTGATCTCCGCCCCAAACGAATAGCATGCTATTCTCATGATTAAGCTCAAGGTCAAAAAACGTGTAGAGAGAAAAGTGCATGAAAATGGAATTACGTTCCATTTAGGCACGCTTAACTCGGGTCGGAATTCCCCCCTACATGGTTATCAACTAAAACAAACTTCACCCAAATGGGTTATCCAACAAAATATGAATAAAAAAATATTCCCTCGTTGTGATCTCAACATAACTTATTTATCTCATTATCATGACATAACAAAAGTTGTTTTGTCGAGATCACGAGATAAGCTCTATAAATAGGAGTGGAATTATTGATGATATATTGACAGTATGGCTGAGGAGGCAGAGCCTACGGTGGATCAGTGCATATGTTTTTATTGACTGCTATACTAAGGGATGGTACATTTCATGCTCACATCATGCTTTCATTTCTGTTTGAAGCTCATTATCAGTTTATAAGTTAGAACTTTAGCAAGATAAATGTCCCTTACCTTGAGCTAAGAATTCTTGGTGCAGCTAAGTCCTCGTGGGGCATTTAAACCCTGAATTATGCCTGACAGGCAGCCCTGTCTCCCAGACTGTGTGCCACAGCCAATCGCAAGCATGCTAACTTGGCTAGTCTTGTGTGCGAGCTAGCTAGCTAGTTAACTAGGTAGTCTTGTTAGCTAGCTATCTAGCTTGTTATCTATGCTGGTTGTTAGCTTGTATAACTGGTGTGTATAATTGTAAGGGATACTTATATGGATAATATTTTGATAATAGGCTGATATCGAATCCAATCAGCCTGTCAGGAATGGAGATCGCCCGCTGTAAATATTATACACAAAACATGAAGTGTCCCTTATATACTGAACAAATATAAACGCAACATGAAACAATTTCAAAGATTTTGCCGAGAAACAGTTCATATAAGGAAATCAGTCAATTTAAATAAATAAATTAGGCCCTAATCTATGGATTTCACATGACTGGGCAGTGGTGCAGCTATGGGTGGGCCTCAGAGGGCATAGGCCTACCCACTGGGAAGTCAGGTCCAGCTGGAAAAATGTATGTGTTATGGCTTTACACCCCCTGCTATATTGTGGATAAAGAGTTACTTGTCTAACAGAACACAGAGGGTGTTCTTTTTTAATGGAAGTCTCTCCAACATAATCCAGTTAGAGTCAGGAATTCTCCAGGGCAGCTGTCTAGGCCCCTTACCTTTTTCAGTCTTTACGAATGACATGCCACTGGCTTTGAGTAAAACCAGTGTGTCTATGTATGCGGATGACTCAACACTATACACGTCAGCTACTACAGCAACTGATATTACTGCAGCACTTAAAACCTCTTAAGGATCAAACACTTGTTTTAAATTTTCGACTAAAATGACACCCAAATCTAACTGCCTGTAGCTCAGGACCTGAAGCAAGGATATGCATTTTCTTGATACCATTTGAAAAGGAAACACTTTCAAGTTTGTGGAAATGTGAAATTAATGTGAGAGATTATAACACATTAGATCTGGTCAAAGATAATATAAAGAAAAAATTTAGATTTTGGCCACTAGATGGCAGCATTGTATGTGCAACATTTTAGACTGATCAAATCAAATGTTATTTGTCACATACACATGGTTAGCAGATGTCAATGCGAGTGTAGAGAAATGCTTGTGCTTCTAGTTCCGACAGTGCAGTGATATCTAACAAGTAATTTAAAAATTACCCAACAACTACCTAATACACACAAATCTAAAGGGGTGAATGAGAATATGTAAATGTAAGTATATGGATGAGACTGATCCAATTAACCATTGCATTACTGTTCAAAATGTTGTATCAAGTCTGCCCAAATGTGATTAATTGGTTTATTGATACATTTTCAAGTACATAAATGTGCACTCTCCTCAAACAATAGCATTGTATTTTTTCACTGTAATGACTACTGTAAATTGGACAGTGCAGTTAGATTAACAAGAATTTAAGCTTTCTCCCATAAGAAATGCCCATGTCCTGGGAAATGTTCTTGTTACTTTCAACGTCATGCTAATCACATTAGTGCACATTAGCTCAACCGTCCCGCGCGGGGGGGGGGGGGGGGGGGGGGGGGACATCGATCCCGTTAGTTTCAGAATGGGTGGCAAGGAATAAGTTAGTCCTAAATATTTCAAAAACTGAAAGCATTGTATTTGACAATAAAATTACTTTATCACGGAAACTGGTTTGATACATTCACCTCTGAAATACTTACATTCAGTAATCTTGCTCTGATTTGCCATCCTGAGGGTTCCAGAGATAAAATGTTGCATAGTTTTGTTTGATAAAATACATTTTTATAGTCAAATGTAGGAACTGGGTTTACACCTTTCCAACAAGTCAGTTCGTCAAATGTCTGCCTTGCTAGAGTTGCCCCGGTCAACTGTGCTGTTATTGTGAAGTGGAAAGGTCTAGAAGCAACAATGGCTCCGCCGCGAAGTGCTAGGCCACACAAGCTCACAGAACGGGACCAGCCCAGTGCTGAAGCGCATAAAGATCATCTGTCCTCAGTTGCAACTGCCTTTGGAAGCATTGTCAGCACGATTTGTCAGGAGCGTCAACAAACAAATCTAGGTTTAGCGGATGCCAGGAGAGAGCTAAATGCCCGAATGCATAGTGTCAACTGTAAAGTTTGGAGGAGGAAGAATAATGGCCTGCGGCTGTTTTTCATGTTTCGGGCTAGGCCCCTCAGTTCCAGTGAAGGGAAATCTTAACACTACATCATACAATAACATTGTAGACGATTCTGTGCTTCCAACTTTGTGGCAACAGTTTGGGGAAGGCTCTTCCCTGTCTCAGCATGACAATTCCCCCATGCACAAAGCGAGGTCCATACAGAAATGGTTTGTCAAGATCAGTGTGGAAGAACTTGACTGGGCTGCACAGAGCCCTGACCTCAACCCCTTCGAACACCTTTGGGATGAATTGGAACACCGAATGCAAAGCCAGGCCTAATCGCCCAACATCAGTGCCCAACCTCGCTAATGCTCGTGGCTGAATGGAAGCAAGTCCACACAGAAATGTTCCAACTTCTAGTGGAAAGCCTTCCCAGAAGAGTGGAAGCTGTTATAGCAGCAAAGGGGGAACAACTCCATATTAATGCCCATGATTTTGGAATGAAATTTCAACGAGCAGGTGTCCACATACTTTCGATTTGATGTTTTGAAAATGTCTTATTTTCTACAGAAATTCTATCAATATGGCTGTTTCCATTTGAAACACAAGACAAATAGTATAGATAAATAATGTAGCACTAATATCAACCAGAGCATACTGTATTAATTACATGGTTAATAGTAACCAGCAAAAGGTCTCATGACTGTTCCTTCCTCCCCCTATACCCTGTTGGACAGAATGACCTGAGGGGTTTGGAGGTTCTCAGGTTCAGAATTAAAACCATGTAGACCGTGGTTTGTAACTCACCACTTAGGCTCTCCGAGCATATTTTGGCAGCACTGAAACATGGGAAAACACAGCATGTCCATTACTTGCATAATCCACCACATGTCTGTATTGGATTAAGATGGGGAGGGCGGAGAAGGAGATTCCTGGTTGTTTCTCACGTTTAGGGAGAGCAGCAGTTTTTACCCCCTGCATCTGGAGGGGCCCCATTCAGTAGAGTATGCTGAAATGAATGGGGCAATCTGGGTTCATTGTCCAATGAGGAGCTGGGTGAGAATCAGTGTTTGTTCTAAACACAGTGATGCTCACAGGTCAAACTCTCTTCTCGTAACCTCTTGCAAAGAGCAACACACAAATAACCCACAAGAACATGTCTGTTTGGACTAATTTCACCAGAGAGTTGAGAATATGTACCACTGACTGTGAAAGATGCAAATTGTGTGTCCTCTATGTCCTATTCAAACATGTCATAGCCCTGAAAAACAATGTGACGGTATTTGTTTGTTTTTACATGACATAGTTTGTATGTTTTTACAAGCTCATAATGGAAATGGTGTAGCTGTGTCATATACAGATGTAATTCAATACTTTACTATTTTTTAAATTTATTTTACCTTTATTTAACTAGGAAAGTCAGTTAAAAACAAATTCTTCTTTACAATGACAGCCTAGGAACAGTGGGTTAACTGCCTGTTCAGGGGAACAGTGGGTTAACTGCCTTGTTCAGGGGAACAGTGGGTTAACTGCCTTGTTCAGGGGAACAGTGGGTTAACTGCCTTGTTCAGGGGAACAGTGGGTTAACTGCCTTGTTCAGGGGAACAGTGGGTTAACTGCCTTGTTCAGGGGAACAGTGGGTTAACTGCCTTGTTCAGGGGAACAGTGGGTTAACTGCCTTGTTCAGGGGAACAGTGGGTTAACTGCCTGTTCAGGGGAACAGTGGGTTAACTGCCTTGTTCAGGGGAACAGTGGGTTAATTTCCTTGTTCAGGGGAACAGTGGGTTAACTGCCTTGTTCAGGGGAACAGTGGGTTAACTGCCTGTTCAGGGGCAGAACGACACATTTTTACCTTGTCAGCTCGGGGATTCGATCTTGCAACCTTTCTATAAAAGCCTGTATCAGATTTAGTTTGACGGCTGAATTACATTAAAGGCTGAAAAAAGAGTGGCATACATGGATTACTAAACTATCTTGTGTCAACCCCCCACTCAGCTACAGGTTCGCTTATACAAATATTTAGCATACGCATGTCCAAACAGTCAGATGGATACATTTCACAGCTTCCTTAATTAACTGGAAGAGTTCACTGCAGTAGCTGTGGGAAACCTTAGCCATGACACTCAAAGCTAACTGACTGTCTTATCTCTCATATAATGAGAGTGACTGATGGAGCCAAGGGAAAACACACATCAGTTATCTTGTGTGACAACAGTCCATGACGCATGACTGCATGTATGAAAAGAGATTTGCACTTGCACTCACCGAAGCCAAACAAAATCATTTTACAGTGTATCCACATCAACAGCCTACAGTCAAAGACCCATGTGGATGTGAGTTTCTCCAATATGGGGTGAGGAGGAAAATGCCCCTGAGAATGTGCCTGTATCCGGGAGAAAAAAAGGGAACATGACTGTGGGACCAGAAAAGGCACAGGATGCAAATATGGGGGAGCAAGAGCCTGGGGAGCGATAAAACTGTGACATGATGTCAAAGGGGAGACAAATGCTTTTGCTCCATGTACTGTGAACCCAGTGGTGGCTCAGAAAGAGGAGGAGGAATGTCCTGTTACTATGGACATGACACTGACTCATCTGAAGCTATGTATAGATAAATGTCAGAAAGAATTAGGATAGAGGTATCTTCATCCGTTCTCACATGTTAATGTCCATTGGGAGCATCTGGCAATGACTAAGGCCTAAGAGTCTTTAGATAGTTTGAGGACAGCAGGTCTATCCTCAGTTGGCAGCTATTCACATGTTTTCATGTAATGTCAGACTAGGAAATTATAGAAAATAGACCTTTAAATACTTTATAATATATGTTTGTAACAGCTACCACTAGTCATAACAATCTTCCCATTGTATTTTTTAAAATTCTTGTAAAAGACTTAAGGGGCACAAGTAAATTCCTGTAGAATCTTCACGTGTGAACTGTGAGCCTCACGGCTATCCAAGAGAAACAGATCGTCTCCCCTGTGAGTATAGACCCAGATGGATGGAAGTACTTGGGAATGTTTAAGCAATCTTGAGATTTCCATAAAAATACAAAAATCATAAATCATTGGGGTTTTCCTGGCTTTACAAAACTGTGATGCATTGCAGACCAGGGAACCAATCCCTTACAGAGATCAAAACACCACTGTTTTTCTCAATATTCATAAGTACCCTCAAAGTAATTGATACATTAGCAGTTAAAGGAAACACTAACATAAGATTCTCTTTGGCCATTCTGGCATTGGAGTATATAGCATAGTAGCGTGTTGAACATGTTGTAATAATCAAAACCAGGAAAGAGGATCTTGTTGTTTATTAGAGTCTAATATTCTAGTTCCTAGTGCCTCAGACTGGCCAGGGTCAGACCAGGGTCACATTCCATAAGCAACCTTCATGCTGTGTTTATGGATGGTGTATCTGGTAGGGTATCAGCTTCAGAGACCAATTAGATGGAGACTCGCCTGGAATACGCCATGGAGCCAACGATAATGAAACACAGGCTATGAAGGCACACTCACTGCAGTCTATCAAGTCCCAATGACACCAGTCAAATTAGTAGTCAGTAGGCCTACTACTGCGTAAATGTTAGTTTTGATATGAAAGAAAATCAAGTGTCTCTCCTTTCCATACCCGTATGTTTCTTCATTTTAAACCACTTCCTCTAAACATGGACATGGTTCATAAAAATGCTGGTTTTGCCTGAATGGCAAACACTGTCGCCCTCTAGTGTTTCATACCAAATACTCCTCTTAAATCATCCACACGTCTTTGCATGACTATCACAACACTTTTCCATTTGCACAGTTTCACTGCTCGGATTAAAATGTGAGGAGAGTGGAGATTGAGAAAAATGCCTTTATTCCATATTTGGCTATTCTAATGCACAAAATAAAACTTTATCATAGTGAAGATTGATATCCAACAGCTGAATTCAGGGAAGTGTTAAAACATGTTAAATTGTAAAATGTTCTCCTATCTGTAAAATACCCAAAAAATAAGAAATTACGTTGATAGCTCTATTCAAATAAAAATAAATACATGTATTTTCAAACTGACATCAAGTACTAGGACATCATTCAAATGATTCCAACACACATACACTACATGACCAAAAGTATGCGGACTCCTGCTTGTCGAACATCTCATTCCAAAATCATTCATATGGAGTTGGTACCCCTTTGCTGCTAAAACAGCCTACACTCTTCTGGGAAGGCTTTCCACTAGATGTTGGAAAATTGCTGCAGGGACTTGCTTCCATTCAGCCACAAGAGCATTAGTGAGGTCAGACACTGATGTTTGGCAATTAGGCCTGGCTCACAGTCTGCATTCCAATTAATTCCAAAGGTGTTCGATAGGGTTGAAGTCAGGGCTCTGTGCAGGCCAGTCAAGTTCTTCCACACCGATCTCAACAAACTATTTCTGTATGGATCTCGCTTTGTGCACGGGGGTATTGTCATGCTGAAACAGGAAAGGGCCTTCCCCAAACTGTTGCTACAAAAAGTTGGAGGCACAGAATCGTCTAGAATGTCATTGTATGTTGTAGCATTAAGATTTTCCACTGGAACTAAGGGGCCTAGCCCGAACCATAAAAAACAGCCCTAGACCATTATTCCTCCTCCACCAAACTTTACAGTTGGCACTATGCATTGGGGCAGGTGACGTTCTCCTGACATCTACCAAACCCAGATTCGTCCGTCAGACTGCCAGATGTTGAAGCGTGATTCATCACTCCAGAAAACGCGTTTCCACTGTTCCAGAGTCCAATGGCGGCGAGCTTAACAACACACCAGCCGACGCATGGCATTGCGCATGTTGATCTTAAGCTTGTATACAGCTGCTCAGCCATGGAAACCCATTTCATTAAGCTCCCAACTAACAGTTCTTGTGCTGATGTTACTTCCAGAGGCAGTTTGGAACTTGGTAGGGAGTGTTGCAACCCAAGGACAGGTGATTGTCAACAACCTGTCAACAACCGGTGTGGCTGAAATAGCCAAATCCACTTTTGGCCATGTAGTGTATCAAACCAGTCAGTCCAAACATGACATGTCCTCCAGGTGCCTCTAGTATGTGGGCTTGTTGGGAAGTGTCCATCTTGCGCAAAAACTGCACACATCCATATACATTGAGTTTTTAGAAATTAAAAAAGGTTAAACTCCAGTTCTATAAGATCTTACAAATGCTATAAAAACATGAATGTGTTTTAAAACAGCTCACTTGACAAAATGCCACTTGGAAAATATTTGCATAGACTGACCTGACTAATAGGAGAAGGTAAATACGCAAGACAGAAAAACGGACAGCGTAGCAGTGACCTAAGTAAATGACAAGTCCCTAGTAAAAAAAAAGAAAATGCCTATTATGAATTCTTATTGTATAATGGTCCAGTTTGGTTAGTAACAGAATTTGTTTGAGTAACTTCTTTCACAGTATAACAGTGTTAACGAGCTCCACAAATAAATATACATTCAGTGACCAGTTTATTAGGTACACCACCCAGTTCACGAAAATGGTCCGCTCTTACAGACAAGACAGTGAGTCACGTGGCCATGGCTTGCTATATAAAACAGGCAGTGAAGCGTTCAGTTACTGTTCGATTGAACGTTAGAATGGGCACAACGAGTGACCTAAGCGACTGAGCATGGTATATTCCAATATCTCAGAAACAGCCGACCTCCTGGGCTTTTCACAAATTAGTGTCTAGGGTTTACCGAGAATGTTGCAACAAACAAAAAACATCCAGTCAGTGGCAGTCCTGTGGGTGAAAACAGCTCGTTGATGAGAGGTCGAAGGAGAATGGCATGAATCGTGCAAGCTAACAGGCGTGCCACAAACAGGCAAATAACGACACAGTACAACAGTGGTGTGTAGAACTGTATCTCGGAACGCACAACTCGTCAGTCCTTGTCATGATGGGCTATTGCAGCAGACGACCACACCGGGCTCTACCAGTCTCACTTAATAAGAAGCGGCTCCAGTGAGCACGCGATCACCAACACTGGACAATTGAAGAGCGGAAAAACATTGCCTGGTCCTGCGAATCCCATCCCTGTCATGCTGATAGCAGTCAGGATTTGACGCAAACAGCATGAGTCCATGGCCCCATCCTGCCTGGTGTCGGCGGTGGTGTAATGGAGTGGGGAATGTTTTCCTGGCACACGTTAGGTCCCTTGATACCAACTGAGCAATGTGTCCACGCCACAAACAATTCAGGCTGTTCTGGAAACAAAGGGTGGTCCGACCCAGTACTAGATGGGTGTACCTAATAAACTGACCACTGAGTAAGTATTGGTAAGTAAACCTTGTGTAGTGGCTCTGGAAGTAGGGTGTAAAGATGTCTGTTTGTTCCTGTGGATGCAGATGATGACCTGTACCCTGTTCCCTGTGGGTGTCTACATGTAAACTGCAGATGACACCAGAGGTCAAAATTCCAACACACTATGGCTGAAACCTGGTTCTCAATCCTCCTCCCTGACATGGATTCAAATTGTTAAATCCATGACCGGTAGTGTGCAATTGCACACTTGGGGAGAAGGGTGGATAATCGGGACACAGCCTGTATAGGACTAACTGTTCCCTATCACTGAGGTAAAAAGAGAAATAGGCACCTGAAAAAAGTGTTGCTTTAATATTTTTTAATTTCTGAAGATTACCCTTAACCTTCCCCTCCCTCCCACATATCCCCCACCTTCTCCTCCTGTCATTCTTCATCCACGCGTGCTGTACAGGTCCGCATCCTCAGGGCTGGCCTGGCCAAGGTCAATTAGCTTAGGGTCTGGTGCAAATTTTTGTTTCCCTGGAAATACAAAAAATATTATTTTATAGTGGACATCAATATCTGATAAAGAAGATTAAGCCAACTATTTAGATGAAGATATCTCCTGAGAGGCAGCTGGTAGGAGGAGCTGTAGGAGGATGAGCTCATTGTAATGGCTGTAATGGAATAAATGGAACGATATCATGCATACAGAAACCACGTTGGACTCTGTTCCATTCAATCCATTGCAATGAGCCCGTCCTCCTATAGCTCCTCCCACCAGCCTCTACTGCTTCACATTGATTTGTGTGACTCACCAGCAGTTTTTGTTACAATCACAGATGGCTCCTCTGTTGTAGCTGGAGGAGTAGCCTCGTCAACAGGAGCAGGTGCAGTCTCTTCAGCTACAGGAGGTGGGTCAGCAACCCCCTCTATAGATGCAGGGGCAGCCTCTTCTGCTGCAAGGGGTGAAGGAGCAGCTTCCTCAACAGGTGCCGGGGGTGAAGGAGCAGCTTCCTCCTCAACAGGTGCAGGGGGTGGAAGCTCTGTCTCTTCAGCAGGAGGTGGGAGAGGAATAACTTCTGCTGCTGGGGGAGGTGCAGGGACAGCCTCAACAGGGGCAGGTGCAGGAATCTCTTCAGCAGGTGAAGCAGCAGCTTCCTCAATAGGAGGTGCAGGGGCAGGCACAAGGGCCGTCTGAACAGCCTCTTGCTCCACCACTGTGACTGCCTCAGGTTCAGCTGCAGCAGGCTCAGTGTCAATAGAACCCTCTGCAGGGGCCACCTCTGTGGTGGGCCGAGGAGCAGGTTCAACCGCAGATGGAGCACCCTCTACAGGGCCTGAGGCAGAACTAGGTTCAGTGGGGGAAACCTTGTCAACAGCAGGCGTGGCTGGTTCAGATGATTCAGCTTCAAGGAGGGGCTTTGCCTCTGACACTTCTGGCTCAGGGATGGTAGCTTGCGGGGCTTGCTGCTTGTAAACAGGAAAACGTTGGTAAAGTTCTGTTTATTCCATAAAAATATGCTGTTCAAACTCAAGTTTTCAACTCCTGAGAGAGCATTAAACAGTTTGTTAGATCTATAAATCATTGACCTAGCTAGAACGCTGGTACTCAAGTTTTCCACAGTGAAAACAATTTAAATATAATTACAGACTAGATGAAAAAAGCATCAATAATGTCAATAGTCTGTTCTACCTCAAGACTGACAGTTGGGGGAGTTACTTCTTTGGGCTTTGATTTAAATATTGATGCCATAGATGATGTAGTGTACTGGCTTGCTGCATACATCTTCTGCCCCGTCATCTGCAGAGGAACAGAAACACATTGTTAGGCACCTATGGCATAACACAGGGAATCCACAAGTTTCAGCTACAATTTTAGCTCATATGCACATGGATGATACAAAAATGTACATACAGTTGAAGTCAGAAGTTTACATGCACCTTAGCCAAATACATTTAAACTCAGTTTTCATAATTCCTGACACTTAATCCTAGTAAACATTCCCTGTCTTAGGTCAGTTAGGATCACCACTTTATTTTAAGAATGTGAAATGTCAGAATAATAGTAGAGAATTATTTATTTCAGCTTTTATTTCTTTCATCACATTCCCAGTGGGTCAGAAGTTTACATACACTCAATTAGTATTTGGTAGCATTGCCTTTAAATTGTTTAACTTGGGTCAAAAGTTTCGGGTAGCCTTCCACAAGCTTCCCACAATAAGTTGGGTGAATTTTGGCCTCCTTGCTCGCACACGCTTTTTCAGTTTTTCCCACAAATGTTCTACAGGATTGAGGTCAGGGCTTTGTGATGGCCACTCCAATACCTTGAATTTGTTGTCCTTAAGCCATTTTGCCACAACTTTGGAAGTATGCTTGGGGTCATTGTCCATTTGGAAGACCCCTTTGCATCCAAGCTTTAACTTCCTGACTGATGTCTTGAGTTGTTGTTTCAATATATCCACATAATTTTCCTCCCTCATGATGCCATCTATTTTGTGAAGTGCACCAGTCCCTCCTGCAGCAAAGTAGCCCCACAACATGATGCTGCCACCCCCGTGCTTCACGGTTGGGATGGTATTCTTCGGATTGCAAGCCTCCCCCTTTTTCCTCCAAACATAACGATGGTCATTATAGCCAAACAGTTCTATTTTTGGTTCATCAGACCAGAGGACATTTCTCCAAAAAGTACAATCTTCGTCCCCATGTGCAGTTGCAAACCGTAGTCTGGCTTTTTTAATGCCGGTTTTGGAGCAGTGGCTTCTTCCTTGCTGAGCGGTGTTTATACTTGCGTACTATTGTTTGTACAGATGAACGTGGTACCTTCAGGCGTTTGGAAATTGCTTCCAAGGATGAACCAGACTTGTGGAGGTCTACAATTTTTCTTCTGAGGTCTTGGTTGATTTCTTTTGATTTTCCCATGATGTCAAGTAAAGAGACACTGAGTTTGAAGGTAGGCCTTGAAATACATCCACAGGTACACCTCCAATTGACTCAAATGAGGTCAATTAGCCTATCAGAAGCTTCTAAAGCCATGACATAATTTTCTGGAATTTTCCAAGCTATTTAATGGCACAGTCAACTTAGTGTATGTAAACTTCTGACCCACTGGAATTGTGATACAGTGAATTATAAGTGAAATAATCTGTCTGTAAACAATTTTGGGAAAAATGACTTGTGTCATGCACAAAGATGTCCTAACCGACATGCCAAAACTATAGTTTGTTTACAAGAAATTTGTGGAGTGGTTGAAAAACGAGTTTTAATGACTCCAACCTGAATGTATGTAAGCTTCCGACTTCAACTGTACATCTGCATGAAACATTTTTTTTAAATGATATTGTGCAATAATACAAAAGGTGTCTAAACAGTCTAAAGTATCGGATCTCGTTGTATTTATATAATAGTGTGTAAAAAGATCTTAGTGACACTCAAAAGGAAGCTGGGGCAAATGTGTCCCTGTACATTAATCTGTGGAATTACTATACCTTCACAACACCCACTGTCTGAGTGGGGTAGCACACGGAAGTGCCTACAGTGGCCATACCCAGAGGTACCCCCAGCCTCATCAGACGTGACCCTGCAGAGAAATAACCAGTAGAAGTGGTGGAACATGATACCAAAGAGACATTTGGCAACCTGCTTTTTCAGAAATTTTACTGCAATGTGTACATTTCAGATCTTCAATAATCTGGGCCGTATTCAGTGATGTGAAACGTTCTGTACATTGCAGATAGATATAGAATGATCAGACACAATGCCCTATTCTATCGGAGACAATCATATCGGTTTTACACAACACATTTCTTTCTGAACTATCTGTAATGTTACATTCTCCTGAACAGCGGACTTCCCGCAATATCTTTAATGCAGCAACTCATTACCTTTCCTTGCCAGGATCAGACCCGCTAACCCAGAGACTGTGATTACACCGACCCTCTGCATAAAACCAGGAGAAGGATCTCTCAGGAACTCGTATGTATCTAGGTAAAATAAACATGGAAAAAAGGTTTTGCAGAGATAGCAGAACAGACCTACTCATGTGTCAACAGAACTCCCCCACTCCTCACCGTGTCCAGCAGTATAGACTGTTACAGCTCCGACCTTGACAGAGGTATAAGCATTCTGGAAAAACAATGGTCAAAAATTTGCACAAAATACAACTTGTTTGCAAAACAAACTAACTGAGCTGAAATATTACATAAGTTATACCACAAAAGCAGCCATTTTGATAAAGTCCCTCACCTTCTATCGATCTCATGGCATCTAACACAAAATTAGAGTTCTCAGTAAGAGTCGATTTTTACAATAACTGAACTAAAGAGCCATTCCAAAACTTACTGCATGTCATTCTTAAAAACGTATATTGATGAATATTCAACATCAGCCAACACAACCAGTCAGTCAGTCACCAGTGAAAGAGGCCATCAGAACCAGTTAGTGTTTCTATACCTTAACGGCAGTAACGTATGGTTGCAGCCCCACCCGGACCACACCCAGCCCGTTCTGCAGAGCTCCAGGCTGCTCATTCATGTAGTGAGTTGCTGGAGGGTTTGGAGCATAGATGGACAACTGAGGACAGTAAAATAGATCAATAGGATCAACAAAGGTAGCAATAGTCACATACATCAGGTTTCAAGTTCATTGTCACATGCCCTTCTTGCTTGCTCTTTCCCAACAATGCAGTAATGAATATCAGTAGTAAAATAAAATATGTATAAAAAGTAAAGTACAACAAAAACACACGAGAAATAGAAATAAGTAACTGTTCTTGAGTAAATTCTACATCTTAGATTACCTCTCTAGGGGAGAGCAGCACAGTCTCTGTTTTGTCCTGACTCATGGCATAAACTCGAAACGAGGCCAATCCCATTGCTGCTGGGATCACCGCCAGCTTCACTACCTGCAGAGAGACACACACAAACACAGACCTTTGTCAGGATAGACCTAAAGTGGTTTTCCAGTCTGAAATTCACATCAACAGTTATTGATGAAGCACAGTTGAATCCAGTAAAATATAGGCTTACACCCGTTTTGTGCCAGCCAGTCCTACTTTGGACCTATATTGGAAAATATTTTACTGTAACTGATGTTGAAAATGATAGGCCTAAAGATAATTATTCTAATGGCAATTATGATACTACATCGTCATTAGTGATTATTATATCGATATTTGAATCCAATTATCGATTTGTATTTTTTTGCTACTGTAGGTAGTTTTATTTCCCTGACTGATCAAAAACTTGTTTTCTTTCTCTTTCGTCTCTTTGCAGCAGACATATAGTTAGCCCATTCATAGACGCTAACTACTGTAACATGCAGACCAGACCACTCGCGTGCATGCATGCATGTTGATTTTGTCCACCAACACGACGCGATCAGGACACGCAGGTTGAAATATCAAAACAAACTCTGAACCAACTATATTATTTTGGGGACAGGTCGAAAAGCATTAAACATTTATGGCAATTTAGCTAGCTAGCTTGCTGTTGCTAGTTAATTTGTCCTGAGATAAACATTGGGTTGTTATTTTACCTGAAATGCACAAGGTCCTCTACGACAATTAATTCACAGATAAAAGGGTAAAAGTTTGTTTCTAGTAATCTGTCCTCCTTCGTCTTCTTCAGACTTTATATGGCGGTTGGCAACCAACTTTAAGGTGCATTACCACCACCAACTGGACTGGAGTGTGGACCTCAGTTCATCTTTCAATCACCCATGTGGGTATATTCTCCTAAAAACCAATGAAGAAATGGGAGAGGCGGGACTTGCAGCGCATCAAGCGTCACAAATATAACCAAGTTTTATTTTAGCGCCTGGCTACGCAGACGCTAGCGAGCAGTGTGGGTGCAACGATTGAATAACATGTGTACATTTATTTTGCAATGCTCGCGCACACAACATGGGAGGTGTGGTCAGCATGTTAGAAAGTTACCAAAGCATGGCTTGTGGTATGGTTTTGTAGAAATAAGGAACGTATCCTTCATATCAATGAGAAATGATTTCCCCAAAACAATAGGTTCACTTACTACACACCTGTATAGGGTTAGTGTTCCAACATGGCCATATCTCCATGTTACAGCGCTTGTTTACAGAACACAGGGACTACCAGCTATGTTAATTAGCTAGGCTATCTGTGTAAGCGTAACTGATCTACATCCGGTGCCAACAGAGATGGCCGCCTCGCTTCGCAGACGTCTAGAGACATCACTGGGGCTAAGCTGCCTCCTATCCAGGACCTCTACACCACGCGGTGTCAGAGGAAGGCCCTGAAAATTGTCAAAGACCCCAGCCATCCCAGTCATAGACTGTTCTCTCTACTACTGCATGGAAAACGGTATCGGAGTGCCAAGTCTAGGACAAAATGGCTTCTCAACAGTTTTTACCCCCAAGCCATAAGACTCAAATGGTTACCCGGACTATTTGTATTATGTGCCCCCCCCCCCAACCCCTCTTTTACGCTGCTGCTACTCTGTTTATCATATATGCATAGTCACTTTAACTATACATTCATGTACATACTACCTCAATTGGCCCGACCAACCAGTGCTTCCGCACATTGGCTAACCGGGCTCTCTGCATTGTGTCCCACCACCTGCCTACATGTACATACTACCTCAATAAGCCAGACTAACCGGTGTCTGTATATAGCCTTGCTGTTATTTTCAAATGTCTTTTTACTGTTGTTTTATTTCTTTACTTACCTACACACACACCCACCTTTTTTCACACTATTGGTTAGAGCCTATAAGTAAGCATTTCACTAAGGTCTACACCTGTCAGCGCACGTGACAAATAAACTTTGATTTGATCTGTTCATCGACTATAGCTCAGCATTTAATACTGTAGTACCCTCCAAACTCGTCATTAAGCTCGAGACCCTGGGTCTCGACCCCGCCCTGTGCAACTGGGTCCTGGACTTCCTGATGGGCCGCCCCCAGGTGGTGAGAGTAGGTAACAACATCTCCACCCCGCTGATCCTCAACACTGGGGCCCCACAAGGGTGCGTTCTCAGCCCTCTCCTGTACTCCCTGTTCACCCATGACTGCGTGGCCATGCACGCCTCCAACTCAATCATCAAGTCTGCAGACGACACTACAGTGGTAGGCTTGATTACCAACAACGACGAGACGGCCTACAGGGACGAGGTGAGGGCCCTCGGAGTGTGGTGTCAGGAAAATAACCTCACACTCAATGTCAACAAAAGAAAGTAGATGATCGTGGACTTGAGGAAACAGCAGAGGGTGCAGCCCCCTATCCACATCGACGGGACAGTGGTGGAGAGGGTGGAAAGTTTTAAGTTCCTCGGCGTACACATCACAGAAACTGAAATGGTCCACCCACACAGACAGCGTGGTGAAGAAGGCGCAGCAGCACCTCTTCAACCTCAGGAGGCTGAAGATATTCGGCTTCTCACCAAAAACTTTTACAGATGCACATTCGAGAGCATCCTGTCGGGCTGTATCACCGCCTGGTACGGCCACTGCTCTGCCCACAACCGTAAGGCTCTCCAGAGGGTAGTGAGGTCTGCACAACACATCACCGGGGGCAAACTACCTGCCCTCCAGGACACCTACACCACCCAATGTCACAGGAAGGCCAAAAAGATCATCAAGGACAACAACCACCCGAGCCACTGACTGTTCACCCCGCTATCATCCAGAAGGCGAGGTCAGTACAGGTGCATCAAAGCGAGGACGGAGAGACTGAAAAACAGCTTCTATCTCAAGGCCATCAGGCTGCTAAACAGCCATCACTAACATTGAGTGGCTGCTGCCAACATACTGACTCAACTCTAGCCACTTTAATAATGGAAGAATTTATGTAATAAATGTATCACTAGCCACTTTAAACAATGCCACTTTATATAATGTTTACATACCCGACATTACTCATCTCATATGTATATACTGTACTCTATACCATCTACTGCATCTTGCCTATGCCGTTCGGCCATCGCTCATTCATATATTTTTATGTACATATTCTTATTCATTACTTTACACTTGTGTGTATAAGGTAGTTGTTGTGAAATTGTTAGGTTAGATTACTTGTTAGGTATTACTGCATGGTCAGAACTAGAAGCACAAGCATTTCGCTACACTCGCATTAACATCTGCTAACCATGTGTATGTGACAAATAAAAAGTGATTTGGTTGGAGGCACACACTGTATGATCTGTGCAAATCTGCAGCAGTAAGTATCTTTTTTATTTGAAAGATTCATTCTCACTGATATAAGGGCTATATGTTTCAAACGGGCGACATGATGATTATTGATGTTTCTAACATTTAAAACACAGCAACATGATTGTCGTTCACATGGAGCCAGCCGCGGGCGAAGCTAACCATTGAAAACCCTACAGAGAAGTTATATAGTGAGCAATATGTTTGGAACATCAAATCGCAATTAAAATCTCAGTATGGAATCAAAATAGGTCTATAGCTAGAATTTTAACACATATCGGCACCCAAGTATCGTGATAATATCATGAAGTCTCTGGCAAGTCCCAGCCCTAATTGTCATGAATAGTATTACAGTTATCAGAACAGTATTTTATCTTATTAAATCATGATTACATTTTTTTTTTTACCAAGAATGCAATATTAATTTGATCCTGATCAGAGAGATAAGACATTGACCTTGTTGAGCAGGATCTTCTAGAGTGAAATAATGAACGTTAAATGGATACAATTAAGCTAGCTAACAAGTTTAGGAGAGATTTCGAAGGTCACCTTAATCTTCTTTAATCATATTTAAAGAGTAGGCTACCTACAATGTTAATCCTGAAATACAGAGAAACACTGGGCTACATTACTATACAATTTTAGATCTACTTTAAACTCCACATTCATAGATAGCTATAACATAGACATAGTCCTACCACAATAATTTGCGTTTGTACAACATGTTCTAAAAGGGGCGTGTAGCAAACTGCATGTTATATTGACGCTATTCTTGTCAATTTATACACATAGCTAAATACACAAATGTAAACGGGGAAATTATTCGACCTTTTTAAAAGACCTTAGATTCCCAGCTCAAACTCGAGGAAAACATGTTTTAGGATAGGTTTGCATGGTAGAAAACTTACGGTGGCAGCCATGATGGTACCTCCCCCTCAGAGTCTTACCGGTGCCGTTAAGGGACCAACTTTATCATAGGAAAACGCGTTAAATCCTGTTTGACTGTTTCTGCCGCTAAATTGATTTTACTGGTCAGTGTATATAACCTTGAAAGTAACCATGCTATACAGAAAGCAACGTTAATAATCAGTTCTCCTCTTTATTTAAAGAGTAGTGTTGTTCATTCCTTGTGCTAGCCTCGAAAAAGCCTGCACATGTGGGTCCCTGCAGGGTTGAAGAACTGCTTCAGTTCAGAGTAGCCTAATTTTGTAACGTTTTATTATCGAAATAAATACACAGAAATGCATTAATTTGTGCGGTAATTCAGTTTATTGGTTTTACAACTTAAATTTTACAACCTTGTACTATATATATTTCTGAGAAACAAAAGCTACTTTTGATTCATAGGAAGAATAAATGTATTTCTCTTTCTCAAGAACAATGCTTTTATAAGTTAATGTACAGATAAACAGATAATAATATACTTCCAAAAAAGAGCAATATGTTCCTTTTTTAATGTCGCAGTGCAACTTACATCTTAGCTACACACCTGCGCAGTTGTACTATGAGGTGCACACCTCCAAAATAACACAGTGGAACCCTGGACAGATTGGACAGATTTCATGTACAATGTTTTAAAACATTGTGAGAACAATTACATTCTGGTTAAATGAAATACATTCTACAATACATGTACTGCTCTTCATAAAATTTGAGAATTTAGAGCAACAACTGCGGACATTTTAGAAGTGTTAGTAGCCTATATGTCTATTATGACATGTAGCCGGGCCAGTGTAGTTATACTGTATAACAAATGTACTGACACCGAAAAGCATTTTAAGTACCAGGACACAACACTGGATGATAATTGCAGGTGAATTGAAGCAATGTCAATATCCTGCCAGGAATAGGGTACAAGTATTAAGCGGCGCGAAGAAAAACATTATCATTGAAATTTGATATAAGTAAAATAGAAACAAGTAAAAGAAAGTCAAGTAAATAGGCCTAGAAAAGAAACAACCAAGTGTATCAAACTTTTAAAATGTGTTATGAGTTGTTGATCATGTATTTTGCGCAGATAGAATGCAGTCACATTGAAGTACTACAGTACTACTTCTCAACCTGTAGAAATAAACAACTTAAGCAGATTTAAATATGTTGACAATTTCCGGGATCCTTTTTAAAATAAACCAGTACATTCACATATAAAATCAACAGAGACACAGAAAGGGAACAGAATACATGAGCAGAACTCAGAACCTGAATCAATCCTGAAGATCAGGAGGTAATTTCTGTAACAGCTGGAGTGAAGCAAAAACAGTCATTCAGGAGACGCAATGCTTTTTGTGTTTTATATAATTTTTCTAAGAAAAATATAAGTAAAAAGATTCTGTGGTCACAGAATCTAAAGATTGCATTCACAAGTATATAGTTCACAGTTTTAAATAGAGGGTGCTGCTATGCAAACAATATAATATTTTTCTTTAACACATTTCTCAACCCCCACGGCCACATGTACATGTTTACTACCATGCAGATGTTTGATTTAAAAAATCAATTTCACCAACAAATTCTATAATGATGGCCAAAATCATAATAGCTACAAAGAGATATCAATAAATGTAAAAGTTTCATTCCGGTGAGCTGTGTTTGGCTAAACTACTTTGTTTCAATTTCAAACAAAATCTACATAATTATACATACATGTTAAACATGCAACATCCGTACATACAACAGAAATGCATTATAAAACCCTACTGAGCCTCATACACTAAAAGCCCAAATACCTCCGTCTCTCTCTCTCTCTTCCTCACACACCCCTCTTCTCTCCACAGTTATACATACATACATTACATACTTTTACACAGATTGGGTCTTTCTTTCCGGGGGTTTCAGGGTCACACAGTACCATGGTGCTCCAGTAGGGGGTGCATTGTTGTAATCAGAATGATGCCTATTAGCCAGTCGCTACATAGCTCTCTCTTAAAGCAGCATTAAAGGGGAAATAAAAAGGAAATAAAAACTAAACTCCCTTCCTCTTAAGCAAGCAATGAAATAAGAAAAAATACAATAGAAGGAAAACAATGCATTGCATCAGCCAAAAACAGTTATTGTCTTTTTGTTGTTAAGTTCTCTTTCAGTCTATCATTTGTTGCATTTTCTGTTTTAAAGATAATGAATGATAGTTTCTCTTCAGGCATGCAGAATGGCACCCCGTGGGGGCCTTATTTTATCCAATATACAGTATATACACCAACCGTTACTCTTATGTTTGACCTCAGTGCAGTATGTACACATATTACAGTGATTGGTTTGTCAGTTAGTTTGCTGTGAATGGTGATGGTAGACCCTGGCTGCATGAACGATTGCGAGGAAAGAGATAATGGCATGATTCCACAGTGTCTCCTTGTTACTCTGTCTCTGAGCACTCGTGTCTCAAACGTGAGTTTCGATGAAGGAGTGGGTGTGCATCATCAGTGGTGGGGACAAGGGTGAGAGGTCAGATCCCTCGGGGTGGGGCTCTGTCGGGACGGAGCTGAACTCACAGATGTCCACAAACAGCTCATGGTGCTGCTGCTTCCACTGTTGGAACTTCTGGGAGTTTAGACCGGAGTCGTCCAGCACTTGGCTGATAATGGCCAGATCACCCTCTTTGGCCTGTGGGAAAACATCAGTTAGTGTTTGGCTTACATACTACCTCAATGACCCCACTCATATGCCACCTCACTCTCATCACCATAGACAGCCACCTACTGGACCTGTACCACCCTCTACCTCCATAAGACTCCACCCTGCCCTATGACTCATACCTGCCCTATGACTGGGCCACAGCCTGCCCTGTGGCTGTGTCCCGCCCTCTCCGTACCTTGAGTGTGCTGCGCAGGGCACGAATGCGGTGCAGCTTGTCGTTGATGACAGGGTCGTTGCAGCGCTTGACAAATGAGCGTCTGAAATCCTGTTTAGTGGAGGGCCTCTGCTCCCCCAGGGCAGACAGGCTGGCCCGCTCTATGGAGCGATACAGCTCCTGGAAGCCATCCACACCCTCATGATCATGACCTCGCTCTTTAGACTGAGAATCTGAGGGGGGAAAGTAGGACAGGATTTCAAAGCTCTGTGCTAAACCTAATTCAACCATTTTAACTTGGATAAAAGCTTTACAATGTACCTTGTCATCAAATAAATATATAATTAAGGCATAACAAGGTATATGTGTAACTTGAAGTCTGAGGAGTCCTAAAGAGAAGCCTGGCGAGAGCAGGAAGTGCTAGAGTGCATCCTTACCTTGGTGTTTCTTGGAGTTGTGCTTTCTGAATGGCACCTCGTCGTCCTCACTCCTCTCCTCTGAGGGTCCTGCTGAGTGCAGGCTTCCCTTGGTGCCCTGCACGTCCCTGTTCCGGGGCAGGCTCTGGCTGCGCTGCTTGTGGGCACAGTGAAGGCGCTGCTCGCGCTCCTCTATGTCCACCAATGGGAAGGGCCCATCTCTGTCAGGTTGTCGGCGCCTCTGTGCGGGCAGTGTGGCCTGGCGTCGGCGCTCAGGGGACATAAGCAGCTGACCCATTCCCATGTGGCCGCTGCCGTAGCCCCCGTCACCCCTGTCACCCTCCCCCGGCACGGTCTGCAGAAAGTGGAGGCCCGAGCTGGTGAGGGGCGTCTCAATCAGGTCCTGCCAGGAGCGGCGTTGGGTGTCACGGAGGGTGGGGCGGAGGGTGGGGTGGCAGCCGGAGGACTGGGTGCTCCCAGGGGCGTCTGGGCGGGAGTCCTCAGCTGAGGAGTGGGAGTACGTGGACTCACTGGAGAAGTGGCGCTCAGGGAACGGACTGGAGGAGTTCACCTGGAAGGGGGCCAGTGGACAGAGGTATTTAATGATATTGATAGAACCACTATGTCTTGTGTGTGTGTGTGTGTGTGTGTGTGTGTGTGTGTGTGTGTGTGTGTGTGTGTGTGTGTGTGTGTGTGTGTGTGTGTGTGTGTGTGTGTGTGTGTGCGCGCGTGCGCGTGCGCGTGCAGTGAACGTGTACATGTGAGTGTGTGTTCCAGAGTGTGAACCAGTGGCCTGCACTCACAGATGGGGTGCGGTGGTAGGTGTCACAGCGAGATGACATGCCTTCTTGTTTCAGAGTCATAGAACCATCCATCTCATCCTGGTCACTCTCACTCCAATAATCTGAAACATCAAAGTTAAACATCAATAAACTAAACAGCTTGGGTGACCTCATCCATACCAATACTTTAAGTCTTGCACTACAGTACAATAGGCATTGATCTAATACAATTACCTAACATTTCACTTTAATGTCCTTAAATCAATTGATTTACACATCACAACAATGTTGTTTGATGTCACTAAATATGTAGTCAGATTGTCCTACCTTCATCAGGGCGTGGAACCTTATCGTCAGGTGTGTAGCCAATCGCCGCCAGCCCCAGCCGGTTCATCCATCTAAATGGATAACAGGACAGGGTGCAGATACACAACATGAGATGGTTAACTGACTAACTGATACCATACTGGGTGTGGTAGGAGGTTTGATGTGTTATGTTGCACTGGAGTCTATATTTCTTAAGAATATTCATTATTAACAGTTTGCATTGAAGAGAAGAAAGTATATCGATGTTATGATATGCAGTCTTTCTGAATCCTCTCAAATCCTTTATTTAGCTAATGCAACTCAATCAATAAAGGGCATTTGTGATCAACATAATTACAAAGAAAAGTGCCAGAGATAATAACAAGTCAATCAGTCACAACCCAAGGGAAAGATGAAACTGTTTCTGATAAACAAAGCAGTAGCTGCTGACCCAGAGGGCTCTTTGAAACAAGAGACTTACTGCTCTTTATCAGCTTACTCTATCTCAGTAGAAAAAAATACAAAAATAAAGTCTCAGTAGAACAACACTACAGACACCTAAAGTATATTTTCTTATTCCTCATGTTTGAGAACGAAAGGAGAACTAAGTCACAGCTCCAGCTATGAATTCTCTGAAACTGAGAATTTTCTTAGATAATATGTAAGCTGAAGTACATGCTGTTACAATCAAGAGAGCATGTTATGAAATAAGCACACAAACTAACCCTACCATCAAAGTACAGGTAGTAATGCTAGAAAAAATAGTGTTACCTGTTCATCTCCTCCAAACAGTCTGTGGCGAAAAAGAAACTCTTGATTTTGGGATGGCAGGCTTTGAAGGCACTGCAGCAGGAGCAGAAACAACATCTAATTAGTCTGTACAGTCTTGTAGATCATCTGATGCTTAAACATCTCCATTTTGCATTACTTCATTCTGTTAGCCTGAGATCCAGACCATATGGTACAATGGCCAGGTAGATGTACTGTATACTATTCCTGTAGCCCTTTCCTGCAGTCAAATGACCTAGGGGCTCCCGGCACTGCATCTCAGTGCAAGAGGCATCACTGCAGTCCCTAGTTCGAATCCAGGCTGCATCACATCCGGCCGTGATTGGGAGTCCCATAGGGCGGTGCACAATTGGCCCAGCGTCGTCCGCGTTTGGCCGGGGTAGGCCGTCATTGTAAATAAGAATTTGTTCTTAACTGACTTGCCTAATTAAATTAAAAAATGTGGCCTCATGGGTGGAATGTTTTTAATATTTTCAGAATTACATAATTAAAAACATATTTTTTTTAAACACAGAAAATCTGGTGTTTCTATGTCAAACGGTTTAATATTGGGATGTAAACTCAAATTGTAATACACTTCAACATGGTACAGGTGTCTTCTTTTTTTAAAGCCCATAACTATGTGTGTGAGGTGTTTACTTTTGTTTCAAAGTGGATTTGTTTAAGACTACCAAGAAACACTGTGCGACCCTTCTCAGGTGGAAATAGACACCCATTAATTACTTCTGCCACTTTGTGCCACGGCTATTTAAAGCCCTCGTTATTCAAATCAAATAATTATGCCACGCAACGGCATCATCTGTTTTTGTGTTTCATTTAGACTTTGTGTTTTCTTTTAAATCCCTAGGTTCACTAACAGATTGAGAGACAAAAAAACATGAATCACAAAAACACTCACTGTTTCCTTCTGCATTCAATTGCTCTATCTATTCGGAACTCAGGTAGGCTGATGAAACCTTCAGCCTTCTCGTCCTAGGAAGGGAGAGGTAAGGGAAATGAGAAGCAATACATTCCAGTATGTCTGTAGAGATGACACACCTCATTAAGGAGATCAGACATACTGGAATGTACTGTACAATACATGACACTGCAACATAAATGGTTCTGTGTCTGGAATATGGCTATGTTTGTGTGAGTTACCAAGACAACTCTGCAGATAGTGTTGGTAAACAGCAAGCCTGTTGTGGCAGATAAGAGAAAATAAAGTATTGTTTGACAGCTGTAATGTACTTGTCAGAGAGCAGCTTACATTCTGGTTGGTGTACCAGTAGAGCGAGGAGTCCTTGAGGATGAACCAGTACTTCTTCCACTTCTGGGTGAAGTAGCCCTTGGCATCCTTCTTCTTCCACAGCCAGCCCTCACAGTCCCCATGGCCCAGGTCCTTACAGGAGATACGCCTGCGGCTAGCGCTAGTCAGAGAACCTGGGTGGAAAGCAGGATATCACAGGGAATTCTCATAGACACATGGACACACTAAACATTCCCGGGATGATATCCTCAATACTAGCATAATTTCAAACCCATCACAAATCCTAATATAAAATGATTGACCAAGGATCATCAAAAGAATCCTCACAGTGAATGGATTTATCCCACGTCTCACCTTTGGTTCTCTTTTTGGTCTTAGTCCTTAAAGACGCATAGTGAAATGACTGCAAGGAGAGGGAAGAGGAGAGGGTTTGATTAGAAGAGGTGTCTAAAGTACAGGACTCATACCAGGGGAGTAACAGTAGTATTTAAATATTTGACTTTACCTTCCTCATGGATGAGCCTCCTTGTCTTTCGATGCCAAAACTAGCATACCTGAGGAGAGGGGAGATCAGGTTTGTAAGCCTACAACAAAATGGATACTAATCCTCTTTATCTGTGCATGAGATCATCCTGTACTGGTATCAAACTAATCCTTACATGGATATTATTCATCATAAAAAGCAGAATCGTAACTTCATATCTACTGTATGCGAGTAAAATATGAATGTATATTCCATTGACATGAATGCATAAGTTACATGGAGTACATTAAACATTGATTTGTTTGAGTCTATCTCATGCTAGAATTCATCCCAAAGAACTTAGTAGCTGTATCATTCCCAGGGCTGGCCTGAATGCCCATCTGGAAATGGCTCTACTGACAGTTGGTACCGTGGTACTGAAACATGGACACTGACTGAAGGAATGGACATCACATAGCATTCTCAATATAAGTCTCACTACTTACTTTTGTAATACACTCAGATCCAGCTTTCCTACTGTCAATCATATTGTATTAGGTACAGAAACATCTCTTTTGGGTGTGTAACATGCAGTGGACTGGATGTCAAACACATAGCAGGTATCTGACCATCATACTGACACCTTGGCTTGAACATAACTTGAACATAAAAAAACATGCACTTCACCTACCCATATACTCGGTGTACAAACTGAGCGCCATTGCATCCATTCTACCAAAGAGAATGATCTAAACTAAAGCCTGATACATTTGGACAAGTACTGTATTGTTTCCAGCAAGTGAAAGAAGTGAGCTAAACCACAGAGCAGGTGGCAGGAAATACAATTCAGCCAGTCTCTGTGTCTCAGTAGAGCTCAGCACAGCACAACGGAAACCGCTGAGGGGATGTGCTGCGCATGTTGGCCATTTATGAACACCTTAATCAGCACTCATCACTGTAAAAATGGCTGAGAGGACTTCTCTACTGCCAGACCTACTGTACCACTGTATAACTACATGGTTGGATCACCTACTGAACATTGACTGTGGGCAAGATGTTGAATTGGGTTGGATTGTAGCATCAATTGGAACAAAGCACAGTGTTTCTTAAATAGAACCAGAAAATATGATTTAGGTCAGTGAAGGGTAAGGAGGAAATATTGCCTGCTTGCCAACCCTCATGATGTATGTTTAAATGTCATTCCCTTGAGGCCAATTCAATTAAGTTAATCAATTGTAACAACACACTGAAGGCAAAAAATAATCTCAACTAGGATTATTCATATGATGGTATGCAGGATGACAGCAATTTACTTTACTCAAAAGAGTCATTGGTTGAATAAAAATTATTTGCAGAAGTGGGTAACTAATATACTGTAAATCCAATATCAAAACATTCACAATATAAAGTACTGTATATATCAGTGAAATGTTGATAGTTGATAAAAAAGCTTTAAATTTACTGATAGCAGTATGATACAAACCAAATTGGAAGGTACACAACTAGCCTCCATAGTTTAGGCAAAAACCAAGTCCCACACATACATTTTTTTAAATCATCAAATAAATCAATGTTCCTCACAAAATCATGCCTAGATTGTCTCCTTGACCCCATGGAGAAGAACTGCTCACTCACCTGTCAGTGTCAGCTCTCAGTGTGTCTCCAGCTCTCTGCAGAAAGGTAAAGAGCAGATTAGTGCATCAGAGAGAGAGAGAGAGAGAGATATGAGAGAGAGATCATAGCACACTGTCATCTCAGAGGGTGGACTGTGTTTCCAGTTGTGACCAGGCAGGCAGATTAGAAGATCAGGGTCAGGAACCATGGGGTGTCTTGGGTTGTGGAAGTAGAGGTGGTATGGGTGGAAGTGTGGCAAACTTCTGACTCACTTATCTAATATTGTGACCTCAAAAAGGCTTTAACCACAAAACTGCTCTGTGACACAAATATGTTGAATCTGCATTGCCAAACCATTATGTCACTATGTCTGACTGCGTTAATAGCCATAATGTCATTCTTGATGCAGGTTGACAAAAACACTAGCTGTGATGACTCACGTGGTACATTGGCACAGTGTTGCTCTCAGGCAGTGAGAAGGACAGGCCCTCTGGGGGTCCTGAGTCCAGTCTGACGGGCGGGGCCAGCATGGATGGGCTGATGGGATAGCTGGGGCTGCTGGGGTTGTGGCTCTTCTTGCGGGAACGCCGCCCAGTGTCCCGCTTGCATTCCCTGGAAACATCTGGCTCCTCCTGTATCACCAGGATCTTGTCATCGCTCAGGTAACGTAGCAGGGAGTTGTCTGAGTCTAGCAGAGGTCAGGGAAGGATGGAAAGAGGGGTGCAAAGTTGTGTCATTTGGAAGCCCAGAGAGGTTGTTATTTGTTCATTTGGAGTCCTAGAGTGCCTATCACATTCAAATGCTTGATGGCAAAACAAACTCTTACCAAAGGTATAATGAAGCATCATTTGAAAGGAAAATAAACTTTCAGAAGATTTCTGGTTCGATACTTGCGGTCTGATGTTGAGTCAAAGTGTGAGCAGCCCCTGAGGTAATGTTTAATGTTGTTTCCATAGCTTTAGTCCATAGAGCTTCATTAACCTCACAGACCTGCATGTTTCCACAGAAACCAACCTCTGTCACGTTACCTTCCATCAGTGAGGGCAGGCCTCCAACAGTGTGTGGTTTCAGAGAAGAGGGAGGCAGATATGTTCTTTGTATCGGCACTCGCTATTTATAACACAAGTCGTGGGAGTGAGATGCTCTCACTACAGCTCACTCAACATAACTGCTATACATAGTCTCACAAAGCTAAACACCACTGAAATCAGCCATGCGCAAAACAAATATTGAGTTTTCAACTCAATTAATGCCTGACATGAACATGTTGTCTATATATAATAGATTGAATCTCATTTTGTAAAAAAAAATGGCTGAGCTTCTTGTGATAGCTTTATCTTTATACAGTACAGTTTAAAAATAGTTCTAAATGTGCATTCATGTTTCTGTCAAGATTCCCTGGTTATATGTAAAGTCTAAAGAAACCCTTGTGCTCTATGCCAGTACTTGTGGCAGTTCCAGTTAAATGAATAAAAGGTTGCCAAAGAAGCAGATGATTAGTCATGTTGTTGACAGTGGGGACAGTGATTGGTCCTCATTAGGAGTCTGTACTTTGCAGAAGCAGTGAAACAAAAGCTACTTCCTTCTCCTAGTCAAGGCATTTAAGGGGGGTACTGAGGTGACTACCTGAACTTAAGGACCCACCTCTGCTACCTCTCTTGTACATATTTGGCTCCTTTGTCTCTGCCATCCAGTTGTAATCCGTTGGCATGGAAACTGGCCTGAGGTCACCTGGAAAGAAGTCCAAGTAGCATGTCAGCTGAGGTGTGAGTGGAGGGAGAGATGGGGGCTGAGGTGTGAGTGGAGGGAGAGTTAGGAGCTGAGGGAAGAGTGGAGGGAGAGTTAGAAGCTGAGGGAAAAGTGGAGGGAGAGTTAGGAGCTGAGAGAAAAGTGGAGGGAGAGTTAGGAGCTAAGGTGTGAGTGGAGGGAGAGTTAGGAGCTGAGGGAAGAGTGCAGGGAGAGTTAGGAGCTGAGGGAAAAGTGGAGGGAGAGTTAGGAGCTAAGGTGTGAGTGGAGGGAGAGTTAGAAGCTGAGGGACGAGTGGAGGGAGAGTTAGGAGCTGAGGGACGAGTGGATGGAGAGTTAGGAGCTGAGGGAAGAGTGGAGGGAGAGTTAGGAGCTGAGGGAAGAGCGAAGGGAGAGCTAGGAGCTGAGGGAAGAGTGGAGGGAGAGTTAGGAGCTGAGGGAAGAGCGAAGGGAGAGCTAGGAGCTGAGGGAAGAGTGGAGGGAGAGTTAGGAGCTGAGGGAAGAGCGGAGGGAGAGCTAGGAGCTGAGGTGTGAGTGGAGGGAGAGTTAGGAGCTGAGGTGTGAGTGGAGGGAGAGTTAGGAGCTGAGGTGTGAGTGGAGGGAGAGTTAGGAGCTGAGGGAAGAGCGAGGGAGAGCTAGGAGCTGAGGGAAGAGTGGGGGCTGTCTCACTGAGAGGGAGAGGAGAGGGTGAGAGATGGTGAGAGAGGAGTGGCTGTGCGTGGGTGGACGTCTGCCTGACAGTGGTTAAAGTGCAGGCAGGAAAGTAAGGGGTATAAGAGGAGTATGTTATAGCATGGGAATCCAGTTGAAAAGAAGTGAGCTTTAGAGTGAAGGGGAAACAGTAGACCTGCTGCACGTGTGTGAATGTGTGAGCATGAGAGAGACTGTGATGGGCCTTATCATGACACATGGTGCCTCCACAGACTGGGATGAGCAGATCGTACCCTGCTTGGAGCCATTATGGGCTTGGAAGGAATCCACTGTCACTTCCCTGGCAGACTGTTAACATGAAAAACACTCCGTCTGGCAGAGCCAAAGGGATTTATCTCTGCACCACTACACACTGTACAATACACGGCAAACTGAGCCTCAACTGAGCCTCGACAGCCATTTCTGTCTGATGGACGGATAGAATACTGTACATTGTCAAGGGCTGGCAAAGACCTCCTTTCCTTGTCCCAGTGTTTACAGACAGTGTGTCACTCACTAAATATTCCAGAGTTGTCCCATGCAGTATTGTGAATGAGCTCATCATGTAAAGTGCAGACAGAGGTGGCATGTAGAATAGTCAGGCTGATCTTAGGTGATGTCATCCTGACGCTGGCCATCCTACTGCTGCAGTGCTGATGATGATGAAGGGGCAATGACAGGGGATGTCTGACTGTGGGCGTGGAGGGTGGTGCTGGGCTGTGAGAGGGAGGGGTTTCTGTGAAACATGAATACGCTGGGGTGCATAATAATAATCTCTACTATGCATAGCAATTGCCATAGGGCTTCACTGTACGTTCTCCACGTGCCCTTTACAGCTGGATACACTGTAGGAGAATGAGCTTAAATGAAGGTAGGAGAGGAGAGCAACCCACCTCGCCTGGAATTCCACTCTTCAATGCTCCTTTAACATTACACTACTGCACAGAGAGAAGAGGGTGGTTGGTTGGTAGTGCTACCTATCTGGGCTGGGTGACTCACCATGGGTGGGTGTCCTGTCCCTCCGCCTGACCCCCGTGGAGCGACCCCTAGTCTCGTACTCCTGCCCCAGGGCCAGACAATCCTCCTCCACCAACGTGAAGTACTTGCCCCCATCGTGGTCCAGGTAGAAGCTGGGAGACTCCGAGCCCTTCATACCCATCTTTTCCATGCTGTACTTATTGATGTCATCGCAGGACATGATGCCTATCTCGTCTCTGTGATTAACAGGTAGGGTATGGAGAAGATCAGGCAGGCGCAACAGGACTAAACAGTAAGGTAAACAGAAGCTGTATGTATGGGTTTGGTAGGCTCACCTGTGTCCATAGAGGCCAGAGACTGGGGACAGGATGAATACGTCATGGCCACTGTCCAGCGTAGAGGACATCCCCATGGTCCCCATGCTGTTGGGCGGGGTGTTGGACTCACTGTTGGGACTGGTGGGGATGGGCTGTAGGGACAAGGGTGGACTCATGTAGACAGCAAGACTGAGCAGGATAGCAGGATGCAGAAGTATTAAACAATTTCCTAAACGCAATCATTTCTAATTCATAGCATTTTATGACATGATCCTATAGAATAGAGTTCTCCATGTTTGAGTTACTAGAGGATTAGGGTGCAATGTTGTGAGCTTGTGTGCTAGTCAGACAGTTCTCGTAGCCCTCTACACATGTACCCATTCACAGGTTGTAAATGTCAGATTTGGTCACTGATAAACATCTAAATTGGAACACAGTGGATGTACAGTAACATGCTATTCATGACGTCAGAGCGTTGGCTTTGCGCTTCACAGTGCTGTGTGGGTTTTGACTGACAGTCATTATAAACTTGAGCACCTCGCAGCGGTGCAAAGCGACGTACCCCTCCTACTAATTGGGCAACTTTTGCTAATTTTTTGTTGTCGGAGTGAGGGAAATGCTGTAAATTAAGAGGACTCTACGTATTTTGAAAGATGAGACGTTGAGGATTATAATAAATACCGCTTTGATGTCATACAAGCAAGCCAAACACCTGCCAGTCCAAATGTGTACTTCACATTTCCATAATAGAAAACTCATGTCATATACAATGTCAATGTTTATGATCATCATGTTTGATGTACAGTTACCAGATGACATGGCGTCATACCCTGACCAGAATGAGCCTGTTGGTCTATTGTGTCGTCACACGCACCTGAATGCACTCATGACTCCTTAACTATGCGGACAAAAATTACCATCTGTTTCTCTGAATTGCATTGTGAAAGCCTAACACGGTAATATCGTATTTTATAATTTAGCTAGTCATGTTGGCAATAGAACAAGCTTTCAAATTATGCCTACCTGACCTACATTGCGATTTATAATGGAATGTTTTTGGATTAGGTAAACAACAGTAATTGTGTGATGGCAGGGATGCAGGGCTGTGTTCCAACCCAAAAAACTACAAGTGTGCTTGCTCTAGTTCCTCAGTGGCACATCTAGGAGAGATCAAAAAGCATCTTATAGGTGAAGACTCTTCTTTGAATTGTTTGTTTTATTTAGCACCTACCCCACATTTTCCAGGAATATTCTTATCATGTTACTCAATGCATCCAGAGTATTTTCAGATTTCTTTATCAACAAATGTGGCGAAAACTTCAGTAAATGTGAGGTTTTTGGCAACTAATAGAGGGGATAACAACAGGACCCCTAACAACAAGGGATTCTGGGATCACGACTATATACAGTTGTCAGAAGTTTAAGTTTACATACACTTTAGCCAAATACATTTCAACTCAGTTTTTCACAATTCCTGACATTTAATCCTAGTAAAAATTCCCTGTCTTAGGTCAGTTAGGATCATCACTTTATTTTAAAAATGTGAAATGTCAGAATAATAGTAGAGAGAATGATTTATTTCAGCTTTTATTTCTTTCATCACATTCCCACTGGGTCAGAAGTTTACATACACTCAATTAGTATTTGGTAGCATTGCCTTTAAATTGTTTAACTTGGGTCAAACGTTTTGGGTAGCCTTCCACAAGCTTCCCACAATAAGTTGGTTGAATTTTGGCCCATTTCTCCTGACAGAGTTGGTGTAACTGAGTCAGGTTTGTAGGCCTCCTTGCTCGCACACACTTTTTCAGTTCTACCCACACATTTTCTATAGGATTGAGGTCAGGGCTTTGTGATGGCCGCTCCAATGCCTTGACTTTGTTGTCCTTAAGCCATTTTGCCACAATTTTGGAAGTATGCTTGGGGTCATTGTCCATTTGGAAGACCCATTTGCGACTAAGCTTTAACTTCCTGACTGATGTCTTGAGATGTTGCTTCATTATATCCATATAATTTTCCTCCCTCATGATGCCATCTATTTTGTGAAGTGCACCAGTCCCTCCTGCAGCAAAGCACGACCACAACATGATGCTGCCACCCCCGTGCTTCACGGTTGGGATGGTGTTCTTCGGCTTGCAAGCCTCCCCCTTTTTCCTCCAAACATAACGATGGTCATTATGGCCAAACAGTTCTATTTTTGTTTCATCAGACCAGAGGACATTTCTTCAAGATGTGTCAAGTGTGGTGAGGATGAGCCATCTCTCCCCAGGAGATACACTAGGAAGTCTAACCTACTGTGATGACTCAACCCCGTGCCCAATAACATCTGATTGGTAAAGGTCCTGTAAAAATCACATTACAACGTAAAGCAAAAAACAAAATGTTAATATATTTTCCTTTTACTCTTTCGAGTCCACTTCTACGATAAATTATCATTGCTCTGTAATTTTCCTTGAACTCCTATCAAAGAAATCAAAGCCATATTCCTTCCTGATAAGTATGTATGACCATGGAGGCTTCGGAACATCTAGAGCTCACTCCTTCTCCTGGACTTGTGTAATTAATAATAAATACCACTTAAAATAGAAATCCATTTTATGTACTTCTTCATTATTAATACATCACTACAAGAAAAGTTAAAATTATGGTGTAAATGTGTTGGCTCAGTGCTGTTAAAAGAAAATACCCCAACAGTTAGATTTTTCATGTCTCTCAGACCAAAACAGGAAGGGAAAAAAAGCAAAAAAAATATGAAGCAGTGGGTTATGAATAGGTTAGGAAACAAAGCAAGATCTTCTGGTCTTCTGTAGCTCAGTTGGTAGAGCATGGCGCCAGGATAGTGGGTTTGATTCCCGGGACCAGCCATATGTAAAATGTATGCACGCATTATTGTAAGTCACTTTGGATAAAAGCGTCTGCTAAATGCATTTACAGTGCATTCGGTAAGTATTCAGACCCCTTGACTTTTTCCACATTTTGTTATGTTACAGCCTTATTCCAAAATGGATTTTAATTATTATTTTTCCTCCATCAATCTACACAAAATACCACATAATGACAAAATGAAAACAGGTTTAGATTTTTTTGCAAATATATAAAAATTAAAAAAACGAAACACCTTATTTACATAAGTACTCAGACCCTTTGCTATGAGACTCGAAAATTGAGCTCAGATGCATCCTGTTTCCATTGATCATCCTTGATATGTTTCTACAACTTAAATGGAGTCCACGTGTGGTAAATTCAATTGATTGGATATGATTTGGAAAGGCTCACAGCTGTCTATAAAAGGTCCCACAGACGACAGTGCATGTCAGAGCAAAAACCAAGCCATGAGGTCGAAGGAATTATCCATAGAACAATTAGAGGAGAAGGGCCTTGGTCAGGGAGGTGACCAATAACCTGATGGTCACTCTGAAAGAGCTCCTGAGTTCCTCTGTAGAGATGGGAGAACCTTCCAGAAGGACAACCATCTCTGCAGCATACCACCAATCAGGCTTTTATGGTAGAGTTGTCAGACGGAAGCCACTCCTCAGTAAAAGGCACATGACAGCCCGCTTGGAGTTTGCCAAAAGGCACCTAAAGGACTCAGACCATGAGAAACAAAATTCCCTATGCCAAATGTCACGTCTGGAGGAAACCTGGGACGATCCCTACGGTGAAGCATGGTGGTGGCAGTTTCATGCTGTGGGGATGTTTTTCAGTGGCAGGGAATGGGAGATTAGTCAGGATTGAGGGAAAGATTAATGGAGCAAAGTACAGAGAGATCCTTGAAGGCTCGAGGCTGTAATCGCTGCCAAAGGTGCTTCAACAAAGTACTGAGTAAAGGGTCTGAATACTTATGTAAATATGTTATTTCAAATTTGAATATTTAATGTGCAAAATGTTATATTATGGGGTATTGTGTGTAGATTGATGAGAATTTTAGAATAAGGCTGTGATGTAAGAAAATGTGGAAAAGGTCAAGGAGTCTGAATACTTTCCAACTGCACTGTATTATTATAAAAAGACAACCCTGCACAAAATAATGATTACAGCTGGTAGTGCTCCCACTATGAGCAGCCACATTAACCTCGGCATTAACCTCTGTCCTTGGTTCTGTCTGTGTCCTATCAGTCTGTCCAGGGCAGCTGACTGAGAGTACTACTGTATGACACTGGATGAACAGATGGCTAGGTTCACTCTTCATTGACTCTTATCCACAATGGGAAACACTGAGTGCTTGATGGTGGTTCACTGAAGATTCATTTCAAATTCATCTCACATTGTCTTTGTCCTCTACTACCTGGATTTTCCATAGGCTTCTCTGTCATCATCTATTTGGTAAAGAGTTCATTTAATAATAGAACAGGCTACCCTTTCTCCAAGCCGTGTTGAGCTCCAGTGGTCCGACTCTTTTTGACTGACACATCCATCATAAACAGTCCTGGGAGACAAAGTCACTCTAACAGTGTTCGTACCATATGTCAGCGGCTCCTACAGTCATCCGGCATGCTGTCATTTAACTCTGAGGTGCTTCATTAACCAAACACTGGGTGAATTCTACTGTTCGTGAGTGATTGGTAACCTTTGTGTGTATTTGTTTGTTTAACCTGTAAGACTGCCAACAATAACCTCCCTGGAAGGCAATCCAATACTCTATTTTTTTATATTTTATTCAGCCACAATAATGAAGCATAGCTCAAGCGGAATCCTGTTCATTTCAGACTGAAAAACATGCCACTGTGCCAAATAATCAATACATCATTATTTCCCTGACATGACTGCAGTGCATATGCAGACCCTCATCACAGTCCCATACAGGAGCAACCATTCAAGCCTCACATATTGAGATATGATGATGATGTGCTGATTATCTGAACACATTAACTGATTTCACTGCAGATGCCAAAGACATGTAACCACAGAAACAGTCCTGGGCATCATCAAGGCAACCCATGCAGCATGAAAATGAGTAAGCCTAGTGCAGACCTAAAAATAGCTCTCACGCAGTACAGGGCTCCCGAAGAAAAACCATCCAGGCAGTTATGAAGTAAACCCCCAACCCCCTCTACCGTCATCCTCCCCAGCTAGCGTTCTGTCTTTGTTCCTCCTCCTCAGGCAGCCCCTGTTTCCCCCAGCCAATTCCCCATACTGTACTGTCTGTACTACATCCACACTGAGCAGCACAATGGATTCACTATCTCTTTCACTGACGCGCCACCAATAATGTATATAAACCCTGGATTGCTGATGCTTTGTATTGGCCGATGAGAGACTTTGAAGCCACCGGTCTGCCATATTGGCTTTCCACAGAAGAAGCAGTCCTCCATAGGAATGAATGGAATTCTACAGTATTTCAATTAAATGTTTAAAGTACAAAATTACATGTACCAAAATTGAGGCGCAGGGTCTTCAAAATAGCACCCCCCTGTCAGTCATCTAGTGTATATATAAATCATTACACTCCACACAATCCATTAGAACTCAATTAAAGAGTGACCAGGTATGAGCTATAAGTTAAGTGCTTACTCACTGTCACGCCCTGGCCTTAGTATTCTTTGTTTTCTTAATTATTTTAGTTAGGTCAGGGTGTGACATGGGGAATGTATGTGTTTTTTGTAGTGTCTAGGGTGGTTGTAAGGTTTAGGGGGTTTATTAGAGTAGTTGGGTTTATGTTTAGTATAGTAGTCTAGCTGTGTCTATGGTTGAGTGTAGGTATCTAGGAAAGTCTATGGTTGCCTGAATTGGGTCTCAATTAGAGACCGCTGGTTATTGTTGTCTCTGATTGGGAGCCATATTTAAGGCAACCATAGGCTTTAGCTGTTTGTGGGGAATTGTCTATGTCAGTGTGTAATGGTCAGTGTCAGCACCATTTTGTATTTATAGCTTCACGGTCGTCTGTTTGTTGTTTTGTTTTGTTTGTGGGGAATTGTCTATGTCGAAGTGTTTTGTGTCAGCACTGATGTTTGTATAGCTTCACGGTGTTCTGTTTGTTGTTTTGTTGTTTCCTTCTTTAAAATAAAAGAAGATGTACTTTCCACGCGCTGCGCCTTGGTCCTCTCTCAGTCCCGTTGACGATCGTGACAGAATTCCCCACCAATGCGGGATCAAGCAGCGTGAAAAGCGGCAACAGGAGCAGCGCAAGGAGGAATGGAAATGGGAGCGTAATATGGACTACACTACGTGGGAGGAGATCGACAGGTGGGCGATAGACCCAGGGCGAGTGCCGGAGCCAGCCTGGGATTCTCTGGCACAGTGTGAGGAGGGATACCGGCGAATGGAGGCAGCACGACGACGTGGTAGGAAGCCTGTGAGTCAGCCCAAAAAAATTCTTGGGGGGGCTTAGAGGTAGTGGGCCGAGGGCAGGTAGGAGACCTGCGCCCACTTCACAGGCTAACCGTGGAGAGCGGGAGTACTGGCGAACACCGTGTTACGCAGTAGAGCGCACGGTGTCTCCTGTACGTGTTCATAGCCCGGTGCGGGTTATTCCACCTCCCCGCACAGGTAGGGCTAGATTGGGCATTGAGCCAGGTGCCATGATGCCGGCTCAACGCGTCTGGTCTCCAGTGCGTCTCCTCGGGCCGGCATACATGGCACCAGCCTTACGCATGGTGTCCCCGGTTCGCCTACATAGCCCGGTGCGAGTTATTCCACCTCCCCGCACTGGTCGGGCGACGGGGAGCATTCAACCAGGTAAGGTTGGGCAGGCTTGGTGTTCAAGGGAACTAGTACGCCTGCACGGTCCGGTATTTCCGGCACCACCTCCCCGCCCCAGTCCAGTTCCACCAGTGCCTACACCACGTAACAGGCTTCCAGTGTGTCTCCAGAGCCCTGTTCCTCCTCCACGCACTCGTCCTATGGTGCGTGTCTCCAGCCCGGTACCACCAATTCCGGCACCACGCACTAAGCCTCCTGTGCGTCTCCAGAGTCCTGTGCATCCTGTTGCTGCTCCTCGCACTAGCCCTGAGATGCGTGTCCCCAGCCCGGTACCACCAGTTCCGGCACCACGCACTAGGCCTAATGTGCGTCCCCAGGATCCAGTATGCCCTGTTCCTTCTCCCCGCACTAGCCTGAAGGTGCGTGTCCTTAGCCCGGTGCCTCCAGTTCCGGCACCACGCACCAGGCCTACAGTGCGCCTCATCCGGCCAGAGCCATCCGTCTGCCCAGCGCCATCTGAGCCATCCGTCTGCCCAGCGCCATCTGAGCCATCCGTCTCCCCAGCGCCGTCTGAGCCATCCGTCTCCCCAGCGCCGTCTGAGCCATCCGTCTGCCCCGAGCCATTAGAGCCGCCCGTCTGTCCCGAGCCGTCAGAGCCGTTAGTCAGTCAGGAGCCGCTAGAGCCATTCGTCAGTCAGGATCTGCCAGAGCCGCCAACCAGACAGGATCTGCCAGAGCCGCCAACCAGACAGGATCTGCCAGAGCCGCCAACCAGACAGGATCTGCCAGAGCCGCCAACCAGACAGGATCTGCCAGAGCCGCCAACCAGACAGGATCTGCCAGAGCCGCCAGCCAGACAGGATCTGCCAGAGCCGCCAGCCAGCCATGAGCAGCCAGAGCCGCCAGCCAGCCATGAGCAGCCAGATCCGTCAGCCAGCCATGAGCAGCCAGATCCGTCAGCCAGCCATGAGCAGCCAGATCCGTCAGCCAGCCATGAGCAGCCAGATCCGTCAGCCAGCCATGAGCAGCCAGATCCGTCAGCCAGCCATGAGCAGCCAGATCCGTCAGCCAGCCATGAGCAGCCAGATCCGTCAGCCAGCCATGAGCCGTACAGCCAGGATCCGCCAGAGCCGTCCAGCCAGGATCCGCCAGAGCCGTCATCCAGCCAGGATCCGTTCCTCAGTCCGGAGCTGCCGTCCCTCAGTCCGGAGCTGCCGTCCCTCAGTCCGGAGCTGCCCCTTATCCTGGTGCTGCCCCTTATCCTGGTGCTGCCCCTTAGTCCGGTGCTGCCCCTTAGTCCGGTGCTGCCCCTTAGTCCGGTGCTGCCCCTTAGTCCGGTGCTGCCCCTTAGTCCGGTGCTGCCCCTTAGTCCGGTGCTGCCCCTTAGTCCGGTGCTGCCCCTTAGTCCGGTGCTGCCCCTTAATCCAGTGGGGTTAATGTGGAGGGTGGCCATTTGGAGGAGGCTACGTAAGCGGGTAGTGACTATGGTGGGGTGGGGACCACGACCAGTGCCGGAGCCGCCGCCGTGGACGGACGCCCACCCAGACCCTCCCCTAGACTATGTGCTGGTGCGCCCGGAGTTCGCACCTTAAGGGGGGGGTTATGTCACGCCCTGGCCTTAGTATTCTTTGTTTTCTTAATTATTTTAGTTAGGTCAGGGTGTGACATGGGGAATGTATGTGTTTTTTGTAGTGTCTAGGGTGGTTGTAAGGTTTAGGGGGTTTATTAGAGTAGTTGGGTTTATGTTTAGTATAGTAGTCTAGCTGTGTCTATGGTTGAGTGTAGGTATCTAGGAAAGTCTATGGTTGCCTGAATTGGGTCTCAATTAGAGACAGCTGGTTATTGTTGTCTCTGATTGGGAGCCATATTTAAGGCAACCATAGGCTTTAGCTGTTTGTGGGGAATTGTCTATGTCGAAGTGTTTTGTGTCAGCACTGATGTTTGTATAGCTTCACGGTCGTCTGTTCTGTTTGTTGTTTTGTTGTTTCCTTCTTTAAAATAAAAGAAGATGTACTTTCCACGCGCTGCGCCTTGGTCCTCTCTCAGTCCCGTTGACGATCGTGACACTCACAGACAATTACCCTTTAGTTCATCATGTATCATAATCTAATTTATTAACATTGCGACACTCATAAGGAGCTTCTAGGCCAGTTGGTCATTATCAATAATGAGCGCTTTGTTCCTTATCGCTAAAATTAAACAGCAACCAGATGAATTGGTGAAATAATTGCTATTCATATCTACCAGAAGGAATCCTAAACAGATATTCAAACAAAACCAATCACATCATAATATAATTACCTGGAGTGCAAGGGGTTTCCATCGTACATTCTTGAGCAGGGCAGGGGCAGATGTGAGAGTGTTCTGAGGTCTCTTCTTCAGGGTGAGGATGACTCCATTGGGGTCTTCTCTGAGGGCATTCACCAGGTTCTTCAGCTGCCAGCCCACCTGCACAGATACGCCACAGAGGAGAGAGACAATTCAACACTCAGTGAAGCTGAAGAAATACTCAACCAATCATGACAATAGAGCTAGTAAATTACAGTAGCTACTGTGGTTCTGAACATCTCTTCAACCAACTATGCCTAAGAGGAACACCGGAGATAATGATGGTGAAAACAACTGCAAAACCATTCCAATACACTACAGCCCATTCCCACAAATTACAGTGCTTGGATAAGAATGGCATTTTGCACAAAAACAGTTAACCAAACAGCATGTGCTGGAAAGTGTTGCATACAATGTAGACAAAATGTTGTTCCATTTATTTATTTTCTTGACTGAACATAACCATTTTCAAAATTCTGTCCCATCTGTTGTACAATGTTAAATAACGTTTAACAGAAGTTAAACAAACTGATAGTGTTGCACCTCGTGCCGACCTATAATGCATCGCAAAGCATCAGCGCCAAGCCCTACTGGGCTCTGACCCGCAACAGACAGTGTGCAGCTGTGCTACAGTGAGCTTGGATCTACTGATGGCGGTGTGCTCCCAGGCAGGCTCCAGTAGAGGCAGGGGAGCAGAGAAAGCAGGTCACGTCCCCCTCCCTCCCTCTCCCTTCCTCCCTCTCTACGCCACACTGAGCACCTCTCTCTGCCTCTGTGCTCTGTAGAGTGCCAATGTTAATAATGCAACTTATCTGTAAACAAGTTACATTATTCAACTCAGGGACTGGCATGGCGACATAGTCAAACTATAAAAACACACACACACAGACACACATTGTTGTTCGGCTGAGACACTGTCTGTGTTCACAACAGCTATGCCGACTGGCAATGGCCCATTTCACTCCCACAAAGACTAAACATCGCCTGTCTTAAAAAGACAGACAGACACAATTACTGTACATACAGTACAATACACACACATACTCTATATACAGTACCAGTCAAAAGATTGGACACACCTACTCATTCTTTATTTTTTTCTACATTGTAGAATAATAGTGAAGACATCAAAACTATGAAATAACACATATGGAATCATGTAGTAACCAAAAAAGTGTTAAACAAATCAAAATAGATTTTAGATTCTTCAAAGTAGCCACCCGTTGCCTTGATGACAGCTTTGCACACTCTTGGAATTCTCTCAACCAGCTTCATGAGGTAGTCACCTGGAATGCATTTCAATTAACAGGTGTGCCTTGTTAAAAGTTAATTTCTGGAATTTCTTTCCTTCTTATAGCGTTTGAGCCAATCAGTTGTGTTGTGACAAGGTAGGGGTGGTATACAGAAGACAGCCCTGTTTGGTAAAAGACCAAGTCCATATTAAAGCAAGAACAGCTCAAATAAGCAAAGGGGAAACGACAGTCCATCATTACTTTAAGACATGAAGGTCAGTCAATCCGAAACGTTTCAAGAACTTTGAAAGTTTCTTCAGGTGCAGTCGCAAAAACCATCAAGCGCTATGATGAAACTGGCTCTCATGAGTACCGCCACAGGAAAGGAAGACCCAGAGTTACCTCTGCTGAAGAGGATAAGTTCATTAGAGTTACAAGCCTCAGAAATTGCAGCCCAAATAAATGCTTCAGAGAGCTCAAGTAACAGCCACATCAGCTGTTCAGAGGAGACTGCATGAATCAGGCCTTCATGGTCGAATTCCTGCAAAGAAACCACTACTAAAGGACACCAATAAGAAGAAGAGACTTGCTTGGGTCAAGAAACACGAGCAATGGACATTAAACCAGTGGAAATCTGTGCTTTGGTCTGATAAGTCCAAATTTGAGATTTTTGGTTCCAACCGCTGTGTCTTTGTGAGACACAGAGTGCGTGAACAGATGATCTCTTCATGTGTAGTTCCCACCGTGAAGCATGGAGGAGGTGGTGTGAGGGTGCTTTGCTGGTGACACTGTCAGTGATTTATTTAGAATTCAAGCACACTTAACCAACATGGCAACCACAGCATTCTGCAGTGATACGCCATCCCATCTGGTTTGCGCTTCGTGGGACTATCATTTGTTTTTCAACAGGACAATGACCCAACACACCTCCAGGCTGTGTAAGGGCTATTTCACCAAGAAGGAGAGTGATGGAGTGCTGCATCAAATGACCTGGCCTCCACAATCACCCAACCTCAACCCAATTGACATGGTTTGGGATGAGTTGGACCGCAGAGTTTTTTATTTTATTTCTTAAAAAACATATATATTTCACCTTTATTTAACCAGGTAGGCCAGTTGAGAACAAGTTCTCATTTACAACTGCGACCTGGCCAAGATAAAGCAAAGCAGTGCGACACAAACAACAACAGAGTTACATATGGAATAAACAAACATACAGTCAATAACACAATAGAAAAATCTATATACAGTGTGTGCAAATGAGGTAAGATAAGGGAGGTAAGGCAATAAATAGGCCATAGTGGCGAAATAATTACAATTTAGCTATTAAAACACTGGAGTGATAGATGTGCAGAAGATGAATGTGCAAGTAGAGACACTGGGGTGCAAAGGAGAAAGAAAAAATAAATAACAGTATTGGGATGAGTTAGTTGGAAGGGTTATTTGTGATCTGTGAGCTGCTCTGACAGCTGGTGCTTAAAACCTCTTGACGCTAGGGGTCAGATTTTTATTTTATTTTAAATAACGTTCCCACGGTAAACGGACTATTTCTCAGGTCCAGATCGTAGAATATGCATATACTTTACAGATTAGGATAGAAAACACTCCAAAGTTTCCAAAACTGTCAAAATATTGTCTGTGAGTATAACAAAACTGATTCTGCAGGCGAAAACCTGACAAAATCTAACCCGGAAGTGATTTAAAAAAAAAAATGTATCTGTGTTTCCTGGCCCGTCTTTCTTCCATTTAAAGGGGTATCAACCAGATTCCTTTTCCAATGGCTTCCTCAGGCTGTGACCAGGCTTTAGACATAGTTTCAGGCTTTTATTTTGAAAAATGAGCGAGATTTTTGATTTGTGATTGCATGATTATAAATATTGTTAGTAATATTTTGCGCCCTGCAATTCAGCGGTTGTTTAGGAAAATGATCCCGCTAAAGGGATCCGTAGCGCAGAGAACTTAAAGTTAGAGAGGGAGATATGAGTCTTTAGCTTCAGTGATTTTTGCAATTCGTTCCAGTCATTGGCAGCAGAGAACTGGAAGGAAAGGCGGCCAAAGTTGGAATTGGCTTTGGGGGTGACCAGTGAAATATACTTGCTGGAGCGCCTGCTACGGGTGGGTGCTCCTTTGGTGACCAGTGAGCTGAGATAAGGCGGGTCTTTACCTAGCAAAGACTTATAGATGACCTGGAGCCAGTGTGTTTGGCGACGAATATGAAGCGAGGGCCAGCCAAAGAGCATACAGGTCGCAGTGGTGGGTAGTATATGGGGCTTTGGTGACAAAACGGATGGCACTGTGATAGACTGCATCCAGTTTGCTGAGTAGAGTGTTGGAGGCTATTTTGTAAATGGCATCGCCGAAGTCAAGGATCGGTAGGATAGTCAGTTTTACCAGGGTATGTTTGGAAGCATGGGTGAAGGATGTTGCGAAATAGGAAGCTGATTCTAGATTTAATTTTGGATTGGATATGCTTAATGTGAGTCTGGAAGGAGAGTTTACAATCTAACCAGACACTTAGAATATGTGGACAACTACGAATACCTAAGTCAGAACCGGCGAAAGTAGTGATGCTGGACGGGCGGGCAGGTGCGGGCAGAGATCGGTTGAAGAGCATGCATTTAGTTTAACTTGCATTTAAGAGCAGTTGGAGGCCACGGAAGGAGAGTTGTATGGTTTTGAAGCTCATCTGGAGGTTAGTTAACACAGTGTCCAAAGAAGGGCCAGAAGTATACAGAATGGTGTCGTCTGTGTAGAGGTGGATCAGAGAATCACCAGCAGCAAGAGCGACATCATTGATGTATACAGAGAAAAGAGTCGGCCCGAGAATTGAACCCTGTGGCACTCCCATAGAGACTGCCAGAGGTCAGGACAACAGGCCCTCCAATTTGACACACTGAACTCTGTCTGAGAAGTAGTTGTTGAACAAGGTGAGGCAGTCATTTGAGAAACCAAGGCTGTTGAGTCTGCCGATAAGAATGTGGTGATTGACAGAGTCGAAAGCCTTGGCCAGTTCGATGAATACAGCTGCACAGTATTGTCTCTTATCAATGGCGGTTATGATATCGTTTAGGACCTTGAGCGTGGCTGAGGTGCACCCATGACTAGCTCTGAAACCAGATTGCATAGCGGAGAAGGTACGGTGGGATTCGAAATGGTCGGTGATTGGTTTGTTAACTTGGCTTTCGAAGACCTTAGAAAGGCAGGGTAGGATAGATATAGGTCTGTAACAATTTGAGTCTAGAGTGTCTCCCCCTTTGAAGAGGGGGATGACCGTGGCAGCTTTCCAATCTTTGGGGATTTCAGGCGATACGAAAGGAGGTTGAACAGGCTAGTAATAGGGGTTGCAACAATTACAATTTTAGAAAGAGAGGGTCCAGACTGTCTAGCCCAGCTGATTTGTAGGGGTCCAGATTTTGCAGCTCTTTCAGAACATTGGCTATCTGGATTTGGGTGAAGGAGAAATGAGGGAGGCTTGGGCAAGTTGCTGTGGGGGGTGCAGGGCTGTTGACCGGGGTAGGGGTAGCCAGGTGGAAAGCATGGCCAGCCGTAGAAAAATGCTTATTGAAATTCTCAATTATCATGGATAATGGTGGTGACAGTGTTTCCTAGCCTCAGTGCAATGGGCAGCTGGGAGGAGGTGCTCTTATTCTCCATGGACTTTACAGTGTCCCAGAACATTTTGGAGTTTGTGCTAAAGGATGCAAATTTCTGTTTGAAAAAGCTAGCGTTTGCTTTCCTAACTGCCTGTGTATATTGGTTCCTAACTTCCCTGAAAAGTTGCATATCGCGGGGGCTATTCGATGCTAATGCAGTACCCCACAGGATGTTTTTGTGCTGGTCAAGAGCAGTCAGGTCTGGAGTGAACCAAGGGCTATATCTGTTCCTGGTTCTACATTTTTTGAATGGGGCATGCTTATTTAAGATGGTGAGGAAATCAGCATTTATTTTTAGGTTGAAGTGAGGTTTTACGAAAGTTTTACTCTGGTTCCTTTTAAGTTTTCCAGGGAGGTTTTATTACGATTGTAGGTAATTTAGAGTTTTTTGTATAACTTCCTTAAAACTTTCACTGAAAGTTTCAATAATACTTTTAATAACACAGCTACCTTATTTTGGGTTTACTTTTTTGAACTCCAAGCACAGGTAGGACACGTGGAAATTATTTTCCTTCAGCATTAATCATGCAAATAGATTTATTTTTTAATGTGACACGGCTAAAGTGAGATTAAAACAAAACTGATGTGTGCGCAACTATGGGGCAAAACTGACAGGGTTGGTTCAGATTGTTGGCAACATTTAAAACTATATATAAATCTCCAATGTTTATTGAAAACAAATATATTTGCACAACGTGCACTTGTTGTCTATCAATTACATTGTTACAGTTATTGGTTAACTAGCTAGCGAATTTAAGCCATACTAGCATAGACATGACATGAGTCAAAAAACACACCAGAACACACTTAACAAGATAGAGGATAGAGATAGTTTTGTTTGACGCTGAGAACAGAAAGTATATGTTTTAAATAACATTCTTAGAACGTTCTCTGAACGCTACTAAAGTTTACTTGCGTTATTTATGGATAGTTTTTTTTACGTTCTCTGAACAATTTGAGAACAGGGCTTTAAATAGAACCATGAGGAAACCTTTAGGAAACATTATGCTGAAGCACTGAAATTCCCACAGAATAAATATTTGAGAACATTCCCAATGTCAAACCAGTTGGAGAATGTTTCGAGAACATTAACAAAATTGAAATGAAATGTAACCATGGTTGAACTTTTAGGAAACATGACTTTAAATAGAACCAAGAGGAAACGTTTTGGAAACATTTAGCTGAAGTACTGAAATTCCCACATAAGAACATTGTTTCTTAACTCTCTCTTAACTAATTGATAACATTCCCAATGTCAAATCAGTTGGAGAACAAACCAAAATTGTTACTAAATGTAATCATGTTGTAACTTTTAGGAAATGTTCTGTTTAAAGTAACGAAACACCATAAAAAAAGGTTTTTCGTGAAGTTCCTTTAATGTGCTGGCAATGTTCCAAAGCCAAGCAACAATACTGCACCATGCCCAGAAAGTTGTGGGAAGGTTATATGCAAAAATAACCATAGGACAACCATGTTCTTACCAAGCTCTAAGAAACATATGGTTCTCAGAAACGTATGCGCTAGCTGGGACAAAGCATGTAATAAGCTAGCTAGCCTCTGGCCCCCAGGACAGGTTTGCCAGTTGTAAGCTTCTATTGGATGTTTGCCAAGGCATGTGACCGTTCAGTTAATATTATGAAAGTTCATTGGCACAACCACTGTCTCATGTTTCTGGACACAGCGTCATGTCATAAAATGTATAATCTATGTGATTGGCTGATCATACAGTAAAATAGTTTTCTATACACAGTAAAACAGGCTACCGCAACCACAACTTATTTGTGTATCTTTGTTAAGGTAGGAGGAAGTACTGTGCCCTTTACCTTTTAAAAATATATCACAAATGTGCAGTTAGGCCTACTAGAAATGGTCCCCTACCGAGCTAGGACACTGCCCCTGCTCAGTATGACAACATCACAAGTGGCCTGATTAATGCATCCACCATGGTGACACCAACCCAAACAAATTACAGAAAATGCCACACTCCTCCCAATCCATTGTTTATATTAGTTGTTAGTTTATCATCTCCTGCCAGCTGTTTTCATACTACATCTCCAATTCCACTAGAATCCTATTTACTGGACTTTAAATAGCCTGGAGGGCCTCTGCAGTAACGACAAGGAGAAACATACACAGACCTCAATGCAAAGTGACACAAACAGTAGGTCATGACCTCTAAAGCTGCCACTGTTTCATCAGTGGATGACGTAGCTACTGTGGCTTCTGTACATGTGTGCAGAAGCCACAGTAGGATAAACAAACATTTACTTCTGGCAAAAATAGAAGGAATGCTGAATGCTGCAAAGCTTTGATTTTTATTCGATTTTTATTAGGATCCCCATCAGCCAATGGCGACAGCTAGTCTTAACGGGTTCTGACACAACAAAAAATACATTACAGACAAACTACTTTACAATTTACATACATTTAAAAACATTAACATGTAGGGTGTGTGTGTGTGTGAGCAGCTATCAGTTACATATACATGTCAGTACACACAACAAGTAGGTCACATGGGGGAGAGGAATTGTGCCGTGAGGTGTTGCTTTATTTGTTTTTTGAAACCAGGTTTGCTGTTCATTTGAACAATATGAGATGGAAGGGTGTTCCATGCAATCATGGCTCTGTATAATACTGTAAGTTTCCTTGAATTTGTTCTGGACCCCGGGACTGTGAAAAGACCCCTGGTGGCGTGTCTGATGGGTAGGTGTGTGTGTCAGTGCTGTGTGTAAGTTGACTATGCAAACAATTGGGAATTTCCAACACATTAATGTTTCTTATAAAAAGAAGTGATGCAGTCAGTCTTTCCTCAACTCTTAGCCAAAGAGACTGGCATGTATAGTATTAATACAGTATTATCCCTCTGATTACAATAAAGAGCAAATTGTCCCGCTCTATTCTGGGCCAGCTGCAGCTTAACTAGGTCCTTCTTTGCAGCACATGACCATATGACTGGACAATAATCAAGATAAAACTAGAGCCTGCTGGACTTGCTTTGTGGAGTGTAGTGTCAAAAAAGCAGAGCATCTCTTTATTACGGACAGACCTCTCCCCATCTGTACAACCATTACATCAATATGTTTTGACCATGACAGTTTACAATCTAAGGTAACACCAAGTAATTTAGTCTCCTCAACTTGCTTAACAGACACACCATTCATTCCCAGATTCAGCTGAGTTATAGAACTTATGGAATTATTTGTACTAAATACAATGCTCTTAGTTTTAGATATGTTCAGGACCAGTTTATTGTTGGCTACCCATTCTAAAACTGACGGCAACACTTTGTTTAGGATTGCAGTGATTTCACTAGCTGTGGTTGCTGACGTGTACAGGGTTGAATCATCAGCATATATGAACATACAGGCTTTGTTTAATGCCAGTGTCTGGTCATTGGTAAAAATAGAAAAGAGTAAAGGGCCAAGTGAACTGCCCTGCGGTACACTAACTTTATATGTTTAACATTAGAGAAGCTTCCAATAAAGAAACCCCTTGGTGTTCTATTAGATAGATAATGTAGCTCTGAATCCACGATATGGCAGAGGTAGAAAAGCCATAACACATGAAGTAAAAAACAAAAAACAGGTGATAGTCAATAAGATCAAAAGGCTGCCCTAACAGTACAGCTATCGCAATCTTATTATCAATTTCTTTCAACCAATCATCAGTCACTTGTGTCAGTGCAGTACATGTTGAGTGCCCTTCTCTATAAGCATGCTGAACGTCTGTTAATTTGTTTACAGTAAAAGAGCATTGTATTTGGTCAAACACCATTTTTCCCAACATTTTGCTAAGAACTGGCAGCAAGCTGATAGGTCGGCTGTTGGAACAAGTAAAGGACGCTTTACCATTCTTGGGTAGCAGAATGACTTTGGCCTCCCTCCAGACCTGAGGACAAACACTTTTCTCTAGGCCCAGATTAAAGATATGACAGATAGGAGAGGCTATAGAGTCAGCTATTATCCTCAGTAGATTTCCATCTAAGTTGTCAATGCCAGGAGGTTTGTCATTATTAATCGATAACAAAAACACCTCTTCCACACTAACTTTACAAAATTGAAACTTACAATGCTTTGTTTTTTTTATGCATGAATACGATGGCTAACTGTTCATTGTTGGCATTTCCTGCCTAAGATTGCCCACTTTGCCGATGAATATATCATTGATCTTGGCTTCTTCTTCTTCTTTTTGATGGGTTTAGTCACATCATTTCTCAATTTGCAGTAAGTCAGCCAGTCAGATGTGCAGCCAGACTTATTAGCAACTCCTTTTGCCCAATCTCTGTCAACCATACATTTTTCAATTCCTCATCAATCCATGGAGCCTTAACAGTTCTTAACTGGTGCATGATTTTGGAAACTTGGCTTTCCTGGATATAACCCCTATGTTGTAATCACTGCATCCAATGGGTACGGATACAGCTTTAGAACAAAGTTCTACAATATTAGTAAAGACGTGATCAATACATCCAGAGGGTCTAGTGTTTGTAAACACCCTGGTATGTTGATTAATAACCTGAATTAGACTACAGGCACTGGTTGCAGTGAGAAGCTTCCTCTTGAGCGAACAACTTGATGAAAACCAGTGAATATTCAAGTCCCCAAGTAAGTAGACTTCTGTTTACATCACATACACTATCAAGCATTTCACACACATTATTTAGATACTGACTGTTAGCACTTGGTGGACTATAGCAGCACCCTAAAAAAATGGCTTTAGATGAGGCAGATGAACCTGTAACCACAACACTTCAATAACACTTGACATGAGATCCTCTCTAAGCATTACGGGGATATGGCTCTGAATATATACAGCAACACCTCCCCATAAGCATTCCTGTCTTTTCTTTAGATGTTATATCCTTGTATTGATACTGCTGTATCAAAGTAATTATCTAAGTCTCAGAAATGGCTAATATATGAATGTTATCTGATGTTTAGCAAGTTATTGATTTCATTACCGTTATTTTTTAAGGCTACATATATTAATATGGGCCATTTTTTGCCCTTTCCTGGATAGCTTATCAGAGATAGACATAATATGGAAAATAACAAACAAAGCAAGAAAAAACATTATTCAGGAGTCCATCAATCATTTGGTGGTGTGTGTGCTGTGGGATTGAAAATATGAACCCACAGGCTTGGCTCTCTCATCCTTTCTAGGCTTTTGGGAGGGAGGGTGGACAATGAGCCTGTTATAGCGGATGTAAGCAATGTCCCCACGCGCTTTGGCAGTTTTCATGGCTGGGATAAGTTCTTTCCTCTTCTGGCGCACAGCTTCAGGATAGTCCTCATTGAGGAAGATGTACGTTCCTCTCAAGTTCTTTGCTCTTTCCAGAACAGCTACCTTGTTCTTGAACATCAGGAACTTGACCACTATAGGCCTGGGTTTTTCAGTTCTGTGTACGTGCTCCACTTCAATCTTGCTGTGGTCCATCTTCAGTTTCTCAATTATTATTTCCCTCACTTTATCCTCAGACTCCGTCCAGGTCTCGTGGAGATTCTGCGATTCCATCCACAACAGTGTTGTTCCGCCTTGATTGTCCCTCGAGATAATCTGAGTTCTCCGTCATTGTTATTATGGATTCAAATACAGAACGGATGTCCTCTCTCAATGACTTACAGATTGCTATTATCTTGCTGTTCTCCTTTTTAAACTCATCGATCTGACCCTGGGAGAACTGCAAACTGTTCTTCAGGTCCTGGACCTCTCTGGTCAGATCATCCATTCTTTTCTTAGTTGACTCCAGCAGTATTTGGACACAACACTTGAAGCTTTTTCTCGTTGTTGTAACACCTGCTTGTAAAACTATTTTTGTTTGTTTAAAAGTTCCTTCACCTGTGATAGAGAGACACCACTGTCCTCAACAGTGCTCCCACCGGCTTTGGTCTTTGTCATGGTAGCAATGTAGGCTATGCTGTTACTCCTCGCAGTTCCAGACCGGGCAGGTCACAGGACAGATGGAAACAGCAACAAAGAGCAGGGATTCAAACAGTCACACTCCCGGGACAATCCGTGGTCCTAGCCACAAGAGCAGTAGGCAGTGTACAAGCTGCTAAGGAAACCTGGCTAGCTTGATAGCTAGCAAACGTTAGTTAGAAGCTACTGTAGGATAGCATCTGCACCAACGTGGCTACTTCTCTGGAGTGAAATAGATATGCTATTGTTCCTTGTAATACAGTGAATGTCCCACACCTTAATGTGATGTTACATGTTGACAATTGTTTGTAAATAAATCAGTTAATTCATAGTTATTTTACAAAAGAAAGCCACAAGCAAGATATGTGTTTCAATGCATCTACTAAAGAGGAGAAAACATTGGTGTAGATAATTTGATTAACCATAAATAAGGTATCTATTGATGAATATAGAGGAGTGATTTGACTGTCCTTTTTGCTGTTTAAAGTGAGATCAGGTCAGATTAAATGGATTGTCCAGTGCTGCCAACCCTTGTGCGTTAAATGAACCTACTCGGTTACATTGGGAACTAAAAGCTCATTATCAATTAATGACTATCCAGACCCCTGTATCCTTACAAGTACATTAAATCCCTAACTACCAGATAGTAAATGATTAATTGAGGACTAATTGGGTACTAGGAAGAACTAAATAAGCACCTTGTACTTGGCTTCCAAAGGCAAAGCGTTTAGTCCCCAGACAGGCTGGGCTAGAGGAGTATAGAGTCTAGGAAAGCAGACGTTTCTCATTCATGATAGCTGACCTTTCCTGACCCAGACTGAACAGAATGTATTTCCCAGACCCTGAGAGAGATCCTGTGGGATTAAATGACATAACAGTACTCAGTGCTGTACTCAGTATCCACAGTGGAACACTCAGTCTGGACTCACCACAGTTTGGTGATTGACCTGAATAACCTCGTCTCCCGCATGGATCTTCTTGCACTGGTCAGCTGGAGACTGCAGAGACAGTGACAGACAAGTAGAGGTTAGGACACATCGACTGTGCCATCATGGCAATATAAACAGACAGATCATTGTCATCAGAGACCTTTGTCTATGGTTTGTCAGTATAGGTCATATACTAACTACAAGTATACGCTTTGGCCAACTACTTTGAATTTATTGTCATGCCAAACATGACATACAGTGCCTTCGGAAAGTTTTCAGACTCCTTGACTTTTTCCACATTTTGTTACGTTACAGCCTTATTCCAAATTATTATTTTTAAAATGTAATCCTCACCAATCTACACAGAATACCCCATAATGACAAAGCGAAAACAGAAATACCTTATTTACATAAGTATTCAGACCCTTTGCTATGAGACTCAAAATTGAGCTCAGGTGCATCCTGCTTCCATTGATCATCCTTGAGATGTTTCTACAACTTGATTGGAGTCCACGTGTGGTAAATTCAATTGATTGGACATGGCACACACCTGTCTATATAAGGTCCTACAGTTGACAGTACATGTTAGAGCAAAAAACAAGCCATGAGGTCGAAGTAATTGTCTGTAGAGCTCCGAGACAGGATTGTGTCGAGGCACAGATCTGGGGAAGGGTACCAAAAAATGTCTGCAGCATTGAAGGTCCCCAAGAACACAGTGGCCTCCATCATTCTTAAATGAGCTAGCCGCCCGGCTAAACTGAGCAATCGGGGGAGAAGGGCCTTGGTCAGGGAGGTGACCAAGAACCCAATGGTCACTCTGACAGAGCTATAGAGTTCCTCTGTGGAGATGGGAGAACCATCCAGAAGGACAACCATCTCCGCAGCACTCCATCAATCAGGCCTTTATGGTAGAGTGGCCAGATGCAAGCCACTCCTCAGTAAAAGGCACCTGACAGCCCTGCTTGGAGTTTGTCAAAAGGCACCTAAAGACTCTCAGACCCTGAGAAGCAAGATTCTCTGGTCTGATGAAACCAAGATTTAACTCGTTGGCCTGAATGCCAAGTGTCACCTCTGGAGGAAACTGGGCACCATCCATACTGTGAAGCATGGTGGTGGCAGCATCATGCTGTTGGGATGTTTTTCAGCGGCAGGGACTGGGAGACTAGTCAGGAGCGAGGCAAAGATGAACGGAGCAAAGTACAGAGAGATCCTTGATGAAAACCTGCTCCAGAGCGCTGAGGATCTCAGACTGGGGCGAAGGTTCACCTTCCAACAGGACAATGATCCTAAGCACACAGCCAAAACAACTCAGGAGTGGCTTAGGGACAAGTCTCTGAATGTCCTTGATTGACCCAGCCAGAGCCTGGACTTGAGCCTGATCCAACATCTCTGGAGAGACCTGAAAATAACTTTGCAGCAACGCTTCTCATCCAACCTGACAGAGCTTGAGAGGATCTACAGAGAAGAATGGGAGAAACTCCCCAAATACAGGTGAGCCAAGCTTGTTGAGTCATACCCAAGAAGACTCGAGGCTGTAATCACTGCCAAAGGTGCTTCAACAAGTAAAGGTAAAGTAAAGGGTCTGAATACTTATGTAAATTTAATATTTCCGTTTTTATGTCTAAAAACCTTGCTTTGTGGTTATGGGGTATTGTGTGTAGGTTGATGAGGGGGAAAAAAACTATTTAATCAATTTTAGAATTAGGCTGTAACTTAACAAAATGTGGAAAAAGTCAAGGGATCTGAAAACTTTCTGAATGCACTGTACCTGGCATGATAATGAACAGAACAAAGGAGTTGGCTAAAGCAAAGACTGGTCTGCAAGGGGAGGCTATGCTGGCACAGCTTTAGAAGACAGGTAGATTATGGTTTCCCCCAAAATGTCCAGTAACAGTCTAAAGAGTGTTACTTTTTTTAAATGCATGTTTTTAAATGTATGTAAAATGCAAAAAGTATTTTGTCTGTAATGTATTTTTCGTTATATGTCGGACCCCAGTAAGACTAGCTGTTGCCATTGGCGTCGACTAATGGGGATCCTAATAAAATTAAATAAAAAATATAAATCTCAGCCACCATTTAGCAGCAATTGAAAAGACGAGATGAGTCATATCACTTGGCAGAGACATCACCAGCCTCTATACCTCCCTTCATACCGTGGTACTACGACTGCACACTTTGTACAATATCTCCAGTATTTTCCTTCCATAGGGGCTCGGAAATAACAAAAATGATCAGTCACAGTATGTGTCTGAGTAAAACTTAAACATCACATTAAACAGCAGCACCCATTCCCTCTCCATCTCCTACAGAGAATCTTCCCCATCCCAGTCCTGCTTTGAAAGTGTTGCTAATTAGAAGAGCTAGAAGACCATCTGCAAGCCTCTGTCACCCCTCCTCTGTTTCACCTCCAATTAAACACCCAGATGTTAATTAGGGTGTTCACTATTTGCTGCATTAATTGAACAGTTATCCCAGAGCCCTAACCAGAGGAGCTGATCTTTATAGCACTACAAGAAGCTCATGGGTCAAAGAAGCAAGCCAATGGTAGGAGACAAAAACAAAGGTATGGTAATCTCTCATGGACAGACTACAGTACGTAAACATAAATGGTACTGTAGATCTTTCATGATACAATGGGATGCATGAGATAACGAGCAGCATTAGTTCTGGTGCTTTGGACAAATCACGATTTCGCAGCTGTTAGCATCTTTTGAATTTAAGAAGGGGAGGGGACATTTGGCCCATAGAGTTGCCGGTTCCGATCTCTTCTCAACACATATGGACCCAGAACTTAATCGAGCATCTGACCAATTACGCAAGAGTTTAGTTCTGGGTTAACCGAGATTAAAGGTATGGTGGCAAGAGTGGGTATGGTTAGCAGAGAATGTTTAAAGTAAAACATTTGTTTTACTACAGGGTAACAGGGTCCAGAAAGTAGACTTACGTTCTCAGTGGTCCCAGTGATGACATGAAGGCCGTCGTATGTAGATTTTATGTACATTCCCTAAATGAGAGGAAAAAGGCTGAATGATGAGACTTACACTTCCCAATATCTTGTTATGAAACTTGTAAGCAACAGCAAACAAGTAAAGTGAGCCTGTTTTCTCTGTCATAGAACTATCCTGTCAAAGACTGAGTATCTTAGACAAACTCCTTGTTCAGCTCCTGTGGAGGTATGATTGAAGGCATCTACAGTGTAGTCAGAGTAAGTACTAACCAGGCCCTCGCTGGGCATGATGTTGGTCAGGTGCACCACCTCCAGATGAGCCGACTGGGACACCAGCGAATCAGAGGACAGCGAGATGATGTGGTCACAGATCCCAGACAATGTTTTACACTGCAGACAGAAGACAGGAAGGGATCATTCTATATGCTGCATCTCACACTGACAACTGGGTAATATGAATTACTGCCTGAATAACTATCATTCTTTGGATGCCTAAATGATACAGGTAACACCAACATAAAGTGTCTTAATAGGGCGCTGGGCCACCACGAGCCGCCAGAACAGCTTCAATGCACCTTGGCAGAACTCCATTGAAGGGATGCAAAACCATTCATGCACAAGAAATTACATCATTTGGTGTTTTATTGATGGTGGTGGAAAACACTGTCTCAAGCGCCGCTCCAGAATCTCCCATAAGTATTCAATTAGGTTGAGATCTGGTGACTGAGACACACACACCATTTAAAACTCCATATACTCCTTTCCCAGCTAGCACATTTGGTACCATGGAAGTTGTGGGAACTAATGTTTTTGATTTCACATTGGTTGTGAGAACGAAGCCATACGTTTCCGGACCGGTAAAACTGAACGTTTTCTAAACGTTCTAAGAACAGAAGTGAAAATTTCACCTGTTCTGGAAACGTTTATTTTTAGGTTGCAGGGAGGTTCTGAGAACGTTTTACTCTGGTTCCTTGAAAGTTTTCCTGGGAGGTTTAATTAACGCACTTTTTTAACTTCCTTAATTTTCACTGTTTCAATAACACTGCTAGCTTATTTTGGGTAAACATATACAGTTGAAGTCGGAAGTTTACATACACCTTAGCCAACTACATTTAAACTCAGTTTTTCACAATTCCTGACATTTAATCCAAGTAAACATTCCCTGTCTTAGGTCAGTTAGGATCACCACTTTATTTTAAGAATGTGAAATGTCAGAATAATAGTAGAGAGAATTATTTATTTCAGCTTTTATTTCTTTCATCACATTCCCAGTGGGTCAGAAGTTTGCATACACTCAATTAGTATTTGGAAGCATTACCTTTAAATTGTTTAACTTGGGTCAAAAGTTTCGGGTAGCCTTCCACAAGCTTCCCACAATAAGTTGGGTGAATTTTGGCCTCCTTGCTCGCACACGCTTTTTCAGTTTTTCCCACAAATGTTCTACAGGATTGAGGTCAGGGCTTTGTGATGGCCACTCCAATACCTTGAATTTGTTGTCCTTAAGCCATTTTGCCACAACTTTGGAAGTATGCTTGGGGTCATTGTCCATTTGGAAGACCCCTTTGCATCCAAGCTTTAACTTCCTGACTGATGTCTTGAGTTGTTGTTTCAATATATCCACATAATTTTCCTCCCTCATGATGCCATCTATTTTGTGAAGTGCACCAGTCCCTCCTGCAGCAAAGCACCTCCACAACATGATGCTGCCACCCCCGTGCTTCATGGTTGGGATGGTGTTCTTCGGCTTGCAAGCCTCCCCCTTTTTCCTCCAAACATAACAATGGTCATTATGGCCAAACAGTTCAATTTTTGTTTCATCAGACCAGAGGACATTTCTCCAAAAAGTACCATCTTTGTCCCCATGTGCAGTTGCAATCTGTAGTCTAGCTTTTTGGCAGTTTTGGAGCAGTGGCTTCTTCCTCGCTGAGCGGCCTTTCAGGTTATGTCGATATAGGACTCGTTATACTGTGGATAAAGATACTTTTGTACCTGTTTCCTCCAGCATCTTCACAAGGTCCATTGCTGTTGTTCTGGGATTGATTTGCACTTTTCGCACCAAAGTACATTCATCTCTAGGAGACAGAATGCGTCTCCTTCCTGAGCGGTATGACGGCTGCGTGGTCCCATGGTGTTTATACTTACATTTACATTTTAGTCATTTAGCAGACGCTCTTATCCAGAGCGACTTACAGTAGAGTGCATACATTTTTATTACATACTGAGACAAGGATATCCCTACCGGCCAAACCCTCCCTAACCCGGACGACGCTATGCCAATTGTGCGTCGCCCCACGGACCTCCCGGTTGCGGCCGGCTGCGACAGAGCCTGGGCGCGAACCCAGCCCAGCCTGGGCGCGAACCCAGAGACTCTGGTGGCGCAGCTAGCACTGCGATGCAGTGCCCTAGACCACTGCGCCACCCGGGAGGTGGTACTTGCGTACTATTGTTTGGTCAGATGAACGTGGTACTTTCAGGCGTTTGGAAATTGCTCCCAAGGATGAACCAGACTTGTGGAGGTCTACAATTTTTTTCTGAGGTCTTGGCTGATTTCTTTTGATTTTCGCATGATGTCAAGCAAAGAGGCACTGAGTTTGAAGGTAGGCCTTGAAATACTTCCACAGGTACACCTCCAATTGACTCAAATTATGTCAATTAGCCTGTCAGAAGCTTCTAAAGCCATGACATCCTTTTCTGGAATTTTCCAAGCTGTTTAAAGGCACAGTCAACTTAGTGTATGTAATGTTCTGACCCACTGGAATTGTGATACTCTGAATTATAAATGAAATAATCTGTCTGTAAACAATTGTTGGAAAAATGACTTGTGTCCTGCACAAAGTAGATGTCCTAACCGACTTGCCAAAACTATAGTTTGTTAACAGGAAATTTGTGGTTGAAAAACGAGTATTAATGACTCCAACCTAAGTGTATGTAAACTTCTGACTTCATCTGTATTTTTTAACTCCAAGCATAGATAGGACACATGGAAAATTATTTCCTTAGCTATTAATCATGCCAACACATTTCTTTTTCAACCTATAATCTTCTGTTCTCTATCCATGACCACACTGACCACACTTAATTAACAAGATAAAAGATAGAAAGAGTTTTGTTGATGCTGAGAACAGAATGTATATATTTTTTTTATAACATTACTAAACATTACTAAAGTTTACTTGTGGTTCTTATGGAAAGTTTTCTTAACGTTATGCAAACAACTTGGGAACCTTACTTTAAATAGAACCATTTTTTAAAACTTTATTTTACTAGGCAAGTCAGTTAAGAACAAATTCTTATTTTCAATGACGGCCTAGGAACAGTGGGTTAACTGCCTTGTTCAGGGGCAGAATGACAGATTTGTACCTTGTCAGCTTGGAGATTCGATCTTGCAACCTTTCGGTTACTAGTCCAACACTCTAACCACTAGGCTACCTGCCGCCCCAACCATGTGGGAATCTGTCCGAAATGATATGCTGAAGTACTGAATTTCCCACAGAAGAAAGTTCCCTCTTAACCTAAAGTTGATTAGCATTTTTTTTTTAAATCCCCATAAAAATGTATCCCGTTTCGGCTAGAGATATGTTTTTTTGCATAGACTGCGTCTCAATCCACCGCATTTGTCGATGTCGACCTTCCGCATCTGGGGTGGAAGGTGGCAGAGCTGCAGCAGTGTTTGTCAGACCAGGAGATCCCAAAAATTGGTTTTATCACGAAAATGTCTGTAGTGTCTTCCCCTCTATGGAAAGATGAGACTCTCACAATGGTGTTTTCCATTTAGCTCTACGAGTGTCAGGGGACTTGTCTGAAGCCGGTACTGCCGATCTGCCAGTAGTGTCTGAACAGTTTGGGCTACACACTAATATGACCACACCATCAAAAGGTGAGACTCTCATGTTTTGCTCTAGGATGCCCACAAGTCTCACAAGACTCATCTGAAGGTAACCCTGTACCAGATTTGTTTTATTATGAAAGTACTTTAGTGCCAAAAAGGGGTTAAATATGGGTAAAAAAATATGAATAATTTTCTGAACTTATCTCTCAGACATAGGACAGGCACTTCAAAACATAGTCCAAAAATAAATTAAAATGATCTGTTTTGACACGATGAATATGTTATTCAATGTGTTTCTATAGGCTAATAGCAGTAAGGCCAAATTCAATGTTTCATCAAATAAAATTCTAAATCAAATATCTAAATGATCCTTGGTATGACCTTCTTAAAACAATTCCATATGTTAGCTTAGTAGAAACCCAGCCCCGGGCCCTTGGACCTTCTATTAACATTCTTGGAACAATTTGAGAACATGACTTTAAATAGAACCATGAGAAAACTTGTAGAAAATCATTATGCTAAAGTACTGAAATTCTCACAGAATATTTTTTTTACCTTCTCTGAACTATTTGAGAACATTCCCCATGACAAACCAGTTGGAGAACGTTCCTAGAACATTACCAACATTTAAATTTGAACATTTAGGAAACATTCAGTTAAAGTAATGAAAAACAATGTTTTCTTGTCATGTTCCTTAAATGTGATGAGAATGTTCCAAAGCCAAGCAACTACCCTACACCATTCCAAGAAAGTTGTGGGAAGGTTATATGCAAAATAACCATAGGACACAAAAATCACCTCAGAATGTTATGTGGTAGCTGGGTTGAGACCCCTCTTTCAGAGTCACTGAGATCTCTTCTTCTAGCCATGGTAGCCAAAATAATGGGCAACTGGGCATTTTTATACATGGAACCACACCTGTGTGGAAGTACCTGCTTACAATATACTATGTAATCCTCATTTAATCAAGTGTTTCCTTTATTTTGGCAGTTTCCTGGAAAAGAAGCCACACAGTGTAAGGTATTACTACTACACTGTCTGCTACATTGTCTATTGTGAGCATCGGGATTGTGCATCACTTCCTGGAGTTCAACAGTATCACTTTGTTGAAGGACAAAGAGCCAACTGGGGATGACAAGAGCATGGAGTCACTTTCTTCTTCTCCTGCCTGCGTTTTTAGAGCAACAAGAATGAAGCACTGTATGCAATTATCTGAGAATCTGACCCGTTTTTTAATGAGCGATTCTTCGGTTTATTCATCATCTGAGACTCACAAGGCATTCTTCAAAGGCAAGCTACGGCTCTCCTTCCCAGGTTTAACAAGTTGAGGAAAAAGGGGTCTCTCATTGGTCTATGGAGCACTGTATGAACAGCGCTGGATACTGTCATGTCCTTCAGATGTCATGTCAAATGTACTGTACATAGGTTTCTATTACTGCCAATAGTAGCACAGTGAACAGAACTTGCTGGCAGTGAACAGCGTAACTACAGTGACACAGCCATGACCTTCCATCTATTCCCTTAGTCTCCAGTTGGGCTCTCTCTCACTTTCTCTCTTGCTCTCTCTCTGTCACACACACACACACACACACAGACAAACAAAAACACGTCTGGCCTGTACATAGTTTGTCCTAGCTTCTCCTTTATTATTGCCTCACCATCTCTCTCCCTGTCTAATTGCTGTAGGCAGGAATGCCCGCGGGAGCAGCAGGGAGGTTCTGCATTATTCAACACAGACTGCCAACCAAAGGCCTTAAAACTGCGGCTTTTGAGAAATACACAGGCAGACTCACACACTCTTATTAATAATCTAAACCCTTTTCTTCCATAGTGCTGCCTGCCTGGTCGATGAGGAGGACGCGTGTGACTGTATTATCACATGTTCAAGTGTGGGCATGTGCCCTAATTCAAGTTGTGTGTGTGTGTGTGTGTGTGTGTGTGTGTGTGTGTGTGTGTGTGTGTGTGTGTGTGTGTGTGTGTGTGTGTGTGTGTGTGTGTGTGTGTGTGTGTGTGTGTGTAAAAACAATGTGTAAAGATTAATGAGTGTTTTAAATCATTGTCCCATATAACGTTGGATGATTCACATACCACTTATTGTGAAAACATTTGATAATTTTTACTGTTTACTGACTACTGTTGCTTATGTTATGACTGTTAACTAAGATTAAGTATTAGGTGGCAATTAATGATTGATAATAAGATTTGTAGGTCTTGTGGGCATTAAACCCCATAGAAGAAAACTCAAAACTCACCACATGAAGAATTTTGTTTTCTGTCTCATACACCGTGCAGTCCTGCAAGACAATTAAAACCAGTTAGAGAACTAATGTTTTTTTTAAACATTAAAATGAAACTGAGCCCCTATCAGATGAGACAGATGCAAGTATCCCAAGTGCAGTGAAATGAATTTAGCTGGCAGACTGTCTCTTGAGAGTATTTAAAACAGGAAAGTTATTTTCAGTCGGCCTTCATCTATTCCCGACAAAACTAACAGAATTATAAAATGGAGGTATATAGCCAAGTGTTCTGTCAGAGACGTATTGATGCACTAGTAACTAGTTAATTAATTCCCTAACCTTTACCCACCCCTGGACAACTCACCTGCTGTACTATGGTGGTTAACTCCAGGCACAGTTGAACAATATTGTTCTTCAGTAAGGAGTACTCTGTCACACTGACAAATGGGGATCTGGCAAGAGGGAAGAAAGTACAATACAGTCAGACATCAGAGGATGGGAGAGGGCAGAACAGTCAGTGAGATATAAAAAAGAAACATCTCTGCATAAGACAGTATTTGCCTTCCCCAACAACTTTACAATGAAAGAGAACCATATATAAACTATTAGGCATACGCAAATGAAGTTCCTCTGGGGAAAATAAGCTACTCTAAGTCTAACAAAACTGGGATGTTCCGATGCATAAATCTCAACCCCCGAAGCTGAGATGTAACACCCACCTGTCCAGCCAGGCCAGAAGGTTCTTGGCTGCTCCGATGAGGTCCACCACGGAGGTGAGGAAGTCATTGGGCAGCCTGCGTGAGGCCCGGCCATCATAATGGCCACCTCGACGCCTCCCTGTGATGAAGTTCTGCAGGTTCTTGGCTGAGGCATTGAGCTTGTGGGATAGAGTACGTAGGTTCTCAGTCTCCAGACCGTAGTTCTGGAACAGAACGTACAGTACCCTTAGACCATGGTCCAGTATGCTCCCAGAAGTGTTTGACTTTAAAGTTAAAATGTGGATACATTAAGTTCACGTGGAGAAATAACAGTAACTTGCAATGACATTGTGGTGTGACTAACATATTCAGTACTTGTATTAGAAAGCTCATACAGAACAGTGTTGCAGCAAATGTATAGTGCATATAAGAGCTAAATGCCAGAGATATATAGAGACAAATCCTTTCAGTCACATAATCTCAGATAATCTCAGATTTCCCTCTTAATTTATCTACCAAACCAGGTGGACAGCTTTATCCTTTGGATCTAGAGTTTTTCAAGTAAACATAAAGAGATGCTTGCCTCATCAGAGACACAATGAAGACCACTCATCTGTCATACTCGTTGTCACAATAGTGTGTCTGTTAGAGATGTGTGCCTGTGTGTGAATAGCTGTCTCTTATTCTCCTCGTCTAGTCAACATTAGTCACTGTCACCATGGAGAAATACCTCCTTCCTGTCTAACCCACAACAATGTAGCTAAGCCCAGCCCAGCCCAGTTGCCATGGTGACTCCTGGCTTTGTCACTCTTAATTACAACAAGCCCAGTGTTTCCATAGCTTCTTCTTCCATTATTGATTTTCCTCTTTCATTCAAAATATCAAAGTAATGTGCTGCTGTCTGATCAGGCTGCTCTTTATGGGGGCTTCTCCATCGCTAGTCACCTATTACGTCAATGCAGAGGATGACAAGAGATAAAAGGCGGGGGAGAATTAAATATGTTATACTGTACATCCATGCAAATAAGCTAAGCGACACAATAATAAGGCCTTGTTCTTGGCAGTCGACCCAGTGTAGAGGAAACACACCATTATGCTGATAGGTGGTGGTGAGTACTGACCAGCTCAACCATTTCCCTGCTACCTTCGTTTCAGTGAGCCATTCAGGCAGAGAGAGGCGTCACTGCATGGAGGGGACACTTTCCTCTGATGGCTGTAATGTCTTTTGTAATTTGGTGGGAGCAAAATCCCTATTACATCAACAACTCAGCAGCAGAGCCCTGTCTGTCTGTCTGTCTGTCTGTCTGTCTGTCTGTCTGTCTGTCTGTCTGTCTGTCTGTCTGTCTGTCTGTCTGTCTGTCTGTCTGTCTGTCTGTCTGTCTGTCTGTCTGTCTGTCTGTCTGTCTGTCTGTCTGTCTGTCTGTCTGTCTGTCTGGTCACTGCCGACTGATGAACAATTATCTAACTCCCAGCAACTCCCTCAGTTTGAGTCAGCGGTCACACTGACACTAAGCCTGCATTGTCTTTCAATCCATCACACTCACATAATCAACCCAGGAAAGATAAATTCATTTCAAAAATTGATCTGCAGAGAGTCTTGTCTTACACAAGCAGAGCAGAGGGGCTGAGACCTATTCAGCAGACATCCGTTTTGGTCAGGCCACTAATAAGGCAGTGTGTGTGTGTGTGCGTGACCACGTCCGTGTCCTGTCTCTCCTGTCCCCTCCACCTGTAGGTCTCCTCCAGTACAGTCATTACTCATGTCAGCCTCCTCTCAGCAGAGTGACGCAATGTTTAGCTGTAGTGCACTTTGCCAGGATCAATGGGGACATGTCCCAGCATCCAATGATAATCACAGCACATCACTATAATGGAGATGGGACGCAGAACACACACTATACTGTCTTAGCACATATGCACATGTTCACAGACTCATACACACATGCTCACACAGTCGCAAACTTATACTATAGCCCCCTATGTGAACATAAAGGAGGAACATTCTGCTCAACATTCACACACATTCTGACACACACACCCAGGCAGCCCCCACCAGACCATCTAACTAACAGACACAGATTACATGTGTGTGGTTGTCTGTGTGGAGATGTTGGGTCTCAGGCAGTCCAGGCACTCTAATGATGCTCTGCTGCAGGCCGCTCTGTCACAGGGAATCACACACTAACCTCAGCTAGCTCCACACACGCCTCACACACAGGCAGCCTCTCACACACACATGCACACACACACTCCCTCCCAGCTGCTGCTGTCTAGGCCTATGGATCTATTATCAGACACTTCCCCAGCCCATCAGAGAGGACGTGTGCTGTGTGGCCCCTCTCTGAATCAGTCAAGTTAATACAGAGCTCTTAGCTCGCTCTAACAGGGCTCTTCCCATGCCCACGCCTGATTCTCTCTGTATGAGTCATCATACAGCAAGACTAACATTACTAACATTACATGCCTCCCTTACTGATGCACACAGCGCAGGCTCCTCCCGCTCCATCTCTAATCACTACAGGCTCCTCCCGCACCACCTCTAATCAGCACAGGCTCCTCCCGCTCCACCTCTAATCAGCACAGGCTCCTCCCGCTCCACCTCTAATCAGCACAAGCTCCTCCCGCTCCATCTCTAATCAGCACAGGCTCCTCCCGCTCCACCTCTATCAGCACAGGCTCCTCCCGCTCCATCTCTAATCAACACAGGCTCCTCCCATTCCACCTCTATAAGCACAGGCTCCGCCCGCTCCACTTCTAATCAGCCTTGGCTCCTCCCGCTCCACCTCTATCAGCACAGGCTCCTCCCGCTCCACCACTAATCAGCACAGTCTCCTCCCACTCCACCTCTATCTAGGATATAAGGATACAATTCACCAATGAATCTGAATTAGCCTTTAGCTCCAACGGACACAAATCATCGCCGCGACTCTGGCCCTAGCCTCAGCTCTACCTCTCTAGCCCTGGTCACTGAGCACTGCTGCTGCCTCTCTCCTCCACTGCTTGTTACTCAGCAGAAAACACTGATGATGGCTGTAGATAATAAAGCGACACTTTCTTCTGACCTTTTATTGTCTTCAATCTTGTCTGTCATGCCTTGCCATGCCTTGTCTCTCAAATGGTGCACAAACAGATCTAGCAACTAGGCTAGCTGGACATCTCCTGCACGTCCACCGTGTTTCTCTAGTTGGAGCACTTTGACTGCACTGGCTTGGTTGCACTGGAAGGCATCGATAGTAAAGTTATTCTGTCATGTCCGCAAACAAGAGGTCTAACTCTACAGCCCTTTGCCCTGACCATCTCTCCTGACTCCAGCCCTGCATGTCTAGATGAACTCCTCACCAGGGCACAGAGTAGGTCCACAGCCTCCAGGATGAGCTCCTGGTGTCCGATGCGGGTGACCCCCAGCTCCTCCAGCTCCTGGTGGGTGATGTGGAGAAGCTGCTCCCCGTTGATCTTCTCCCTTTCAAAGTTTTGAATGTACTGCTGCAGACAGTCATCCAGGCCTGCATGGGGGACACACAATGAGGGGAAACTATGTTAGGCACACCTTTGTTCTAATAGTATGTCTTTGTCTCCTTTACTGTCAACATCTAACTCATTCACTAGGTGTATAGAATGCAGATTGTGCTGATTTATTTAGAATTATTTAAGTTTGAAATATACCATGAAAGCTATAAATATAACAGAGTTGTATAAAATGCTGTGTGATTGGCAGATTCAGACTAATTGCTGTAAAAAAAAAGATTTGTAACCCCTACCAGGCTACTTTGACTCTAAAAACTCATTTTCCATTTCAGTCATTTTTTGTGTTAATTCCGACATAATACCAGAAGCATGCTTTCAACCATTCAACGTTTCAACTCCAGAGAACTGAACAGAACCAGTCTACCAGTTGAGCTGCTCTTTGTGTAGAGCAGAACAGAACGGGGGAAGAGAGAAACGGGACTAGTCTAGGAGATAAACCACTCTCACCACAGCGTATTAAAGCCATCCTTATCAGAGCACAGCAGAGCCACACAGACACACAGAGTCCACTGCAGCATTCTGTGTTGGAGCCATGTACATCTGGCCAGGCTGCACAGAGAGAGAGAGAGAGAGAGGAGCCCAGAAAGCAGCAGAGCAGACTAGCAGAATCTTGGCTTTCAACCACAGCATCCATCCATGGCTCCCGGGAGAATACTCATCTCCAGCCACAGAGCATATTGGAGCAGAGCAGGCCACAGCCACAGCACAGAGCTGACCCACATTACACACACCGGCTGGGCCATGTCAACACACCAAAGCCCAGCACACACACATCCATGGCCACAGGCATTCAACAGGGGCCAAATTAGCCAGCTTGATGTTGCCTAGGTAGATCAAAGGGTGATACATTCAGAGCCATATACAGATGACTCAGGATACATCTATTCAATGCCGACCTCGATCCATACAGTCTGTATAGTCAGGCAAATCATCTGAACTAAGTTCCCCATTTGTATATGGCGAACACTTGTCTTGCCGTCTTGTGTGCTGCTGCCCCGACCTCATTCTAAGTAACTGAATCGAGGCTCAGTACGGGTCCTTAGAAATGTTTCTCTGAGCACACAGTGGCCTTGACATAAAAATTGATGGCCTTGTGTGTGGGTGTGTTTGTGTCTCCACAGTACGTTCGTGGGAGTGAAATTTGTGAAAGCATGTGCGTATGTGTGTGTGTGTGTGTGTGTGTGGGTGGGGGGGGGGGGGGGGGTGTTTGTGTATGCATGTGCATTTGTGTGTGCGTGCGCACACGTTCATGCATCCATATACAGTAATGATCATGAATGGCTGCCCTTGACACATGTCTTGTTTGCAGTTTCACATGTGGAATAGCTGTTTTCACATGTGAAGTCATATTTTCACATGTATTAAATTTAAAGGTCACATGTTAACACCACCTCTTCACATGTGAGAAAAAAAAGTTCTCACCTCACATGTGAATTACAGTTGCACATGTGAAATTCGCAGTTTCACATGTTAGAAAACTCCACATGTGAAAATCTCACTTTCACATATGGGATTGCATTTTAACAAGTAGAAAACAATCACGTGAAAATCAAATTTGGAGTTTCACATGTAAGAAACCGGCACGTGAAAATCTAACTATCACATTTGGAATTGCAAGTTACATGTGGTGTTGAAATAGTGTTACACACCAAACATGAAAAGGTGGTGTTAACATGTTGCAGTAGCAATGTTTCCACATATGGAATTGAAAATGATGTAATGCCATTCTGTAAAAAGTTAACTTAGCCTACCTGAGTATAACAATTGAAGTGCGTTAAAAAACATTTTTTAAATGATTTCTGAGCCATTCATTTGGAGTGTTACTGTTGCAGCCGCAAGCCACTCTTCTTCATACCTTGGTTAGTGACTGTTAGAAGAAGCCAAGAGAAAAGAACAGCGGCTAGCGCTCTGTCTCCTTATTTATCCTGTTTAACCCTTTACACTCGTTGGAATTGGCCTATATGGATAGGACTAAACTGAAATTATTCTTCACAGAAGAAATCTGAAAAGCATTTGCATAAGCATGGTAGCAATAGCGGAGGTACATAAAGATGGAGGCCCACATGCATTTGACACACATTTCTTCTTAAACAAAAACTCAGTGGATACCGACAAACAAGACGTCATATCTGAATTCTGCCATCTATATGCACTTTTGCCATTGAAACGGAACAGTTTGGAGATTATAGGAAAATTATTAGACCAAAGTTGAGGACACAACAGTTCACCTGACACAAGACTGAATCCAAACATTACACTATTGATTATATTATACTGTACATTCACTCTACTTTTCGCTCCATTTGTTGATAACGAAATCTGAAAATACTCTGGATACATTCAATAACATGATAAGAATATTCCTGGAAATGTGGGGTAGGTGCAACATAAGACAAAAAATGACAAGGGTTTGAGTGAGAGGACTAACTGGTGTCTCCAAGTGGCCACACACCTCTCCAAAGTGTGCACAGTTCCTAAGTAATTTCAATGCACTTTTATGACTTAAAGAAGAGTCTTCAACTATAAGGTACTTTTTTTTAGATCTCCTAGCTGTACCGTTGAGGAACTAGGGCAAGCACACTTGTAGTTGTTTTGTTTGGAACACAACGCTGCATGCCCGCGATCATACAATTACATTTGTTGTTTACGCAACCCACAAATGGTCCATTATAAATCGCAATCTGGGTCAAGTGGGCATCATTTGAAAGCTTATTGTATTGCCAAAATGACTAGCTAAGTTATAAAATACGACCTTGCAGTGTTGCTCTTTCACAAGGCAATTCAGAGAAATATCGTAATTTTGGTGCGTGTTGAAAAGAGTCATGAGTGAATTCAGGTGTGTGTTCCGCTGCGAATGTTCTTGACAATAGACAAACATACGCTAATTCTGTTCAAAACAAGCCAGGGTACGACGCCATGTCACCTTGTAACTTTACATCAAACATAGTGATCATAAACGTTGATCAAAAATGACATTGACATTTTACCCAAGGGAATAATCCAGAGTCCTCAATGCCCTCAAAAACAGGTCAGTCCCTCCCTCTTACTCTCATTGGCATTGAACCTACTCTCACACAGATAATTGTGGTTATGAAATAGAAGAGGTACAGTTCAATTAGTTTGCCAACTGCCCTACCTTGATCCACAATGTTGGAGCGTAGTATGAATGCAAGGCATGCATTACCAAGGCAGGTTCGCTGTCCATGGTGCTAGTTTTTCATGAACGCCTCAACTGGTGCATTGGTGTGTGTGTGCGTGCCATGCTGTGCCTACCTGTGTGTTTACTGTCTAATATATAGACAATGTTCTTTGTAACAAGAAGTGTAAAGCCCTAATCATAGAATTACATAATCACAATGACATGAATTGAATTATATGGAAATGTGAAGTGCACATTTAGACAGGTTTTTGGCTTGCTTGTATGACATCAAAGCGGTATTTATTATAATCCTCAACGTCTCATCTTTCAAAATACATCGAGTCCTATTAATTTACAACATTTCCCTCACTCAGACAACAAAACATTTACTAAAGTTGCCCAATTAGCGGGAGGGATGGGGGTTACTTCTTGTCGCGTGCGATGCTCAAATTCAGAACAGCTGTCAGTCAAAACCAATGATGTATATAAATCCTGAATGACTAACAGGAGGCGCTGTATTGAAATCACTGCGCAGCCACCTTGGTACTCCTCCTCCATTGTAAAAAAAAGTTTTAGGAAGCTACATAAATACATTTATGAATGTCTACATTCATTTTTGACACATCTATTCTATTACAGAAAACGTAATGCATACATTTCAATTATATTATGTTAGCTAAACATATCAAAATTAAAATTACATTTCTTACTTTTTTTTGAGAGTACTAATGTTACTGTCTCCAGTACAGCAAATAAATACTTAAATACATGTAATTCCATTCATTCCTATGGAGGACTGCTCTTACTTGGGAGTGCCAATATGGCCGACTTTTGTCTTCAGCGTCTCTCAATTGCCAATACACAGCAACGCATTCTAGGGTTCATACACATCATTGGTCAAAACCCATACAGCGCTGTGAAGTAAAGAGCCTGAACTCTGACGTAATTTAAAGCATGTTACTGTACAGCAACTGCGTTTATCAGTGCTCATATCTGCCATTTTCAACCCGTATATAGGTGTAAAGGGCTACCATGTTAAAACTAGCGCTATCTTGACAGTTAACTCAAGTTCACTTTCTGTCATTTTTGTGCACTTTTTTATTGCATTATCTGAAAGCGTTCAAAATTCACTGAAAACATCCAAGATACATAATCTATACAACAACAACAAAAATGCGATGTCAAAACAAATTGACTTTGAGGTTAAAGACAGTGTGTTTACCAATTTACCTGATTTTGCTTACTGTTACTTTGGACAAATCAAATATGTCAATATGCAATTAGTCATGATTAATCACATAAAATACTGCAATAAACTCAATTATATTTTGTATCAATTGACAGCCCTACTTGACATTAAAACGTGAAAATGCACATGAAAGAGTAGTGGTTTCTCATGGCGACTTCAAAATGAGTGTTGTCCCTCTTGGTCTTATGGTCAACATGTTGGCTTCTCCCATGGGAGATCAGGGCACTAATGTCCCTCCAGCTGAAAAAGAAAATGTGAAATATATAATATCACAGGTCTCCCATGGGAGAAGCCAACATCCTGACCACTACAGTGCATTCGGAAAGTATTCAGACTTCTTCCCCTTTTCCACATTTTGTTACATTTACAGCCTTGTTCAGGTGCATCCTGTTTCCATTGATTATCCTTGATATGTTTCTACAACTTGATTGGAGATCACCTGTGGTAAATTCAATTGATTGGGCATGATTTGGAAAGGCACACGTCTGTCAATGGTCCCACAGTTGACAGTGCATGTCAGAGCAAAAACAAGCCATGAGGTCGAAGGAATTGTCCTTAGAGCTCCGAGACAGGATTGTGTCGAGCCATAGATCTGGGGAAGGGTACCAAAAAATGTCTGCATCATTGAAAGTTTCCAAGAAAACAGTGACCTCCATCATTCTTAAATGGAAGAAGTTTGGAACCACCAAGACTCTTCCTAGAGCTGGCCGCCCGGCCAAACTTAGTAATCGGGGGAGAAGGGCCTTGGTCAGGGAGGTTACCAAGAACCCAATGGTCACTCTAACAGAGCTCCAGAGTTCCTCTGTGGAGATGGGAGAACCTTCCAGAAGGACAACCATCTCTGCAGCACATCACCAATCAGGCCTTTATGGTAGAGTGGCCAGACGGAAGCCATTCCTCAGTACATGACAGCCCGCTTGGAATTTGCCAAAAGCACCTAAAGGACTCTCAGACCATGAGAAACAAGATTTTCTGGTCTGATGAAACCAAAATTGAACTATTTGGCCTGAATGCCAAGCGTCACATCTGGAGGAAACCTGACACAATCCCTACGGTGAAGCATGGTGGTGGCAGCATCATGCTGTGGGGATGATTTTCAGCGACAGGGACTGGGAGACTAGTCAGGTTTGATGGAAAAATGAACGGAGCAAAGTACAGAGAGACTCTTGATGAAAACCTGCTCCAGAGCGCTCAGGATCTCAGACTGGGGTGAAGGTTCACCTTCCAACAGGACAACGACACAGCCAAGACAATGCAGGAGTGGCTTTGGGACAAGTCTCTGAATGTCCTTGAGTGGCCCAGCCAGAGCCTGGACTTGAACCCGATCGAACATCTCTGGAGAGACCTGAAAATAGCTGTGCAGCAATGCTCCCCATCCAACCTGACAGAGCTTGAGAGGATCTGCAGAAAAGAATGTGAGAAACTCCCCAAATACAGGTGTGCCAAGCTTGTAGCATCATACCCAAGAAGATTCAAGGCTGTAATCGCTGCCAAAGGTGCTTCAACAAAGTACTGAGTAAAGGGTCTGAATACTTATGAAAATTTGATATTTCAGTTTTTAAAAAATCTTAGAAATTTGCAAAGAAAAATAGAAAGCTGTTTTTGCTTTGTCATTATGGGTTCTTGTATGTAGGTTAATGAGGGGGGGAAACGATTTAATCCATTTTAGAATAACAAATGTGGAAAAAGTCAAGGGGTCTGAATACTTTTCGAATGCACTGTATGTGAAACATCATGCGTAGGCTATGTTTTTCCTACTTGACATTTTTTCCATGTGATTTGTTCAGGTGAAAATTCATGTGAAACGTTGTTTTCCGAAAACCACGTGTCTAACTCATGAAACTTTCACATCATTTTTTTCCCCACATGTGATTTTTTTTTCATGCTTTTCTTGTAAGGGTGCTTTCATTTGATAGCTTGCCGCATGTGGGATTTCCATTCTGTTGCCTTCCTCTAGCTATCAAGGCTCCATGGCAACAGTTTCCTGGTGACCAAGAGGCAAGCCCCCTTGAAGAAGTGAATTATTCGCAGTATATTTCTTCATTGTTGCCCTCAGACCTATCACAGAATGAAATACAACAGGTATATAATATTCATTCCAAATGACATCGACATTTTACCCAAAGGAATAATCCAGAGTCCTCAATGCCCTCAAAAACAGGTTAGTCCCTCCCTCTTACTCTCATTGGCATTGAACCTACTCTCACACACAGATAATTGTGGTTATGAAATAGAAGAGGTACAGTTCAATTAGTTTGCCAACTGCCCTAGCCTGATCCACAAAGTTGGAACGTTGTATGAATGCAAGGCATGCATTACCAAGGCAGGTTCGCTGTCCATGGTGCTAGTTTTTCATGAATGCCTCAACTGGTGCATTGGTGTGTGTGTGTGCGTGCCATGCTGTGCCTACTTGTGTGTGTAGTGTCTAATATATAGACAATGTTCTTTGTAACAAGGAGTGTAAAGCCCTTATTATAGAATTACATAATCACAATTATAGAATCTCTATTGCCCTAATGATCATTAGGTGAGAGTTCCCCCTCACGACTGTGTCCACTGGCCACCTTTCAAGAACCACTCAAGAACAAGAGATTAAAAGCAACCAATAACACACAGTTTACGGTGTGGAGAGGGTGTGGATATTCTTTGTAGCTGTGGCAGCACAAAGACATTTATCAACTTGCATATCAGCATTCTCTGTGTCTCAGATTGCACATCAGCAACCATTCTGTCTCAAATGACCTTAGGATAGATATTAGACCGGCTCTGTTCTTTATGTCAGTTGTATTCTACCAGTTTTATAGACTGTCAAGATTTTGCTGTGTATTGGCGTCATCCGTTGGCCTACATTATTGAATATAACAGATGACAAAGATGTCACCTTGACTATGCACTTTCCATGGTGTTTGGGGTGGAGAATTTGAGACTGAACTGAAGTTCTTCTAGTTGTGTTGTGTATCAGCTGTACAGAAGTTGTGCCGTAGGCGAGCCCTGCCCTGCTGCGAAGGCTGTAAACACATCTGTGATAGCAGCGCCAGAAGCAAGCACGGTTATGCACTCCTGAACTGACACTTGGCTGGCAGAAACTACTGTATGTGGGAAAACATATCCCATGTCTGGGTTGACATCACAGCTTCTTTAGTTGGATGACAGTAAATCCTTGTACCCTGGTGAGAGAGAACATGATCAGATCTATCTCACTTGTGTTTGGTTGTTACAGTAACTAATAGGTCTTTCTTTTGATCGTCATTCAACCATTTGGATGTATACGCATGAAGTTTCTCATGTTCACCTTTCTTTCCAATGAAGGCTTGTTGTCAATTAGTGTTTCACCTCCAGAATGACAGAAGTCTGCCACTACTAACATAACAGTACACACAATCTGATTATGGCAGGTAATATAGCGCAACAATTGTTTTGTCCTCCATTTGGTCTTACCTAAGGGGTACTTCACCTCAGCTGTACTCTTAGCCCACACTATATAACAAAAGCAACTATAGGTAGGTATATTTTCTCTCATAGAAATATGAATGTTATGGCAGATAGTGGAGAACTCTTCAAAACACACTGAACATCATAACGCCAACCATTTTGAGTTCAGTTAAACAGCATATCTTAAAGGTGAAATTGACAATTGTGGTTGCAAAAGCTGCTGTCCAGTTCGATTAGCTTGCAACCTGCAATGTGTTCCTTATCACTACCCACAATGGTGGATTTTTGTAGCAATGTAACAATGTAAATCATAGTCTCTGTCAACGCATTATCAAATAAGGTAGGTTCGCTGTCCATGGTGCTAGTTTTGCAAACGCCTCAATTGATGCCAACACTTATTCAATATGTGTGTGTGTGTGTGTGTGTGTTTGTGCGTTAGAGGGGGGGGGGCACGCAGTCTTTATGGTATGAGGTAATCTACATGTGAACCTTATATAGGTAAACTGATTGTTGAACACCTTTACACGTAGCATAATAAGTTGGTCTGAGTATCTGGTTGGTGTTCTACAAATGCGTAGCCTACATCAGGCCAGGGCGATAATTAGGCAACACTGAATAGCGCGCTTCTACATCAGGGTCGGATACACAAAATGGCACACGATCAATATTTCAATGCAAAGAATAGCAGCGTTTTAGCTCAAATCAGCCCCAATTTATTAAACCACGTATTCAGATAAAAGATAACAAATGTACACATATCCATGTTAGTCGCTTCAAAATGTATTCTGTCAGTATCATGCAAATGAAAAGAAACATGTTTTATAATCATTACCTTTCATCCAATCCAGCACTTGCTTAGGTGTCCATTTGCTTATAGGTTCCATCACGAGGGCCATCATCGATGTCTTCAAATCCTTCAAACAAGGACTTGATCGAGCAAGAAAATCGGGTGTCGCAAATCAGAAATGTTGCATCGGTATACCAGAGATCAAATAACATAGGTGCACCTTACTGGGTAAAGGCATGGCTGGTGACAGTATCCTGGGTACGGAATGCTATGGTGCAGTCCACGCGCTCACAGAAACGACTCAGCCGCCTCTCTCTCTCTCTCTCTCTCTCTCACACACACACACACACACACACACACACACACACAACAGTAGCCTACCTGCCGACCCCACTGTACTGTGTAGAGAAGCGAGTCTCTCTCTGAGTGAGAAAGTCTTGCAACCCCTCCCTCCCCTGCACACCGCAGCATCACATGCTTCATTCCAGAGACACAGGGAATGGTGCAATAATATATAATTACCTGATGCCTTTATAGAGAAACATTGATAGCTGAACGTAAGGCATAACAATTAAGCATATTCTTATATTTTTTACCTTTTTTATCAGGAATATGTTCACCCCCTTAACTGTTTCCAGTTCCAACCAATATGAATAGGAACAGAACCGAAGCCATTGTGTTTTAACCAATAGAAACCTAGTGATGCTTGCATCAATGTCTGTATGGGGGGGGGGGGGGGGGGGGGGGGGGGGGCTATACAGTATGGGGGGAAACCATATTAAAACTGGGTCACCCTGCAATTTACATTGAAGTAATGACTCAAACAAAACATGCAAGATACAATTGAATGACAGTCTTTTTTCTTCTTCAGTTAGTTACAAAATATCTCAGTTACTGTAAAACCACATCATGACAAATGCTGGGGTATGTGCTTATCATTTCTTTCTGATGTTCCCATGTTTAATTATATAGAAAAGACACATTTTGTAGATACTTATCGACCTATAGCCAAAATAACTACTACAACTACAATCAACTATATATGGTGTGAGCACACTACATGATTCTGTTGCACAACACATCCCTACAGGTCCTCGAACTTCATCCCACTGAGTCCCACCAGGATATGGTTAATAATTCAGTCCTCACTGTGCTGGGTGATGATGACACATCTTTAACTGCTAAACCTATTACTGACTCTTTGGAGATCTGCCCATTTCTTGTATCTTTATTGAAGTCTCCCCATACATCTCACTATATGGTGTAAAATGGCATCAAAATTCATAAACATGAACATTTGGTTCTGGTAAATTATCAGAGGCATGGGCACCACAATCTTTGACCATTACCCACTCCTATGCTGCTCTAACAGTGCCATGCTAATAGTCCTTGGCTTGGCTGGTGTATGACCCAGTGGCTCCCGACAGGGTGTGAAGTGGTGGCATTGGCACTTGCTCCCCACACACACCGGTTTACTGTTAATCCTCTCCCAAGCAGCATATACTAACCATGCTTAAAGTCACTCGATACTGGTTTTCACATTAGATGCACCCATCTAAAATAAAAATGCATGCATTTCTAGCACATGCTATCATATAGTCACACTCACATAAACCTTGCCAGTCATACATCCCTGCCGTTGATGCCTAAGAGGGGGATTTCTGGAATGAAGCTACCCACCTGAGTCATGACATTCACTTGATATGATTGACAATGATCTAGATGGATAGGCCTCCTCAGAGGTAAAATAACAACCTGTCACTAAACCAGAAAGTGTCTGATATGCACCTTGTTTAGTATACTTTTATACACTGAGTGGACAAAACATTAAGAACACCTGCTCTTTCCATGACATAGACTGACCAGGTGAATCCAGGTGAAAGCTATGATCCCTTATTGATGACACCTGTTAAATCAACTTTAATCAGTGTAGATGAAGGGGAGGAAACAGGTTAAAGAAGGATTTTTAAGCCTTGAGACAATTGAGACATGGCATGTGTATATGTGCCATGCAGAGGGTGAATGGGCAAGACAAAAGATTTTAGTGCCTTGGAACAGGGTATGGTAGTAGGTGCCAGGCGCACCTGCTTGTGTTAAGAACTGCAACGCTGCTAGGTTTTTCACACTCAACAGTTTCTGTGTGTTTCAAGAATGGTCCACCATCCAAAGGACATTCAGCCAACTTGACACAACTGTGGGAAGCCAACATGGGTCAGCATCCCTGTGGAACGCATTCGACACCTTGTAGAGTCCATGCCCCAATGAATTGAGACTGTTCTTAGGGCAAAGGGGGGTGGAGGGTGCAACTGAATAGTCGGAAGGTCTTAATGTTTTGTACACTTAGTGTAGTCAATTTCACTACCCATTCCAATGGCCAGTTTATTCTCCACAAGACATGACGGCAATAGCTCAGTGCTTTAGCATATTCATGTATTCGATTCAGTCAGTTGCATCTAAGATTAAAAAGCGTTTCAAATTTGGCAGAGCTTGATATGTTGATCTGACACCGATGTGTGTAATGTGCTTTCTTGTCAAAATGTTATGTGACACTTGCAGTTAACATGCAATGTTTATGTATGACAGCAGGTGTCAATATTTTCTAACTCTTTCTGACAACCAAGATAGCAAAATAGCTATTTTTTACTGTTTAGTAATAGTCTGTGGTTATGACAATATAATTTCAGATCTGCAATATCTGTGAGGAATCATTTCTCAGAAACAAGAACCAAGATGCTTTACAAGGACTAAATTATCCTTCATCTTACAGTTTGTCTCCTCTTTGTCCTTCAACTTGAAAGCTGGGGATTGTCTCAGGCTCCCAAGTATTACATTATAGGAACTGGTTGCATTTATGAAGTAGATATTATGTACATTGTGGCATTTTCTAAAGATATTTCTTCTAACAATTCAACAAAATGAAGGGATCTCCATCCTAAACTATCAATTTAATTTACCTATTGAACCGAATGCAATACAACTGACCACCAAGTATACAGATTCAGTACAGAGAAAACGAAACTAAAACTGTAGACCATTCTCAAGTATGTTAGAGTCGGAGGACAAAGTGAAACTACTGCTGGTTTCAGTCAGGTGGGCTTTCTTCTAGGCTCAGGGTTGGAGATGCGCAGGTTGGGGGAGCTGAAGTGGGAGCTAGCCACGGTGTAGGTGCTAAGGTAGTGGATGACGATGCTCTGGGCCGTACTGGAGTCCAGGCCGTGGTCCTGACAGAGATGCAGGCTGAGCTTCATTACTGGGGCTGGTATCAGGCCCTGGGGAGGTGTCTGGACCAGGGGAGAGCTGCCCCGGGCCAGGCTGTCCTGCATGTGCTGTCTGTACACCTCCAGCAGCTTACTCTCCAGATAGCCGTTCAGCATGGAATTGGATAGAGGCTCCCTGTTCAGGGTGATGATGCTGCTGTCCATGACCAGGCAACCCTCATCCTGCAGGGGCTGGGACTCCACCTGCACCCTAGGCTCCACAGGCCCTGTGGGTTCCAAGGCCTCCAGCTCTCCCAGGTCCTGAGATTGAAGAAGTGGTCCTTCGAACCCCTCATTCTCCAGCCGCGGGCTCTCTGAGCTCCTGTTTCCCACATGGTCTCCTCTGAGCTGCAGGTCGGGGTAGTCTTTGCAGAAGGTGGTGCAGCACCAGGAGCGATAGAGCTCCAGGTCACCATAGTCGTCACAGTGGCTATTGGGGATGGTGAGGGCATCACTGAGCCTGGTTGTCACTCTAGGATCAGACTGCACCAGACCTTCCATGTTTCCTATGCAGTCCACACACCAGAAGCACATTTAAAAATATGGCAATATAAAATGAAAACAATTATAAAACATCATACTCATCATATATGAACATTGTAAGATTAAGCATATTCTACTGATCCAGAAAGACATGCAGCATTTCAGACAAATCCAAACTGCTTACCTGACATTGAACCTGGGGTCAGAATTATATTGGGGGCAGGATGTGGTGGACGTTCCTGAGCCTTTGTGGAATGGGGGTCACAATCCTCTTCCCTGTACCTGAAGACTCTGATGAAGGCTTCTCCCAACATGACAACCACTACATAACAGTGCAAATTGTCTCAATACAACATAGCAGTAAACCACACCAACTAGCACTTTCAATTGTGATTCTCCATAGATTTTATTCCAGGACTAGCATTAATCTGGTTCCAGGAAACCACCCCAAATAATCATGTTAGCATGACATAGCCTATCAGGTTCGAAAGATAAATAAATATTTATATTCTCTTGCCAGATCACATAAAACATAAAATAGTATAAAACACATGAAAGATACTGACAATATCCCTACCTCTGTTTTTATAATAGATGGTGTTCCTTTAGTCTGTCCACTAATAGAAGGTTTACAAGTTATCTACAGATTTCTCTAACTGGTGAGCAGCCACGGTAATGTGCTGTCCCTAATTGTACTGAGCTTCTGAGTAGCAAATGTCAAAAACAGGAAGCATTGTTAGAAATAAAATTAGAACACTCACTGCCCCTGCTTTTCAGCTTCTGCCTTCTGTGGTGTGACATTCCATTTAGAATGTAAGGAGAACTGAAACAATTATGTGACAACAGTATTCTTTGCAATGTTAATTTGAGCTAAACAAGAATAACAAGGAAAGTGGGTAAGAATAAGAGAGACTGAGTAGTAAAGTAACACTATTTTATTATCAAACATGAAAAATATATCATTGAATTAAATATTCTCATATGTGCAAAGCATGTCTTTATCATCTACTAAATTCCTAGTATTTGGGCAATCATTCCACCTTGATTTCAATATGATATTGAACATGGGATACTGCCCAGCATTGACTTGAACTATTGTAACAGTACAAGGTCACCACTTTAAAGACATTGTCAAAAAACACAACATTTGGTCAATTTGATACCATTCTGATTACCTTTCACAACAAAATAAAGCGCTATGATTGGTCTGAGAAGACGTTTTCCAGACGAGCAGTGGCAAGCTGCTGTAGAGCTGAATGGAGGATGACAGGAGAGGGCACTGTGGTCTGCTAATCAAAACCATACGGCTACTGTTGCTCCAGTCCAGCCAAGGCCTCTGCTTCCTGTGGGTGGTATGAAAACAGTGCTAAGAAAATGATGCAACACCAGGGTTGAGACCAATTGTATTTATGCTTCCACCAAAAGGTGTATGTAATTTCACGAGAACAATTTCGTGTAAGTATTGTAATGATATAGTACAGTTGCCAACAGAACAGTCTGGACCTGCAGGTCATCCTTCATTGCCTCTATGTTTGGCAACAGAGTTGTGAAATACATGGTAGTAGCGGAAACAAGCGATCATTCAAAATAGATGGACTGGTAACTTGCACATGAGTATGGTCCTCTGTGTGTGGTTTTGACTGACGGAGTATGTCCATAAGGCCTTGGTCTTTACCTTGGAGCCTGGAGGGGCTGTTAGGCCCAAGAATGCATACACTGCATGCTCCTCACGGGCATCAAAGAAGGCCTCGTAATTCTGCAACAACAATACAAAAGGTAGCTGTCTCACTAAGTTTGTTTCAGAAGGTTATTACAACAGAGATCATGGACATCAACTCCGTCATCAAGAGACTGGGTCAACTCAACATGACAATAGATGGCTGCACAATCCACTCCAACTCCACTGTCAGGAACCTTGGTGTTACATCTGACCCCACTCTGTCATTTGAACCCCACATCTGGAACATCACCAAGTCAGCCTTCTTCCACCTCAAAACATCTCACGACTCAGATCTTCTCTCACTGACCCCGCTGCTGAAACCCTCATTCACGCCTTTGCTTTATCACGCCTGGACTACTGCAACGCCATTCAGACTCCAAAACACTGGACAGACTTCAACATATTCAAAATTCAGCTGCATGAGTCCTCACACACACCAAACCTCAGGACCCCCCCCCCCCCCCCCCCCCCCCCCCCCACCCTCATCAAACTCCACTGGCTCCCAGTTCAATATAGGATCATCTTCAAATTGCTCATGCTCACCTACAAAGCACTCAATGGACTGGCGCCAACATACCTTACTGGCCTCCTGCACCCCTACACTCCCAACCTGTTCACTGTGCTCCTCTGACACCGGCCTCCTCACCCTCCCTCACACCAGGCTCCGCTCCATGGGAGACCAGGCTTTTAGCAGGGCAGTTCCCCAACTCTGGAACTCCCTCCCTCTCCATGTAAGAACTTCACAATCCATACACATATTCAAGTCCACACTAAAGACACACCTCTTCACACATGCTTACCCGTACACTCTGTTGTCTTAGCTTTTATCCTCTGTCTAGTTCACCTCCCTGGTTAGTCTGTGCTTATGTTTAGTATACTTTTATACACTGAGTGTACAAAACATTAAGATTACCTACTTTTTCCATGACAGACTGACCAGGTGAATCCAGGTGAAAGCTATGTTCCCTTATTGATGTCACTTGCTAAATCCACTTCAATCAGTGTAGATGAAGGGGAGGAGACAGGTTAAAGAAGGATTTTGAAGCCTTGAGACAATTGAGACATGGCATGTGTATGTGTTCCATTCAGAGGGTGAATGGGCAAGAAAAAATATGTAAGTGCCTTTGAACGGGGTATCTTTGAACGGGGTATGGTAGTAGGTGCCAGGCACACCGGTTTGTGTCAAGAGCTGCAACCTGCTGGGTTTTTCACACTCAACAGTTTCCCATGTGTATCAAGAATGGTCCACCACCCAAAGGACATCCAGCCAACTTGACACAACTGTGGGAAGCATTAGAGTCAACATGGGCCAGCATCCCTGTGGAATACTTTCGACACCTTGTAGAGTCCGTACCCAACGAATTGAGACTGTTCTGAGAGCAAAAAAAGGGGGGGGGGGGGGGGGGGGGGCTATCACCTCAATATTAGGAAGGTTTTCCTAATGTTTGGTATATTCATATTCTTAATTATTTGAATACATGATTTTATAGCTTTTTACCCTGCTGATGTTCTTGTGTTTGTAAAGTCACTTTGGGTGTCGTGAAAAGCACTTAAAATAAAATGTATTATTATTTATCATTATTACACAAATTGTTACAAAGGTACCGGGCTGCAATATTCTCACAGAGTATGTTGAGAATGTCTACCTTAAATTAGAACAGGAAAAATATAAACCAGGCACTTTTGGTTATCAAAGCATACTTTTCTTTACTATGCAGTTGCTAGCATACTGTCCTTTGACCTCTCATCAGCTTCAGACAGTAAGCTTCACTACACTGTGAAGGGGTCAGTACAGTACAACACTCACCCCACAGTAATGTTCTTCATTAAATATCTGTGGAGGCAGGGGGACCCCCGTCATTGGTCGGAAGTCCTCAGGTACGTTCTCCCTCATCCACTTCCTGTTGTCTTCACTAGTTACGATGTCACACTCCTTAAAGTCAATCTTGTTGACAGTTAGGAAACCCATGATGTCTTGCTGCTGCTTCTTAATCTACAGGCAGAAAGAGGATGAGATATATAATTAGGTCATGTAATAATAAGGGATGCATGGTATATCAGTGAGCATATCGGAATCAGCCGATATTAGCTAAAAATGGCAACATCGGCATCAGCCCGATGTCTAGTTTAACGCCGATGTGCAAAACTGTCAAAGCTGACGTGCATACCTATATAACGTAGGTAGATGACGTAATGACGCCACAAAAATACAGTAATACACAGAACAAAAGCAGAAAAATACTAAGCACACACTTCCAACAAGTAAACAAGTTCAAGTGGAGCAGTCATTTTGAAAGAGTAAGAAAATTTCAGTGAGACAACTCAAAGGCAAAATCCATTAACGGCAAGATAATGGAATTCATTGCCCTTGACAATCAACCATTCTCTGTCGTGGATGATGTTGGCTTTCACTGATTGGTCGAGTCCCGGTACGCACTATTTTTCAGATGTTGCCCTACCGGAGTTACACAGTATTATTGCAACGCACATCTATGAGCTACTTGCTATGGGCGTCACTGCTATTAGCTTCACGACTGACATTTGGACCAGCGATGTCAGGCCCATGAGCATGCTGAGTCTGACAGCACAGTGGGTCAATAAGGATTTCGTACTGAGGAAAGCCGTATTGCATGCTCAAGAATGTGCTGGTTCTCATACCGGCGCTGTCATTTCAATGGCATTTGAGAACATGTTTGAAACTTGGAAACTAGAACACTCTCCTAGCGCCATTCGAACAACTGACTCGAGTAATAAGCTAATCAACTGCGTCTGCAGCAGACGTGATACCCTCTGTCATGGCATTGAAACGCCTGCTCAACAAAACTGCCGACACAGACCGTGGAGTTAACATTTGCAAAAGTACAAGGCTGTGAACAAGATTCGGTGGCATTCTCTCTGAGCCTCTTTACTGTGCCGCCACCATGCTCGATGCTAGGTACAAGGACCGCTACTTTGTTGCAGACAAGAAACAGGGTTTACGTGAAATGTTACATACACAGCTGGACAAGATGGAAACGGACACAGTGACAGTGCGCACCGAGGAAGAGAGGTCACGGACAGACAGAGCTAAAACTTCACTTCTTGACATGTATGATGAAATCCTGTTTGAGAATGAAACGACTCTACAAATGAACAACGAAACAGCACAGCAAGTAAGTGAAAGAAATAGGTTTTGATTAGGTTTTACTGGTAATGGGGACATACGTAAATGCCAACAAAATAACTTTTTGGTCAGTGTGATGTGTGTGTAGCCTTTATTTTAACTAGGCAAGTCAGTTAAGAACAAATTGTTATTTACAATGACGGCCTACCCCAGCCAAACCCGGACGACGCTGGGCCAATTGTGCGCCGCCCTATGGGACTCCCAATCTCGGCCGGATGTGATACAGCCTGGATTTGAACCAGGGACTGTAGTGATGCCTCTCGCACTGAGATGCAGTGCCTTAGACCGCTGCGTCCATGTGTGTGTAACTATTTAACTGTACTAGAATGCTTAAAAGACCGCTAAAATTGTAAATATTGGTTATCGTTATTGTTTTTTTTGGCAAGCAAAATATCGGACATCGGCCAAAAATGTCATATCGGTGCATCCCTAGTAATAAAGACACAATAATAATACTGTTTTGATGTGTAATAAAGTGTGGAGTATGGGGAGATAAGCCTCTATTCACTTTGCAGAGCCTCTGCAGCTGGGCTGCATTCTACAGGAGAGCCTGGGGACTGAGACGGACCCAATAAGGCCTCTGTGCAACCAGGATCAGCTCAGAAGACAGGCACAGACCAAATATGGCAGTAGGAGGAGAGCCCAGTGTTCCAATGCAACCACTTCTGTTCTGTCTAAACTTTGCACTGCACATAGAAGCCTGTCTAGAAAATCCTTTATAGACAACATTTTGACTTGCAAATTTACAGTAAGCAATAATATCCGTCGTTTCAGACCAGATAATTCAGAGGTTATCTGAGGCAGTCATTCTGTAGTCAACATCTGATGCTCTTTGACTGATTCTTTAGAGAGTGATGTAATTGGGTGAGGTATGAAGTTCAGATGTCCAAAGACTGATCCTGTCCAGCTGTTCTGGCACAGAACACCACTGGCAATGGTCCTTTAGTCTAGGCGTGTTGTTTTGCAGTATGTAGGGAAGGAGTGGTGGCACACAGGAAACAGGAAAATGGAGGAAGGTTGTGGTGGGGGAGTCAACATCTGATGGTAGAGTCTAGTTAAGTTTGACCCCTCACCCTCACCACAAGGCAATTTGTACCAAAACAGTTGCATGAAAACATCTGATCTGTTTAACCAAGTGCTTTACCTAAACATTCTTGTCTGCATGCTCACTCATAAAAACATTCCTACACAGAGGGGGTAAGAGACTGATATTCTTACAGACAATGAATATGTGATTATGTATCCTCTTTTGATTTTATACTGTCCTGTAAATGCATTTTAGATACAATACAATCATAGTTTTGTGTTAACACTAAATTAACAATATATACAAATTAATAGAATAATAGTCATATGACAAATCAATATCTCCCAAATTGAAGGCCCTCTTTATCAAATCATTGTTTTAGGTTAATTACAATAGCCTATGCATTGTCATGCATGAGAAGCCTATAGAATCGAATGTATTTGTGCAGCTGTCAGTCCCAGCTTCTACTCTATTGCTCGGGACATCCCATGCACAACTTGTAGAACTTTCAAAAGCAAGATCATTTCCATAGAGCTTAATACATTTAATATGATAGAGTCTGCGTAGCTACAACACAATAGCTCATTTGTATGAGCCCGAAACACCTAATGCAAATACTTTGAATTTGCCAAGAAAATGTACATAAACGGTCAATATGCTATAAGGCTTACTCAATACTCAAGATTTCTTACCGCTGTCGATCCAGAGGAGGATGCTATAAAGACTTTTATTACCATGGCTGTTTGGTTCACTCCCCAAAACCCAAGTGAGCAAAGCACGGATGTCTCCAAATGATCCCCCTCTCTCTCTTTTTCTCTCACTCTCTTTCTCGCTCTCTCTCTAACACTGTAACAACAGATGGAAATCAGATCTCTGAAAACAATTGGGAACACTTCAAACTATATATTGTAGTGCTTTCTAAATGCATTTTCAAATACATTTGATTATGTTAATATGTTGTTATCCTATTCATATAGTCTATAAATACGTAATAAATGCTCCTCACATATTTTTCAAGAATTGCAATTCAAATAATTGAAATAAAGCTAATAGATGTGCTCAGACATAAGGAAAATATAGTAATAGGCTTATAACCTTCTAACTACTATATACTATATACTGTCTGAAAAGAGAATAAGCCTATGAAAAATCTGGGTGATTATACCCTATGAACGTTCCGCCTACTTCCTGGTGTAAAACTGTTTTTGCATGGGCGTCATGCTTATATAATCAAATTCATGAAAATATGGTCATTTAAGATATATGTAACATGATATTCATAGTCGTGGATTAATTTACACCCAATAGCTTTCACGAAGGTTTTCGATTTTGAAAACGCAATCGAAAACCTTCATTAAAGGCATCAAGTCAACGAATTAATCCACGAATATAATTTTACAAATATCGTAAATGACCACGTTTTCATGAATTTGATTATAGAAATCTGAAGCCCGTTCAAAAACAGTACCGAATCTGCAACATAAAATCGGCGGCACTTTCATAGGGTATTTGGCAACGTCATTGAGTACCACAGTATGAGTCATAATACCCATGAAACCTAGCGGTAAAACTCGGAAATGGTTCCAATCGTTTTTTCACCATTCATTTGAGAGTCGGAGATTTTAGAACTACTTCATATAAGGTCTGTGTTTCATGTAGGATTCCCCTAGCGAAACGTTTCGATAACCGTGCAAATCTCTCTCGGACAAGGTAACTTTTATCAATATTCGCCTGTAAACGAAATACCCATTAGCTGCTAATGTGGCTATTATACAGAACAAAACATCTTCTTGCAAGCTTAGACATCATCCCTCAATGAATAAATTGGAAAAATGTATTTAAATTGACAATTCTGTGAACTGTCTTGTGCAAGTTTTAAATTGACACTTTAGTAAAGGTTTCAGCTAGCGATGACTTGCACAAGGGTTTGCTGGGGTTTGTAGTCTTGCATAATGTCTACTTTGATGCTAATTAGCATTTTCGAATATGAGAGCAAATGGAGCCAAATAAATAATGTGACCTTGTCCGAGAGAGATTTACATGGTTATCAAAACATCATGCCAGGGTAAGCCTATACGAAACACAGCCCTTATTTGAAGTGTTTCTAAAATTCCCTATGGGAAAATGAATGGTGTAAAAACGATTGGAACCATTTCCCTGTTTGACCACTGGGTTTAATGGGTATTATGACACCTCCACTGTGGGACTCTATTTGGTACCGTCTTCCAATGTTTTAATGTTAAGAGCAGTGTTGTGTTCGAGACCGATTTCAAGGCGAAGAACAGAGGTGGGGCGAGACCGAGACCAGAAAAATGTGAGTCCAATTCAAGACCTTGATTGTAATTTTGTCAAATCACCACCATAATAAGAGTTCTGAAATGTGAACATTTTGAACAACATATGGATTCTTTAGACATTCAAAATAGTGAGAAAATGCTGTTGAGGAAAAATAGAGCCACTATGAATTATTACTAATCCAAACACAGTGGGGAACAATGGGCCTTCTACGCCTTCAGAGAGGGGCTAAGGATTTATAAAATGATAATTTTATTATTATTATTATTTTTTAAATAAATTGTATCCTATTTTCTCCCCAATTTTCGTGGTCCCCAATCGCTAGTAATTACTATCTTGTCTCATCGCTACAACTCCCGTACGGGCTCGGGAGAGACGAAGGTCGAAAGCCATGCGTCCTCCGAAGCACAACCCAACCAAGCCGCACTGCTTCTTAACACAGCGCGCCTCCAACCCGGAAGCCAGCCGCACCAATGTGTCGGAGGAAACACCGTGTACCTGGCCCCCTTGGTTAGCGCGCACTGCGCCCGGCCCGCCACAGGAGTCGCTGGAGCGCGATGAGACAAGGATATCCCTACCGGCCAAACCCTCCCTAACCCGGACGACGCTATGCCAATTGTGCGTCGCCCCACGGACCTCCCGGTCGCGGCCGGCTGCGACAGAGCCTGGGCGCGAACCCAGAGACTCTGGTGGCGCAGTTAGCACTGCGATGATAATTTTATTATTTTCAATGATCTGATTTAATCTCTTCAATATTTGTTGGAAAGGGTTAACACTAAAGAAGAAGAAAAAAGATCCAATCAGGATTTTTCTTTTGCTGGTCTCTGGGGGGAGAAATCTAGCTAGCCAAGTCAGTCATTGGCTAGGCCACCATAAGTTAGATAAAGGCATCTGCCATTCAGGCATCTGCCATTCAACTGTATTAGGGCAACAATTTGGAGTGACAGTGGACTCAACCAATCACATTTTGACTTAATGAGTGGGACCGTTTTTACAAAAACTTATGGTAACTTCTGCTGCCTTGAAGGCCAACAGGTCACAATAGAGAGCAGTAGTTTTCCCATGGTCTAGCTAGCTAGCTTTTGTTGTCGGCTAGTTTGCACTGGCTGCAGCAGGTGTTATCAAAGAGGATTGTTGGTCATTTGTTAGCTTTTCCTTTTCAAGAATGACTTTCAACAATACGTTTCAAATGGTTATCTGGTGAGTGGAACTGTGATTATTGCAGTGTGCTTTCTGTTAGCCATCTCTTTTTTTAAATAACTTGTGTGTGAAGCATTGCCGTAAGTTCCACTTTAAATGCCAATCTTATTAATCTGTTCATATACACCTCCAGGAAGAATAACACTTACATTTCTGAGAACCGATGACTTAGATATGGTCATTTTCACATTTTCCTAAATTCTTAAAATGTTGTGAAAATTCTATAGCAGTATAGAGAGGAAAGCAGCTGTGCATTTGGACAATTTAATTGACACTGCAGTGAATAAAACCAAACTACCGGAGTCTACACAGACCGGTGCGCTATAGCCAATCAGAGGTACAGTAGACCTTTATACAAACAAGCCATTTGCCACATGGGCCTGCCATCATTCACTTTGAATTGGACTGTGTTTACAGTCAGTTGCACCAGCGTGACTTTAGATCATCAGAATGCATTTGCCAAAAGCCACAAAATAAACCTGAATGGATATATGTTAACACCACGGGAGTCCTCTTACATTTGGTAACTTTACAGTCCTATTGATCATACAACCATGAAAAGGTAGGTAATGCTAGCCAGAGCAAGATGAGCTAAAATCTAAGGAAGGAACATTAGATAAACCCTCAAACTTTTTAAGCTAGTTTGTCAATAAAATTGCACTGATAAACGATGGGGAACTGTAGCCTCTTCTTCTTTCTGCAGCTTGCCTGCCGATGCATGCTTGGTTGGCACAAGCATGCAAACTGGCTAAAGTTGGAGAGCTTGCTACTTCCAGACACAAATGAGAGACCACGTCACTGACCATTTTACTTGCCGTAGCAGAGCTGGTTAGGCTGTTTACATGTTATGTAGAGCGTTCTTGACTAACTTATTTTTCCTACGTTTACTGACACCTGTCATTCAGCAGGTGTTGCATGTTCGTAAATTCATCAGTTCTGTGCTCTAGCACACACAGACGAGAGTGCTCTGAAATCGGAGTAGATGGCCAGAGTGAATTTGCGAATGCAAGAGATATACTAACTGTATAACAGTCGTTCAAGTTCTTGCTAGCTAACAAAATGACACATCTGCATCTCCATCTTTGTATAGCCACCGAAAAACGATGAGGGGAAGTCATTAACACCCACTCCTCTAATGGCATGAAATGACATCTTCCTAGCAGCTATCTAACGTTAGGCTCTGTGTTGGGCTAGCATAAATAGATTTGCGCTCTCAAAATCACACTTTTTGTTGAGGAAAAACAAAAACAAACAAATTCGAAATCCACAGCAATGCTTAAACCACATCAAACTGGTAGTCCTGTCAGGGCCTGGCTCCCCAGTGGGTGGGCCTCTGTCCACCCAGGCCCATCCATGTCCAAGACCCTGATGCAAACAAGCATGATGACAATTGCGCATCACAAATAGCCTACTAACCAACACTTCGGATTAAACTTTTTCAATACCTGGTTTGCATACCCATTGTTGCTTTAGTTAGCATTTACTGGTAGATATCATAAATTGAAGCGTCTTTCGTACCCTACCTGCTACTGATGTCATTCATCTGTCAGCTGCTCCATGCCAAAACCAGCTGAGAGCTGCACACTCTTGCTCCTGGCAGATGATATTCCACTGAAACTAGGCTGTGTCCAGCGCGCGTGCTTTGCGATTGTGTAGGCTACTTTGTGAATTATTTCTCTTGTACGACATAATTGATAAATCGTATACCTACACTACATTGATAGCATAAATAGGGATTAAGAAGTGAGTATAAGCAATGGCCATAGGAGAAGAAAAAAAATGTTATAGGTTTATACCTGCGTATACCCTCCACTACACCACTGGCACTTTTTGTGTTTTACAAAAAGTGCACTATCCTACTTGAGTGCGCTGGTGTTACGGTTGCTGTCCTAACAGAATCACGAACCTGTCACACACTGAAGGCCTATAGGTTCGCTACAGCGCAAACATGTCTATAATAGATAAAGGCTGTTAAGATATTAACGTTTCAAGAAAGGAGTATATATATTAGGCCTGGCGAAGCGGTTTTATGCGCTGGTTGAATAGAAGCTGATAATTCAGTTTTTTACTCGGCTGGTCGCGGGAAGAAATTACGTGTCCAAGACCGAGACACTCAATATGTGGTCTCGAGTACTACAACACTGGTTAAGCGCACGAATGCTTGCACAATTGCAACATTATAACGCATGCTATTGCTTATTTTCATGCGCCAGTCAGTGGATACTGTTACAAAACATGATTACATCATTCACGTTCACTAGGAATTTGGCGCGTAAATGAACTACGTTAAAAAATCTTTATTTTTGGGACACCTTATGCCATCCTTTGATTGGCCAAGCATAACATCAGTCACCATTTAACCGCACCTATCCCCACCCCCATCCAACCACTGGGTTTAATGTGCTATATGTTTACTACAGTATTAGTAATAAGAGAACGCCACTCTACAAACTGTGAACTCAATCACAAAATATAGCTCTTTAGTTTCATTAAAGAAGAGAACCTACATTTCAACATGCCCAAGAGAAAGGTATGTAGAGTTTAGATTAGTATGCGGATATACTTTTTGCCCGTATAAATCAGTCTGATATTATGAAGCTTTCGAGGCAACGGAGATTTAATACAAATCTGCCATAGGAATTTGTTCACTCTTGTAAAAAAACAAACAATTAGAAATAATTATTAGATTTTTTTGGTTTGCAAATATCGCCGTATTTTCCAGGATTTAGAATGTTTTTTGCGATTTATTTAAGAGGCGTAAACAATCTTGTCTGAAGCCAGACTGGATCCCCATGCTATTGAAACCACAAGCAGCCATGCTTTGCAGTTCCAATCCCATCCATCTCGAACACAGCGAAACAAAACGGATGCCTTTTGACAGAGCGTGTAAATCTGCATTGAGGGGGGTATAGTTTTTACTTAATTTTTCATTTTTTCCCCTCGATAATTTCATTTTAAGACCGTCGCAAATGTTAATTATTTGAATGATTTCTTTGTTCATCGCGTTAAATGGGTGCTATTGCCCCTTATCACCAGATGGCGGAATACAATTGATTCTTCCCCTCCCCCTTATACATTTGGCGAAAACCGATGAAGACTAATGTCCCACTGAAAAAAGTAATGGTGCAACTGCTTCTGCTACTCAACGCATAGAATTTGAAGCGCTTGTCTAGAATGAGTAGAGGCTGTCTGTATGGGCAAAGTGTAGGCTATTGCCTGTGTTTGCAAGGGGCTAAGTAAGTTTGTCAACTTGGAGTTACTCATTTTAAACAATAGGTAAATATTCAGCGTTATTATGTTGGGAAACAAAAGCATGCATATCTATCATCTTAAATAATGTATTTTTCATCAATTTTGCAGGGAGCAGATAGCGATGTCAAGGAGGAGGTAAGTTATATACACACACTGAATATCACCCTTGTTGAATAGGCTACAGGTTGTAATCTTCACCATGATTAAAATCCTCAATAGTGATCACTGGTGATTTTATCAAATTATTTGGTTGCAAAAACCAGAAAATACACCCAATAGTTAAAAGATAATGCATTCTTGAAATAGGGAAATATTCAATTGTCTGCATTATGAAAATACATCAAGCATCCTCATTCAATTCCTTTAGAAATGTTGTCACACACCTTTGAGTAGTATTGTTATTTTTCGTTACATTAGCCTTCAAGGAGATCTGCACGGTTGTCATCGGTGAGTAAATTCGTATAATTTTTTTTTTTTTTTTTTTTTTTTTTTTACAAATGTACATCTTCCTTTTGGAATTTATTCTTTGATAAAGGGCATAAGCACAACTTTTTTTTAAATCTATAATGTGTTTTTTGTCCTGTTTCATGGTATGCAATTCATTGCTTTGAGAACCAATATAGTCTTCTGTATTTTTCAGAAACCAGTACCTTCAAAACCATCACCAAATCCAAAAAAGCCAGCTAAGGTAATATTTACCTTTTTTCAATATCTACTCATTTACATGATTAAGTATAAATATTCCTATAATGTGATTAATATGTCATTGTTCTCTTTCTGGCACATTCCCATATTAAATGTTTAGACAATTTCTTGATTCGGGGGTGCCAGGCAAAGACAATTTGACATATATGCATGTATATTGACCCCACAGAAAGAAAAAGAAGCAAACAACAAGAAGAAGGCAAAGGCAGCAGCGGTCAAGGAGCCTAAAGAGGAGACCCAGACTGAAAATGGCGAGATCAAGACAGATGAAGTATGTCATGCCATATCAGTGATACACGGTCTCTTTTCTTTTACCAATTATTTTTACTTTAAATATTATCTTGAAGGTTGATGTTTTTAGTTAGTTGTTGTATCTTACTATTTCTGGAGGCAAATCCATCTAAAAGCATTAATCATTCAGGATTCTCAGTGTCTCACAGTGAATGGCTCTTTTGTCACCTTACAGGTAGAGACTCCAGAAGAGAAGACTGAGTAGCACTGCTCCCGTCCATCCAATCCCCTCCCTTGTATGGCCCCCAAGTCTCATATGTTATCCCTAAAACCTCCATTACCTTAACAGAGGAATATTTTTATCAACAATTTTGTAATTATTGGTACAGGGTTTTAGCTAAAAAAAAACAGCTAAATATGGAGGATTGTTCTGTTGTGCAGTGGTCATAAAGGGTTTTTAAGCAAACATAATTACGGTTTTGTTTTTTATTAGTGTTGGTACCTTGTTGGGACTTTTAAAAATAATACTGGATGGCAGACTAATTGCAGGTGGTATAGTGTCACATTGTAGGTTCGCCAACTCAGAACATTTCGCTTTTGTAGGTGGTTGTATTTTTACCCTTTATGTACAGTGGTTTTTCTTTGGGAGGGGTTTACTTATTTTCAACTTGATTGTAAGCAATTTTGGAAACATTTTAAACATTAAAGGACAATTTCACAATTTTTCAACTTCATATTCATAACCTCGAGGACCACCGCAACGTGAAAATTGCTAGTTTGTTTTGTTTTTTAAAAAATAGGAATATTTTCAATGACACCATTGGTGTGCATGGTGTGATTTTAACAAATTAGTTGCCATTAGCTACTAATTTTGGACACTTCCTCCGTTTTTTTTTTTACCACAAAACATAGAAATGCCACATTTTCAGATATGTTGATGTTGTGCTGGAGATTAAGCAGAACATTTTTTAAATTTCCCTAATGTGGGCATACCTGCTTTTGAAATAATCTTGCTCTGAATTATTTTGACACAAATTATTTTAACAGAAGAAGAGGCTTGTTGGAAGTTGATTAACCTTTTTGAAACAAATGTTGGAATTTTAACACTGAAAATTCATCTATTGAAATATGCAGCTGTGTTCCCACTGAAGTTCTGGATATTTAATTGGAATTTAATAAAATAGTAATTGGAATTTCTCATGAGGTTGCGCTAGGTCTCATTACTTTACGTGTCATTATTACTGTAACATTACCATATCTAAACTCAATAGTAGATCATCTAGCCAACCAGTTGTTCTGATTGTTATTGTGGTATGTATATTATTGTAATACTGATATATGGTTAACATTTTTATAACAGATTCTGGTCAAAGGTAGCATTTTACAACCTACTGGATTTGGCGTCATGTCGCAGTCACTATTTGCTGACCAAAATAAAAAATGAGACAAAGGACCCTAGGTATTGTGCCAGCCTACTTGCAAGCACAAATAACCACAAAGACATTATCTGTCTTGCAAAAGCATGACACTTTTCAGTTCTATACATTATAATTGTTTGACATGCAAATTTGTAATCATGCTCTAACTAGTGTTTGGCAGTTCCCATTGCAGGGAGCTTTATGGTAAGTTTTGTGCTTGTCTGAAAAGAACCCTGTACTGCTGCTTGCAAGTTGCAACTATATTTTAATATTTGGAGGTGTATGCTAAACCAGTTCAGCTTGTGTCATGTAGTGAAGGCAAGAAAATAGAATTTACTCATCACAAGAAAAGTATAATAGGCCTTGTTTGTTTATTTTAAATTATACTGAACAAAAATACAGTGCATTCGGAAAGTATTCAGACCCCTTGACTTTTTCTATAGCCTTATTTTAAATTCCCTCTATATACACGCAATCTCCCATAAAGACAAAGCAAAAAGAGGTTTAGAAATGTCAGCAAATGTATATAAGTATTCAGACCCTTTGCTATGAGTCAAAACAGCTCAGGTGCATCCTGTTTCCATTGATCATCCTTGATATATTTCTACAACTTTGAGTCCACTTGTGGTTAATTCAAGTGATTGGACGTCAATCAAATTTATTTATAAAGCCCTTTTTACATCAGCCGATGTCACAAAATGCTATACAGAAACCCAGCCTAAAACGCCAAACAGCAAGCAATGCAGATGTAGAAGCATGGTGGCTAGGAAAAACTCCCTAGAAAGGCCGAAACCTAGAGGAACCAGAGGTGGCCAGTCCTCTTCTGGCTGTGCTGGGTTGAGATAACAGTATATGGCCAAGATGTTCAAACGTTCATAGATGGCCAGCAGGGTCAAATAAGTGGTTGTAGAGGTTGCAACAGGTCAGCACCTCAGGAGTAAATGTCAGTTGGCTTTTCATAGCCAAGCATTCATAGTTAGAGACAGCGGGTGCGGTACAGAGAGTCGAAAACAGCAGGTACGGGACATGATTTGGAAAGGCACACACCTGTCTATATAAAGGTCCCACGGTTGACAGTGCATGTCAGAGCTGAAACCAAGCCATGAGGTCGAAGGAATTGTCCGTAGAGCTCTGAGACAGGATTGTGTCGAGGCACAGATCTGGGGAAGGGTACCAAAAAATATCAAGCATTGAAGGTCCCCAAGAACACAATGGCCTCCATCATTCTTCAATGGAAGAAAGGTGGAACCGCCAAGACTCTTCCTAGTGCTGGCCGCCTGGCCAAACTGAGCAATCGGGGGAGAAGGGCCTTGGTCAGGGAGGTGACCAAGAACCTGATGGTCACTGACAGCTCTCCAGAGTGGCTCTGTGGAGATGTGAGAACTTCCTCGAAGGACAACTATCTCTGCAGCACTCCAATCAGGTCTTTATGGTAGAGTGGCTAGACGGAAGCCACTCCTCAGTTAAAGGTACATGACAGCCCCCTTGGAGTTTGCCAAAAGGCACCTAAAGGACTCTCCAGACCATAAGCGAACTGCAATAGCATCGAATAGTCCCCGCGATATGCAACTGTTCAGGGAAGTCAGGAACCAATACACGCAGTCAGTCAGGAAAGCAAAGGCCAGCTTTTTCAAGCAGAAATTTGCATCCTGTAGCTCTAACTCCAAAAAGTTCTGGGACACTAAAGTCCATGGAGAACAAGAGCACCTCCTCCCAGCTGCCCACTGCACTGAGGCTAGGTAACACGGTCACCACCGATAAATCCGTGATAATCGAAAACTTCAACAAGCATTTCTCAACGGCTGGCCATGCCTTCCTCCTGGCTACTCCAACCTTGGCCAACAGCTCCGCCCCCCCCGCTGCTACTCGCCCAAGCCTCCCCAGCTTCTCCTTTACCCAAATCCAGATAGCAGATGTTCTGAAAGAGCTGCAAAACCTGGACCCATACAAATCAGCTGGGCTTGACAATCTGGACCCTCTATTTCTGAAACTGTCCGCCGCCATTGTCGCACCCCCTATTACCAGCCTGTTCAACCTCTCCTTCGTATCATCTGAGATCCCCAAGGATTGGAAAGCTGCCGCGGTCATCCCCCTCTTCAAAGGGGGAGACACCCTGGACCCAAACTGTTACAGACCTATATCCATCCTGCCCTGCCTATCTAAGGTCTTCGAAAGCCAAGTCAACAAACAGATCACTGACCATCTCGAATCCCACCGTACCTTCTCCGCTGTGCAATCCGGTTTCCGAGCCGGTCACGGGTGCACCTCAGCCACGCTCAAGGTACTAAACGATATCATAACCGCCATCGATAAAAGACAGTACTGTGCAGCCGTCTTCATCGACCTGGCCAAGGCTTTCGACTCTGTCAATCACATATTCTTATCGGCAGACTCAGTAGCCTCGGTTTTTCTAATGACTGCCTTGCCTGGTTCACCAACTACTTTGCAGACAGAGTTCAGTGTGTCAAATCGGAGGGCATGTTGTCCGGTCCTCTGGCAGTCTCTATGGGGGTACCACAGGGTTCAATTCTCGGGCTGACTCTTTTCTCTGTATACATCAATGATGTTGCTCTTGCTGCGGGCGATTCCCTGATCCACCTCTACGCAGACGACACCATTCTGTATACATCTGGCCCTTCTTTGGACACTGTGTTAACTAACCTCCAAACGAGCTTCAATGCCATACAACACTCCTTCCGTGGCCTCCAACTGCTCTTAAACGCTAGTAAAACCAAATGCATGCTTTTCAACCGTTCGCTGCCTGCACCCACACGCCCGACTAGCATCACCACCCTGGATAGTTCCGACCTAGAATATGTGGACATCTATAAGTACCTAGGTGTCTGGCTAGACTGCAAACTCTCCTTCCAGACTCATATCAAACATCTCCAATCCAAAATCAAATCTAGAGTCGGCTTTCTATTTCGCAACAAAGCCTCCTTTACTCACGCCGCCAAACTTACCCTAGTAAAACTGACTATCCTACCGATCCTCGACTTCGGCGATGTCATCTACAAAATAGCTTCCAATACTCTACTCAGCAAACTGGATGCAGTTTATCACAGTGCCATCCGTTTTGTTACTAAAGCACCTTATACCACCCACCACTGCGACCTGTATGCTCTAGTCGGCTGGCCCTCGCTACATGTTCGTCGTCAGACCCACTGGCTCCAGGTCATCTACAAGGCTATGCTAGGTAAAGCGCCGCCTTATCTCAGTTCACTGGTCACGATGGCAACACCCACCCGTAGCACGCGCTCCAGCAGGTGTATCTCACTGAACATCCCTAAAGCCAAAACCTCATTTGGCCGCCTTTCCTTCCAGTTCTCTGCTGCCTGCGACTGGAACGAATTGCAAAAATCTCTGAAGTTGGAGACTTTTATCTCCCTCAACAACTTTAAACATCTGCTATCTGAGCAGCTAACCGATCGCTGCAGCTGTACATAGTCCATCGGTATATAGCCCACCCAATTTACCTACCTCATCCCCATACTGTTTTTATTTATTTACTTTTCTGCTCTTTTGCACACCAGTATCTCTACTTGCACATGATCATCTGATGATTTATCACTCCAGTGTTAATCTGCTAAATTGTAATTATTCGCTCCTATGGCCTATTTATTGCCTACCTCCTCATGCCTTTTGCACACATTGTATATAGATTCTCTTTTTCCCCCCCCCTACTATGTTATTGACTTGTTTATTGTTTACTCCATGTGTAACTCTGTTGTTGTCTGTTCACACTGCTATGCTTTATCTTGGCCAGGTCGCAGTTGCAAATGAGAACTTGTTCTCAACTAGCCTACCTGGTTAAATAAAGGTGAAATTAAAATAAAATAAATAAGAAACAAGATTTTCTGGTCTGATGAAACCAAAATTGAACTATTTGACCTGAATGCCAAGCGTCACATCTGGGGGAAACCTGACACCATCCCTACGGTGTAGCATGGTGGTGGCAGCACCATGCTGTGGGGATGTTTTTCAGCGGCAGAGACTGCAAGACCAGTCAGGATCGAGGGAAAGATAAACAGACCAAAGTACAGAAAAATCCTTGATGAAAACCTGCTTCAGAGTGCTCAGGACCTCAGACTGGGCAAAGGTTCACCTTCCAACAGTACAACTACCCTAAGCACACAGCCAAGACAACTCAGGAGTGGCTTCGGGACAAGTCTCTGAATGTCCTTGAGTGGTCCAGGCAGAGCCCAGAGTTAAACCTGATCGAAAATAGCTGTGCAGCGAAGCTCCCCATCCAACCTGAAGCTTGAGAGGATCTGCAAAGAATGGGAGAAACTCCTCAAATACAAGTGTGTCAAGCTTGTAGCTTCATTCCCAAGAAGATCTGAGGCTGTAATCGCTGCCAAAGGTGCTTCAACAAAGTACTGAGTAAAGGGTCTGAATACTTAGGTAAATGTGATATTTCAGTTCTTTATTTTTAATACATTTGCAAGAATTTCTAAGACCCTGTTTTTGCTTTTCATTATGAGGTATTGTGTGTAGATTGAGGGGGGAAAAAACAATGTAATCAATTTTAGAATAAGGCTATAACTTAACAAAAGGTGGAAAAAGTCAACGGGTCTGAATACTTTCCGAATGCACTGTATAAACGCAACATGTAAAGTGTTGATTTCATGAGCTGAAGTAAAAGATCCAAGAAATGTTCCATACGCACAAAAAGCGTATTTCTCTCAAATGATGTGCACAAATTTGTTTATATCACTGTTAGTGAGCATTTCTCCTTTGAGAAGATAATCCATCCACCTGACAAGTGTGGCATATCAAGAGGCTGATTAAACAGCATGATCATTACACAGGTGCACCTTGTGCTGAGGACAATAAAAGGCCACTAAAATGTGCAATTTTTCACAACACAATGCCACGGATGATTCAAGTTGAGGGAGTGCACAATTGGCATACTGATTGCAGGAATGTCCACCAGAGCTGTTGCCAGATAATTGAATGTTCATGTCTCTACCATAAGCCCCTCCAACGTTGTTTTAGAGAATTTGGCAGTACGTCCAACCGGCCTCACAACCGCAGACCACGTGTAACAACTCCAGTCCAGGAATTCCACATCCGGCTTCTTCATCTGCAGGATCATCTGAGACCAGCCACCCGGACAGCTGATGAAACTGTGGGTAACCGTTTCAGAGAAGATTAGCTGCGTGCTTGTCATCTTCACCAGGGTCTTGACCTGATAGCAGTTCGACGTCGTAACAGACTTCAGTGGGCAAATGCTCAACTTCGATGGCCACTGGCATGCTGGAGAAGTGTGCTCTTCACAGATGAATCCCGGTTTCAACTGTACAGGGCAGATGGTGTCGTGTTGGCGAGCGGTTTGCTGACATCAACAATGTAAACAGTGTGCCCCATGGTGACGGTGGGGTTATGGTATGGGCAGGCATAAGCTACGGACAATGAACACAATTGCATTTTATCAATGGCAATTTGAATGCACAGACGTACCGTGACGAGATCCTGAGGCCCATTGTCGCCCCATTCATCCACCACCATCACATCATGTTTCAGCATGATAATGCACAGCCCCATGTCGCAAGGATCTGTACACAATTCCTGGAAGCTGAAAATGTCCCAGTTCTTTCATGGCCTGAATACTCACCAGACATGTCACCCATTGAGCATGTTTGGGATGCTCCGGATCGACGTGTAAGACAGCGTGTTCCAGTACCAACTATATATCCAGCAACTTCGCACTGCCATTGAAGAGTGGAACAACATTCAACAGGCCACAATCAACAGCCTGATCAACTCTATGCGAAGGAGATGTGTCACCCTGCATGAGGCAAATGGTGGTCACACCAGGTACTGACTGGTTTTCTAATCCACGCCCTACTAGTCGTTTTTTAAGGTATCTGTGACCAACAGATACATATCTGTATTCCCAGTCATGTGAAATCCATAGATTAGGGCCTAATTAATTTATTTCAATTGACTGATTTCCTTAAATGAACTGTATGTAACTCAGTAAAATCTTAGACATTTCTGCTTACCACAAGCAATGCGTGTTAATGTTCAGAATGAGCGGCGGGGCTCTTAACGAAACTCCCCCATACAGAAGAGGCCTTCATCCAATTACTTTTAATCTTATATGTAATGCAATGGAACTGAGAGTAATCATGATCAAGGGCTAAGTACTGTATGACCTGCCCTCCAAAACCAGGTGGTATGGACACCAAGTGGCTCGTGCTGGAATTGCAGATTTGCTCTCATTGGTCGCAGGAGGGCGCTAACAAAGCACAAGGCGGTGAGATAGCTAGCTAGCTAGCTAGCTAGCTTGAGAAAGGAAAAGGCCGAACGCTGCCTGCTGTGGAAATAATTATTGTGGCTATTCTACAAATACACATTAATGAATCAAATGTCGGTGTTCTTATCAAGTGATGGCAGAAGAACAGTGTTCAGAAATCGAAGCTGGTGGGTGCTGAGTGTTTATTTCTCTATTAAAATATGAACCCAAACACAGTTTAGGGCTTGTATCAGTTAGCCTAGCTAACTAGTTAGCTAATGTTAGCTGGCTAGTTAGCTACCTGGATAGCTTAGCTATTGAATGGCTAATTAATGCGCCTCTGCATTTTCAGAATTGTATTACCTCATTGCTAGATTTCTCCAGTCGGGACCGTGTAAAAAATCGGCACAGGTACGAATGACAAGTTATATCAATAACTTTGATAGCTACAATTGCTAACTAGCTAAATAGGGCTGAATGTGTGATAAATACTAGCAACTGTCTCTCCATAGATACTGGTTGAGGAACTAGAAGAGTATGAGGTAAGCTGCGCCGCTCTTGTCTGTATTAGCTTGTTCTCACGTCTCGTTTCCGCGATATTGACTGCTTTCTATTTTTATTGGCATGGTATACCTTTATTGATAGAGGCATTAACAGTATATCAAATACATTATTGTATTTGTGGTTTGATACAATTATTTAACCGCGCGTCTCCCTTCTAGTTGATCCCGAAACGATGGAGTTGGGACGGCAAACAATACAAACGAAACTTCCAAGACTGGGTGAGTGTTATTATAAGTTCTTAAACGGCTATATTATCAGTCCAGTAACCGTTTTCAATAATATAGGTACTTTTTTATATCAATATTTCCCGGCTTTTAAATCTTTTGATTTAATTGATGGATGATGGTGTGAAAATAACACACTAACTGTGCGTTGTAGTAATAGCCGGCATTTGATTACTTAATTTCTGACCAAATATAAACATTTTATTGCCGTTTTGTGTGTGTGTGCAAAGAGGAGGGGTTAAACGAGGGCAAACAGAACGAGGCTGTACAAAGGCTTGGAGAACGTCAATCTTCGCATACAGCCAATGAAATCGCAGTTACTATTTGAGGGGGAGAAGAGGAGGGTGATTCTGATTGGCCTTGGCTGTCGAGATCGCTCACTTTGTCTGACTGTCTGTACTAACTAAATTCATACAGGCAACAACTACCTGTTTAAAACTGTATGACTTGTTATAGAGGGCATATTAATGTCATGTTTCACCCCAGGATTTTTTGCATTCTTTGGGGAGAACCCTGAATCCAAAATGCGAAAACAACTGCACTTTTGAAGTCAAGATCAAATCAAATTTCATTTGTCACATGCACCGAATATAACCTTGCCGTAAAATGCTTACTACAAGCCCTTAACCAACAATGCAGTTAAGAAAACATTTACGAAATAAACTAAAGTAAATTTTTAAAATAAAAAGTAACATGATACAATAACAGAGGCTATATACAGGGGGTAATAGTACTGAGTCAATGTGTGGGGGTACAGGTTAGTCAAGGTAATTTGTACATGTAGGTAGGGGTAAAGTGACTATGCATAGATAATTAACAGTGAGTAGCAGCAGTGTAAAAACCAAGGGGGGGTTGTCAGTGTAAACAGTCCAGATGGCCATTTGATGAATTGTTCAGCAGATCTATCTCCAACATCAGATGTACAACTTTTCTGTTTACACTATCCTTACATTAGCCTTTGATGTGGTGTGACCAAAGCCACATTCCTGGGGTGCATTCAATACGACAAAATGGGGTTCAGTGTTTAATTCAACGGAAACGGTACTGAACGACCAGTTGAACGGTGCAATTATGGTGGCCCAGAGGGAGATTGATTGTATGGTGTGTGTGTTGAGTTTTGCGATTTCAAATGGTCACACCCATATTGATCAGGCCACACCCACCAAACAGAAGCAAATGTACCTCAAAAAGGCTGTTGAAGAATGATGCGTACCATCTTGGGGAAACATGGTGTTCAGTACAAACTGTCACGCAATGTAGCAAATGTTGAATTGAACTATACTCAACAAAAATATAAATGCAACGATTTCACAGAGTTGCAGTTCATATAAGGAAATCAGTCAATTGAAATAAAAAAAAATGTCCCTAATCTATAGAGTTCACATGACTGGGCAGGGGCGCAGCCATGGGTAGGCCTGGAAGGGTATAGGCACACTCACTAGGGATTATTATTACAGACAGAAATACTCCTCAGTTTCATCAGCTGTCCGGGTGACTGGTCTCAGACGATCCCGCAGGTGAAGAAGCCGGATGTGGAGGTCCTGGGCTGGCGTGGTTACATGTGGTTCTGAGGCCAGTTGGACGTACTGCCAAATTCTCTAAAACAACGTTGGAGGTGGCTTATGGTAGAGAAACTAACATTAAATTATCTGGCAACACCTCTGGTGGACATCCGTTCAGTCAGCATGCCAATTGCACATCTGTGGTGTTGTGGCAAAACTGCACATTTTTTGTGGACTTTTATTGTCCCCAGCACAAGGTGCACTTGTGTAAGGATCATGCTGTTTAATCAGCTTCTTGATATGCCACACCTGTCAGGTGGATGGATTATCTTGGCAAAGGATAAAATGCTCACTTACAGGGATGTAAACAAATTTGTGCACAACATTTTAGAGAAATAAGCTTTTGTGGTATGAAACATTTCTGGGATCTTTTATTTCAGCTCATGAAACATGGGACCAACACTTTACATGGTGTGTGTGCACCTATTAGTGTACCGTAAATACCACAGTATATAGACAAACAAAATAAGGATAGAAATTCAAACTATACAGGAATTTCTCATCTAAACCAAGATTCACATGTGGTTATTTGAAAAGCCTTTACTTTTCACTTTGGCTAACAGAGCAGAAATACTGGTATTAAGGTAATAAAGTTAATACTTGCAGGGACATGGTGAGGGAGAGCCATTGTCTTTACACTATACAACTCATGGGGTGGGTATATGGTGTAGATGTCCCGAGGTAGTATGGGAGACATCTCTCGAGATTTGAATTTAACTCCGTCTCTTTACACTACGAAAGTATCTTTCCTGGAACTCGTATGTGTCATCAAAGTAGTGAAGTGTAAAGCAGGACTGGGGTCCATTCGAAGGCAGGAAGTGATGCTAATTTAAAAATCCAAAATTGAAAACCTTTTGAAATAAATTGCTTTTACGCCTCCATTTATTGAAGTAATTTAAAATAGATGGCGCTTTTTCTCATTTAGAATTATTTAAGATTACTTCCTAAAAATGGACTGCTTTCCATTCGAATTGACCCCAGCCATGGTGTAAAGAGGCCTTAATTTGGAGTTGCATATTTTGTGCTCACACTGTACTTTCTGACCTACCGTGTGAATGTTTTACTGACAGAACATAACATCTAACCTATGATGATGAGTCTTCACTGTATTGACATGTAGGTTGTAAATGTAAGATATCTAAGTGGCTCGGAATGTGACCATATCCCTGTATATTGATGTTGCTTTGATGACGTTTCACTACTGATTCCACTCACACAGGTCTATCTGATGACTGTTTTCCCTCATGTGTCCACAGGTGATCTTGAACCAGCACATCCCTGCAGACTACCTGCTGAGAGTATGCCAGCAGATAGGTCCTCTCATAGACAAGGAGGCCCCACCTAGTGTCCCTGGGGTCCAAACCCTCCTGGGCTTGGGAAGGCAGTCTTTGCTTCGCACAGCTAAAAGTGAGCTCCCGTCTCTTCACTGTTTCTCTCTCTCTCTCACTATCAAAGACTAACTAATGTCATAATCCCTACATAGGTATTTGGTTACACAGATGCAGCATAAATGTCCCAGGTCATACAGTCTGTAATGCTTTAGAATCATGCCTTCTTTTTTGTCTGTTAGGTTGTAGCCACACAGAATGGAGCGGAACTGCTGTTGCTGCGCTCCACCGGGGTCGCCCCCCAGAACCACCAGTCAGCTTTGGGAAGCCCCCCAGCATCGGTAAGCTGTGCTTTCAAAAGGAAAATTGCGAAATTCTGGCAATTAAGCCTGAATCAGATGAACTCGTAGACACCATTTCTATGGCTCTGCGTGCAGTATGAAGGAAGTTAGAGGTAGTTTCGCGAGCCAATGTTAACTGGCATTAGCACAATGACTAGAAGTCTACAGGTACGCCAGCAAAGGTACCCTCTAACTTCCTTCATACTTCACACCAAGACAAAATTAGTGTCCACGAGTTCATCTGACTCTGGGTAAGTAGATTAGTTGAATCTCACAGTATACTGTTAATAAACATATATCCCTGAAACACGTAAACTATTGGTAACACTACAGAACAATACATATTTAAGTGTTTGTAAATAATTTTACCTCCGCTCAACTGACCTCTACTCTCTCGCCGTCTAGTGTCCATCATGGGTGCTCGCCAGGCTACTGGCACTGCCCGCTTTGGCCATGCTCTGCCATCCTACACCTATCAGCATGTGAAGATGCACAGGCGCATCCTGGGCCACCTGTCCTCTGTGTACTGTGTGGCTTTCGACCGCAGTGGCAGACGGATATTTACAGTAAGAGTCTGACAAAAGAGGAGAGAAGGAATACCAAAGACAGTTGTTGTCAGTTCCCTCTGAAGTGTGTCAGTCTCTATGCTGCCGGTGTCTCATCGTGACCCCTCTCCTTCCAGGGTTCTGATGACTGTCTGGTAAAGATATGGTCCACAGATGATGGCCGGCTGCTGTCCACCCTGCGTGGCCACGCGGCCGAGATCTCTGACATGGCGGTGAACTACGACAACACGCTAATCGCCTCAGCCAGCTGTGACAAGGTCATCAGAGTGTGGTGCCTGCGCACCTGCGCCCCCATCACTGTGCTGCAGGGCCATGCAGCCTCCATCACCTCCATACAGGTCAGGACAGCCCTCAGGACTAAGCAATAAGAACCTAGTTACTCCCTTCAATATTCAGGAATTTACCTTCTGCCATGTGAAATATCTTGCATGAAACCTGTTGGTTTTTGACAATGTCATTTTGTGACCCTTTCTGCTTGAGAAATGTGTGTGACACCCCCTGTCCTCTTCAGTTTTGTCCGGCGGTTAAAGGACCAATGCGGTACCTGGCCTCCACCGGAGCAGACGGCATGGTGTGTTTCTGGCAATGGCACTCGCTCAGCATGAAGTTCGTGTAAGTGTTGGACAGCAGAGTTTGTCTGAGGCAAAAGGATGGGATGAGAATGCGATGGTTTCTTTATTTTCAACAGATCAGTTGTTTTGTGGTCTAGGTGAACCTAACCTGTATTGCGTTCTGATTCCTCCTCAGTGACCGGCCAGTCAAGTTCATTGAGCGGTCAAGGCCTGGGGTCCAGATCTCCACCTCCTCCTTCAGCTGTGGTAGGTGGCCACTAATAAACAACATGCTTTGCATTACATTTATTCCACTTCACCTTTTCACTGAATTATGGAGTTAATTACTCAATTCAAATGACTATTTGATCAAGGCAAGTTTTCACAAAGCCACTGAACTAGATCTGTTTGTTAGTTTAATGTACTTACGTGTTGTTCCGTTGCTCTTTGAATCAGGTGGGATGTTCCTGGCCACAGGCAGCACGGATCATGTAATCAGGGTGTATTACCTTGGCTCTGAAACACCCATGAAGCTCTCTGAGTTGGACTCTCACATGGTAAGACACAGAGCAGAGAAGAACAGAGATGGAGAGCGACAGACATAAGAGCGAGAGAGGAGACAGAAGAATCAATGGAGCTAGATCACAGAGCACTTACACTGTTCAAAGTTTGTTTCTCACTACTCCTTCTGTTAACTCCTACCTCTTCTTCCAGGACAAAGTTGTGGTGGTCCAGTTTTGTAACAACAGTTACAGGTTAGTGTGTGCAATTGTCTCTTTACTTAGATAAAAAGATTTTGATTTGTTGCTGTGTGGCCTCTAACTGCTGTGTCTGGTCCCAGCCTGAGGTTTGTGAGTGGTAGTCGTGACGGCACAGTCAGGATATGGCATTACCAGCAGCAGGAGTGGAAGAGCATTACTCTGGACATAGCCACTAGACTGCCGGGGTAAGACAATGCTGTCCAGCTGCAATAGTGTCCAGAATTGACATCTGTGCAGCAGCATTTCCGTCTGTGCAGCAGCAAATGGGTTTATGTTTCTGTCTCATTAGTAAGTGGTTGGCATGTATTTAACGTATACGATTGTCGCAGGACTGCTGTTGTGAATGGCGAGGACAAGACCAAGCTGGTGCCGACAATGGTGGCCTGGGACCGTGGTGACCGCACGGTTGTCACAGCAGTCTCTAACTACCTGCTCAAAGTCTGGAGCTCCACCACGGGCCAGCTTCTGCATGTGTTGTCTGTGAGTAGATGTCTGTCTCCTGTTTTTACTATTTTCTATGGTGAAGACATCAAAACAATGAAATAACACATGGAATCATGTAGTAAGTAAAAAAGTGTTAAACAGATTCTTCAACAGCCACCCTTTGCCTTGATGACAGCTTTGCACACTCTTGGCATTTTCTCAACCAGCTTCACGAGGAATGCAAAGCACCCCCACACCATAACACCTCCTCCTCCATGCTTTACGGTGGGAAATACACATGCGGAGCTCGTCCGTTCACACACACTGCATCTCACAAAGACACGGCGGTTGGAACCAAAAATCTCCAATTTGGACTCCAGATTTCCACTGGTATAATGTCCATTGCTGGTGCTTGGCCCAAGCAAGGCTCTTCTTATTATTGGTGTCCTTTAGTAGTGGTTTGCAGAAATTCGACCATGAAGGTGTGATTTATACAGAACTCTTAACGGATATGCACAAAAACACAACAAGAACGAGAGCTCAACATTACATTTAAACTACTCAATCAGTGTGAGGAGTGAAGTCTCTGATGGGCATTGACTAGAGCAGTGAAGTCTCTGATGGGCATTGACTAGAGCAGTGAAGTCAGGTATAGTTTCTGACGTCGCTATGCACAGGATTGCTGAGAGGTGAGAGTCAGTAAGAGATGATCTGTGCCTTGACTTGTTATATTTCATCACTTAAAATGTCTGTTCACATACATAGGTTGACCCAAACAGTACAAACATCTTCTGAGCATGACTCCTAATATTTGGAGCATTTTGTTCATCGAGAGATGCATAGAACCTCGTCAGTGACATTGTTTTGAATAGTTATCCAATCACATCAGACTGAAGATCTATAAGCTCAAGTTGCAGGTCAGTGGGAGCGTTATCCACATTGAAGGTGAAAGGAGAGGAAACCAACAGCATGTCATTTTCCAACACTTTGAAAACTCACCGTTCAAAGCACGCAGCAGCAATGTATACTTCTCCCGCTGGTCATCTGATAGCGAACAGACTAGTAGTGTCGGAAGGTGGGTGAGATTGTTGGCTTCTACTTGGCGGGTCAGGAGGAGTAATTTTCCCTTGAAGGCTTTGACAAGGCTGTACATCTGATGTGCAAAAAGGCCCTTCCCTTGTAGTTTGGAATTCAGTTCATTTATGAGGGCCATGATGTCCACGGTGAAGGCAAAATCAGCCAACCATTCTTTATCTTGCAGTTGAGGGAAATCCAAATTTTCCTTTCATTTGAAAAAACTCCGCAATCTCCAACTTCAGGTCCCACACCCTTTTAAGTTCCTTCCCCAAACTCAGCCATCTCACGTTTGTGTGGTGGGGGAGATCTGCATGACCTCACTCTCTCTTCCAGCAGTGAGCCAACCTGCCTGTGGTTTAAACATTTTGCTCTATTGAAGTTTACCACTTTAGTCACTGTATCCACAACATGGCTCATTTTCAGTGCACCTCCTGATGAAAAATGCAATGCAGGAAAATTATTTTCTGATCTGGGTTCAGCTCAGCTACTTCATCTTGTATCTTTTTAAAAAGGCCAATGTTTTTTCCTGTCACGTTTGGGCACCCATCAGTGGTCAAACTGGATAACTTTTCAAAACTCAGTCCCAGCTTTGCCACACACTTATTAACCTCCTCCAATAAATCTTTCTCTGTGGTTGTGCTCTTCATTGACTGCACTGAAGCAAGCGCCTCTGTCATTTCAAAGTCTGGGGTTATGCCTCGGTAAGAATATCGACAACTGCACCGTGTCACGTGCATCACTGTTCTCATCCAGGGCCAAGGAGAAATAAGGTAAAGGATTTCACCTGTCTTTCAATTGTTGTTACATATTCTCTGCGATGTCCTCAACACGCCGTGTCACTGTTCGTCTTGACAGGGAAACATTTTTCAAACAGCACTTTCTTGTCGGTGAGAAGTGTTGCTGCAGAGTCAATTAAACATTCTTTAATGAATTCGCCCTCATCAAATGGCTTGCTATGTTTAGCAATTTTGTGGGACAGTAAATAGCTAGCTCTCGCAATTCTGTCGTTTGCTGAATGCAGTTTTGTAAAAAGTCTTTGCTGCTTTTGCAACTGAGAAAGCAACTATTTCGATGCACTGGCCCTCTGCTCAGAAGACATATTCCTATATTTCTCTGCATGCTTCGTCTGGAAGTGTCGGGACAAGTTGTAGTCTTTCAAGACAGCGATGCTCTCTTTGCACACTAAGCACACAGCTTTCCCTGATACCCCAATAAAGAAATATTTCAATGTCCAGCCTACATTCATTGTCTGCTTTCCTTTTCTTTGAAAAACTAACTTTTGCGCAATTTCTTGCTAGCTACTATTTATAATTGTGACGTGTGTGTCAGCCTGTCAGTCACTGTCTGTCCTCGTGCAGTTGTTATTTATACGTGTCTTCAAAATAAATGTCCCACAAGCGGTGGGAGTTAAATCATTACACAAAGGCGAGTATTCATTGTGCTTTTAATTTGAATAACAAATGTTTTTCTAAACTTTACTATCGCAAATTCTTTGATCTGAGCATGATTCCATGGGTCATATTGAATCTGGCTGCATACGCCCCCGGGCCGGGCTTTGCCCAGGCGTGCTTTAAGGGTCAGTAAATCTGGAACATTTCAAGAACTTTGAAAGTTTCTTCAAGTGCAGTCGCAAAAACCATCAAGCGTTATGATGAAACTGTCTCTCATGAGGACCGCCACAGGAAAGGAAGACCCAGAGTTACCTCTGCTGCAGATGATAAGTTCATTAGAGTTACAAGCCTCAGAAATTGCAGCCCAAATAAATGCTTCACAGAGTTCAAGTAACAGACACATCTCAACATCAACTGTTCAGAGGAGACTGTGTGAATCAGGCGTTCATGGTCGAATTGCTGCAAAGAAACCACTACTAAAGGACACCAATAATAAGAAGAGACTTGCTTGGGCCAAGAAACATCTGTCCTTTTTGGTTTGATGAGTGCAAATTTGAGATTTTTGGTTCCAACCGCCGTGTCTTTGTGACACGCAGGGTAGGTGAACAGATCTCTGCATATGTGGTTCCCACGGTGAAGCATGGAGGAGGAGGTGTGCGGGTGCTTTGCTGGTGACACTGTCAGTGATTTATTTAGAATTCAAGACACACTTAACCAGCATGGCTTACCACAGAAGTCTGTAGCAATACGCCATCCCATTTGGTTTGGGCTTAGTGGGACTATCATTTGTTTTACAACAGGACAATGACCCAACACACCGCCAGGCTGTGTAAGGGCTATATGACCAAGAAGGAGAGTGATGGAGTGCTGCATCAGATGATCTGGCCTCCACAATCACCTGACCTTAACCCAATTGAGATGGTTTGGAATGAGTTGGACCGCAGAGTGAAGGAAAAGCAGCCAACAAGTGCTCAGCATATGTGGGAACTCCTTCAAGACTGTTGGAAAAGCATTCCAGGTGAAGCTGGTTGAGAGAATGCCAAGAGTTTGCAAAGCTGTCATCGAGGCAAAGGGTGGCTACTTTGAAGAATCTAAAATATATTTTGATTTGTTAACACTTTTTGGTTACTACATATGTGTTATTTCATAGTTTTGATGTATTCGGTATTATTCTACAATGTAGAAAATAGTAAAAAATTAAGAAAAACCCTTGCATGAGTAGGTGTGTAAAAACGTTTGACTGGTACTGTACATACTAGATACAGGTAACTGCCAAAATAAAGGAACCACTAACATAGTATCTTAGTAGGGCATTGGGCCACCATGAGCTGCCAGAACACCATCAATGCGCCTTGGCATAGATTCTACAAGTGTCTGGAACTCTATTAAAGGAATGCTACACTCTTCTTCCACAAGAAATTCCATCATTTGGTGTTTTGTTGATGGTGGTGGAAAATGTTGTCTCAGGCGCCACTCCAGAATCTCTTTCAAAGTCACTGAGACTTATATCCATATATCTTTATGTACATATTCTTTACCCCTTTACACTTGTGTGTATAAGGTAGTAGTTGTGGAATTGTTAGGTTAGATTACTCGTTGGTTATTACTGCATTGTCAGAACTAGAAGCACAAGTATTTTGCTACACTCGCATTAACATCTGCTAACCATGTGTATGTGACAAATAAAATTTGATTTGATTTGATCTCTTCTAGCCATGGTAGCCAAAATAATGGGCAACTGGGAATTTTATCACATGACCATAAGCATGATGGGATGTTCATTGCTTAATTAACTCAGGAACCACACCTGTTTGGAAGCACCTGCTTTCAATATACTTTGTATCCCTCATTTACTCAAGTATTTATTTTGTTTTGGCAGTTACCTGTATGTTTCTGGTCTCTTCAGTGAGTGAGACCTGTTACGACTGAATGTGCTGTTCCTCCTCCAGGGTCATGATGATGAGGTGTTTGTCCTGGAGGCCCACCCCTTTGACCACCGCATCATGCTCTCTGCCGGCCACGACGGCAACATCTACATGTGGGACCTCTCCAAGGGATCCAAGATCCGCAACTTCTTCAACATGGTGGAGATTGATTACATGGTGACTGTGTTGGTGGCTGTGTTTTACCCTGGCAGACATTCATACAAGCCTTTCTCTCTCTGTCTCAGATTGAGGGCCAAGGTCACGGAGCTGTATTTGACTGTAAGTTCTCAGCTGATGGACAACATTTTGCCTGCACTGACTCCCATGGCCACCTGCTCATCTTTGGCTTTGGCTGCAGCAGACCCTATGAGAAGGTGAGTCTCTGGTCTCTCCACGTGGCTCATTTGGATAAAGATGTGTAAGTGACATGTTATCGTATCGCTTGTAAAGTGAAAATGTTACACAGAATAACAAATCTCTTCCTCCATATCCTTCCTCTAGATTCCTGACCAAATGTTCTTCCACACTGACTTCAGGCCGCTAATCCGAGACGCCAATAACTTTGTCCTGGACGAGCAGACCCAGCAGGCGCCCCACCTTATGCCCCCTCCCTTCCTTGTGGATGTGGACGGTAACCCCCACCCCACCCACTACCAGCGCCTGGTGCCCGGCAGGGAGAGTTGCAAGGATGAGCATCTGGTGCCCCAGCTTGGCTACATGGCGAATGGTAAACCTTACCAATGTTTCTTAGTGGTTTCAACAATAATTCTTTACCAGGCTCTGGAATCAAAATGTGAGTAACATTGGGATTGCTAACCTACTTCTCTGTTGCTTAGGTGATGGTGAGGTGGTGGAGCAGGTGATCGGCCAGCAAACGGCAGAGGAGGGTCACGGAGAAAGCCCTTTGGATGTCCTGATCAGACAGTTGCAGGACCAACCGGATGAGAGGCGGGACCAAGATGGAGTGCCTGAAGGAGAGGGTGGTACGTGTCAGTCTCATGTAACCATATTTATACTGAACAAAAATATAAACACAACGTGTACAGTGTTGGTCCCATGTTTCATGAGCTGAAATAAATATCACAGAAATTGTCCATACGCACAGCACAAAAAGCTTATTTCTCTCAAATTTTGGGCACAAATTTGTTTACCTCCCTGTTTGTGCTGGGGACAATAAAACACCACTCCAAAATGTGCAGTTTTGTCACACTACACAATGCCACAGATGTCTCAAGTTTTGAGGGAGCGTGCAATTGGCATTGCTGTTGCCAGAGAATTGAATGTTCATTAGCCTACCATAAGCTGCCTCCAACGTCGTTTTAGAGAATTTGGCAGTATGTCCAACTGGCCTCACAAATGCAGACCACGTGTACCCACGCCAAGCCAAGACCTCCACATCCGGCTTCTTTACCTGCAGGATAGTCAATTGATTTATTTCCTTATATGAACTGTAACTCAGTAAAATCTTTGAAATTGTTGCATTTTGTATTTTTGTTCAATGTACATACGGGGATGCCCCATGAATCTGCATATTGGATTTCAGATGTTGTAGTCATGAATTCAAGTTGAATGTTTTCCCTCATTTGCAGCTGTTGAGGGAGCAGAGGTAGTGGGATCGCCCCCTAACGTGGGCCTGAGGAGGAGTGGTCAGGTGGAGGGGGTGCGTCAAATGCACCACAACGCCCCTCGCAGTCAGATGGCCACGGAGAGGGACCTGCTGGCCTGGAGCAGGAGGGTGGTTGTCAACGAAGTCCAGCAAGGGGTCCTCCGGTGAGACTGACTGACTGGCTAACTAACCAGAGAGCCTACCTGAGATGGCCTTGAACCTTCTGTTCTAACCATTCCTGTCCATCCTCTTAAATTTGTGCCTAGGACTGTTTGTAAGATTGCCTAGGTAGATATCCCCCAGTGGCTGACTGAATCTGTGTGTTTGTGTTGTGTAGGGTGATGGAGGAGACCAGGCGGGCAAAAGGTGAGGTGGAGTGTTCCCTCTACAACACAGAGAGGAGGAGGAAACCTGTACTCAGTGCTCCTAAGGTGAGACTCTACACTACTGTCCCACAGCTCTCTATCTCTTTCAGAACAAATTTCCCCTTCCCTTTGTTGATTTATACCAGGTATTCCCAAACTGGGGTACGCCAAATAAAAATTTGATTCACATATATGTATTTTTTACAATAATATAAATAAAATTAAAATAATAAATTTCTTCACATTTTCAATCAGTCCATTTATATTTTCCAAAGGGGCTATACATTTAGGTGAGTTTTTTTCTCTCGCCTGAGTAGCCTTGTTTCAATGCCAAAAATAAAATTAAACCATCTAGTGTTCAGCGAAATAACAACACAATGTCAAATACAGGTAGCCTAGTCAAATAATTAACATCCAATCACATTAACCGTTACTCTCTCTAGGGAATTCCACTAACGGTCCATATGTAGCCAAACGTAGCTGCTGCTCATTCTGCAGTACTACACCTGCACCTGTTGACACAAGTTGTTCTGCTGCCACAAGCACATCCAATGCTAGCATCAGTAATTCCACATTTGTTGTTAGCCCAGCTAGCATGGACACTGACATTTGTGAATCTGATGCAGCCGAAGAGCTACTGACCCCTTACCCGGGAAAGCAACGAACAACAGACGGGGACGTTGGACCATCGAAGAGGCGCAAATATGATGAGAACTACATTGATTTGGGGTTCACTTATATTGGGAGTAGTGCCTTTCCTCAGCCACAGTGTGTTATATGTGCAAAAGTATTATCTCACAACTCGATGAAACCTTCGCTCTTGCACAGACATTTAGAAACAAAACATGCCAATTTGAAAAATAAGCCACGGAAGTTTTTTGAGCGATAATTAAGACTACTTTCGAGTAATAATACATGTATAAAAGCAACAGACACCATTAATAAGAAGGGGCTAGAAGCGTCTTATATGATGAGCTACCAAGTGGCTAGGACAGGCAAGCCCCATACTATTGGACTTAATTCTTCCTGCTGCCGCAGCTATGGGTGGAACAATTCTGGGGGAACAGGCCAAAAAGACTATACAGACAATGTCTTCATCAAACAACAGTTTCACGATGCATCAGTGACATGGCAGGAGATGTTTTGAAACAATTACTGCTTCACATACAAGCCAGTGAATTCTATGCTTTACAGCTGGATGAGTCAACAGACGAGGTTGACCTGGCACAGCTTCTGGTATATGTCCGTTACGTTTATGGGGGGTCAATTAAGGAAGACATCCTCTTCTGCAAACCACTGGAAACCAGGACAACAGGAGAGGATATTTACGCAGGTACTTTCCCGAAACGGATGACACAAACAACTGGATTAGTTATCCCTTTCATGCCCTGCCTCCAGTCCACTTACCGATATCTGAACAAGAGAGCCTCATCGAAATTGCAACAAGCGGTTCTGTGAGAATTTTATCAGAAGCGACTGGCGGATTTCTGGATTGGGCTGCGCTCAGAGTATCCCGCCTTTGCAAATCGCGCTGTTAAGACACTGATGCCCTTTGCAACCACGTACCTATGTGAGAGTGGATTCTCAGCCCCCACTAGCATGAAAACTAAATACAGCCACAGACTGTGTGTGGAAAATGATTTAAGGCTGAGACTCTCTCCAATACAACCCAACATTGCAGAGTTATGTGCATCCTTTCAAGCGCACCCTTTTCATTAAACTGTGGTGAGTTATTCACAATTTTCAATTAACAAATAAAGTTTTATATGTAAGATGGATAAATAAAGAGCAAAATGATTTATATTATTTTTTTGTGCCCTGGTCCTATAAGAGCTCTTTGTCACTTCCCACGAGCCGGGTTGTGACAAACTCACACTCATTCTTATGTTTATTAAATGTATAGTGTGTGTGTGGCAGGCTTACAATGATGGCAAAAAACAACATTTGAGAGTGCTGACCCTGGTGCTAGAGGGGGTACGCAGCTGGAGGTTGAATGTTTGAAGGGGTACGGGACTATAAAAAGTTTGTGAACCACTGGTTTATACCAATAGCTTTACTTTATTTTCTATCATTTAACGACTTCTCACCCCTTCCCACCCTGTAGACTGAGGAGCAGGCTCCATGCAAGCGCTCCCTGCGGCGAACCCAGAGGAAGAAGAAGAAGCAGACCAGACCTGCACCAGCGTACCAGACCCGCTCAGCACGAGATCGCCGCCCTGTGGATAGGCGGAGGAACTCTGACAGCCAGATGGACTCAGACAGCGATGGAGAGGTGGGGGGTTGTAGTCTGTTGTTCTTGGAAGTAGCAGAGGCCTTGGTGTTGTCATGTTAGAGGAGGTCTAATCATGTTTCCATGTGTCTACAGGCAGAGGAGCAGGCAGAGGCCAGTGATGCTTCCTCTGATGGGGAAGCACAGTGGCAGAGTGACAGCAGTTCCAGGTAAATGTCTATCATCTCCTAAACAGTCAAAGTTCAACCATAAACACTTTCCCAGGCGTTTCTTTAGATAACAGCAAATATTAGCCAGTTATGCTAACGTTAGCTAGCTATTTAACCAAATGAGAATGTGTAGAATTCCATGGCTGAATGCCTCTGCTCTAGATTCAACACAATTTTTTAAAGTCATTCCAATTAGCTACTGTTTTTGTTGTAGTTCTCAGGTCAAAAGATTAAAGAAAATTATCACAATTCTAGTACAGTAGCAGCTTGTGACTAGTTCATGTTGAACATGTATTAGAAGTATGCTAGATCTGATAGCTGTATGATTTTTTTCGTGAACTTTAATATCCGACCTGGCTGAGATGTTATTGTCTCCGTTTATTTGGTGTTTTCTTCCCCTCTAATCAAAATATGTTATACCTACAACCAAATGGAATGGGTTTTAAATTGAAACATCTTTAATTAGGGTCAAATTTGAACAATTTCAAAATTTTAAATTAATCGTAGTTAACTACAGACCCATGCGATTTAACCAACAACAAAATAATAATTTTGACAGCACTACAAGATAGACATTTCCATACGCCTCTTCTTCCCCTCAGTGTCTCCTCCAGTGACTACTCTGATTGGACAGCTGATGCGGGGATCAACCTCCAGCCCCCCAAGCGTACCAGCAGAAGGCAGGTGCGGCCGCCTGTTGGCTCCAGCAGCTCGGAGGAGGCGGAGGGCCAGGGAGAGGAGGCCAGGAGGAAGCGGGCGGAGGAGAAGAAGAAGCCCAAGCAGACCAAACAGAAGGTGAGCTCACAGAATGTACAGTAGAGACATGGGCATTGTGCAGGGAATGGTGCAACCAACAGGCTGCTTTAAAATGGTGTATCTCAGTTACTGGCTATACAGACTATAGTGCTTGTAGCTAGTTTATGTGCTGAGGCCTAATGACAGAGGGAAAGTTTCAGTTCCTTAGCATGTGTGATATTGCGGACTGTTTAACCCAGTCTCTTTGTGCTCAGAAACCCAGTTCGTCTCTGTCTCTGGCTGGCTGTGATGCAGAGGAATGGCTTCCCCCGTCCTGGATCATGGAGACCATCCCCCGACGCTCGCCTTTTGTGCCACAGATGGGTGATGCGGTAAGGAACCCTACTGCCTGATGGGCCATATGAGGTTCAGCAGAGTACCCCACAAAATATCTTCACATTTTGACATTAATCTCTACCGCATTTTATACGATAGTGCAAGGTTTGTGTCCTAGTTGATAGACATTGTGGCCTGTATGATGACCCTTCTCTTCCTATTGCTCACCAGCTGATGTACTTCAGGCAGGGCCACCAGGCCTATGTCAGGGCGGTGCGCAGGGCCAAAGCCTACAGCATCAACCCTCAGAAACAGTCCTGGAACAAGCTTAACCTCAGGGTAAGACCAACCCTCAACACTTACTCACACTGCTTCCTTTGTCTACTATATGTTATTTTATGTATTTTGTATGTCCTTCATGGATTCCATATCTTTAATGTGGCCTAGTGTTTTATTCCTCTTATCACCCCCTCTCTCTTTGTCTGTTTTCTCATCATTCAGGACCAGGAGTCTGTGAAGGTAGTTGGTATCAAGTATGAAGTGGGCCCCCCCACCCTCTGTTGTCTAAAACTGGCCTTCCTGCACCCCATCTCAGGCAAAATGACCAATGAGTCGTTCTCCCTAAAGTGAGTCATCCATCTTATTCTTTTGTGTGAAAAGAATATAGCAATGAATGACATGTCCTTGTTCTCTCAGGTACCATGACATGCCGGATGTCATTGATTTCCTAGTGCTTCAGCAGTTCTATGACGAAGCTAAAGAGCACAACTGGCAGACAGGTTAGTGTTGCTTCCCTCTGCCACCCTCTCTCCAGCATGCAGAACACAAGCCTGTTAGAGGTTGTGCCCAGTTCACTCCCCTACCCGTTTATCTCCTACACTCCTCTTTGTTCGTGTGCCATGTAAGGAATGTGGTGCACTCTTCCACATGTTTGTGTTCTGTGGGATGTATCGTTTCAGTTCATGCTCCCATACATCCGTGTGGTGATTCACGGACCAGCATGTACTGAAACAAGCATGATTTGTCCCTGCTAGGTATGCGCTTCCGGAGCATCATCGATGACGCCTGGTGGTTTGGCTCAGTGGAGGACCATCAGCCACTCCAGCCAGAGTACCCAGACAGCCTGTTCCAGTGCTACACTGTCAAGTGAGTCAATGTGTACCTTGCATCTCACTGGGTTAAATAGATAGAGATGATACTGTAGACCTCAGCTTACACAGTCTGGAGGGGTACGTCAGTGTTTGCCTCGATAGCTCATACTGTAGCTTACACCCAATAGGAGGAAAATATTAATGTCTTATGATACTGAATGTTAAGTTGCGATTTCTCTTCACTAGGTGGGATAATAGCGAGAGGGAGAAGATGAGCCCTTGGGACATGGAGCCCATTCCTGATGAAGGTTAGTATCACTGCTTCTATCAGTGGCTCCTCACCCATCTCAGACCATCTACTGGATAATGCAGTTTGAGTTTGCAGCCAGAATTTACACATTCAAATATCCCTCTAGCTAGCACACTCAATCACTTAACATAACACATGCAGTCTCTGTATTTAGTATGATACTTAAGATTAGGTTATTGATAGTGAGACTGAGCAGCCAGCCAATGACGCAATATGGTCTCTCTGACTGGCATGTTGTGTTCCTCCCCCAGCGGAGTTGCCAGAGGATGTTGGTGACGGGGTGGTGGTGACGGAGGAGGAGGTGAAGGCTCGCCTCTACAGCCCCCAAGAGGGGGAGTGGGGGGCTCACACACGGGACGAGGACTGCCAGAGGGTCATCTTTGGCATCGACGAGCTGCTCACACTGGGTATGTCACCGGTACCACACAGGAAGTCCTGCTTGTCATATTGGATGAATTGAGCCAAGGGTGACCCTGATTTTTAAGTCTCAGTCGATTGTAGTCGGAAGTGGTCTTGGATATGGCGTGGTATTGATTAATGCGTGTGACGTGTCGTGTTTGGGTAGACTTGGCCAAGGCATTTGCGTCACCAGTGGACCTGCGGGACTACCCTCTCTACTGCACTGTAGTGGCCTACCCCACTGACCTCAGCACCATCCGCAGACGGCTGGAGAACCGCTTCTACAGGTCAGCACTGGCCTTTCAGCCTGCACCCTGACACACTGCAGTACTTCAGAACCTACTCAGACCAACCACTCACACTGGAATAATCCTTCAAGCCAATTGTAGTTGTTGCTAATCCTCCAGTTAGCCCCATTGTATCTCAGCTGTAATTTGGACTTGGGTATGTTCCAGTTTGAGGAGATCAGTGACTCTCACTCAGCTTATCCCCTCGGGATGTTCATCTCTCCTAGGAGGATCTCGGCTCTGATGTGGGAGGTGCGCTACATCGAGCACAACGCCCGTACTTTCAACGAGCCCCAGAGCCCCATCGTGGCAGCAGCCAAGGTGGTGACTGACGTGCTCCTCCGCTACATCGGGTATGAATGGTGTAGATTTCCCCTTTGTGAAATGGTGACTCATTAAGAACCTAGTTTTGACTGTAAATAAGACCAGCTGTTTTGTTGTTGTGTGTTTTTGTCAGGGACCAAAGCTGCACAGACATCTTAGATCTGTACCACAAGGTGAAGACGGAGCTGAGCAGTGGAGAGGATGAGGTGAAACATGAAGATGTGTGTGTATACACCTCGAGTTCATAGTGATATTTGAATTGTCTTGGTGATGTATTACACAGTACTAAGAGTACATGTGTCTGTGTGTTGGTGTGCAGACTGCTGAGGTGGACATGGACTCTGACACTCCAGGGACCTCCACAGGACAACAGGTAAGGGAAGGATTCATCTCAAACATGGAATATCCGTTGCTGTTGCAATGACTGGGATTCCTGTTCCCCATTATCTCACTTTTTCAATGTTTTTCTGTATCAATCTAACTGGACACCTTCACACTCTCCCACTATCAGCGGGCCAATCCCAGTCCTAAGAAGCGTGGGGTGGTGTTAGATGTGCGTGCTTGGCGGGGCCAGTGTCGGGAACTGCTGCGGCGTATGATGGACGGCCCTGACGCTGAGCCCTTCAGACAGCCTGTGGACCTCTTCACCTACCAAGTAAGGAGGCTCTCCTCCTTCCTTGTTATCATAATCCCTACCAATTATATAACCCCTCACATACAGAAAGGATAACAGCCTGCTACAGGATTAGTGCCTTAGGATCTGAGTGCTTAACAATCTGACATGTTCCCCCACAGTGACATGTTAAAGCTGGAGTCAGTAATGGTGTAACTGACACGTTTGTCATATTACAACAACAAAGATATCACTTTAAACAATGTTTTTTCCCCCCTTGGAAATCATTGCATATCATTGTACGTGCAATAGAACAGTAGAGTATGTATTACAATTTTTTGCAAGGTGCTGGAGGCTCTACCATTTCATAAACAAAAACAATAAGAAATGGGCTGGGGGCGAACAGTGGCGCTGTTTCTTCTAATGTGGATTCTAACATTAAAGGAAAATTCCACCCAAAAACTATCTTTTGGTATAATCCATCGTTGATAGTCCCAAAGTGTTTTGCATGTCAGCGATCACGTTTTCTATATATATAAAACTTTCGAAATACAGCCGGTGTGATGCATTTTGCATCACATGATGTCACTTTTAAAAGTTAATATCCTGTTAACTGATACCCAAATAATGTTGTTGACTCTTATTTGTGGCAAAACCCCACCTACAACAACTTGTATCTCAAACAGACAGTTTAAAAAAAATGCTTGCTGTTTCCTCATAGAACATGTCATGGCTGAACTGGCCAATCAGTGGTCTACTCGCATTAATATTTTTAATGACCAGTAGATGCCCACACCATTATGTTGTTGGACTGTGCCCACAATCATTCCAACACAGAAAATCATATTTTTTCATTAACATCCTTAATCACCATTTTTGGAAGGGAAACTTTCACTCTTATTGTAATTAATTCTAGGCAAATATCAGCCCCCGCAGAGAAGCACGAGATTGAACTTCACTCAACTTTGTAGAGTATTTTCCCCTTAGTTAACACTATAAATGTTTCCCTTTACTGTAGGAATTGTGATCGAATCAATGCAACATATTTTGTTGTAGGCAGAACGCATCGGAGTAGGATTCCATTGCATTGACACTAATGACTCAGCCCGTACTCTACACAGACCAGTGCGCCATAACCACTCAGAGCTCAAGTAGGCCTATTTTTACATTTTAGTCATTTACCACACTCTTATCCAGAGATACTTAGTGCATTCATCTTAAGACAGCTAGGTGGGACGACCACATATCACAGGCATAGAAAGTACATTTTTCCTCAATGTAGTTATTAGTAGTCAGAGCTGTGCAAGGGCATAATTTTCTTTTGGGGGGGGGTGTATGTCAGGGTGAGGAGGAGGATTATTGAAGGTAGGGTTTCAGATGTTTTCGGAAGATTGGCAGGGACTCTGCTGTCCTAGCTTTAGGGGGAAGCTGGTGCCAGAACAGAGAAGAGCTTGAACTGGGCATCCGCATAGCAATGTCCGTGGTGTACGTGGTGCTACACCAGTGCAGACCGATCCTCTCCACGTCACCTGGTTGGAGCGGCCTGCCACGTAGGATGCAATCCTAAGGGATACAGGTCTATAGTTTTTCACGGCAGATGAGTCGAGTGTTGGTTTCTTGAGGAGGGGAACACCCAGTGGTCAGGGATGAGGGAAGTGAGAAGTTCTCCAGAGATGTCGCAGGATGTCATCTGGAGAGAGCAGGGAGAAGAGGTCAAGGCCAGTGGACTTAATAGGCTGAGTGAATGAGTAGCGGATGTCGTCAACCTTTTTTCAAATTCGTTGACAAAGTCGTCCACAGAGAGGGAGGAGAAGGTGGAAAATTGTTTCCTAGGGTTAGTCAGAAGCTTGGAACTTAGTGGTAGAAAGTGACTTTAGCAGCAGATACAGAGGAAGAGAAGGGAGAGGAGGGAGTGAAAGGATGATAGTTTTTGCTCAGCTGCCCGTAGCTCTGTAAGCTCGCAATGAGTCACTTAGCGACAGAGCAGGAGGGGAGAGCTGAGCTGTCTTGGAGGAAAGGGGACAGTGCGAGTCATAGGATGCGGAAAGGGAGGAGAGTAGGGCCGAAGAGGCAGAATCAGAAGGGAGAGATGATGGGAGAGAGTGAAGATTGAGACTGCGCATGACCCTCTGGGTAGGGGCTGAGTGGGTAGGGTTGGAGGAGAGGGAGACAGAAAAAGGAAACACAGTAGTGATCAGAGACCTGGAGGGGGGTTGCAGTGAGATTAGTAAGCAAACAGCCTCTAGTAAAGGTGAGGTCGAGCATATTACCTGCCTTGTGAGTTGGAGTTGATTGGGAAAGGGTGAGGTCAAGAGGCAAGGAGGTGAATGAGAGTTGGAAAGAAATTTAAGGCAGACGTAAGGGGGTTGAAGTCGCCAAGTGCAAAGAGCGGTGAGCCATCGTCCAGTGACAGCATGCAATTCAAATGAGGAGCTGGACAGGTGAGCGAGAAAAGAGAATCTCCACTTAAGATAAATGAGTAGACCTGTGCCACCACCACGACGACCAGATGCTCTTGGACTATGAGAGAAAACAGTCAGATGATGAGAGCTGCTGGAGTAGCAGTGTTCTCTGGGGTGATCCATGTGCCCATCAGGGCCAAAAAGTAAAGGGACTGAAGGGCAGCATAGGCTGAGATGAACTCTGCGTTCTTGACCGCAGTTGCAAACGCTGCCAGAGACCCGGAATTCCACATGGGTTGTGCGCGCAGGGTACATTAAATTAGAAGAGTTGCAGCCAAGGGGTGATGCGCATCTGTCTGTAAAGCCTACAGGGAGAGGTTCGAACAGGTATAGAAAACACATACATGACAAAGCTACAAAAGAGCAAAATGAGAATCTGTAAATAACTAGTTCAGATACTCAAGTAAGAGAGTGGTGTGGAGCCTTCCTCTCTTTCCTTCCTCAAATAACTCAGCAGAACAACTCTACAGCACCTTCTTTGTTTCAGCGACGGTCTTAGTTTTGCAACAAAACCGCCACTGACACAGCTGCCACTGAGAAACCAGCGGAGACTGAAGAACTAACACTAATTGCTAATTGCCTAGCAGAGGTGGAGAGCTCACCTCCCTGTACTAATTGCTGATTGCCTAGGAGAACAATTATACTTATCACTCCTGGAGATATCAGGACTCCTCTAGCTATATGCAAATATACCATTGCCATCTATAGATCTGTGCCATTCACTTTGAACTGGACTGTGTTTACAGCATTACCGGTATTGAGTAGATGCGCTTGTTTTGAGATCAAAGTGAGGGCTGCATGTAGCCACGTTGTGCACATTTGTTCATATCCTTTGCTAGTTAGTGAGTTATTAGCCCAGTTATATATAATTTGTAGTCAGCAATGGGGGAGTGATTGCTTCCTACAAGAGCACAAAATGTGTACATTTCTAGACCTTTGAAAAGCGAGTCGGGTAAAGAGCTTTTTCTTGTCTTAAAGGGGCAGTGTTGTATTTTGAGACCGGTAGCCAATAGGCAGAGGCTAACATTTGTCTTATTCTCTGTAATAATGGTATGGGAATAATAATGCATTTAATTTTGTAAAGTGGTTTCTTACATCAAACAACACAACGTTTTCAGTCACCTTGTCTGAAGGACAAGTGGATTAACAGGTTAATGTCAAGCCTTGCATATTTTTTTTTCTAAAATCTCATGGAATGTAGGCCTAAATTGAACACCAGACATTGGATGCTACTGTAGGCTGAATGATAGAACAGCTAGCCGAAAAAAAATAACTTGAGTGAACATTGCTTATAGGTCATATTTCATAGAAATCTGGAAACACTGGACAGTTACTTTGTGGTTTCAGATGTCCTAAACACTGCACTCTCTCCCTCCTCTCCCAGGACTATCGAGACATCATAGACACTCCCATGGACCTGGGGACTGTAACAGAGACTCTGATCATCGGGAACTACGAGAACCCCATGGAGTTTGCCAAAGATGTCCGCCTCATTTTCAGCAACTCCAAGGCCTACACGCCCAACAAGAAGTCACAGGTTAGTGTACTGATTCTGACAAGATTTTCAATGAGGATACATTTTTTGGGTTGCACCTCAACTAACGTTGATTGGTTGAGTGCCCTTGAGTTCTTTTCAAGATTCAAGGGGGGAAAGAAATGCAGTGGGTCAGCTGTATCTCAACAATTTATAACCCTGACCCTTATACAGTGCCTTCAGAAAGTATTCACACCCCTTAACTTTTTCCACGTTTTCTTGTTACAGCCTGAATTTACATTGATACAATTGAGATGTCACTGGCCTACACACAATACCCCATAATATCAAAGTAGAATCAGGTTTTTATACATTTTTACAAATTAATAAAAAATTTAAATCTGAAATGTCTTGAGTCAATAAGTATTCAACACTTTTGCATCGCAGTGCTAGCTGTGCCACTAGAGATTCTGGGTTCGAGTCCAGGCTCTGTCGCAGCCGGCCGCGACCGGGAGACCCATGGGGCGGCTCACAATTGGCCCAGCGTCTTCCGGGTTAGGGGAGGGTTTGGCCGGCAGGGATATCCTTGTCCCATCGAGCACAGCGACTCCAGTGGCGGGCCTGGGAGCAGTGCACGCTGACACGGTCGCCAGGTGCGCTGTGTTTTCTCTGACACATTGGTGTGGCTGGCTTCCGGGTTAAGTGGGCATTGTGTCAAGAAGCAGTGCGGCTTGGTTGGGTTGTGTTTCGGAGGACGCACGGCTCGCCCTTCGCCTCTCCCGAGTCCGTACGGGAGTTGCAGCGAAGAGACAAGACTGTAACTACGAATTGGATCCCACGAAATCGGGGAGAATACCGGGGGTAAAATTAATTATAAATTATTATATAAATAAAAGCTTATTTTTTTTCTTTAAAAAAAAAAGTATTCAACGTTATGGCTGAACCAGACTTGTGGAGGTCTACAATTTATTTTCTGAGGTCTTGGCTGATTTCTTTAGATTTTCCCATGATGTCAAGCAAAGAGGCACTGAGTTTGAAGGTAGGCCTTGAAATACATCCACAGGTCCCCCTCCAATTGACTCAAATGATGTCAAGTAGCCTATCAGAAGCTTCTAAAGCCATGACATCATCTGGAATTTTCCAAGCTGTTTAAAGGCACAGTCAACTTAGTGTATGAAACTTCTGACCCACTGGAATTGTGATACAGTGAAATAATCTGTCTGTAAACAATTGTTGGAAAAATTACTTATGTCATGCACAAAGTAGATGTCCTAACCGACTTGCCAAAACTATAGTTTGTTAACAAGAAATTTGTGGAGTGGTATATAAACAAGTTTTAATGACTCCATCCTAAGTGTATGTAAACTTCCAACTTCAACTGTACTTACCCAGAAAGGTGATTCTGACATGTATTGACTCAGGGGTGTGAATATTAGATTCTTGCATTTCATTTTCAATACATTTGCAAAAATTTCTCAAAACATGTATTTGCTTTGTCATCATGGGGTATTGTGTATAGAATTTTGAATTCAGGCTGTAACAACAAAATATGGAATAATGAATACTTTCTGAAGGCACACTGTGTTTTGTGAGAGAATGGTATTTTTGATCTTCATTGTTTCATCTTCAGATCTACACCATGACCCTGAGCCTATCAGCCTTCTTTGAAAGACAAATCATCTCCATCATCTCGGATTACAAATCTGCAGTCCAGAACCAGCGGAGGAAGAGTCGCCAGAGTGTCAGCTACAGGAAGAGACTGCACAGCGGAGGCAGCTCCCTTGCCACCAGCCAACCCTCCAGGTACTGGCCTGGCTGGAACCCCTCTCTACAACTCTTAAATCCACTGTAATAACCCCAACTATTATGTACCATTCCTTGTAGGATCTATTCAGATTCCACCTAAAACACTATGTCTTGGTGTCTCTTTAACTCTAGTCCTAAAGGGAAGCACAAGTCAAGGAAGAAACCAACACCAAAAGAATTACAGACCTCATCCAAGAAGCGGTCTCGCAGGCCATCTCAAGGTAACACTCTTGTCGTGAGTGTATGTTTGTGTCGCTGTGTGGCGGTATGTGTTTTAGAGAAGTGTGAAATGTGGGTTGGGTGGTTACGTGACGTGCTGCTGTTGTTGCAGCGTCAGAGACGAGCAGCGTGATAGTGGATGAGGACAGCCAACCCTCGTCATCGTCTAACTCAGGGACAGGAAGCCACAGTGGGGGTCCAGGGGCCGACCGTGTCACCCGCAGCCAAACCACTCCCGTCAAGAACTCAGGTATTACTACACAGGATAACCAACACCAGCAGGCAGTGGATAAATAGTCCTTCATAGATAGAGCTGTTTCACCAAGCTATCTAGACAAATGTATGATTTTGCCAACTGCTTGAATGTTTGGAGTCAGCCTGGTTAAATTGCAGCAGTTAATGACATCATTACTATGTTTTCACTGCTGCCAAAATCACACAATTAGAAAGGGTTATCATGTAAGTCTACTTGGCAGCAGTTACTGGAGGCTACTTTAGTAGGTGTTGCTGTGCTATGTTTAACAGGGAGGCATTGTGTGCCTCTCTCTCTCCCCCCAGAGGGTAACAGACCTCTCACTAACGGCACCAGACAGAGCCACAGGAGACGAGTGCTGCAGGAGGATGAGGGAGAGGGATCTGGAGGATCCAATAGCTCATCTTCGTCATCGTCTTCCTCGTCTTCCTCATCATCATCCTCCTCCTCCTCATCAGACAGTGAGTCGGACAGTGAGTCGGAGGTTGGAAAGTTTGTGGACGGGGGAGATCACGACTACAGCAAAGCTCCCCGCTTAAAAATGGGCCTCAAGGGCAAGATGGCCGTCTCTGGGAAGAGGATGCTGGAAGAAGAGGAGGCTCCAGAAAGAGCCAAGAGAGCACGAGTCCAGGCAGAGGAGCAGGAAGAGGAGGATGAAGACGAACAAGGTGAAGACGAGGAGGAAGAGGGGGAACAGCCACCGCAGCAAGAGGAAGGGAGGGCGCCTGAGGACGAAGAGGAGGAGCCTGAGGACGAAGAGGAGCCTGAGGAAAAGGAGGAATCAGAAGAGGAGGAGGACTCAGAGCAGGGTGAGGGTGGGGCAGAGGGCGGTCAGAAAAGCAGCAGCCGCAGTAAGTCTGGTCAGGTGAACACTCGGAACCAGGGCCGCAGGACAGTGTTGTACAACGACGAGTCAGACGACGAGTCAGGGACCACAGAGGACCCACTCAACCTAGGCATGTCCCGCTCAGGACGGGTACGCCGCATGACCGAAAAGGCCCGGGTCAGCCACCTTATGGGCTGGAACCACTGACTCACACAGCCCTCTCAAACCACCTTAAACTGGGCCTTCTAACCCCTACCAACCACCTATCTACCTTACCCACCAGGAGTGAGACTGGAGACTGTACAATTGACTAAATTAATACTTCAGGGATTTTGCTTTACTTTTTTTATTGATTTTTGTATCATTTTGCTTTGTGTACGAGACTGTTTACGACTCTACTGGCAGTGGTGCTCCTTATCTTGCCAAGGAATCTCCCTCCCTGGTCTTCAAAGCTACTCATCAACATGGACCCACAAGTCAACTCACTCACCTCCGCCTTACTTACTGCTCTCCTGGGCCTTAAAGACTCCTCTTAATCCTCCGCTTCTATCAACTCATAACTCTTCTCCTTCTCATCCTCAGTTTTCCTCCCCCATCTTTCTCTTACCCTCCTTCTCACCTCCGATCTTCCTGATCATACAACAACAAAGGTTCAAGAGATGCCAAAAACTGGTGCTCATATGTTATAGCTCAAGGAGACTAAGCTCTGCTGTCCTCTACATCTGGATGACAGACAGACTGATGCTCCCTTTACTTCTCTCTGTTTGTGTTCTGTCTGAACAGTACAGTACATCTCTCCCTAAATGACCCTCTTCCACATGACCCCCTCTCAGTGTTGGGTTGTCTGATTGACGCTAACCCTCCCACTATGCTTCATCCTCCCCAACCCCCATCCTTCACTTTGGGAGGTCAACTCTGGTGTGCTCATTCACTGCATTAATTAATCTATTTTTAGGCATCCAGGCTAGGTCTTAGAGGACTGCTGTGTCTGTGGGTTTTAGTTCTCAGACTTTATCTTTGCGTGGGAACTTATTGATTCTAATTAGTTGAGGTGGTGACTTCTTTCATCATTAATTATGTCTACTCATAAAATGCTGCATGCCTACAATACAATGTTCCGCCATGGAATCAGAGGCAGACGTACCTCCTTAGTTAACTCCTGGGCCACTGAATGTTTTCAATGCTATATCCCCTGTAATCCTTATCAATTCTATAGAGTTTGTATATTTGCACATACAATAGGTAAATAGAGGCTTTGCCGTATCCTCTTCCTGTAGCGTGTGGTTATTATGGTTGAGTGATGTCTAGTATGGTAGCTAGTGTAGTGAAAGAGTGTGGGTAATTGGAAAGGAGAAATGCAAAGCGATTGTATAAGGGTCTACCATTGAGTTCTATTTCTATTGGTCGGAACATACTTTCATTGATCTAAATCAAATGCACACATTAATTTATAACTTCCAGGGCACTGTCCTTCAACCCAGCATGTTCAAACCAGTCATTGGTTCAAACACAAACCAAAGTGCATCATGGTACTTTGGGGAGAGGCTCGCCCATAGCCACCACTCACTTCCACCTCATACTGAAAAGGACATTTTTTTACTACAGAAATATTTATATTTTTTCACTGTATTATACACTTTGCAATTATTCCTTAGCTAATATTAATGATGGTGAAATGTTTGCACATGTATCTATTGTATGTGGCAGCTGAATTTGAGATGGCTTTTGTTGGGCTGAGTATGCTATCCTGCCCTCTGATTTTACTCTTAATGACAATATTGGATGACCAGACAAGCCACAAAGAGCAAAGGACAGATTTTGCTCCATGCAGTTCTAAACAACGAAGGACTTTTTATTTGTGTGTACAAAGCGCAGATAAATTGTGCCAATAATATTCAACACATTTGCATACAAATACACCTGTTCTGGGCTGTTTTGTGATAGATTGTTTTGTTGTTGTGAGCATTATTGAACCAGAGGGTTGTGTTTGCTTGGTCAAAGGTCGGAGGGTCCGACACAGCTAAGCCACTTGGCAACGTTGCCTAAGAAACAGAAACCAAGGCTACAGACAGCCAGGTTCTCTTCTCTCCTTCCACTTCCTAACATAAGGTGCTCTGTGTGTGTCATACGCTAAGTGTTCCAGGACTTAGCCCTCTGCTCCCCATTCCCCCAGGATCCACCCGGCTCCACTACCCCATGATTCCCCTACTACACTCTGGTTTAGGGTCTCTGAAATACCCCTTAGGTGTCATCTGATGGGCCATGCTACTGCTAGTCATGTTGCCACACTAGGGAAAGAGATGGGACTGCAATCAAGGTTTTCGTTAGTTAATCGCGAGACAGCAGTAACTCGTCTGCAAACTGTGTGGGTATAGTTTGAAAAGACATCACTTGGGCCAATGGATAAATCCCTACTCAATAATTTGTGAACATGTTCTCTTAATATAATAGATGGTAAATGGACTTGCCTTTAAGCAGCAGATTAGTAATTTCTGAATCCAGCAATGATGACATTCTAGGTGTAATAATAAACGTGACTTTTTTTCTACACAATATTTTTGATTGTGTTTGTTTTTTTAAATAAAGGAGCGACATAGATTTTCTCCCAACTTGGTGCCCCTGGTATTTGGCTCATTCCGTCACATTCTCTAAACACAATACAAACATGCCCACTTTAATCACCATAGAAAAACATGATATATAATGTTCTGTCACTTCTCATGGCAAAATGGTACTGTGAATTCACACTTCCTCTATGTGTTTCAGCCATTTTCTCCTGTACCTCATTTGTTTTCCCAGACCCCATACTGTTGACGTGTTATTGTTTGAGTCATCACGGCAGGATTTTCACATCCTGCCAGTCAACACACTTGGCACAAGCTGAGCTGCCACTCTTCACCATGCCCTGTGTATTCCACAATAGCCACTCTTGTCTGGCTGTTTAAAACCTATCCCTGGCTTGGTGAGTCATCTCTGGCTGCCCCCTCAAAGAGCCATGATGATGAGTCATAAAGATGCACCATGGGCCATATCTCTGCAGTGATGTCAGTCCCACCCGCCTCTGCCCCTGACTACCCCACACCACTGTCCCACAGTTACCTGCTCTATCTCAGAGAGAGTGAGGAGGAGGAGGAGTAGCAGCCTACGTGTTGGATAGGGTATGGAAGCTAGGAGGAGAGTGGACAAGTCTGGTGATATGGTTGGTTGGTTGGTTGGTTATCAGCCAGTTAGCCTTGTGATGGAGGTACCTCCACTAGATAATGCACTGAAGACTGGAGAGATGAGTCAGACACTCAGCTAGCAACAATACTTAACACTCCTCTGACGCATGGTGCTTCAGCACGCCCAGAAAGACTGCAGTGGTGTTGAGGGTCTCTGAATGGAAACAGGCAAATGTATCAATTTGGGCTATTATAAAAGTGTAAAAATATAAAGTGTTACTTCCTCTGGAATGCTGAAGTCACCTCCTGTCAGAAAGCCATGATAATTACATTCAACATCAACCAGATACTTTTCACTCCAGGGCAATCAGCATCACTGTCTAGAGGCTGTATGCAAGTAATTGAGGATGTTTAAATGTATGAGGTTTATTATCAAAATGACCATACAAATTGAGCAAATATTTGATTATGAATGAGGATACAGAGATCATGAAAATGCATGATGTTTCTCTACCGATACATGACAGTAGCTCCAGATAAAGTTCCGATAATGAGACAAAATGATTATACCTAAAGAATCCCAACATAGATTACTGTATTACAATTTACAATCAACGCTATGGTATATGAGAAGTACCAGATTACTGCACAGTTACATTTACATTAGACTTTCATCTATATCGAATTGGTGAATCACACATACATCCGATACATCTATAGTTCACTAATTAACAACAAGGTTGCGTACGTTTACATTGTGCTTCAGATTCAATTGCCCGTTTGGGTAACTCACCTACTGCCACGCCTGTGCTGAAAATACATTTTGTGGGTCTTTTACAAATGACCTCTTGGGTATCTTTTACAATGAAATGGCAAACAGAAATAAGTAACAGTGAATCTATGTTTGCTGTGAGTGTCATTCTGTCTAACAGTTACAACTTAGATCTCTAACTGTTACTTCTAAATACTACCACATAACGAAACTGAGGGGTGATAGTTTAAAACACTTTGGAATCTGTCTTTCATCTTAACAACCCTGATTTCGCCCTGATATATTCATGTAGTCACTCATTAGACACTCAAAACATTTACCAAGGATGCAATCAGACATTAACACCCAGAAAACAAATCAATATGTACTCTACGCCACATTTTCCCAAGACCTAAGCACAGCTGATGATGTCATATCAAGATTTGTGACGTTACAATACAATATTAAAGGTATATTCAGCGATATGACAGCATAGTGGGTCAATTTCCCGCAAGAACTAAGAGCGTTAAAGCGTGAGGCTCAACTTCTCTGGTGTTTCAGTGCACTGACTACAATGCTGTGAACAGCTTAAAGCAAACCTGTGCACATGCGCAAATAATGTGTGTGACTAGTCTTGCATCTCAATATTTTTGGGAGACAATGTTTTAAATTGAACCTTTATTTAAATAGGCAAGTCAGTTAAGAACAAATTCTTATTTACAATGACTGCCTACCAGGGAACAATGGGTTAACTGCCTTGTTCAGGGGCAGAACGACAGATTTCTACCGTGTCAACTCAGGGAATCAATCCAGCAACCTTTCGGTTACTGGCCCAACGCTCTAACCACTAGGCTACCTGCTGTCCCTGTGGTGTTGCTCATGGCAAAGTCATTTAGCTGAGTCTACCTTTAAACACAAGTATGATCACTTCAAGAAAGTTAATTCACTTACATTCGTGAAGAACAACTCATCAGGTTTTCTCTAAAATACAGCACAGTTTTTAGGCTTGATCAGATACTGTCTAATTTGAACATAATGTGTTGTGATTTTGGTCTACATCAACTATGGTATGTCTAATTATTTTGAAGTGTTTATACCTTCATCCACTGCAGCATACTTGCCCGTCCTCTACCTCACTATAGTATATGATAAGAAATGTTCAGTCAACTGTTCATACAGTATTTCTGTCATGTTTGAACAACTTTGTCATTCATTGACAGTACAGGATCCCCGTGTCACAGGAAGGTAACAAAGACAAAGCCTAGCCTGCTGCTGCAGCTGAAACAGCCACGTAAACTGTAATTTCCCTCTGTGACATTTTCCCTTGCAGCTTGCTCTCAGTGAGTAATCAGCTATTCTCTCTCCCATTCAAAACATTTTTCATTTGAAAAGAGTGACGTGGTGGCCTTTATCCAAAGATAAAGCTCCAACTCTCCCCATTTTGTGTCCGCTGTCTCACGTCATAGGCAGCGTCTTTTCAAAGCATTGAACAAATTGCGCTCATGCCTCTTTTCTTTTTTAAATCAATTTTGTGCCTCTGGATACAGAGTAGAACCATATAGAATGCAGCCCACATGCTCTCCCCCACTCACATGCTGGGGCTACACCAGGCCGGTCTGCATGTGGACATGTAAAGGGTAGGGGTGGTAAAGCAGGGGTGGCTGTGCTGCCTGGGGAATGTAGTAGCTGCTGAATATGGGGTCAGCCATGTATGGCGCAGGCTGGTAGAAGCAGGTGACGTTGGCAGTGTTGGGGATGGCGTTCTGTTCCCCCAGCACCCTCAGAGCCAGCACAGTGATCATATTGAGTGTCTGCCTCCTCTCATGTCCCATCAGACACACTGTACTCTCATCTATCACCCGACGCAGGGTCATCAGATAGTCATACTTGCTCGTCTCCTCGTCGCCAACAAAGTGGCAGCGCAGGTAGGCCTCGATCTTGCGCTGCTGCTCGCTAACGTCAGGAAAGTCAATAAAGAAGCGGGAGCACATGTAGCGCTCTAGGGACTTGATCTCTGTCTCGCTGGCTGGCCTGAAGTTCCTCACCAGCAGGTCACTATACTTCAGAAGCCCACCTCCTCTGATCTCCTCTGGGTTATGGGTGGCAATCAGTCGGAAACGCAGATGATCCATGGCTTGCTCAAAGTCCCCGTACATGCACTCTGCTACCACAGTGATGCTGGCCTTGTCCCTTGGGGCCGAACTTGCACCTGCCCGTGGACAGACAGTGGTTGTCTCTGGTGGCGCTAGTTCCTGAGTAGCAGCAGGTTCAGTCTCTGGGACTCGGTTCCCTGTTGTTTGAAGGGACAATGATTCCTCAGAAGCATCTGAGTCTGGAGGCTTTTTTGAATATTTCACCCTGACTATTTGTTCTACGGTACGGGGTGAGATGTTTTTATCCTGGGATGAAACGGCTGGAGTAAGGTGGTCTGTGAATGTTTTAGTGCCCTCTGCGTTCCTTTGTCTGGACCCTGAGGAAGATGAATAATGGCCTTGATCAGTGTCTAATAAAGAGTGATTTGGTTGAGGTGTTGGAAGTATTTCTATAGGCTCAAACAGCTGTGTTGTAAGATCTGACAAATCTTTTAACAAAGACCATTTTTCAGGGAGTGATGAGATGCTGCTCATCTTCCGTGACATCTTCCTTGGTGGTTTAGGTGAGGGGCAATAGTCAGGGACAATTCCCTGGGATGTATTACAGGTTTTCTTGGCTGGCGAAGGGAATAAATGTTCAAGATGTACGTTTTGTGTGACAGCAGTGCAGGATTGGGATGTGGATTGAGGCATCACTTGAAGTTGCTCTTGCACTGAGTTCTCTGTGAGCAACACTGGGGATGGTTTGATGTCTTTTGACTCAGAGATCAGTGACTCCTCTATGTTACTTTGAGGGTTTACAGATATATTTGACACCAGAGGTTCCATCACATCTGTCAATATTTTGGAGGAGGATATAAGTGAGGGATAATCTGTATTCTGAACAAATTGCATTTTTTCCTCTACTCTTATCTCAAGTACTGTATCAACCTTTACCACCTCCTCCTCTTCTACCTCTTCCTCATTCTCCAGAGTTCCAAGGTCTAGCTCTGCTCTCTCTATCTCTAACACTTCCAGTGGCTCTTGTTTTCCAGTTGCATGCACATTCATCGGATGCGATGATTCTTCCTCTTGAACAACAACCTGTTCACTGTGGCACGGACTGTCAGCGAAGCGAGTCATCATTGAATCTTTGTCTTTATCCTCTTTTAGATTCTCAGAGGTGGAAGAATACTGGGGTACCATTATGGTTTTCTCTGCCCCTCTATCTGGATGTAACACAATGCCATTGTGTGACTCCAATCCCTCACACTGAACTCCTTGCCTCCTCTCAGTCTCCCAGTATGACTCCAGCATACGGTCCAATATAATCTGGAAGGAGTCCACACTGAACTCAAACTGGCGTCGCAGGGAACTTACAAACCTGAGCCCCACTGTTTTACCCCTGTTATTGGACAGTGAGATAAGGCTCCAGCGGTCGTGCTCATTGAAGACCTTGACCATCTTCTGCACATAGGCCTCCTTCATGGTGAGGCAGGTGATCTTGCGTCTGTTAACCCCACGGGGAAGGAGGTCACGCAGGCTGCCCAGCACCACCTCCTTGATGACCTGGAAGTCCTCCTGTCTGGGCAGCTCCACTCCAAAGATGATGTCCAGGTCTCTGTAGCCCGTGCCGTTGTCCCTGACCATCACATGGCTGGCGGTGGAGCCATTGAGGCGGATGTCTCTGACCCTGATCTCCCTCTCCAACAGCCGGTCCTTCACTACGTGGATGATGTCCTTGGGTCTAACCTCCAGGGTGGGGAAGTTTCCTCTGCCGTGGATGGGTATTACCTCTGTCAACACCTGGTCCAAAGTCTGGACTTGCTCCAGAGTCAAGTTGTGGAATCTTCTATCCATTTGGAGATCAATTATCTTGGGTTTAACTGCAAAAGGAGACAATATTGTATTTGGAAGAAGCTGGGAATTTCATGCAACAAAATGTGTGTTCAATGGGAAACATTTGAATGTGTTTTATGACAAGTGAAGAAATACTACTAAGTAATTCATAGTATCATTCATTCACATTGAGTTCAGGGGTGTCTGAAACACAAGAGACACCAAAGACACAGATTGCACAATTAAAAACTAAAAAATATGTCTTGTTACTACTAAGCAGAAGAGCGGTACACGCACACAGATACACATGCACACAGGGGGGTGGAAGATGTAAAATAAAAAATTCAACAGGAAGGTGACCAGCTTGGAACTTTCTCTTAGAGGATAAGTAATATGACTGAGCATACCTTGACCTTGTTTGCACTTGATCCTGTGATTTGAGGTTATAATGGTTTTATTGTCAACTTAGTAATTGATAAATGAACTCATTGACTAATACTCTTGTGTATAAACAAATCAATAAGGCTATGTAAACATTTTAAAACGATATCCCACAAATCTGGTTAGTTTACTTTTACAGATTTAACTTGAACAGTGGTGGGAGCTCAACACATGGGGTATATATAGTCTACTTTCCCTCATGTTCCAAAAGTTTGCAAGGACAGTTCTTATGGAATCCATCATGTACTAGAATAATAGTCGCATGCTGCAGAATTTTGGTCTCATGTGCAACCCCATCTCGCCAGCCCGCCCGCCTGCTCCCACTCTTTAGATAACCGTATGAGTCATACAGTCACTGAATAAAGCACCTCTCGCTGCGTCTTCTCTTGGATTTTCTGCATGCATGTAAAAAACATAGTCGCCACTTCTCACATATTCACAATTTCTTGTTGTATATTTGAGACATTTGCAATACAAATATTGTATAAAGGCTAAAGCCGGGAGTGTTGTTCTTGATAATCAGATTCGATCTAGTACAATATTGTGTAGGCTAGCCTATCAATCAGTTCTCTTGAGTTTTTATTTTATTTTACAGTCATTTTTAGCCTATACTCATCGAAATGATGCTGCATGTGCACAGTCTATGCAATTTACCAAAATAATATTTACAAACCCGTTATTAGTCTAGTAAACACTCACAGACTACGTAGGCTATATAAAAATGATCAACAACAAATATTTTATTGAACAGAAACTAATAAAATAGCCTATTTAAAATAAAAAATAAAACATGTTGAGTTTAGCCTACACCTATTCTTCCACGTCTTCACCTGATGCAATATTGTAAGGTATAATTTACACACTGGCCAACACTGTTTGCTATTGTTTAATCAATCCGTGGGCAATGCATTTCATTAGCCTACCAAATGTGCATTTGATTGATATTGACATAAAAAAAATAATAAGCACAAACCTTATGCATTTCGAAATGATTCCTGTATTAAATGTAGCATGACAATGATCATACAATTAAATCATAGACTTTAGCCTACTCACCTGACTGCCGAGGAAAGGGTATAACTTAGCCAAAGTATAGTAAGCAAAACAACAATAAGTGATATCCAACAGGTTAAATTGGGATCTCCGACCTGTATACACCGTGCACAGTGCGCTATTATCTTTAGAAGATGTAGGTTCGTGCTTGATCGCTGTCCAACCCAACACAACAGTGGCGCTTAAGGAAACAAACTGAAGTTCTACAGCGCACTGTTTTCTCTCAGCTGCGAGCGTAGTCTAGTTTCCATGGCAATCTGGCGTCACGACTTTAAGGTAACTCACGAAGCTCTGTTTGTTCATTATGGGATTATCTATCTATCAGATATCTACACAATGTATACAAAAGTATGTGGACACCGCTTCAAGTTAGTGGATTTGTCTATTTCAGCCACACTGCTGACAGGTATGTAAAATCGAGCACACAGCCATGCAATCTCCATAGACAAACATTGGCAGTAGAATGGCCTTACTGAAGAGCTCAGTGAGTGACTTTCAATGTGGTACCGTCATAGGATGCCACCTTTCCAACAAGTCAGTTTGTCAAATTTCTGCCCTGCAACAAACAGTGCTGAAGCGCGTAGCGTGTAAAAATGATCTGTCCCCGGATGCAACACTCACTACTGAGTTCCAAACTGCCTCTGGAAGCAATGTCAGCACAATAACTGTTCATTGGGAGTTTCATGAAATGGGTTTCCATGGCCGAGCAGCTGCACACAAGCCTAAGATCACCATTCACAATGCCAAGTGTTGGCTTGAGGGGTGTAAAGCTTGCCCCTATTGGACTCTGGAGCAGTGGAAATGCGTTCTCTGGAGTGATGACTCACGGGTGACCATCTGACAGTCCGACGGACGAATCTGGGTTTGGCGGAAGCCAGGAGAAAACGCTACCTGCCCGAATGCATAGTGCCAACTGTAAAGTTTGGTGGAGGAATAATGGTCTGGGGCTGTTTTTCATGGTCCAGTCTAGGCCCCTTAGTTCTAGTGAAGGGAAATCTTAACGCTACAGCGTACAATGACATTCTAGACAATTCTGTGCTTCCAACTTTGTGGCAACAGTTTGGGGAAGGCCCTTTCCTGTTTCAGCATGACAATTCCCCCGTTTACAAAGCAAGGTCCATACCGAAATAGTTTGTTGAGATCGGTGTGGAAGAACTTGACTGGCCTGCACAGAGCCTTGACTTCAACTCCATCGAACACCTTTGGGATGAATTGGAACGCCGACTGCAAACCACGCCTAATTGCCCAACATCAGTGCCCGACCTCACTAATTTTCTTGTGGCTGAATGGAAGCAAGTCCCCACAGCAATGTTCCAACATCTAGTGGAAAGCCTTCCCAGAAGAGCAGAGGCTGTTATAGCAGCAAAGGGGATACTAACTCCATATTAATGTTCAGGATTTTGGAATGAGATGTTCGAGGAGCAGGTGTCCACATACTTTTGGTGATGTAGTGTATCTATCTATCTCGTCTGTCTGTCAAGTGATTAGTGATGCACTGGTGTGACATTTTATATTAGACAGATACACAGATTCAAAGAAATGTAAACTGTGTAGGTAGCCCTATCCACACCACAAAGAATAATTATGTTTGCAATGTTTTCAACATTTGTAAATAGATGTGCTCTAAAGGCTAATGTGAAGGGCTGAAACGATGTGCAAGTAGTCTACAACTCCACTCAGATGACAATTCAGAAAATTATTGTAGGAGTCTAGGATAGTGTTATAAGAGGGTTTGTGCCTGTTCAAGGTCAAATCATGACCTTAGTGATCTTCAGGTCGGAAAGTCGGAATTCTAGAAAGATGCCCGAGTTCCCGACTTGGAATTCTGAGTTGGATGACCATTCAAAACTATTTTCCCCAGTCAGAGCTCGTTTTCTCCCCGAGTTCCCAGTTGTCTTGAACGCACTGAAGTCTGAGATTTCCGAGTTCCCAGTTGTTTTGAAAGTAGCATCAGTATCATTTAGGGGTGATTGAGCAGACCTTTACAGAGCACTGCAGGAGGAGCTTGGGAGGTATGCACTGGCTGAGCTGCTGCAAAGAGGGTGAATATCATATCAGACAGAGGGTGAGTCATCCTCTCGCTCACTGCCGTGATCCAGAGACGCAAACCTAAACATCAATCAAGCTCGCTCACCGCCCACACCTCAGTTACACCACCGCCTGTCTGACGAGAACCCCCAGCCCCTAACCTGATTGGATTGTCTCTGCACTGACATACCACCAGAGATAAGGGATGGAGGGAGGAATATTACTATATAAACTGTACACATAATATATTGTAGAAAATGTAACAATCCATCTTAGTATTCAATGTCAGAACTTTACACGTCCATTCAGTCATCCACTGATAAAAATAAGGTTGTTAGTGACGTCAATTGGAACGCACAGAACGCACCCTTGAACATGTGACCGTGACGTATTATATTTGGGTAGTGTAGCCGGAAGTATCAACGAGAGGAATATCTGAAGAAGAAAAGCTTTTGCATTACTTCTAAATCGAGAAGAAAAACAATAAAAATACATTCATTCTCGGACCATCAAGGAGCCTACCAGCATGTCGAATATGGAGAGTATCCTTTCGGAAATGTTTGCTAGCTACTACGTTAGATCCATTAAATTGCCACCAGGAAATTTAGACAAAGTGAAAGGCCTGTTGTTTTAGTCTGTGACTCGTCTGAATATGAATTTCAAAAGCCATATATCAGGTTTCGATTCGTATTTATGCTTATAGTCTATACTTGGATGGCTTGGTGACAAAGATAAACGCTTGTTTGCTGTTATTGGTATTGTGCATCTGCCATGGGTATAACAGTCAGTACAACACGTTTAGTAAACAAGCTTACTTTCGTCTGAAGACACCCATTGCCTGGTAGCATGGCAGGCATTTCCATTTTATTCACATAATTACATCACAGGTATTTTAGTTCTGTGGTGGGAGCACACCATCGATTAAGGTTTGTAAAGAGAGTACCAACAAGGGGCACAAATACTTGAAGCTTCAGTTATGTAGCTATGGCATTTTTGAAACCGTATTTAAATAGGCAATCAGCAGTCGCTACATCCAATTGTGGACTTGTAAATCAATGATATGTACCCATTGATTCTTGAAGAATATAACTTATAAATGCCTCGAGCTGAGTTCAACTTTCCTACCCCATCAGAACCCAAAATATAACCTTGTTTTACTCCAATGTTTGTAAACAAACACTGTAAAGCCTCAAAACATGGTTAAAACAATCATTTTGATATGGATGGTCAGTCCTAGCATCCATAGCTATGTCTATACGTTTTAGTGGTTACTTTTCTCCAGGCCCATCCCTCAGCTTTTTACCAAAACCTTTTGTTATTTTTGAACTGCTGATTGGCCCTTTAACTTCCCATCCCAGAGCATCTCTTCAATCTCAAGTTTGCAGCCAAAGAACTGCAACGAAGCTCTAAGAAATGTGACAAAGAGGAAAAGGCAGAGAAGGCCAAAGTCAAAAAAGTAAGTAGGCCTTTTACCTCATTAGTCAATCCTCCAATCACCTCATCTTAGCTCTGAACATCTCAACTGAGAATGTAGTGACTGAACCTTTATCCTCACCGTAGGCTATCCAAAAAGGAAATGTGGAAGTGGCACGGATCCATGCGGAAAACGCCATCAGACAGAAGAACCAGTCGGTCAACTTCCTAAGGATGAGTGCTAGGATTGATGCAGTGGCCGCCAGGGTCCAAACAGCAGTCACAATGAACAAGGTGCAGTTGTTTTACATACCTACGTCTTACAAGACTTCATACAACGACATTCTTGGTTTGAGACATTGATTCTGCTTAAGATGGGCCCACTTTTACTTTGGAGGGAAAATTTGGTGCAATATCTGTAAAAGAGTGCTAGGTTACTACTGCAACAATTGCTGGTTCCAACCACACAGCAAGGTACCTTTCTATTTTAGTAATGTTCGTTCATTCTACAGGTCACTAAATCTATGGCTGGAGTGGTGAAAGGCATGGATGCCACACTGAAGAGTATGAACCTGGAGAAGGTAATGTGTGTGTGTGTGTGTGTGTGTGTGTGCACGCACTTGCTCCTAGTCAAATACATTAATTTGATAGTTGTCACACTTATGACGGTATACATGTTATGTTCTTCACCATCTGAGAGGGAGATTTGTTAATGAATGTCTGATCTCTCTAGATCTCTGGCCTCATGGACAAGTTTGAGCATCAATTTGAGACGTTAGATGTACAGACCGCTCAAATGGAGGACACCATGAGTAGCACAACCACACTAACCACCCCACAGGTAATGATGCTTTTCTGGGCTCCTGCTAGACAGACCTTTGGTCTTTGACCAGATCTGTGGCCTTTGATCTTCAAGTCTGTAACATTAAATACATACAAGTGCAGATCATGACAAGATACATTTATTGAGATTAGTTTATTCTGCTCTGTTCACAATCAATGGAGACTAACAGTCAGCGACGTGTGTTTCAGAATCAAGTGGATTCACTGATGCACGAATTGGCTGATGAAGCAGGGTAAGAATTCTTTATTTTGTGGTTCTCTATTGTTGAAAAAAAAAAGTGTGTCTTTTAAAAGTGAGAAAATTAATGCATATCAATTTGTGTGTAGGTTGGACCTGAACATGGAACTCCCACAGGGACAGACTGGATCAGTGGGCACCAGTGTAGCGTCAGCAGAGCAGGTACAGGAACAGGCCCTAAACAACAGCTATTATAAACCCTACCACACTTTCAATTGTCTACTAAACACGATCTTTCAAATAAATGATTGGGATAATAGAGCAATGATAACAATGCTGATATGATTATAGTAGCTGTGTCTCAGGCTTGCAAAAAATGGTCCTTAGCCCCAACCCCTGCCCCTTCTCACACAAGAATGAAAATGTTGAGTTTTTAGAGATCTGTAACATTGCCTGTTATCTTTTGTTCTCAGGATGAGCTGTCTTCAAGGCTTGCCAAACTCCGAGACCAAATGTAAAGGAAGAACTCAGTCTGAGACCTCAACTGCAGAGCTTCAGGTTACAAGACCTGCTCTGTTCTTTTCATAATGTCTTCGTCTCACTCCTTTAGTTTTTCTCTTTGATGATTCTACTGTATCCTGTTTGAGAGGCTTGAACTTGGGTCCTTATTGGTGTTCTTAATTTACTGTTGTATATAGAGAGTATCAAGTTACAGGAATATTAGCCACCCGCCTACGAACACTAAAACAAAGACTTATTGGTTATGGAAAATGAATTAAATCTTTGAAATAATATATATTATAACTGGGATGGTTGCGTCTGCGACTGATGCTTTTTGTACGTCCATTTTTTGTGTGTGTTGTAGTTTGGCAGGCCTCTTGTCTTAAGAGGAAAGTGCAATGTTATATTTGTTTCTTTCTGGTGTCTCTCCTGTTAGACATTTTCTCATACAATAATTTATTCACGTGAAAAATTATGTTTCAAAAATCTCATATCCTGTATCAGAACAGCATTGTTTTAAGGAGATATTGGTTGGTTGATTCTTACATTTGATTGATAACTCTTGGGATGTCGTTTTTTTGTTCACACTGATTAGGTTATTAGATAATACAATTTTATAACACTTTTAACCTATTGTACCATTATCTTTTTCAGTCTCATTTCCATGTGTCTCACCCTATGTGTGTATGCAACCAATGTTGAAAATAATAGGGTTTAAAGATGAAAATATTGAATGCATGTCTGACATGTCAACATTGCATACATTACAAAAAACATCCCCTAGATTTGACACTCTGGAACTGACTGGAACACACCCACTTTTCCCCCAAAGGCATCTTTCACCCACGTGTTTCCATTGCTTTGGTTGAATTTTATTGACCTCTTTATTGCATCTATTCTTGGGCCACGTGAAGTGGCCCCTCCCCGCTGGTAGTCACGTGAAATATGTTGAAGAAGCTTTAGCAAAACGGTACAGTATAAAGATAGGCATAACTGCTCCAATAAAAGCCCATATCACGCTTGTAGGTGATGTTGGCTAGCTAAGCACATGTGCATTAACGCCATCGGGTCTAACGGGCGTCTGGCGCCGAACTGAACATGTGCAGGCCGTCAAAACAAAGACACTCCTTTGATATAAAGTTGTTTTTGATGAAATAAAAACGTGTCAGTTTGTCACTTTCACAAGGTTGGAGTAATAACATGTTCAACTACTTAAGACATTGGCTCCAATCTAGGTTGTGCCAACTAAAAAATAATTGGTCACTTCTCTCATTGACCTCTCAAACCCCAGCCTGCTTCGCAAGCATTCCCGGAAGTCTCGCGATGTTTGCAAACTGTTGCTGTAGCTAGCTACTCAAGTAACCAAATATTTACAACTTTTTTTCTGTTTTATTTTACGGACCTCGACCAGTCCTTTCAGGTGATAAAGCATCAGATGACCCGTCGGTTGTATAATTAAGGAATAAGGCCCAAGGGGTTGAATGCTGATTGGCTGACCGCTATGGTATATCAGACTGTATACCACGTGTATGACAAAACATTTATTTTTACTGCTCTAATTACGTTGGTAACCAGTTTATAATAGCAACAAGGCACCTTGGGGGTTTGTGGTATATGGCCAATATACCACGGCTAAGGGCTGTATCCAGGCACTCTGCATTGCATTGTGCATAAGAACAGCCCTTAGCTGTTCTTATTGGCCATATATCACAACACCTCCTGCCTTATTGCCTAATTATACCGCAGTGTGGGAAACATATTAACGCCCATTGTGTACGTTGTCCATGCAACGTCAATGGGCCGCGTGGTGCATTCTGGGTGATTGTGGGACATTAGCATGAATTTCGTCAACAAGAAGTACAACATAAATACAGAGCTGTGATATAATTCACTTGTTCTCTGAAATATGGTAAAGCTTTGTAATCGTGACATTGCGTACTTTTGAGGAAAACAGGCAGGTTTCTTGACACACGCCACTTAAAACAACTGGGAAATATCAGACTTCAGTGCTTTCAAGAGTCAAGACAACTGGGAACTTTGGGGGGGGGGGAAACTAGCTCTGACTGGGAAATGTCGGTTTGAAAGGTCATCCAACTCGGGCATCTTTATAGAGCTCCGGCTTTCTGACCTGAAGGACACTGACATCATGATTTGACCTCGTTTTTTCCCAGAGTTCCCAGTTATTTTGAACACGGTATGAGAAATCTAGAAAAAAACGAGGTCAAATCATGATGTCATTGTCATTCAGGTCGGAAAGCCGGAGCTCTAGAAAGAGGCCGGAATTGGAATTCCGAGTTTGATGACTGTTCAAATCGATTTTTCCGTCGGAGCTCTTTTTTTTTCAGAGTTCCCAGTTGTTTTGAACGCGGTACCAGTTGTCTTGAAAGCACCATCATACCCTGACTTTGAGAATGGATTGCATGATGATTAGCTTAGCAAACGCGTGACGCAGCATGACAATGTGAACACGATTGGTCGACAGTCTGCTAGGTGAGGCGATCCTCCATTCCTTTCCTAATCTATTTTTTTATTTCACCTTTATTTAACCAGGTAGGCCAGTTGAGAACAAGTTCTCATTTACAACTGCGACCTGGCCAAGATAAAGCAGTGCGACAAAAAACAACACAGAGTTAAACATAGGATAAACAAAAGTACACTCAATAACACAATAGAAAAATCTATATACAGTGTGTGCAAATGGAGTAAGGAGGTAAGGCAATAAATAGGCCATAGTGGCGAAGTTATTACAATTTAGCAAATTAACACTGAAGTGATAGATGTGCAGATGATGATGTGCAAGTAGAAATACTGGTGTGCAAAAAAAGTTAATAAAAACAATATGGGGATGAGGTAGGTAGTTGGGTGGGCTATTTACAGATGAGCTATGTACAGCTGCAGCGATCAGTAAGCTGATCAGATAGCTGATGCTTAAAGTTAGTGAGGGAGATATAAGTCTCCAACTTCAGTGATTTTTGCAATTCGTTCCAGTCATTGGCAGCAGAGAACTGGGAGGAAAGGTGGCCAAAGTGGGTGTTGGCCTTGGGGATGATCAGTGAGATATACCTGCTGGAGCGCGTGCTACGGGTGGGTGTTGTTATGGTGACCAGTGAGCTGAGATAAGGGGATTCCTATCTTCTCCTTTTTCTAATAGAGTACCGCAGTATGAGTCATAATAGCTATTTCGCTTGTGCTCAGAGCCAGGGCATGTATTTATCTACATTTAGTTCAATGGAAATGGCTGCCGTTTTACGGGCTCCTAACCAATTGTGCTATTGTTTGTTTTTTTGCGTTATTTGTAACATAATGTTTCTGCCACTGTCTCTTATGACCGAAAAGAGCTTCTGGATATCAGAACAGCGATTACTCACCTCGTACTGGACAAAGATTTTTTCTTTAACGAGTCGGACACAAAGGATTTACTTCAGACACTGGACGAGGCCCAAATCCCCGTCATTCGCATGAAGAAGAGACAAGATATAGGGGTCGTAGGTCGGATGCCTTGTAAGAATCCGACAGCGAGTGGGTAACCCACCTCTAGAATCAGTCCTATTAGCCAACGTGCAATCACTGGATAATAAACAGGATGAGCTCTGATACAAGACTATCCTACCAACGGGATATTAAAAACTGTAATATCTTATGTTTCACAGTCGTGGCTGAAAGACAACATGGATAACACACAGCTGGCTGGGTTTTCCGTGCATTGGCAAGATAGAACAGCTGCCTCCAGTAAGATAAGGGGTGGCAGTCTGTGTCTATTTGACAATAACAGCTGGTGCACGAAATCTAATATTAATGAAGTCTCAAGGTTTTGCTCGCCTGAGGTAGAGTATCTCATGATAAACTGTAGACCACACTATTTACCAAGAGAGTTTTCATCTATATTTTTCGTAGCTGTCTATTTACCACCACAAACCAATGCTGGCACTAAGACCACACTCAATGAGCTGTATAAGGCCATAAACAAACAAGAAAATGTTCATCCAGAGGCGGCACTCTTAGTGGCCGTGGACTTAAATGCAGGGAAACTTAAATCTATTTTACCTAATTTCTACCAGCATGTTACATGTGCAACCAGAGGAAAAAAAAACTCTAGACCACCTTTACTCCACACACAGAGATGCGTACAAAGCTCTTCCTCGCCCTCCATTTGGCAAATCTGACAATAACTCTATCCTCCTGATTCCTGCTTACAAGCAAAAACTAAAGCAGGATGTACCAGTGACTCGCTCAATACGGAAGTGGTCAGATGATGCAGACGATAAGCTACGTGACTGTTTTTCTAGCACAGACTGGAATATGTTCCGGGATTCTTATGATGGCATTGGGGAGTACACCACATCAGTCACTGGCTTCATCAGTAAGTGCATCGATGACGTCGTCCCCACAGTAACCGTACATTCATACCCCAACCAGAAGCCATGGATTATAAGCAACATCCGCACTGAGCTAAAGAGTAGAGCTGCCGCTTTCAAGGAGCGGGACTAACCTGGATGCTTATAAAAAATCCCACAATGCCCTCCGACGAACCATCAAACAGGCAAAGCGTCAATACAGGACTAAGATTGAATCCAAATACACCGGCTCCGACACTTGTCGGATTGGCAGGGCTTGCAAACTATTACGGACTACAAAGGGAAGAACAGCCGCGAGCTGCCCAGACGAGCTAAATTACTTCTATGCGCGCTTTGAGGCAAGTGTAATACCCTTGGTAGAACCAAGTATTGAATTTATTTGTTATAATTAATTGGTAATGTAAAAGTGAATAGGTTGGTTTACTTTCAAGTTTTGACCAGTAAGGTTGCTTGTTAAGCTGTGGCCAATGGGAGTTGACCTGGTTAACTGGAGGCCTGGGAAAAAAGAGAGAGACGTTGAGAAAAAGATGGACCGTTGGGGAAGAAAAATTATAAAAGATGACTGTAACGTTCGTCTTGTGGTGATTGAACGGACCAAGGCGCAGCGGGTGATGAATACATACTGAATTTATTAAACAGACAAAACACTGACAAAACACTAGAACAAACTACAAAACAATAAACGAAGGCAACAGACATTTACATTTACATTTAAGTCATTTAGCAGACGCTCTTATCCAGAGCGACTTACAAATTGGTGCATTCACCTTATGATATCCAGTGGAACAACCACTTTACAATAGTGCATCTAACTCTTTTAAGGGGGAGGGGGGGGTTAGAAGGATTACTTTATCCTATCCTAGGTATTCCTTAAAGAGGTGGGGTTTCAGGTGTCTCCGGAAGGTGGTGATTGACTCCGCTGACCTGGCGTCGTGAGGGAGTTTGTTCCACCATTGGGGTGCCAGAGCAGCGAACAGTTTTGACTGGGCTGAGCGGGAACTGTACTTCCTCAGAGGTAGGGAGGCGAGCAGGCCAGAGGTGGATGAACGCAGTGCCCTTGTTTGGGTGTAGGGCCTGATCAGAGCCTGAAGGTACGGAGGTGCCGTTCCCCTCACAGCTCCGTAGGCAAGCACCATGGTCTTGTAGCGGATGCGAGCTTCAACTGGAAGCCAGTGGAGAGAGCGGAGGAGCGGGGTGACGTGAGAGAACTTGGGAAGGTTGAACACCAGACGGGCTGCGGCGTTCTGGATGAGTTGTAGGGGTTTAATAGCACAGGCAGGGAGCCCAGCCAACAGCGAGTTGCAGTAATCCAGACGGGAGATGACAAGTGCCTGGATTAGGACCTGCGCCGCTTCCTGTGTGAGGCAGGGTCGTACTCTGCGAATGTTGTAGAGCATGAACCTACAGGAACGGGTCACCGCCTTGATGTGAGTTGAGAACGACAGGGTGTTGTCCAGGATCACGCCAAGGTTCTTAGCACTCTGGGAGGAGGACACAATGGAGTTGTCAACCGTGATGGCGAGATCATGGAACGGGCAGTCCTTCCCCGGGAGGAAGAGCAGCTCCGTCTTGCCGAGGTTCAGCTTGAGGTGGTGATCCGTCATCCACACTGATATGTCTGCCAGACATGCAGAGATGCGATTCGCCACCTGGTTATCAGAGGGGGGAAAGGAGAAGATTAATTGTGTGTCGTCTGCATAGCAATGATAGGAGAGACCATGTGAGGATATGACAGAGCCAAGTGACTTGGTGTATAGCGAGAATAGGAGAGGGCCTAGAACAGAGCCCTGGGGGACACCAGTGGTGAGAGCACGTGGTGCGGAGACAGATTCTCGCCACGCCACCTGGTAGGAGCGACCTGTCAGGTAGGACGCAATCCAAGCGTGGGCCGCGCCGGAGATGCCCAGCTCGGAGAGGGTGGAGAGGAGGATCTGATGGTTCACAGTATCAAAGGCAGCCGATAGGTCTAGAAGGATGAGAGCAGAGGAGAGAGAGTTAGCTTTAGCAGTGCGGAGCGCCTCCGTGACACAGAGAAGAGCAGTCTCAGTTGAATGACTAGTCTTGAAACCTGACTGATTTGGATCAAGAAGGTCATTCTGAGAGAGATAGCAGGAGAGCTGGCCAAGGACGGCACGTTCAAGAGTTTTGGAGAGAAAAGAAAGAAGGGATACTGGTCTGTAGTTGTTGACATCGGAGGGATCGAGTGTAGGTTTTTTCAGAAGGGGTGCAACTCTCGCTCTCTTGAAGACGGAAGGGACGTAGCCAGCGGTCAAGGATGAGTTGATGAGCGAGGTGAGGTAAGGGAGAAGGTCTCCGGAAATGGTCTGGAGAAGAGAGGAGGGGATAGGGTCAAGCGGGCAGGTTGTTGGGCGGCCGGCCGTCACAAGACGCGAGATTTCATCTGGAGAGAGAGGGGAGAAAGAGGTCAAAGCACAGGGTAGGGCAGTGTGAGCAGAACCAGCGGTGTCGTTTGACTTAGCAAACGAGGATCGGATGTCGTCGACCTTTTTTTCAAAATGGTTGACGAAGTCATCTGCAGAGAGGGAGGAGGGGGGAGGAGGGGGAGGAGGATTCAGGAGGGAGGAGAAGGTGGCAAAGAGCTTCCTAGGGTTAGAGGCAGATGCTTGGAATTTAGAGTGGTAGAAAGTGGCTTTAGCAGCAGAGACAGAAGAGGAGAATGTAGAGAGGAGGGAGTGAAAGGATGCCAGGTCCGCAGGGAGGCGAGTTTTCCTCCATTTCCGCTCGGCTGCCCGGAGCCCTGTTCTGTGAGCTCGCAGTGAGTCGTCGAGCCACGGAGCAGGAGGGGAGGACCGAGCCGGCCTGGAGGATAGGGGACATAGAGAGTCAAAGGATGCAGAAAGGGAGGAGAGGAGGGTTGAGGAGGCAGAATCAGGAGATAGGTTGGAGAAGGTTTGAGCAGAGGGAAGAGATGATAGGATGGAAGAGGAGAGAGTAGCGGGGGAGAGAGAGCGAAGGTTGGGACGGCGCGATACCATCCGAGTAGGGGCAGTGTGGGAAGTGTTGGATGAGAGCGAGAGGGAAAAGGATACAAGGTAGTGGTCGGAGACTTGGAGGGGAGTTGCAGTGAGATTAGTGGAAGAACAGCATCTAGTAAAGATGAGGTCAAGCGTATTGCCTGCCTTGTGAGTAGGGGGGGAAGGTGAGAGGGTGAGGTCAAAAGAGGAGAGGAGTGGAAAGAAGGAGGCAGAGAGGAATGAGTCAAAGGTAGACGTGGGGAGGTTAAAGTCACCCAGAACTGTGAGAGGTGAGCCATCCTCAGGAAAGGAACTTATCAGGGCGTCAAGCTCATCGATGAACTCTCCAAGGGAACCTGGAGGGCGATAAATGATAAGGATGTTAAGCTTGAAAGGGCTGGTAACTGTGACAGCATGGAATTCAAAGGAGGCGATAGACAGATGGGTCAGGGGAGAAAGAGAGAATGTCCACTTGGGAGAGATGAGGATCCCAGTGCCACCACCCCGCTGACCAGAAGCTCTCGGGGTGTGCGAGAACACGTGGGCAGACGAGGAGAGAGCAGTAGGAGTAGCAGTGTTATCAGTGGTAATCCATGTTTCCGTCAGTGCCAAGAAGTCGAGGGACTGGAGGGACGCATAGGCTGAGATGAACTCTGCCTTGTTGGCCGCAGATCGGCAGTTCCAGAGGCTGCCGGAGACCTGGAACTCCACGTGGGTCGTGCGCGCTGGGACCACCAGGTTAGAGTAGCGGCGGCCACGCGGTGTGAAGCGTTTGTATGGTCTGTGCAGAGAGGAGAGAAGAGGGATAGACAGACACATAGTTGACAGGCTACAGAAGAGGCTACGCTAATGCAAAGGAGATTAGAATGACAAGTGGACTACACGTCTCGAATGTTCAGAAAGTTAAGCTTACGTTGCAAAAAAAATAAAAATCTTATTGACTAAAATGATATAGTACTGCTGGCTGGTGAAGTAGGCTGGCTAGCAGTGGCTGCGTTGTTGACTTTGTTTGAAAGTGTAGCTGGCTAGGTAACCTCTAACTGGCTAGGTAACCTCGACAATTTCTCTAAATTTCTCTAAACTACACAATTATCTTGGATACAAGGACAGCAAAGACAACTATGTAGCTAGCTAACACTACGCTAATCAAGTCATTCCGTTGTAATGTAAGTTTCTACAGTGCTGCTATTCGGTAGAAGTTGGCTAGCTAGCAGTGTTAGCTAGCAGTGTTGACTAGGTAGGAGAACGGCAGCGCGGCGGACGAAAATAGCTGGCTAGCTAACCGATAATTACTCAAAACTACACAATTATCTTAGATACAAAGATAGCAAAGACAACTATGTAGCTAGCTAACACTACACTAATCAAGTCGTTCCGTTGTAATGTAATCGTTTCTACAGTGCTGCTATTCGGTGGCTAGCTGGCTAGCTAGCAGTGTTGACTACGTTACGTTACGTTAGGACGAAAATAGCTGGCTAGCGAACCTCAATAACTACACAATTATCTTTGATACAAAGACGGCTATGTAGCTAGCTAAGTAGCTAGCTAAGATCAAACAAATCAAAGATAGCAAAGACAACTGTGTAGCTAGCTAACACTACACTAATCAAGTCGTTCCGTTGTAATGCAATCGTTTCTACAGTGCTGCTATTCGGTGGCTAGCTGGCTAGCTAGCAGTGTTGACTACGTTACGTCACGTTAGGACGAAAATAGCTGGCTAGCGAACCTCAATAACTACACAATTATCTTTGATACAAAGATGGCTATGTAGCTAGCTAAGATCAAACAAATCAAACCGTTGTACTGTAATGAAAATGAAAATGAAATGGTAATACTACCTGTGGAGCGAAGCGGAATGCGGAATGCGACTACTCGCTCCGGTGTATCAATGGTGTATGTGGGCGTTGGTGAAACAAACGAACTTACATATAGACGAAGAACGCACGAACAGGAACAGACTACCTAAAATGAACGAACAAACGAAACAGTCCCATGTGGTATACACAGACACAGGAAAAATCACCCACAAACAAACAGTGAGAACAACCTACCTTAATATGGCTCTCAATCAGAGGAAACAACACACACCTGCCTCTAATTGAGAACCATACCAGGCAAACCATTAACCCAACATAGAAAACACATAACATAGACTACCCACCCCAACTCACGCCCTGACCAATTAAACACATACAAAACAACAGAAAACAGGTCAGGAACGTGACAGAACCCCCCCCTCAAGGTGCGAACTCCGGGCGCACCCCTAAAACTCAAGGGGAGGGTCTGGGTGGGCATCTGTCCGCGGTGGCGGCTCCGGCGGTGGACGAGGACACCACTCCACCACTGTCTTTGTCCCCCTCCTTAGCGTCCTTTGAGTGGCGACCCTCGCCCCCGACCATGGTCCAGGAACCTTCACCAACGCCCCTCTAAAATAGAGGAGACAACTCAGGACAGAGAGGTAGCTCAGGACAAAGAGGTAGCGCAGGACAAAGAGGTAGCTCAGGACAAAGAGGTAGCTCAGGACAGAGGGACAACTCAGGACGAATGGCAGCTCCAGACTGAATGGCAGCTCCGGACTGAATGGCAGCTCCGGACTGAATGGCAGCTCCGGACTGAATGGCAGCTCCGGACTGAATGGCAGCTCCGGACTGAATGACCGCTCCGGACTGAATGGCAGCTCCGGACTGGGTGGCAGCTCCGGACTGGGTGGCAGCTCCGGACTGGGTGGCAGCTCCGGACTGGGTGGCAGCTCCGGACTGGGTGGCGTCTCTGGCAGCTCCGGACTGGCTGGCGTCTCTGGCAGCTCCTGACTGGCTGGCGTCTCTGGCAGCTCCTGACTGGCTGGCGTCTCTGGCAGCTCCTGACTGGATGGCGGCTCTGGCAGCTCCTGACTGACGGACGGCTCTAGCGGCTCCTGACTGACGGACGGCTCTAATGGCTCGGGACAGACGGGCGGCTCTAATGGCTCGTGGCAGACGGATGACTCAGATGGCGCTGGGCAGACAGATGGCTCAGATGGCGCTAGGCAGACAGATGGCTCAGACGGCGCTGGGCAGACGGATGGCTCAGATGGCGCTGGGCAGACGGATGGCTCAGACGGCGCTGGGCAGACGGATGGCTCAGACGGCGCTGGGCAGACGGATGGCTCAGACGGCGCTGGGCAGACGAGCAGTGCAGGCGGCGTTGAGCAGACGAGCAGCGCAGGCAGTTCAGACGGCGCTGGGCAGGCAGGCAGCTCAGACGGCGCTGGACAGACGAGCAGTGCAGGCGGCGTTGAGCAGACGAGCAGTGCAGGCAGTTCAGACGGCACTGGGCAGGCAGGCAGCTCTGACCCGCTGAGGCGCACAGTAGGCCTGGTGCGTGGTGCCGGAACTGGTGGTACCGGACTGGAGACACGCACCTCAAGGCTAGTGCGGGGAGCAGGAACAGGGCACACTGGACTCTCGATGCGCACTATAGGCCTGGTGCGTGGTACCGGCACTGGTGGTACCGGGCTGAGGGCACGCACCTCAGGGCGAGTGCGGGGAGAAGGAACAGTGCGTACAGGGCTCTGGAGACGCACTGGAAGCCTGGTGCGTGGTGTAGTCACTGGTGGTACTGGGCTGGGGCCACGCACCATAAGGCGAGTGCGGGGTGCTGGAACTGGAGGTACTGGGCTGGGGCGGGAAGGTGGCGCCGGATATACCGGACCGTGCAGGCGTACTGGCTCCCTTGAGCACTGAGCCTGCCCAACCTTACCTGGTTGAATGCTCCCCGTAGCCCGTCCAGTGCGGGGAGGTGGAATAACCCGCACTGGGCTGTGTTGGCGAACCGGGGACACCATGCGTAAGGCTGGTGCCATGTACACCGGCCCGAGGAGACGTACTGGAGGCCAGATATGTAGAGCCGGCTTCATGGCACTTGGCTCAATGCTCAATCTAGCCCGGCTAGTGCGGGGAGGTGGAATAACCCGCACCGGGCTATGAACACGTACAGGAGACACCATGCGCGCTACTGCGTAACACGGTGTCTGCCCGTACTCTCGCTCTCCACGGTAAGCATGGGAAGTGGGCGCAGGTTTCCTACCTGCCCTCGCCACACTACCCTTTAGCCCCCCCCCCCCCCAAGAAATTTTGGGGTGAGCCTCTCGGGCTTCCAGCCGCTCTGCCTTGCTAGCGCCTCATAATGCCGCCTCTCCGCTTTAGATGCCTCCAGCTCCGCTTTTGGGCGGCGACACTCCTCTGGCTCTGCCCAGGGTCCTTCTCCGTCCAGAATCTCCTCCCATGTCCATTCCTCCTTGAACCACTGCTGCTGTCGCTGTTGCCCGTTAACCCGCTGCTTGATCCGGGTTTGGTGGGTGATTCTGTAACGTTCGTCTTGTGGTGATTGAACGGACCAAGGCGCAGCGGGTGATGAATACATACTGAATTTATTAAACAGACGAAACACTGACAAAACACTAGAACAAACTACAAAACAATAAACGAAGGCAACAGACCTGAAACAAACGAACTTACATATAGACGAAGAACGCACGAACAGGAACAGACTACCTAAAATGAACGAACAAACGAAACAGTCCCATGTGGTATACACAGACACAGGAACAATCACCCACAAACAAACAGTGAGAACAACCTACCTTAATATGGCTCTCAATCAGAGGAAACGACACACACCTGCCTCTAATTGAGAACCATACCAGGCAAACCATTAACCCAACATAGAAAACACATAACATAGACTACCCACCCCAACTCACGCCCTGACCAATTAAACACATACAAAACAACAGAAAACAGGTCAGGAACGTGACAGAACCCCCCCCTCAAGGTGCGAACTCCGGGCGCACCCCTAAAACTCAAGGGGAGGGTCTGGGTGGGCATCTGTCCGCGGTGGCGGCTCCGGCGGTGGACGAGGACACCACTCCACCACTGTCTTTGTCCCCCTCCTTAGCGTCCTTTGAGTGGCGACCCTCGCCCCCGACCATGGTCCAGGAACCTTCACCAACGCCCCTCTAAAATAGAGGAGACAACTCAGGACAGAGAGGTAGCTCAGGACAAAGAGGTAGCTCAGGACAAAGAGGTAGCTCAGGACAGAGGGACAACTCAGGACGAATGGCAGCTCCGGACTGAATGGCAGCTCCGGACTGAATGGCAGCTCCGGACTGAATGGCAGCTCCGGACTGAATGGCAGCTCCGGACTGAATGGCAGCTCCGGACTGAGTGGCAGCTCCGGACTGGGTGGCAGCTCCGGACTGGGTGGCAGCTCCGGACTGGGTGGCAGCTCCGGACTGGGTGGCAGCTCCGGACTGGGTGGCGTCTCTGGCAGCTCCTGACTGGCTGGCGGCTCTGGCAGCTCCTGACTGGCTGGCGTCTCTGGCAGCTCCTGACTGGCTGGCGGCTCTGGCAGCTCCTGACTGGATGGCGGCTCTGGCAGCTCCTGACTGACGGACGGCTCTAGCGGCTCCTGACTGACGGACGGCTCTAATGGCTCGGGACAGACGGGCGGCTCTAATGGCTCGTGGCAGACGGATGACTCAGATGGCGCTGGGCAGACAGATGGCTCAGATGGCGCTAGGCAGACAGATGGCTCAGACGGCGCTGGGCAGACGGATGGCTCAGACGGCGCTGGGCAGACGGATGGCTCAGACGGTGCTGGGCAGACGGATGGCTCAGACGGCGCTGGGCAGACGGATGGCTCAGACGGTGCTGGGCAGACGAGCAGTGCAGGCGGCGTTGAGCAGACGAGCAGCGCAGGCAGTTCAGACGGCGCTGGGCAGGCAGGCAGCTCAGACGGCGCTGGACAGACGAGCAGTGCAGGCGGCGTTGAGCAGACGAGCAGTGCAGGCAGTTCAGACGGCACTGGGCAGGCAGGCAGCTCTGACCCGCTGAGGCGCACAGTAGGCCTGGTGCGTGGTGCCGGAACTGGTGGTACCGGACTGGAGACACGCACCTCAAGGCTAGTGCGGGGAGCAGGAACAGGGCACACTGGACTCTCGATGCGCACTATAGGCCTGGTGCGTGGTACCGGCACTGGTGGTACCGGGCTGAGGGCACGCACCTCAGGGCGAGTGCGGGGAGAAGGAACAGTGCGTACAGGGCTCTGAGGACGCACAGGAGGCTTGGTGCGTGGTGCCGGAACTGGAGGCACTGGGCTGGAGACACGCACCACAGGGAGAGTGCGTGGAGGAGGAACAGGGCTCTGGAGACGCACTGGAAGCCTGGTGCGTGGTGTAGGCACTGGTGGTACTGGGCTGGGGCCACGCACCATAAGGCGAGTGCGGGGTGCTGGAACTGGAGGTACTGGGCTGGGGCGGGAAGGTGGCGCCGGATATACCGGACCGTGCAGGCGTACTGGCTCCCTTGAGCACTGAGCCTGCCCAACCTTACCTGGTTGAATGCTCCCCGTAGCCCGTCCAGTGCGGGGAGGTGGAATAACCCGCACTGGGCTGTGTTGGCGAACCGGGGACACCATGCGTAAGGCTGGTGCCATGTACACCGGCCCGAGGAGACGTACTGGAGGCCAGATATGTAGAGCCGGCTTCATGGCACTTGGCTCAATGCTCAATCTAGCCCGGCTAGTGCGGGGAGGTGGAATAACCTGCACCGGGCTATGAACACGTACAGGAGACACCATGCGCGCTACTGCGTAACACGGTGTCTGCCCGTACTCTCGCTCTCCACGGTAAGCATGGGAAGTGGGCGCAGGTTTCCTACCTGCCCTCGCCACACTACCCTTTAGCCCCCCCCCCCCCCCAAGAAATTTTGGGGTGAGCCTCTCGGGCTTCCAGCCGCTCTGCCTTGCTAGCGCCTCATAATGCCGCCTCTCCGCTTTAGATGCCTCCAGCTCCGCTTTTGGGCGGCGACACTCCTCTGGCTCTGCCCAGGGTCCTTCTCCGTCCAGAATCTCCTCCCATGTCCATTCCTCCTTGAACCACTGCTGCTGTCGCTGTTGCCCGTTAACCCGCTGCTTGATCCGGGTTTGGTGGGTGATTCTGTAACGTTCGTCTTGTGGTGATTGAACGGACCAAGGCGCAGCGGGTGATGAATACATACTGAATTTATTAAACAGACGAAACACTGACAAAACACTAGAACAAACTACAAAACAATAAACGAAGGCAACAGACCTGAAACAAACGAACTTACATATAGACGAAGAACGCACGAACAGGAACAGACTACCTAAAATGAACGAACAAACGAAACAGTCCCATGTGGTATACACAGACACAGGAACAATCACCCACAAACAAACAGTGAGAACAACCTACCTTAATATGGCTCTCAATCAGAGGAAACGACACACACCTGCCTCTAATTGAGAACCATACCAGGCAAACCATTAACCCAACATAGAAAACACATAACATAGACTACCCACCCCAACTCACGCCCTGACCAATTAAACACATACAAAACAACAGAAAACAGGTCAGGAACGTGACAGAACCCCCCCCTCAAGGTGCGAACTCCGGGCGCACCCCTAAAACTCAAGGGGAGGGTCTGGGTGGGCATCTGTCCGCGGTGGCGGCTCCGGCGGTGGACGAGGACACCACTCCACCACTGTCTTTGTCCCCCTCCTTAGCGTCCTTTGAGTGGCGACCCTCGCCCCCGACCATGGTCCAGGAACCTTCACCAACGCCCCTCTAAAATAGAGGAGACAACTCAGGACAGAGAGGTAGCTCAGGACAAAGAGGTAGCGCAGGACAAAGAGGTAGCTCAGGACAAAGAGGTAGCTCAGGACAGAGGGACAACTCAGGACGAATGGCAGCTCCGGACTGAATGGCAGCTCCGGACTGAATGGCAGCTCCGGACTGAATGGCAGCTCCGGACTGAGTGGCAGCTCCGGACTGGGTGGCAGCTCCGGACTGGGTGGCAGCTCCGGACTGGGTGGCAGCTCCGGACTGGGTGGCAGCTCCGGACTGGGTGGCGTCTCTGGCAGCTCCTGACTGGATGGCGGCTCTGGCAGCTCCTGACTGACGGACGGCTCTAGCGGCTCCTGACTGACGGACGGCTCTAATGGCTCGGGACAGACGGGCGGCTCTAATGGCTTGTGGCAGACGGATGACTCAGATGGCGCTGGGCAGACAGATGGCTCAGATGGCGCTAGGCAGACAGATGGCTCAGACGGCGCTGGGCAGACGGATGGCTCAGACGGCGCTGGGCAGACGGATGGCTCAGACGGCGCTGGGCAGACGGATGGCTCAGACGGCGCTGGGCAGACGGATGGCTCAGACGGCGCTGGGCAGACGAGCAGTGCAGGCGGCGTTGAGCAGACGAGCAGCGCAGGCAGTTCAGACGGCGCTGGGCAGGCAGGCAGCTCAGACGGCGCTGGACAGACGAGCAGTGCAGGCGGCGTTGAGCAGACGAGCAGTGCAGGCAGTTCAGACGGCACTGGGCAGGCAGGCAGCTCTGACCCGCTGAGGCGCACAGTAGGCCTGGTGCGTGGTGCCGGAACTGGTGGTACCGGACTGGAGACACGCACCTCAAGGCTAGTGCGGGGAGCAGGAACAGGGCACACTGGACTCTCGATGCGCACTATAGGCCTGGTGCGTGGTACCGGCACTGGTGGTACCGGGCTGAGGGCACGCACCTCAGGGCGAGTGCGGGGAGAAGGAACAGTGCGTACAGGGCTCTGAGGACGCACAGGAGGAAACAAACGAACTTACATATAGACGAAGAACGCACGAACAGGAACAGACTACCTAAAATGAACGAACAAACGAAACAGTCCCATGTGGTATACACAGACACAGGAACAATCACCCACAAACAAACAGTGAGAACAACCTACCTTAATAAGGCTCTCAATCAGAGGAAACGACACACACCTGCCTCTAATTGAGAACCATACCAGGCAAACCATTAACCCAACATAGAAAACACATAACATAGACTACCCACCCCAACTCACGCCCTGACCAATTAAACACATACAAAACAACAGAAAACAGGTCAGGAACGTGACAATGACGATAAAAATAGAACAAAACCCATACCTATCAAGTTTTGAAGGGAATACAGATTTTTTTTTTACCCCCTTTTTTTTTACCCCCCTATCCAATTGTTAGTAGTTACTGTCTTGTCTCATCACTACAACTCCCGTACGGGCTCGGGAGAGACGAAGGTCGAGAACCATGCGTCCTCCGAAACACAACCCAACCAAGCTGCACTGCTTCTTAACACAGCGCGCATCCAACCCGGAAGCCAGCCACACCAATGTGTCGGAGGAAACACCGTACACCTAGCAACCTGGTCAGTGTGCACTGCGCCCGGCCCGCCACAGGAGTCGCTAGTGCGCGAAGAGACAAGGATATCCCTACCGGCCAAACCCTCCCTAACCCGGACGGCGCTAGGCCAATTGTGCGTCGCCCCATGGACCTCCCGGTCGCGGCCGGCTGCGACAGAGCCTGGGCTCGAACCCAGAGTCTCTGGTGGCACAGCTAGCCTTAGACCACTGCGCCACCCGGGAGGCCCGGGAAATACTGATTTTATTTGATAAGAGAGTTATTATCATTTTGTTAAGAAAGACTTAGTAAAGAAGCTACCGTCTCATCGTTTAGGTATTTGACAGCCTTGAGGTTAAGCAACGGGGTTAAGCAAGCTTGAAATAATTTGGACATGGGTTGTGCACGACTCATTGGGGTTTATTATTTTAATTTCTTTTGATGTGGTGCATTGAAAATGTAATAATACACATCTTGAACCTTATGTGTGCTGCGTTGGTGGAGTCATTTACTGTTTCAATTTAATTTAATGCATGGGAAAGCATATCCTTATATAATAACAAAAATCTATAATCTTTTTTTTTTACCCCAATTTCGTGGTGTCCAATTGGTAGTAACCAACCCAGAATCTCTGTTGGTACAGCTAGCACTGCGATGCAGTGCCTTAGACCACTGCACCATCCAGGAGGCTGGAAAAAAATCTATAATCATTCTATCTGAAGTTAATACCCTAGTTGTCATTACCCTAGATAATTTACAATAGGGATTCTTATTGGAGATGTCCTTCTCACCTAACATCCAATGCTGTTGAGATATTCTACGTAAGTTAATATCGCGAGAGTCAAATTCGAGGTGAGAGGGTTACACAAGCAACACTGAAGCATGCATACGAGCACCAGCTTTTCCGGACGACTGTGTGATCACGCTCTCCATAGCCGATGTGAGTAAGACCTTTAAACACATCAACATTTACAAGGCTGCAGGGCCAGACGGATTACCAGGACGTGTACTCCGAGCACGCACTGACCAACTGGAAAGTGTCTTTACTGACATGTTCAACCTGTCCCTGACCTAGTCTGTAATACCAACATGTTTCAAGCAGACCACCATAGCCCCTGTGCCCAATAACACCAACGTGACCTGCCTAAATGACTACCAACCCGTAGCACTCACGTCTGTAGCCATGAAGTGCTTTGAAAGGCTGGTCATGGCTCACATCAACACCATTATCCCAGAAACCCTAGACCCACTCCAATTTGCATACCGCCCCAACAGATCCACAGATGATGCTATCTCTATTGCACTCCACACTGCCCTTTCCCACCTGGACGAAAGGAACACCTATGTGAGAATGCTATTCATTGATTACAGCTCACTGTTCAACACCATAGTGCCCTAAAATCTCATCACTAAGCTAAGGACCCTGGGACTAAACACCTCCCTCTGCAACTGGATTCTGGACTTCCTTACGGGCCACCTCCAGGTGGTAAGGGTAGATAAGAACACATCTGCCACGCTGATCCTCAACACGGGGGCCCCTCAGGGGTGCGTGCTCAGTCCCCTCCTGTAGTCCCTGTTCACCCATGACTGCATGGCCAAGCAAGACTCCAACACCATCATTACGTTTGCTGACGACACAACAGTGAGACAGCCTATAGGTAGGAGGTCAGTGTCCTGGCAGTGTTGTGCCAGGATAACAACCTCTCCCTCAATGTGATCAAGACAAAGGAGATGATCGTAGACTACAGGAAAAGGGGCTGTAGTGGAGGAGGTTGAGAGCTTCAAATTCCTTGGTGTCCACATCACCAACGAACTGTCATGGTCCAAACACACCAAGACAGTCGTGAAGAGGGCACAACAATGCCTATTCCCCCTCAAGAAACTGAAAAGATTTGGCATGGGTCCTCAGATCCTCAAAAATGTATACCGCTGCACCATCAAGAGCATGCTGACTGGCTGCATCACCGCCTGGTATGGCAACTGCTTGGCCTCCGACCGCGAGGAACCCCCCCCCCCCCCCCCCCCCCCATTTTACACTGCTGCTACTCTGTTTATTATCTAAGCATAGTCACTTTAAACTCTACCAACATGTACATAAACTCAGCAAAAAAAGAAACATCCTCTCACTGTCAACTGCGTTTCTTTTCAGCAAAATTAACATGTGTAAATATTTGTATGAACATAACAAGATTGAACAACTGAGACATAAACTGAACAAGTTCCACAGACATGTGACTAACAGAAATTGAATAATGTGTCCCTGAACAAAGGGGGGGTCAACAGTAACAGTCAATATCTGGTGTGTCCACCAGCTGCATTAAGTACTGCAGTGCATCTCCTCCTCATGGACTGCACTAGATTTGCCAGTTCTTGTTGTGAGATGTTACCCCACTCTTCCACCAAGGCACCTGCAAGTTCCCAGACATTTCTGGGGGGAATGGCCCTAGCCCTCACCCTCCGATCCAACAGGTTCCAGACGTGCTCAATGGGATTGAGATCCAGGCTCGTCGCTGGCCATGGCAGAGCACTGACATTCCTGTCTTACAGGAAATTATGCACAGAACGAGCAGTATGGCTGGTGGCATTGTCATGCTGGAGTGTCATGTCAGGATGAGCCTGCAGGAAGGGTAGGACATGAGGGAGGAGGATGTCTTCCCTGTAAGAGATTGCCTGCAATGACAACAAGCTCAGTCCGATCACGCTGTGACACACCGCCCCAGACCATGACGGACCCTCCACCTCCAAATCGATCCCGCTCCAGAGTACAGGCCTCGGTGTAACACTCATTCCTTTGACAATAAACGTGAATCCGACCATCACCCCTGGTGAGACAAAACCACGACTCGTCAGTGAAGAGCACTTTTTGCCAGTCCTGTCTGGTCCAGCGACGGTGGGTTTGTGCCCATAGGTGACGTTGTTGCCGGTGATGTCTGGGGAGGACCTGCCGTACAACAGGCCTACAAGCCGCAGTCCAGCCTCTCACGGAGGGAGGGATTGTGCATTCCTGGTGTAACTCAGGCAGTTGTTGTTGCCATCCTGTACCTGTCCTGCAGGTGTGATGTTCAGATGTACCGATCCTGTGCAGGTGTTGTTACACGTGGTCTGCCACTGCGAGGACAATCAGCTGTCCATCTTGTCTCCCTGTAGCGCAGTCTTAGGCATCTCACAGTACAGACAATGCAATTTATTGCCCTGGCCACATCTACAGTCCTCATGCCTCCTTGCCTAACACACATTCACGCAGATGAGCAGGGACTCTGGGCATCTTTCTTTTGGTGTTTTTCAGAGTCAGTAGCAAGGCCTCTTTAGTGTCCTAAGTTTTCATAACTGTGACCTTAATTGCCTACCGTCTGTAAGCGTCTTAACAACTGTTCCGCAGGTGCATGTTCATTAATTGTTTATGGTCAATTGAACAAGCATGGGAAACAGTGTTTAAACCCTTTTTTTCAACAAGGCAAGTCAGTTAAGAACAAATTCTTATTTTCAATGACGGCCTAGGAACAGTGGGTTAACTGCCTTGTTCAGGGGCAGAATGACAGATTTTTACCTTGCCAGCTCGGGGATTCAATCTTGCAACCTTTGGGTTACTAGTCCAACGCTCTAACCACTAGGCTACCTGCCTCTAGGCGACCCTTTACAATGAAGATCTTCTTAAAATTGCATTGTTGGTTAAGGGCTTGTAAGTAAGGATTTCGCTGTAAGGTCTACACCTGTTTTTACAGCGCATGTGACAAATACAATTTGATTTGATTTGATAAAACCCAGTGTTCAAACAAGGAAATGGTTCCAATCGTTTTCCCATCATACATTTTTCCCATAGGGGATTTTAGAAACACTTAATAAGGGCTGTGCTTCATGTAGGCTTACCCTGGAGTGATGTTTTGATAACCGCTAAATCTCTGTAGGACAAGGTGATTTATCAATATATTTGCCTGTATTTACCCCCCCAAAAATGGAACGCTAATTATCTGCAAATGTGGCTATCATAAAGAACGACAAATGCCATGATGATCTGGATGAGACTGCCTAATCGAGGCAAAGGTAAGAACCTCTGGATTAACTATCTAATGTTAGCTAAATGTAGTAATTCATAAATTGGCTTTATTTCTTTAAATGGACAATTCTGTGAACTGTCTAGTGCAAGTTTAAATTGATACAATACCTGTTAGCAATGTTCCCTAAAACATGTTTTGGCACTGAGGAAATGTCAGGTCTGCTGAGCACGAACATGAAAGTTGTGAAAATTCTGTCCAACTTCTGGCGCGTGTTTACTGTGATCACTGAGGCTGTACTTACTTTAAGTTACAGTTTTAAGTGTCCAAGTAGGCTACTGTGGCTATTTGATCATAATGTAGGCCTACCAAAGTGGCCTACCATCAAAAACAATGGACAAAAATGCATCCCATAATATTTTAAAAGCGAAATAGCTGTTCTATCATTCAGCCTACACTAGCAGAACAAGTGTGGTGTTCAATGTAGACCTACAGACTTTTGAAAAAAACATGCAGAGCTTGACATTAAACCTGTTTATCCACTTGTCCTTCAGACAAGGTGACTAAAAATGTTGTGTCGTTTGATGCAAGAAACCACTTTACAAAATCAAATGAATTATTATTCCCATACCATTATTACAGAGAATCAGATAAATTATGCTACCTGCTGCCTATTGTCTACTTAGTCTTGAATAAGCTGTCTCAAAATACAACACTGCCCCTTTAAGATGTAAAAAAAGCTCTTGCTTTTCAAAGATGGCTAGAAATGCACACGTTTTGTGATCTTGTAGGAAGCAATCACTCCCTTATTGTTGACTACATATGATCTATAACTGGGCTAATAACTCACTAACTAGCAAAGAATATGAACAAATGTGCACAGGTGCCTACATGCAGCACTCCCTTTGATCTCAAAACAAGCGCATCTACTCATGCTGTAAACACAGTCCAGTTCAAAGTGAATGGTTGTTTGCATATAGGCTTACTGCAGTTCGATTGGTTATGGCATCTCGGTCTGTGTAGAATACTGTGTCGTGCCTGTCAATGCAATAGAATCCTACTCAAATGAGCTCTGCCTACAAGAAAATCTCTTGCACAGTTAGTTTTGCATACTAAGTCTTGCAAAGTTTGTTTTGTTTCGGTATGTTACATTGAAAGTGGCTAATATTGCGTTGATTCGAGCACAATTCCCCCAGTAGAGGGAAATGTTGATAGTGTTAACTAAAGGGGAAAATTCTAGAAAGTTGAGTGAAGTTCAATCTCCTGCTTCTCTGTGCGGCCTGATATTTCTTCTGCACAGCAGTCAGAGGGGAGCTGCTCTAATGGTTAAATAGGAAAATGGTTCCAATAGTTTTTCCAGCATTCATTTTTCCCATAGAGGATTTTAGAAACCCTTCAAATAAGGGCTGTGTTTCATGTAGGCTTACCCTGATTTTACATTTTGATAACCATGTAAATCTCTCGGACAAGGTTACTTTTATCAATATATTCAGCTCTATTTACTCTCAGATTCGAAAATGCTAATTAGCATCAAAGTAGACATCATGCAAGACTACAAATCCCAGTCAGCTCCTGCACGTCAGCTCTAGCTGACACCTTTGCTAACAGATATTGTGTCAATTTAAATCTTGCACAAGACAGTTCACAGAACTGTCCATTTAAAGAAATGTAGCTGATTTATTCATGACAAAATGTATCTAACATTAGATAGCTAATCCAGAGATTCTTACCTTTGCCTCAATATGGATGTCTCGTCCAGATAATGATATTTCTAGTTCTTTATGATAGCCACATTAGCAGCTAATTAGCATTTCATTTTGATGGGGTAAATACAGGCGAATATATTGATAAATCACCTTGTCCTAGAGAGATTTACATGGTTATCAAAACATCATGCCAGGGTAAGCTTACATGAAACACAGACCTTATTTTAAGTGTTTCTAAAATCCCATATGGGAAAAATGAATGATGTGAAAACAATTGTAACCATTTCCTTGTTTGACCGCAATGTTTTATGGGTATTATGACTGTGGTACTTTGATGTATATCTCCGGTATCCCCTCTTGCAGTGGTGGTGCAAATGCTTTCATTTACATTTTTCACATAGCCCAGATATACAGTATCTGGCCCGCTTGTCAAATAATCTTGATATCTATACTAAACATAAATATAAACGCAACATGCAACAATTTCTAAGATTGTACTGAGTTACAGTTCATATAAGAAATCAGTCAATTGAAAAAAATGAATGAGGCCCTAATCTATGGATTTCACATGACTGGGAATACAGATATGCATCTGTTGGTCACAGATACTGTACCTTTTAAATAAGAGTAGGGGCCTGGATCAGAAAACCAGCCAGTATCCAGTGTGACCACCATTTTCCTCATGCAGCGCGACACATCTCCTTCACATAGAGTTGATCAGGCTGTTGCTTGTGACCTGTGGTATGTTGTCTCACTCCTCTTCAATGGCTGTGTAAAGTTGCTGGATATTGGCGGGAAACTGGAACACGCTGTCATACACATCGATCCAGAGCATCCCAAACATGCTCAACGGGTGACATGTCTAGTGAATATGCAGGCCATGGAAGAACTGGGACATTTTCAGCTTCCATGAATTGTGTACAGATCCTAGTGACATGGGGCCGTGCATTATCTTGCTGAAACATGAGGTGATAGCGGCGGATGAATGGCACGACAATGGGTCTCATGATTTCGTCAAGGTATCTCTGTGCATTCTAATTGCCATCGATAAAATGCAATTGTGTTAGTTGTCCGTAGCTTATGCCTGCCCATAACATAACCCCCCAGCCACCATGGGGGCCGGTTGGAAGCACTGCCAAATTCTCTAAAACGATGTGAGAAATAAGCATTTCATTATCTGGTAACAGCTCTGGTGGACATTCCTGCAGTCAGCATACCATTTGCACGCTCCCTCAACTTGAGACATCTGTGGCATTATATTGTGTGACAAAACTGCACATTTTACAGTGGCCTTTTATTGTCCCCAGCACAAGGGGCACCTGTGTAATGATCATGATGTTTAATCATCTTCTTGATATGTCACACCTGTCAGGTGGATGAATTATCTTGGCAGAGGATAAAATTCTCACTAACAGGGATGTAAACCAATTTGTGCACAAAATGTGAGAGAAATGTGAGAAAATATTTCTGGTGTCTTTTATTTCAGCTCATGAAATATGGGACCAAAACATTACATGTTGCATTTATATTTTTGTTCAGTGTAGATAATTGACTGGTATCATATAGCTAATATCATATGTTTGCTACATTACTGTTTAGTTTGGGTGATACTTACTAGCTACACCGGCTAATAACAAACGTTCCCACAAAACTAACGTTTTCCTAGGAATGTTCATGTGACCTTCAAGGAATATTTTCAAGAGATCATCCCCTTAATGTCAAATAGAATTTACCCAGAACATGACTACCATGTTCTCAGAATTTAAGATACTAATGTTCTAGACAATTTTCATGGGAAAGTTGCAAGAACATTCATATGTCCAGTTTTCTGTGGGTTAGAATAATATTCCATCAATGTCACACTAAACAAACACATAACATGGTTGCCATGTTCTCAGAATATAAAATATGAATAACCTAGACCAGTGGCCACCAATAGGGTTGGGCCAAATGACACATCGTCCCATCGACCTGTCCAAACATAGTTGATGTCACGTTCCTGACCTTATTTCCTTTGTTTAGTCTTTGTTTAGTTGGTCAGGACGTGAGCTGGGTGGGTATATTCTATGTTATGTGTTTCATTGGTTTAGGGTTGTCTAATTGGCCTGATATGGTTCTCAATCAGAGGCAGGTGTTTTACGTTGTCTCTGATTGGGAACCATATTAAGGTAGGCTGTTCTCACTGTTTGTTTGTGGGTGATTGTTCCTGTTCGTTGCGTTCTTTGTTTTATAGGTTCACATGTTCAGGACTGTAGCGTCGTTGGTTTCGTTTTGTTTATTGTTTTTGTTCGTGTAAAAGAAGTATTCAAATAAATATGGATACATACCACGCTGCGATTTGGTCCTCCTCTCCTTCATCCAACGACGAGAGTCGTTACAGAATCACCCACCATAATCGGACCAAGCAGCGTGGTAATTGGCAGCAGCGACAGCAGCAGCAGCGGCCCATTACGCAGGACTCGTGGACTTGGGAGAAGGATCTGGGCTATACAACCTGGGAGGAAATAGAGCACTGGTCGATCGATCCAGAGAGAGTGCCGGAGCCCGCCTGGGATTCGTTGGAACAGTGCGAGGAGGGATACAGGAGAATGGAGGAACGGAGACGTTATCAAGGTACGCGGCTAGCACGGAAGCCTGTGAAGCAGCCCCAAAAATGTATTGGGGGGGGGGCTAAAGGGGAGTGTGGCGAAGTCAGGTAGGAGACCTGCGCCAACTTCCCGGGCTTACCGTGGAAAGCGAGAGTACGGGCAGACACTGTGTTATGCGGAAGAGCGCACGGTGTCTCCTGTATGTGTGCATAGCCCGGTGCGGTACATCCCAGCACCACGTATCGGCCGGGCTAGATTGAGCATTGAGCCAGGTGCCATGAAGCCGGCTCAACGTATCTGGTCTCCAGTACGTCTCCTCGGGCCGGTGTACATGGCACCAGCCTTACGCATGGTGTCCCCGGTTCGCCAGCACAGCCCAGTGCGGGTTATTCCACCTCCCCGCACTGGTCGGGCTACGGGGAGCATTCAACCAGGTAAGGTTGGGCAGGCTCGGTGTTCAAGGGAGCCAGTACGCCTTCACGGTTCGGTATATCCGGCGCCACCTCCTTGCCCCAGCCCAGTACCACCAGTGCCTACACCACGTACCAGGCTTCCAGTGCGTCTCCAGAGCCCTGTTCCTCCTCCACGCACTCGCCCTGTGGTGCGTGTCTCCAGCCCAGTACCACCAGTGCCTACACCACGCACCAAGCCTCCTGTGCGTCTCCAGAGCCCTGTGCACCCTGTTGCTGCTCCCCGCACTAGCCCTGAGGTGCGTGCCCTTAGCCCGGTACCACCAGTTCCGGCACCACGCACCAGGCCTACTGTGCGCCTCAGCAAGCCAGAGTCTGCCGTTTGCCCAGCGCCGCCTGCACTGCCCGTCTGCCCAGCGCCGCCTGCGCTGCCCGTCTGCCCAGCGCCGTGTGGCGCCGGTCTGCCCAGCGCCCTCTGCGCTGCCCGTCTGCCCAGCGCCGCCTGCGCTGCCCGTCTGCCCAGCGCCGTCTGAGCTGCCCGTCTGCCCAGCGCCGCCTGAGCTGCCCGTCTGTCCTGAGCCTTCACAGCCGCCCGTCTGTCCTGAGCCGCCAGAGCCGCCCGCCAGACAGGAGCTGCCAGAGCCGCCCGCCAGACAGGAGCTGCCAGAGCCGCCCGTCAGCCATGACCTGCCAGAGCCGTCAGTCAGCCATGACCTGCCAGAGCCGTCAGTCAGTCCGGAGCTGCCCCTCAGTCCGGAGCTGCCCCTCAGTCCGGAGGCGCCCATCAGTACCGTGGGGTTATTTTGGTGGGTAGTTAATAGGAGGAGGCCACGGAAGCGGCGATTAACTATGGTGGGGTGGGGGCCACGTCCAGCGCCAGAGCCGCCACCATGGACAGATGCCCACCCAGACCCTCCCCTATAGGTTCAGGTTTTGCGGCCGGAGTCCGCACCTTGGGGGGGGGGGGGGGGGGGGTACTGTCATGTTCCTGACCTTATTTCCTTTGTTTAGTCTTTGTTTAGTTGGTCAGGACGTGAGCTGGGTGGGTATATTCTATGTTATGTGTTTCATTGGTTTAGGGTTGTCTAATTGGCCTGATATGGTTCTCAATCAGAGGCAGGTGTTTTACGTTGTCTCTGATTGGGAACCATATTAAGGTAGGCTGTTCTCACTGTTTGTTTGTGGATGATTGTTCCTGTTCGTTGCGTTCTTTGTTTTATAGGTTCACATGTTCAGGACTGTAGCGTCGTTGGTTTCGTTTTGTTTATTGTTTTTGTTCGTGTAAAAGAAGTATTCAAATAAATATGGATACATACCACACTGCGATTTGGTCCTCCTCTCCTTCATCCAACGACGAGAGTCGTTACAGTTGATATAAGATTGAATCATCTTAATTTTTTTACCTGGGGCAGGGGGATGTCGTTGAGTTGCCTAGCAATGCAGTAAACAATCTGTAATGCAGCCTGTGTCATGCACAGTGTCGACCCATCATTCAGGGCCTCACTTGAGCCTCAGCTGTTTAGCAAAATATATATATATATATATATATATATATATATATATATATATATATATATATATATATATACAGTGGGGAGAACAAGTATTTGAGACACTGCCGATTTTGCAGGTTTTCCTACTTACAAAGCATGTAGAGGTCTGTAATTTTTATCATAGGTACACTTCAACTGTGAGAGACGGAATCTAAAACAAAAATCCAGAAAATCACATTGTATGATTTTTAAGTAATTAATTTGCATTTTATTGCATGACATAAGTTTTTGATCACCTACCAACCAGTAAGAATCATGTAGTAACCAAGTGTTAAACAAATCAAAATATATTTGAGATTGTTCAAAGTAGCCACCCTTTGCCTTGATCACAGCTTTGCCCACTATTGGCATTCTCTCAACCAGCTTCAGGAGGTAGTTAGGTGGAATGCTTTAAAATGAACAGGTGTGCCTTGTTTAATTTGTGCAATTTCTTTCCTCCTTAATGCGTTTGAGCCAATCAGTTGTGTTGTTACAAGGTAGGGATGGTATACAGAAGATAGCCCTATTTGGTAAAAGACCAAGTCCATATTTTGGCAAGAACAGCTCAAATAAGCAAAAAGAAACGACAGTCAATCATTACTTTAAGACATGAAGGTCAATCAATCCATAACATTTCAAGAACTTTGAAAGTTTCTTCAGGTGCAGTCGCAAAAACCATCAAGCGCTATGATGAAACTGGCTCTCATGAGGACCGCCACAGGAAAGGAAGACCCAGAGTTACCTCTGCTGCAGAGGATAAGTTCATTAGAGTTAACTGCACTTCAGATTGCAGCCCAAATTAATGCTTCACAGAGTTCAAGTAACAGACACATCTCATCATCAACTGTTCAGAGGAGACTGTGTGAATCAGGCCTTTGTGGTCAAATTGCTGCAAAGAAACCACTACTAAAGGACACCAATAAGAAGAAGAGACTTGCTTGGGCCAAGAAACAGAAGCAATGGACATTAGACCGGTGGAAATCTGTCCTTTGGTCTGATGAGACCGCCATGTCTTTGTGAGAAGCAGAGTAGGTGAAAGGATGATCTCTGTGTGGTCCCCACCGAGAAGCATGGACGAGGAGGTGTGATGGTGTGGGGGTGCTTTGCTGTTGACACTGTCTGTAATTTATTTATAAAATAAAGAAAAACCCTTGAATGAGTAGGTGTGTCCAAACTTTTGACTGGGACTGCACATATTTTGGGGGGAGGGGGGGCCTGTTTTGCATGTTATTTTGGCATTAATACGCGTCACATATCAGTTTTTTGCTTTCTTGAGTAAGGCAGCTCCAAAATGCAGGTGTTTTAGCCTAGCTCAGTGGTTTCTATGGTGGTGGGGCAGCTAGCGGAAATACGGAGCGTAGGAGTTAGTAATCTTCTCTAGTTGTGCTGTGATTGGCACAATGTTCTGTCACTCATGACACTACTTAACCGCAAAATCTATAGGGAGCGCTCGAAAATTCAAGCCCCTTGGGTGCTGCCATAGTTACATTAGAAGTGCCCATCCAAGAAGGATCAAGGTCATTGGCCACAAATAAAATGACGTCAAATCACGTTATATCTACCGTAGCTTTGATTGGACTGATCATGTCAACATCATACTTTCAAAATCTTAGCTAGCAAGCTAGCAGTCATCATCAGGAATCAAGTCGGCAATCTACTGGATAATCCTTTTCAATCCTTGTCATATGAAGATCAATTATGAGGAGAAATTATAGATAAAACATATCAGTGCTCATCGGCTATTGAACATAAACATTACACAACAAGTTGGAAATCGCAAATTCAACAATGAGTGGTTTGGAAGGAATCAGTAGCTAACTGCAAGCATTGCAAAGCAATCACTAGCCTGCTATTCAGTGGAGTGGGTTTGTGCTCCAATTATGGGTTTAAGGGTCTCTTTTCCAGGCTTAAAATGATAAACATTCAACATTGACCATGCTGTCAATATAGCATGACTTCTGCCCCATTCAAAACAACTTGAAACTCGGAACTGGGAAATCTCAGACCTCAGTGTGTTCAATACAACTGGGAACTCTGTACAACTGGGAACAATACAACTGGGAACTCACTGATGTCATGATTCAACTTTTTTCTTTTTTTCTCTCGAGTTCCCAGTTGTCTTGAAAGCACCATAAATCCAGAGAATGCCAGACTTTGATGACAAAGATTGTGCACAAAGGACCACCGTGCCACCTTCCTGTTCAAGTGAGCAAAACACAACAAGGTGAGTTAAAAAATTTATTGTATGCTGCTGCATAAGTTATGTAATATCCCCGGGATGTATACTGTAGCTAAGAAAGTAATATGTTGAGTGTATGTTTAGTAAGCTGTTGGTGGTGCACATGTAGCCTATATCCTGTTTTAGAGAAATGTCATCAGCGAATATTATAAGAGCTTTCATTGTCTGCTATATGCCCCTTTATTTATCTTATGGCTCTGACTTGGTGTACAGGGAGAATCCTGTAAGAACAGCCCATGTTCTGAATTCTGTCACTGTATCTTTCAAAAGTGCTGAACAAATACTTATATTGACTACATCTGTCTTAGCTCACTCATTAATGTCTTAATCGAAATTACGAATAGCCTCTTATCCGCTAGTCATCACCTTATGACATAGTTTGTAGATCTCAATTGTCAGTAGAAATCACATTTGTTTAAGGAAGTCAGCCATATCAGCTATAATTTTTTTAAAGGCAGTAAATGAGGCTGAATGAACTGTTTCGCTGACAGATAAGGCTCCACTGAAAGCCAGGTGTAGCAGTGCTAAGGTGTTGGCCCTAACAGTTTTGGGGCACCGTTTGTCACCGTTATAGTGCAATTCATGTATTGTTTAGTGTTGTGTTGTGTAGTGTAGTGGCTTTGCTGGAATGCATCCCCCATTTTTATTATTGTTTCCCCAGCAAGATTTACAAGCTAAAATCGCCACTGGTCATGCAAAAACCACCGATTTAAAGTCTAATCATTAGAGTACAATATGGAAATCATCTTACCAATATTGTGTTTTCATATGGTGATATGCGGTACCGATAACTTTGAATGGTGCTTTGGAACCAAACCTTGTATGCCTACAGTGTGATATGAGACCCTTTTAATAGTGATTTCGGACAATTTCAACTGAGATCGAGTGTGCTTGTTCACCATAGAAGACATCACTGGGTGGTCTTCTTGGGAGAGCTAACTAAACAGTTCCAATCAGTGCGCAACAGCTGGCTAGCGTAGAGCTCTCTTCCATTCCATCTGAACGTGTCTTCAGTAGGCCTACAGCAGGCAATATTGTTACTCCACTCTGCAGTCTATTAAAGCCAGAAAAGGTGAACATGCTTGTGTTCCTTGCCAGAAACCTTTAGGTTCTTCATTGCACTTTATCTTAAATAAGCATGCCCCATTCAACAAATGTAGAACCAGGAGCAGATATAGCCCTTGGTTCTCTCCAGACCTGACTGCCCCTAACCAACACAAAAACATCCTGTGGCGTTCTGCATTAGCATCGAACAGCCCCCGTGATATGCAACTTTTCAGGGAAGTTAGAAACCAATATACACAGGCAGTTAGAAAAGCCAAGGCTAGCTTTTTCAAGCAGAAATTTGCCTCCTGCAACACAAACTCAAAAAAATTCTGGGACACTGTAAAGTCCATGGAGAATAAGAACACCTCCTCCCAGCTGCCCACTGCACTGAGGAGAGGAAACTCTGTCACCACAGATAAATCCACTATAATTGAGAATTTCAATAAGCATTTTTCTACGGCTGGCCATGCTTTCCACCTGGCTACCCCTACCCCGATCAACAGCACTGCACCCCCCACAGCAACTCGCCCAAGCCTTCCCCATTTCTCCTTCTCCCAAATCCAGTCAGCTGATGTTCTGAAAGAGCTGCAAAATCTGGACCCCTAAAAATCAGCCGGGCTAGACAATCTGGACCCTTTCTAAAATTATCTGCCGAAATTGTTGCAACCCCTATTACTAGCCTGTTCAACCTCTCTTTCGTGTCGTCTGAGATTCCCAAAGATTGGAAAGCAGCTGCGGTCATCCCCCTCTTCAAAGACGGGGACACTCTTGACCCAAACTGCTACAGACCTATATCTATCCTACCTTGCCTTTCTAAGGTCTTCGAAAGCCAAGTCAACAAACAGATTACCGTCCATTTCGAATCCCACCGCACCTTCTCCGCTATGCAATCTGGTTTCAGAGCTGGTCATGGGTACACCTCAGCCACGCTCAAGGTCCTAAACGATATCTTAACTGCCATCGATAAGAAACAATACTGTGCAGCCGTATTCATTGACCTGGCCAAGGCTTTAGAATCTGTCAATCACCACATCCTCATCGGCAGACTCGATAGCCTTGGTTTCTCAAATGATTGTCTCGCCTGGTTCACCAACAACTTCTCTGATAGAGTTCAGTGTGTCAAATCAGAGAGCCTGTTGTCCGGGCCTCTGGCAGTCTCTATGGGGGTGCCACAGGGTTCAATTCTTGGGCTGACTCTCTTCTCTGTATACATCAATGATGTCGCTCTTGCTGCTGGTTAGTCTCTGATCCACCTCTACGCAGACGACACCATTCTGTATACTTCTGGCCCTTCTTTGGACACTGTGTTAACAACCCTCCAGGCGAGCTTCAATGCCATACAACTCTCCTCCGTGGCCTCCAACTGCTCTTAAAAACAAGTAAAACTAAATGCATGCTCTTCAACCGATCGCTGCCTGCACCTGCCCGCCCATCCAGCATCACTACTCTGGACGGTTCTGACTTAGAATATGTGGACAACTACAAATACCTAGGTGTCTGGTTAGACTGTAAACTCTCCTTCCAGACTCACATCAAACTGACCATCCTACCGATCCTCGACTTCGGCGATGTCATTTACAAAATAGCCTCCAATACCCTACTCAATAAATTGGATGCAGTCTATCACAGTGCCATCCGTTTTGTCACCAAAGCCCCATATACTACCCACCACTGCGACCTGTACGCTCTCGTTGGCTGGCCCTCGCTTCATACTCGTCGCCAAACCCACTGGCTCCAGGTCATCTACAAGACCCTGCTAGGTAAAGTCCCCCCTTATCTCAGCTTGCTGGTCACCATAGCAGCACCCACCTGTAGCACGCACTCCAGCAGGTATATCTCTCTGGTCACCCCCAAAGCCAATTCCTCCTTTGGCCGCCTCTCCTTCCAGTTCTCTGCTGCCAATGACTGGAACGAACTACAAAAATCTCTGAAACTGGAAACACTTATCTCCCTCACTAGCTTTAAGCACCAGCTGTCAGAGCAGCTCACAGATTACTGCACCTGTACATAGCCCATCTATAATTTAGCCCAAACAACTACCCTCTTCCCCTACTGTATTTATTTATTTATTTTGCTCCTTTGCACCCCATTATTTATATTTCTACTTTGCACATTCTTCCACTGCAAATCTACCATTCCAGTATTTTACTTGCTATATTGTATTTACTTCGCCACCATTGCCTTTTTTTGCCTTTACAGATAGCCCAGAATAAGCTGATCAGGGTAGTATTGAAGGTGAGTCCACGTACTCACATAGGCAGGAGCTGCTTTCAGGAACTAAACTGGCTGCCTGTTGAGGCTAGGGTGTCCCAGATTAGACTAGGTTTGGTTTACAGGAGTATTTATGGTCCTGCGCCCAGATATCTAAGTGATCACTTTCCTCGTGTTAGGGATGCACACAATCACAGCACCAGATCAGGTGTTGCTGATGTGTGCTTATACAAGTTCAGGAGTAATGCTGGGAAAGGTGCTATCTTGTATACTGGAGCCTCAGAATGGAATGAGTTGCCTCTGCCCATAAAAACAACATCCTCTCTCGGCAGCTTTAAAAATAAAGTAAAAATATGTTTGATGTCTTCTGTGCCCATATGAATAACCCCTATGATGTAACTGGAATGATGAGATAGATGTTCTTCTTCTCTGTTTTTGTTTTATTATTTCACTGCCATACTGTGTTCGATCTTGTCTAGCCATCTTGTCTCAAGAGGACCACAATGGAAATAAGTCCAAGACTTTATTGTGTGTTATCCTCAATGATTTTATTCATGTGCATGTATGGCTTTTTCAAGTTATATGTGTGCTTGTTTTTTAAAATGGTCGAATTTATAAACAAACAAAAACATGTTTAAAGGAAAAAAAAGGGAAAAGTACAAAAGGGAAAATAAATCAACATAATTATGGGTTGTATTTACAATGGTGTTTGTTCTTTACTGGTTGCCCTTTTCTTGTGGCAAAAGGTCACAAATCTTGCTGCTGTGATGGAACACTGTAGTATTTCACCCAATAGATATGGGATTTGTTTTCAAATTCTTTGTGGGTCTGTGTAATCTGAGGGAAATATGTGTTTCTAATATGGTCATACAATTGGCAGGAGGTTGGGAAGTGCAGCTCAGTTTCCACCTCATTTTGTGGGCAGTCTTCTCTTGATAGCGAGGTCTGCCTACGGTGGCCTCTCTCAATAGCAAGCTATGCTCACTGTATAGTCAAAGCTTTACTTAATTTGGGGTTTGTCACAGTAGTCAGGTATTCTGCCACTGTGTACTCTCTGTTTAGGGCAAAATAGTGTTCTAGTTTGATCAGTTTTTTTGTTAATTCTTTCCAACGTGTCAAGTAATTATATTTTTGTTTTCAAATTTTTTGGTTGGGTCTAATTGTGTTGTTGTCTTGGAGCTGTTTGTGTTTGTGAATAGAGCCCCAGGACCAGCTTGCTTAGCAAACTCTTCTCCCTGTTCATCTCTCTGTAGGTGATGGCTTTGCTATGGAAGGTTTGGGAATCGCTTCCTTTTAAGTGGTTGTAGAATTTAACAGCTCTTTTCTGAACTTTGATCATTATTGGGTACAGGCCTAATTCTGCTCTGCATGCATTATTTGGTGTTTTGCGTTTTACACAGAGGATTGTTTTTGCAGAATTCTGCATGCAGATTCCATTTAGTGAATTATTGGTTGGTGAGCGGACCACAGACCTCACAATCATAAAGGGCAATGGGTTCTATAACTGATTCAAGTATTTTTTGCCAGATCCTAATTAGTATGTCGAATTTTATGTTCCTTCTGATGGCATAGGCCCTTTTTGCCTTGTCTCTCAGATTGTTCACAGCTTTGTGGAAGTTACCTGTGGCGCTGATATTTAGGCCAAGGTACGTATCGTTTTTTTGTGTGCTCTAGGGCAACGGTGTTGATGGAATTTGGATTTGTGGTCCTGCCAACTGGACCTTTTTGGGAACACCATTATTTTTGTCTTACTGAGATTTACTGTCAGGGTCCAGATTTGACCGAATCTGTGCAGAAGATCTAGGTGCTGCTGTAGTTGGGGACAGACGCACCAGATCATCAGCAAACCGTAGAAATTTGACTTCAAATTCTAGTAGGGTGAGGCCGGGTGCTGCAGACTTTTCTTGTGCCCTCACCCATTCGTTGATTTATATGTTGAAGCGGGTGGGGCTTAAGCTGCATCCTTGTCTCACCCTGTGAATTTTAACCACGTTTGTGTACATGGATTTTATAATGACGTATGTTTTTCCCTCAACACCGCTTTCCATCAATTTGTAGAGCAGACCCTCATGCCAAATAGATTTTTTGAAATCAAAGCATGAGAAGACTTTGCCTTTGTTTTGGTTTGTTTGTCAATTAAGGTGTGCAGGGTGAATACATGGTCTGTCATATAGTAATTTGGTAAAAGGTCTGCGGTTCATGATAATGCGTAGGATTTTCCAAAGATTGCTGTTGACGCATATCACATGGTAGTTATTTGGGGTCAAATTAGTCTCCACTTTTGATTGTCTCTTTCCTTCTTTTCCTACAGTAAGACTGACCTGAAGCGACACGTCTTCCACCTGATGGCAAAACTCGAGTTGCACCACATCTGCCTAACGCACATATTCATGTTGCGCCTATGACCAGAGGAAGTGAAGTATTCCTTGATATTTAAATAGATGCGACGAGCTGCTAATCATAAAAACACTGGACTATAAATACACTTGGCTACTCATTCATTGGGAGAAGCGTGTTTAATGTTTTGTAATAGGGTTGACAGTGCTGAATAAAAACTAAGACGTGAACCCTCATAAAGAATACAGCAAAGAGCTGCTGTTTTTGACAGTCTCTGGTCATGGTTTTGAAAGTTATGAAATCTCACATAGGCTAGTATCAAACTTTGCTGTGGCCGAGATTTGAGCGAACTAATTGGTCAGCGCAGTAGGCACACCCGGTTTAGCAACAGATCTCCCGGTCCACCAGATAGACGGAGTTTGTATTTGCAGACAAATTAAATGGTTAAAAATGGGAACACTTTGCCTATCCGGTGCACACGGCTTCTGAATCAAATGCACCTACCACCAACAGTGCAACACCAATATAAAAAAAGGAGTGCAAGCCTTTATGCCTTTTTTAGTTAGCTTTTCTACAGAAATGTTAGGTGATCAACTAGAAATGCCTTGAAGATCGACCAGTCGTTCGCAATCGACCAGTTGGTGACTACTGTTCTAGACAAATTTCATGGGAACGTTGCAGGGACATTTCTGTGTATCAATTGTCAGGCCGGAGAAGGACATGCATTACTACCAGTTCTGTCCGGAGGGGATCCTCCAGAACTCCCGACACCAAGGTCTGCTGCATGGTACACTAAATGGATCTGGTTCAGGAGGGCCAGAGAGACCTGGTGAGCTGGGGTTCACACAAACACCATGCCAATTGGAAACGTAACATTTTAGTGCATATACTCATTCACTCAGACACACATTGCATTCTTAGACAAATTGTTACTGTCACCACTAAAACAAATATTAACATGTAATCTTTGAAACATTGAATTACTGTGGAATTCTATTCATTCCTATGGAAGACTGCCAATATGGCCGACCGGTAGCTTAAACCTCTCATTGGCCACCAGTACATAGCATCAGCAATCCAGGGTTTATATACATCATTGGTCTACCCCTGACCAATGCATACCAGCAGCACTGCTACCCTGTATAACACATTTTCTTACAGAATAACCTATTTTCCTTAAGACTGACAGTTGTCTGATTTTAAAAAGATATAGAAAAATCTATGAAATGCTAATTTTACTGTTAGGGGACACCAACACCATTTTTTTTGTCACAAAATGATATGCACAGTATTTTTATTAGGAAAGAAACAAATTATGTTCTGCTTTGCATAGTCACTTGACTAGCTTTACAATGATCTGCCGTTGTCGAGACTAGTGTACGTTTCTATATGGAGTTAATGTAGTCAAGGCTTTGATGCTGAATACTATAAATGCTATGGAGTTGATAACTGGTGGAGGAGGGATATGGTCGAAACGCAACAAATAGTGTCTCACACTGAACAAAACATGGAATTGTGCATTCATTACTTTTTTGAACTGCCAAATAAATACATATGGTGTTGTGTTCAGCAACACGTGTTGGTTAATTGAAGCTCAATTTAATCCGTAGCACTAAAGACCTGCGCTACATCGGTCGCAGAGACTGCATTCACGGTAAATGCATGTCGGCTCAATCTGAAATGACCTTTACATTTCTACAGCGCTGAGTTTAAACGTTACAGAATGAATCGAGCCCTAAAGCATATGAGCACAATATGTGCCGAATTGTTCCTTTACTCATAGAATGTATTATTTGCTCATCACCCGTGTGGAAGTTCATATCTAAAACCCTAGCTTGGGAGTAGGTTTCTATAATAAATAAAAAAATATCACAATTGATGCATTAAGCACATCTTTATCATAACTCCTCTCAACAATATCTTCATTGCATTAAAAACTAGCCTAATGCACATTCACATTATTTTCTGAGACATTACAATTCTCTAGGTTAACCAAATGTTATGCGAAAAGTCTTCTCCTGCTCTTTGCGTCGGTTGTCGCAGAGTTTGGACACATCCTCCACCCTTCTCTGTAGAAGCACTGAGGAAAGACAGGGAGATATTACAGAGTTAATATGGTTTGAAGGAAGTCTTGACTCTGTATCAGAAAGGTCAAGTTAGTTGTGGAAGTAGTTTACTCAAGCTTCTCTAGACCATAGGTTAAATACTGACCCGAGTTCTGGTCAATCCATTGAAGAGAGTCCATGTGGGCATTGAGAATTTTACAGATCTGCTGAAGCTAAAAAGAGGAAAAGTGTCAGCGTAACTAATTATTCAATTCCTCCTCCCTAAATAAAACTATACAAGGATGTATTCATTACAGGTAAAAACAGTTATGAAAAATGCTGTATTTGCCAATAAAAAAAATATTCCTAGTTATACAGTATGTACAGATCTACTTAAATTACATACCCCTGCACATCGACTGTATTAATGAGCACATTGTACTTGTACCCCTTGTATTGTCAAGTCACCGTTACTTATTGTGTATTATTACATGTTTTACTTTTCTATTATTTCTCCATTTTCTTTCTCTGCATTTTTGAAGGGCCCATAAGTAAGCATTTCTCTGTTACTCCACACCTGTTTACAAAGTATGTGACATAACATTTGATTTAGAATAACTGTAGCAATATAGAAGCAGAAGCAGCCAGGTATTCAGTAGACCATCTGTTTTTCTTTCTCACCGGGTCACTGGTATCAGCTGGCCCACAGGATGTGTTCAGGTGTTCAATTATTTCCTTTAGATCTTGGGACATCCTCTTCAGCTGGGCGTCCACGTTCTCTGCAAGCTTGTACCTTCAGAAAGAGAATGCATGAAAATGAAATATCACAACCATATAGTCATGAATCAGTTCTCACTCAAAGCCCTTTGTTAAAACCTTACGTTCTCTCGCGTTCCTCGTCGGCATTCTGCATGTAGATGGTTCCACTCTGTTCTTTGACAGACTCCTCCAGCGGGGACAGTAGGTCCTCCAGTTCCTTCTGTTGTGACAGGATGAAGTCCAGCTCCTGGTCCAGCCTGGGATGGGTTAGAGAGCAGAAACACAAGGTCATCCAATAACTTTGACACAATAGTAACACAATGACTACTTGTCACAGATAAAGGCCAGAATTCAGAATCTGGTGTATTCAAAGATTAGACATAAACCAGTTAACTCCCACCTTCTTTGGTCCAGTTTCACCTTCTCCATCTCCCTGTGCAGTGATGTGATCTGTAACAACGAGATGAACATCCTCTTAAAATCTGCCATGAAGACACCCCAAAGTTCAATTGAAGGCCATTTCATGAGATTAAAACAAATAGCATGGCCTAGATTCTAATGGTGCCGTTACCGCGAGAAGTGCCATGTCTGTTTACCTTCTCTCCGTTCTCCACCAGCGTGCGGTCCCAGGCGTTGACCTGGGTAGCCTGCTGTAAGAAGTGCCTCTCCTGGTCCTCCAGCTCAAGACTCCACTTGTTGATGAGACCCTCTAGTTGGGCGTAGGACATCACTGGAGGAGCACTGCAGAGGGGGAGTAAATGGACAGGGTCACATTGAAACGACTAGGGATAAGAGTGGATAAGGATGTATTTAGAGAAATGCAAAAAAGGTTGAGGATACAGAAGCAGTGAGAGACGTAATGAACTTGGCTGGCTAAACCCCGCAGTACCTTGCTGTAACAGTAGTGATGGTTGTGGCTATTCCAGTGATTGGGGCCGTTGTGCCGATGCCAGTGGCACCCGCAGGTTTCATACCCAGTGAAAAACCTGTTGTAGAGCCAGTGGTAGCGAAAACATAAAATTCACTACAGTGATGAATTCCTCAATATGACCAGAATTCATCAAAAACAAACAAGCCCAGTTACAGAATTTTGCATAAACGAGCAACAATATCAAGCTTTAGTTATGCCAATAACCTTGTATGATGAAACAGTACGATACCTGTGCCAGCTGGTGCTGTGGTGGTGGCAGTGACTGCTCCCAGGGGTTTGAGCATGAAGCCCAGGGTACTTCCTGCTGCTGATGTGGCAGCCGGGGCGGCTGAGGTGAGGGCAGCACCCACTGATCAGGAGAGAGTACGGGTAACAGAAAATAAAATTAATGCCACCACAGAATGTCAGAAAGACCATTTAACCTTAGTTATGAGTTATTTGCTGACATTTGATTCATCAGGCAAGAGTTAGAGGATAAAACTCACGAAAACCTGTGACTGCTGCCGTTGATGCTGGTACTGCAAAGAGAGAAGAACCTAATGAGGCCTGGGTAGCCGAGGCAGTTACAGCAGGGGCTGGAGTAGCTTTAGAGAAAGAAAAATAGATCAACTTGATATCAGTTGAAAAACAGGCACACACATGTCCATTCAAAGATAAAACATTTTCTGAGACAGTTTCAAACATTTATTTTTCTCCAATTTGTCAGCTATTTATTTGACAAATGACATATGCCAAACATCTCCGACTCCCCCATTTACCTGAAGGTTTGACACCAAAAGCAAATCCTCCACCCTGGGTTGTGGTTGGTGCAGCTGTTGAGGCCAGGGCCACAGAGTTCAGACCTGAGGGAAATAAAATACACTCATTCAGGATGCACAAAACACCCTATGTAAACATGTAATTTACTGTACATTACCCATGATCTGATCAACTGAGCTGACTAGAAACTCAGAAAACTCACCTGTGGACTGGTTCCCCAGGGAGAGGGTGGCAGGGGCGCTGTTCCCAAATGAGAAGCCCCCTCCTGCGGTTACGGTAGGGGCTGCCTGGACCTTGGCGGCACCAAAACTAAACCCACCTCCCATCATTTGAGCGGTTGCAGCAGGAGTTCCTAAAGAGAGCCCACCAGCTGCTGCTGGTTGAGCCTGAGTTTGGGAAACAGGGGCTCCAAGCCCCCCTGCGGTCCCAAAGCTGAACCCCCCTCCTGTGGAAACAGCAGTGGTTTGTGTGGCGAAACCCCCACCAAGTCCAAAACCTGCCCCAGAGGTGGGGGTTGCCATCCCCATAGTTAGCCCTGTTGGTGCTGGTTGAGAGGCAGCTGGTGTGCCCAGATTGAGTTTAGCAGTGGGAGTCCTAGAGATAAAAGTAAGAGAAAAGAACACATTAGAAAATCTACATTACAATCCTACTAAAAGTTTGCCTTGCCAGCCAGACGCTACGCCCAAGGATGTCAGTTTCTTCTCCGCAATGAGTCAATCTGAGAACCTCCCAGAATCTTCATTGAATGCGAACACATTCAGGGCAGTCTGAATGGTCCAAAAACGGATTGGTTGGGGTAGAGATCCAGAACACACGTCATTATCTTTGAATGGTTAGCGACGAGACAAACCCTGATAACTGTTTTGTTTAACACCCCTTGTTCCCCTCGTCCCCAAAAATGACTTTAATGATGGCTGTCTCAGACTAAAAGTATGAAATGAACAATAGAGCAGCCGAAGAGTTGTGTGAGTCGTCAGGCTAACTAAAAGCTAAAACAGGTAACAACCTACCCAAGATTAAGCGCTATAACTATCCAAACATCCATGTAAATTACATCATCCAATGCACCCACCCAATAGAGAAGCCTCCTCCTGCTGGAGTACTGTTCTGTGTAGGGTTCCCAAAGCTGAATCCTCCAGTTGAGTTTGTACTGTTTGGGGGCTGGGCAGGATTGGGGGGTCCAAAAGAGAAGCCACCACCTGGAGTTGTAGGTGCAGCACTTGCATTCCCAAAGCCTGTGGCTGGTGCAGCTGTGGTTTTGGGAGCTCCAAAGCTGAATCCAGTATTGGACGCTTGTCCAAAGTTGAATCCTCCACTCATTGTCCTATCTAGGAAGGAGGACAAGGTAGAGATGAATACAATGACATTACATCGTACCGATGTCATAGTCCCTTCAACGTCTTCACCCACTAGCACAATTTAGCTAGCCACATAATAAGATATGCAGATTTATACAGGTCAACCCCATGACACTTCTTTGACTTATCTATTTTTTACACTGACAATATTTATAAATAGACATTCTGGGAGAACGGTTGCTATACTATAGCAAGTTAGCGTACTTACTTAGCTAGCGTTAGTGTTCTAGTTAGTAAGTTAGTCAATTAACGTTAGCTAGCTCACTACTAAAATACGAACGAGTTAGCTAGTGAACAAAACGCCATATATTAACGTTGTATTGCAATACCACCAGCTAAACAAGAGTATACATGTTCGTTCACTGACAAGGAACAAATCCTGTCAATTGATAAAATTACCATACCTCCCCTCTTCTTCCGACAAGAGATGAAATTGAACGATTGCTATCTGCGCGCACTATGAACGCTTTTGATTGCGGTAACGACATCGCTATGTAACTAAGTACTTCCGGGACAAGGATTTTTGGAATCCTTCATAAGAGTCCCGTCCTGCATACTTTGTAAATGAAATAGGGCGAAAATGGAAAACATGCACATTTATCGATATTTTATAGTTATCATACAAAGAATAATTAAAATAATTTCTGAGATATGTGATGTTTATTTCTTATCTAAAAATGGTCAATGTTTGTACTATAATTTTTTGCACCACACACACCCTTGTATGTACGTTGTCGCAGTAAAAGGGGTCCATACTACTCAGGAGCACTTGTACACTTGTAGTTTCCAAATCCAGAATTTACACCCAGAGAAGCGTTGGTGCTCATTTTGCCAACCGTAAAGAGTGACCAAGCAGCTTAAATGCACTTCGTTTTTTCATATTGGACATGCATATTGCAGCATACACAATTCCCTGTAAATTGTGTCGCAATAAAAGGGGGTCCATTCTTCTCCGGAGCACCTTTCGTTTCCAAAGCCACAGTTTACAGGAGCGTCGCTGCTCATTCTACAAACAATGTTTGTTTATGAAGTCAATAGATGCAATTTGGTCAAACATACTTTATTCATTGAGCTGTAAATTCCGGATTGTAAAGTAAAAGTAGAATGGACCCCTTTAACTGCGATACAACATGCAGAAAAGTGTACAGTGCAATATGTCTAATATGAAAAAAAAACTATTGGATTTAAGCTCATTGGACACAAGGGCCAAACAAGCTTTGAGTGTGCCATTGTAGATTTACCCTCAGTAATACATGGCTTCTGCCTCAGCTGATTGAGGTAATATTGAACCTCTTCCAATGTCAGCCCTGTCATATCAAGATATCTCTGAGCTGCTTTCACAATTAGCTGTATTCTGACTGTGTTAAACTTTTTCAGCACAGCTATTAATTACTCCTGCTATGAACGTCGCCAGTTCTCTTCTATACGTCTCCACCCACCTGCTCAGTGGTCCCCGGTCTATACCCTACTCTACCTTGCAACTGCATCTCCCTTTGCCTGGACCACCATCACTGCCTCAGCATGACACCCTTCTCTCCACTCTCACTTGTTGCACCTCCACTGCCTGTTTCACTGAGCACCCCCACAACTGCAGCACTTTGGTTGTACTCCGTCCCCACACTCATGCTTTCTCCTTACAGGCTGCTGCCACATGCCAAAAGCTCTGGCAGTTATATTTAAAAGGTGTCAGTACACAAACCCTCACATAACTCATATCCTATGGCACATGTCACTCATTCCACGGTGGGTCGAGTGTCTGCAATGTTTTCGCTCCACCCGTATACTTGATTGATGAATTAAGGTCACTAATTAGGCATGAACTCCCCTTACCTGGTTGTCTAGGTATTAATTGAAAGGAAAAAAACAAAAACCTGCAGACACAGCCTTCTGTGGAATGAGTTTGACACCCCTGTCCTATGGTTACTTTGTTTGGAAGTAACCTGTACTCAAAGTGTAACAGAAAAAGTAGATAAGGGAGTGAAGAGTGGTTAAGGAGAAGTTTATCTATAATTCCATGCAAAACAATTGTATCTTTTAGCAATGTTTATTATGAGTATTTCTGTAAATTGATGTGGCTCTCTGCAAAATTACCAGATGTTTTGGAGGCAAAACATTACTGAACATAACGCGCCAATATAAACTAAGATTTTTGGATATAAATATGAACTTTATTGAACAAAACATACATGTATTGTGTAACATGAAGTCCTGAGTGTCATCTGATGAAGATCATCAAAGGTTAGTGATTCATTTTATCTCTTACGGCTTTTTGTGACTCCTCTCTTTGGCTGGAAAACTGGCTGTGTTTTTCGTTTGGTGTGCTTTCGTCGTAAAGCCTTTTTGAAATCAGACACTGTGGCTGGATTTACAACAAGTGTATCTGTAAAATGTTGTAAAATACTTATATGTTTGAGGAATTGTAATGATTGGATTTCTGTTGTTTTGAATTTGGCGCCCTGCAATTTCACTGGCTGTTGATGAGGTGGGGCGCTAACGTCCCGAATATCCCAGAGAGGTTAATCATGAAACATACACACCCCACCCTTCTTCTTCCCGGAGAGATGTTTATTCCTGTCAGCGTGATGAACTGAGAATCCAGATGGCTGGACCAACTCCGACAGGTATATCCCGAGTGAGCCATGTTCCCGTGAAACAGAGTATGTTACAATTCCTGATGTCTCTCTGGAAAGAAACCATTTCCCTCCCTGATCTCGCCAACTTTGTAATCCAGGGACTGAAAATTAGCGAGTAATATACTCGGAAGCGGTATTTGGTGTGAATGCGCCTTCTAAGTCTGACCTGAAGACCGCTCAGAATCCCTCTACTTCGCCGGAGTTGTTTTGGGTCGGCCTCTGGAATAAGTTCAATTGCCCTGAGTACAAAGGATCCGCTTCGGGAAAGTCATATTCCTGGTCGTAATGCTGGTAGTCTCGGTGAGCTCTGATATCCAATAGTTCTTCCTGGCTGTATGTAATAACACATAACATTTTCTGGGCTAACAATGTAAGAAATAATACAGAAAAAAAACTAAATACTGCAAAGTTTCCTAAGAACTACAAGCGAGGCAGCCCTCTGTCGGCGCCATTTTCTTTCTTTTTTAAAGACCACATAGACCAGACAAATTCTAATCTGGACATTGAAGCCATTCCCACTGGTGATTTTCATTCTACCCCTCTATCCAGCAAATTATTTAAGCCATGGACACAAGGTGGGTGCAATTAATTATCAAATAGAACAGAAAACCAGCAGTACTCTGGACATCCAGGCTCAGATTTGAATACCCCTGATACAGGCTTGCCAGGGGAAAATATATAGTACTGTTGTAAAAATGTACTCTACCCTAATATACACTACCATTCAAAAGTTTGGGGTCACTTAGAAATGTCCTTGTTTTTGAAAGAAAAGCACATTTTTGTCCATTAAAATAACATCAAATTGATCAGAAATATATGTTGAAAATGACTATTGCAGCTGGAAAAGGCTGACTTTTTATGGAATATCTACATAGGTGTACAGAGGCCCATTATCAGCAACCATCACTCCTGTGTTCCAATGGCATGTTGTGTTAGCTAATCCAAGTTTATCATTTTAAAAGGCTAATTGATCATTAGAAAACTCTTTTGCAATTATGTTAGCACAGCTGAAAACTGTTGTGCTGATTAAGTTTGAGAGTTTGGTTGTTTGCTATTCGAAAACGCGCCTTCCAGATCCGACTTGATAACCTACAGCTGGAAACTTCACAACTCTTTAGAACATCAATGGAGCCACAACCAATGGTTTAGATCATTGGCTGCAACAATGCTGCCCTTAAAAAGGATGGCCATTTTGAAAACTGCAGTATATATTTTGGACACAGTAATTGCAATATTTCTGCAGTAAAAAGGTGTTATTTTGGACAGTACTTGCAGCATACTGCAGTTATACTAGTGTACTGTGGTTATACTGCATTCAACAAGTAGAAGTATCATTTTATTTTGTAGTAGTACATGCAGTGGATTACTTATGGTTTCAAACAAGTAAATAAGTACACAAGGGCATTAAAATAAGAATTTCTTTGAGCAAACAAGTTTCTAGAAAAGCCCCCTTCAATTTAGACTTTTACAGATGGAGAAAAATTGCATGTCAGAAAATGCAGGTACTAAGGTTCAAGGCCACCACACAGACAAGGTTTTCAAAATGTAGTTTCTTTATATTTCGTTCAAGGACCAAAGAGTGAACACATTTACAAACACATATACATAAACAAGAACAGTCCATCCTGGTAGAAGACACACTTGCACTGCGTTGAGTCCATTTGGGGATTGGTCACTGCCGCACAGTTGCTGGACTCCATTGCACGCCACTCTAGCACAGGCCACAATGAGGGGGAGAACAGAGCAAGGGTGAGGGGATCATTTTCACGGAGCATCTCAAAATCACTCACATGGGTTCGGAAAGTCGAAGCGGGGCTGGGCTCGAGACGCGGCTGGGGGAGCAGTTGCTGGGGGAGCACCCTCCTCTCGCCACCGTTGGAAGTTTGTCGTGTGGCCCATCACAGGGGCTCTCATTGGCGGTCTCGCAAGGGGCTGCTTGTGGGGGTCCATTGGGGTGGTGTCCTGCGGCAGGCCGAAGGCGGAC